>NC_089681.1:43560021-44261271 GCF_031753505.1 Anomalospiza imberbis
CCCTCCGGGCCTCTAAAGCTCTGTGTTTATTGTTGTGTCGTCCCGTGTGTCCCCCCACCCCGTTCTCCTCCCCACTCCTCTGCCCAGGTTGGAGGAGGGTTTAAAAGGCAGGTGTGCCGGAGGCCGCTCGCCATGTCCAGATCCGGGGACAGGACCTCCACCTTCGACCCCAGCCACAGCGACAACCTGCTGCACGGCCTCAACCTGCTGTGGAGGAAGCAGCTCTTCTGCGACGTGACTCTGACGGCCCAGGGCCAGCAGTTCCACTGCCACAAGGCCGTGCTGGCCTCCTGCTCCCAGTACTTCCGATCTCTGTTCTCCAGTGGCGGCGGGAGCGGCGGGCACCCCCACGCCCTGGGGCTGGGGCCGGCCGCCCAGGACGGGCTGGGAGGTCCGCCGAAGGAGCCGCCGCCGCCGCAGACGCAGGAGGAGCCCGGCACCCCATCCTCCTCCCCGGAGGACAAGCTGCTGGCCAGCCCGCGGGCCATCAACAACCTGGTGCTGCAGGGCTGCTCGTCCATCGGGCTGCGGCTGGTGCTGGAGTACCTGTACACGGCCAACGTGACCCTCTCGCTGGACACGGTGGAGGAGGTGCTGTCGGTCAGCAAGATCCTGCACATCCCGCAGGTCACCAAGCTGTGCGTGCAGTTCCTCAACGACCAGATCTCGGTGCAGAACTACAAGCAGGTGTGCAAGATTGCCGCCCTGCACGGCCTGGAGGAGACCAAGAAGCTGGCCAACAAGTACCTGGTGGAGGACGTGCTGCTGCTCAACTTCGAGGAGATGCGCGCCCTCCTCGACTCGCTGCCCCCACCCGTCGAGTCGGAGCTGGCGCTCTTCCAGATGTCCGTGCTCTGGCTGGAGCACGACCGGGAGACCCGCATGCAGTACGCCCCGGACCTGATGAAGCGCCTCCGCTTCGCCCTCATCCCGGCGCCGGAGCTGGTGGAGCGGGTCCAGTCGGTGGATTTCATGCGCACCGACCCCGTCTGCCAGAAGCTGCTGCTGGACGCCATGAACTACCACCTGATGCCCTTCAGGCAGCACTGCCGGCAGAGCCTGGCCAGCAGGTGAGCGGAGGCGGGGAGGGGGGCTGCCCTTACGGACGCCCCTCGGCGACTGCTGCCCGCGGGGGCTGCGGGAGCGGGGAGTCCCGGCGGGCACCGACCCGCGGGGCCGGGGGCGGCGCGGCGGCCGGAGCGGCTGGAGGGGGGCGGCGGCGGGGCCGAGCCGCCCGCCCCCTGCACCACCAAACTTTTCGTCCCCTCCCCTCGGCCCTCTGGCCGCCCGCGCGTTGGGAATCTGGGTTTGGGGGGATTTTTGGACCACAATTAATATTTTTTTTTCTGCCACAATGTTATTCCTTAGCAAGGAGTCACGTCTTTAAACTGTAATAGTCAAGTCCTACGTCTGTTATTTTCATAAATAACTGCATCATCCATGCACGCCCTGATGTTGCTGACGGTGGGGTGATGTCCCTGTTTGTGCATGGAAACTTGTGACTTCATAGTCCTTACATCTACGACATGTCAGTTATTTTCATTTAATAAGGTAATGAATCACGATGTCAAAGATTGACAATATGAGGTTGGTGTTAGGAAGTGAACGCACAGCACGTAGTTTAACAAGGACTAAACACACCCAAAATTTATTTATCTTCTTTTAAAATATGTTTCTACTTCATTCACAGATAGAATGATAATACCATCTTCTAGTGTTGGTATAATAAAGTGGTGTGGTAGCACAGAAATCAAACCACTCTTTGTATTATTCAGCTTATTATAAGCTTTTTAACTAATGGGTGCATATTACCAATGATTTGACAGCAGCAAGAAAGGAACTAGTACATTAATAAATATTTTAAATAATACACTCTATTAGCATTAATGCAGAGGATTCTTTATTTAATGGGCACTACTCATGGTTTAACTTTGGCGATGTTGTGCCCTCTTATTATTTCTGGCTAGCTCACTGTGTTAGTGTTCTGTCATGCTTATCACCTTGTTGTCTAACTGATTCTCACTCTGAAATCAAAAACATCAAATACAACTATTTTGCAGCGTAAAGTATTTCTGAGATGCCATTGTTGTAAGTTGGTGCCTACCCTTTGCATTTCAACACTCAAAAGTGATGATTTTCAAAAATGCAAACCCCACAAACTCCTCAGGCAAGATTCTGCACACCACCGGGGGTAAGCTGATGCTCGTATCCTGGTGGATTGCTGAGATACCAGCCGGCTTGGTTCAGTGAAGATACCTTTCCAGCTTCAGTGGTCCATGTCATTTGAAGGATATGTAGTGGTGTTCTGACCACTGAATGCTTACAAATGTCATGGATGCTGCAAGAATCTGATACTGCTGGAGCTGGCTTTCCCTGTAAGTGGGAGCATACACAAAGGGATTGCACTTTAGGTAGTCCTAGATGAGAGTCTAAGTTGCACTTAATGACTTACAGGAGACTCCAAATACCACAAAGGCTACTCTTTTTATTTGTAGTAGGTCTGCATGTCTGTGCAGACAGTGGTATTTCAGACGTCCATAACCACAGTGGGTGAAAACATGCTGTCACCTTCCCAACTTTACTGTGTGTCTAATAACAGTCTTGTAACTAGCTTCTCTTGATTGGGTTCTTTAGTGGTAGTGAAATGGGAGCAAAACTGTTTGGATTTATTTATAAGCAGGAATTAGAACTTACTCCAAATGTTAAAGTGATGGAGATGTTGGAATGCTTACTAATGCAGAATGAAATTGTTATATTTTCATTTTTGGTCTTGGACGATATTCCTGGAAATTCATAAAGGTCACAAAGGCCCATCTTTGAATCTTAATCACTTTAAGATTTTGCCAGGCTGCCTAAGTATATGAAGGAGGAAAATAAAAAAGAAACATTCAACACTACAGAGATTTCCAGATTTGTCCTCTCTGTTGCTCATAGTTTTTCTAAAGTAACAATTTTAACAGGTTGACATTCATGCAGTAAAATTTTAAGGAAGAAAATCTGCAAAGAGTTCCTTAAGTTACTAATTTGCAGAAGGAAATCTTAAAAGTTAACAGTGAAGTACCTGTGCAAATACATGAAAATTATTACACAGAAAAATACTTCAAAACTCTGATTACTTTTTTCTGTGAGTAATGGTGACTTTGGTAATTTGGAATTTAATGAAAGGTCATTCGCTAAAGATGCACATGTCTTTAGAAAGAGATTAACTGTTCCTCTTGTGCAGTGTAATAGCTCCTGCACAGTACAGTTGATGAGAAATGCAAGCAGCCCAATGCCATAGGCACCTGCTTCCTGCATGTTCAAGAAACGAGAATTGCACTCAGTGTTAAAATTTGCCAATAACTTTTCTGCATTTTTAAAAAGAATTTTTATTTTTTTAACAAGCTACTTAAAAGCACCTATGTTACATATCCATATGCACACTTTGGAGTACATTGGCATCAGGGCTACTTCTATTTCTTAATGGAAATAAATGTAAGGGGAAGCTCAAAATATGCTGATTCTCCTCTGAAATGTAACTATAAACTTAATCCTGTAGTCAGGGCTGGAGAAAAAAGAGATTTAAGCTCACAGGAGCCAGTCTGTGCTCTGTGAGCAAAAGTATTTATAATGTTTGTGCCACAAATACAGATCCTGCAGTGCAAGTGATGCTGGGGCTAGAAGTACCTGAGTTGTCTTTTGTGCTGCAGTGAAAAACACTGTTTACCTACAGAGAGTCTAGGGTTTTTTCCATGAAATTTCCTAAGAGAAGGTAATGCTTCAATGTCCTGATGTATTTTTGTAGTATTAATTTTCAAGGTACAACAATTAAATGATCAGAATTTAAAAAGTTGAGAAATTATGTTCCTGTCTTATGAGCCTTGCTGTGCACTCTGAGGTTTAGAACTTCACCACAGGGGATGGGTGTTTTGGCTTTGATTTGACATTTCATCAGATGCTCAACTCTAAGCAAAGTTAATAATACTGTTGGCTCAGTGATCCTTACCTCACCAGGGCCTCAGCATACAAGCTGCTGTTAAAGCCTCTGGAGACACAGTCAGTTTTGATGTCACTAGGAAAAATCATAGTTGATTTCAACTTGGAGTGGGTGAGTGACCCTAAACATTAGGCTTAAATTATGTTTGTCTATCCCTGAAAGAGACACGTAGCTCTGTGCTGTATCATCTTTTGTAGTTCTGGGAAGAAAATGCATTTTGATAGAGGAAAGTTCATATTCCGGACATTTATTTGACTCTCGGATCCTCACCAGACTATTGAGTTGATTAAAATGTCTCTGTGTTTTATTGTGTAATATAATGTATTTTATATAATATATGGTATGCATTTTCAATTTTTTAAAAGTTTGGGGATAGAGCATTGCCACCTGCAGCTCCTCTGACCAGCAAAGGGTGTTTGGGCTGGTCTGCTCTCCCAGGACCTGCCGGCAGAGCAGCAAATACAGCTGCATACCTGAAGGCAGAGGGGACTGAGGAAAGTAAAACTGGGAGAGAGGGGGAAATGCAGAAAAAAGAAAGGAGTTGAGATATCCCAGGCGAGAAATGGGATATAAGTAGTGGAAATAGGACAGTACAAATGAGGCAAGAGATGAGAGAAGGATAGTTTTGAAGGGAGAAAAATGTAATAGGATACTAGACAGGAAAGGAAACTAGCAAAAGAAAAAAGACCCTGGCAGATAAAAAGATAGGGAATGAAACAAAAAGGGGAACACTAATTCTTGGCAGAAACAGCATCTGTTGTCAATGTCAGCTGAGTATTGCAGTTTCTGGAAAAGCTTTTTCAGATTTGGGAGGGAAAATGGATGGGGATAAACCAACTGACATAAGATAGGAATAGTCCTAGGCAGAAAATACAGAATTAAAGCGCACAAGAGAAAAGAAGGGGAATAAGGAGACAAAGAGATAAGAAGGCTAAGCCTGCCCATGCTGTTTTATGGTTTCAGCAAAGTCCTAGCATGTACAGACCCAGCTGGTTTTTTGTATTTTTGTCCCCTGGACTACTAGACCTTGGGGAGATTAAGTGCAAATTCTGGTCCTGCTAAAGCTAGTTGTAGAGCTGGTTTGGTTTGCTATTTGTTTGGTTTTTTTTTTAATTTCATTTCAGTTGAAAGAGGGTGTCATCCAGACTGTTTGATGGTAGGCAATATTAGTGAAAGTGATAGCAAGTTAAACAGTGACAGGTGATGAAGATGATATGAACAGTTTTCATTCAGTAGAAAGATGATAACAGTTGAAGAAGGAAAATGTGAGGTGCTGAACAGCGTTAGACAGTGGCATTTATGTGGAAGACATATATGTCTTATCTGCTTTACTTTCTACAGAGGAGATTAAAAATTTGAAGAAACCAGTTACATCCCTTGGCAATTAAATAATTTCTTTCTTGCATACACTATTTGTCTCCAAATCTCACAGACCGTAGTTCAATTTGACTTCTTTTTCTACTGAGACTTTTGTAGAATCTCAGCAGGACATGTTTGGTGGGTGTGAAAAAAGTCCGTGTTTTTTCATTGAAATGCACTCTGTCTTCTGGTTACAGCCTGTCCCTTTGTGATCATAACAGCAATATTTGGATTTTTAACTAATATACTTATTAATGATTAATTGCAAGTGAGACATACTACAGATCCTGAATTTCCATCCTGATAAGAAAAACACATCTTAAAATGTATGTGAATTATTAAGTTTTGCGTTGCAGTATGGATGAAGTGGATGTGAGGCTCTGGTTTATTTTAGTGAGCTTTGGATCAGTTTTTATGTGCCTGAATTAATATCAGGAAATTGTACGTGTGCCAGGACTCTCTCAGCTGAGCTGCAGAAGGGGGACTGACACATTAGAGGCTGTGGGGTAGTGAACCACAGACCTGTAGTCAGTTTAATCCTAGTTAGTCTCACCTACTTTCCTTACTTGCCTCATGTGCATTCATTTGCCATTTGAGACAAGCTCATGCTGAAGTGTAAGTGGAGAGATGTAGAGTTTCCAAAAGGGTGGGAGACCTTGATCTCACATTATGGACAGAGGGAGCACCACTCTGCTAAAGGGACTGCTGTGGGTCAGGAAAGTCCTTGGGAGCCTTTTTAAAGACACATATGTCCTGGCTGGTAAAATCCTTGAGAGCTGCAGAGGCATAGGTGATAGCCATTTTTTGGGTCAGTTATAGTATTTGTTAGGAGAAACATAATTTATGAAGAGCATTTAATGGCCTTTTTTATGGACAGCCATCTGTCCAACAGCTGCAGGTGAAGAAGAGTTGCCAGGCTCGTTGTGCAGGTACTTGCCCTGCCAGCCAGTTTCCCAGTCAGAGGCACTACCTTGGAATAGTGTCCTCTGTGAACTGGCAGTGCCTCCTGATCCATGTCCTTAAATGATAGGGCTCTTACCCAGATTCTGAACTTTATCTGTCCCCTCTCTGGAATCCTCTGTTACCCCAACTCATGAGTGTTCTTCCCACCAGGCTCCCGACCTCACACACACCAATCCCCACTGCTCCAGACCTCTGTGCTTGGATATTTACAGTTTGCTGAACTGTGCTCCTCCTTGGCTTTGTCACCCTGCCATTTTAGCACTGGAAGCAGCTTCAAATACCTGCATCTGCATCTCCAAACTCTTTTTCTGAAGGGAAATATTTCACTGCATTTCAGAACAGCTTGTTCTAGAGGGAAAATGAAGCTAAGTTTAAAAACAAGTAATTTTAGTAAGCCATGCAGTCTTGATGACAAAGTGCCCTCGAAAATGGGAACTTCTTCCTCAAATGCTGGAGCAAAAATGCCCCTTTCCACCACCTGTGACAATCTATATAGCAGCTTTACAAGTCATGCAGGTCCCTAAAAGCAGAACTGTTGCCATGAGTTCCTGCACTGTTCTTGCCCATCCTTTGGCAACACAATCCATCTCTGTCCTGTTGGGAAGTATGTAGGTCACAAGTGGTGCAGAGTCTTCTAGACAAGGAAGTCCCATTTCAGACAAAATCCTCCTGGAATGATTTCTGCTTAGGGTGTACCTTTTTGCAAATGGAGTGCTGTAGGATCATGGTGAGCATCAGACATATATGTCTTTGCTACTGGCCTGAGACTTTTCTGTTCACTCTTTGCCTGATGTGCATCACCTTCATGTGATGTGAGAAGAGATAGAAAGGAGAGAGTCTTAAAGGGCATGGGGTGGCCTGGGGTCACTATAGTTTTTTTCTTTATAGAAGAAAAATATGGAGGTTCTGAGTTTGTAACTGTTGAGCAGTAAATGGAACAGAGCTGTGATGGTGTAATTGTTTGGATTTGTACTTTTAGAGAAAGCACAGGGAGCCTTGGGGGTAAGGAGGGTGAGGAGAGGTAATGTCGAACACAAAATCAACAGAAAATAGTTTGCCAGGAAAAAGCTTTGGTTCTGATAAACTCATGTTATGAAAAAATTAATATAATCTGTAAAAAACACTGTTTCATCTTTTCAAACAACTCCTGTGTTTTAAAAATCCAAAACTTTTTCTAATCAGAGCAAGGTTTGTTATTATCCTTTGCTCAGCATGGCCTGGAAAGATTGAGCATGGAATAGGAATCCTAAAAGAAGGGTTTGAGCTGGACTCCCCTTCTCTGTAAATATCTCTCATGTTGGTTTTGTTGAAACAGATTCTTTCTGGTATTACACATTTACCAAAGGATCATTAAAGAAATTGAAGACTATGGAAAGTTGAAAACTATTGGTAGGTACTTCCTGGCATCATTTTTCATATTTGCTGCCTCCCTGAAATTTTCTTTAAAAACTGTCATGCCTAGTACTTAGTAGTCAACATTTGCTATATTCTTGGAAAGCAGACAATAAACTGAGCAAATATTGTCAGCTGCCAAGTTCAATGGAAGCAGACTGTTTGCAGTGAAGCTGGAAGTAAATAGAAGTTGGTGCCACAGTTGGTTCTTCCTGTATTCCCCAACTGATGCCTTCTTTCAGTAAAAAAAAAGAAAAAAAAAACCAAACAAACCAGTGGAAAAGGTAGCAAGTCATACCTTGAGTGAGCTGGCAGCAAGGTGTGTTTCTTTCCTTTGGCTTCCTAAGGAAAAGGAGCTTCAGCTGGAGAGAACGCAGCCTCTGATGCTGTGTTAACCTTCTGTTGACATGGACATCAGACACAGAATCAAACAAGAAAAGGACTTTCTTGTCTTTACACAGTCTGAACTTCAAAAAATGAGAGTTGGTTGAAATTTCCTAGGGGACAAAAATGAAAAAGATGATTTGATGACTTTGAAGCTTTCTATAAAGCATTTACATTTTACAACCTCTGTCAGAAAAATTAAAAAAAAAACCCACAAACAAACAAACCAAAACAAAAAAAACTCAAAATGACCAATACAGGGAACCAGCAAACAAACCAAACCCAAAAAAAGGCCAAACAAAATGATGGGAAAAATGGAAGCAATTTGCAAAAGTACTTATCTTTGACATTTTCTTTTTTTTTTTTTTAATTCAGGATAAAAATAATTACTTAAAGGTTTTTTAGAACTTCCATCAGTGAGGAAAATCTTTGAGAAGTTTACCAAGAAGATTCATGACACAGGAGGTTTTATGTCACATTCACCAATTTGCTTTGCTAGTAACATTCCTTTGAATTCACCTCACTTGCAGTGCTCCAGACACTCAGTGTGTGGCTAGTGCTAGATATCTTTAGCATTCAGATCTGGTAGTGCAAGGAGGCAATGATGAGGACACTCCTCTGTGTTCTTCCCAAAGGAGAACTGGATAGGTGTCACTCTTCCAGGATAGTTGTCACTGCTAAGCTGCCTGTTACATCAGAGGATTTTACCCCAAAAAGGAAGGGACATTGACTTTAAAAAATCTTCCAGCTAAAAGCTCAAGCTAACTCTTAAATATTAACTTAGAGATCAACAGTGGTGGGATTGCTTTCATAAAGAAAAATGGGGTTTTCAGAGCTTCAAACAGATTCTAAGTTATTTTAATACAGGGGATGGAAAATTGCCTGACAGCTTTAGAAATAAAGGAGCCTTTAACTTGTAAGGTAACTCTGTAACAGTTAAGTGTGGCCTGCCAGGTAAAATATTCACTTACCTTTAGACTTCTGCTTTTTAGAAGGAAAAGGAATGATTATTGTTAAAACAAACATTAACTTTTTCTGTGCATTTTTTTAAGTATTGGACAAAATAAAAAAAAATCTAGTTGATTCAGAGGAGAAAACCAACAATCAATGTCTGCAGCAAATCATTCTCAGCTTAGTATTTGTCTTCCTAAACTTAATTCTGTCAGTGGTCAGCAACATGTATTAAATGAACATCCTCTTCAGTGAACATTACTGTGAGCTCTGCTGCAATGAAAACTGGGGTCTTCTGCCAAGCCTGCCTACATGGAGAATGAAAAGATGAAATCCAGTATCTTCATTATAAGACTGGTTTCCAGGTTTTTAGTATTTCTAGAAAGTATTTTCACATTCTTTCTAGTGTGCCTGAGGCAATAGGTGCAAATTAGAAGAGGCAAAAAAATCCATTCATAAAGCAACTTCCATACATTCAGCAAAGTTTTGAGCATTCTTTGAACTGAAGAACTAAAAAAATTATTGGTCATAATTTGCAAGAGACTTTATTGTGCTTTATGTTTTGACAAAATCAGGATAGTCTTAATGTCTTTATACATAAGGAGAAAGACATTATGCAGGATTTGGTCTGTTGACTGTGAGAACTCGGGTCCTTCCCCTAGCACTGCCGTAGAGTTAGGAAGAGATTCTGGATGCCTATTCACCTATAGGTTATGATGTTTGTTTACTCATTTTATGTGATGACAAAACCTCATAAAATTCCTTTGTCCAAAATAAATTTTACATTGTACCTTATGGCTTTCATTGAGTTCATAGTTAAACTCCCGGATAATTAGATTTCCTCTCTATTAAACATGTGTTACTAATCATGGCTATCTTTGCAGTCAGCTATGGAAGCCAAAATCCATTGAAATAAGCAGTTTTCATATGATACTTTTGTTGTACTGAAATGCCCATCCAGGAGCTGGGAAGGTAATTGTTGAAGATCACATCCCATGTTCTTGGTAGCAAAACATTTTTTTCAGTCATGGGCAAATGGATGCTTGCAACATTTGTTCAGTTTTGCAGACTGAAACTAGATTGTCAACTCCATTTTTTGTTGAACACAGCATCCCTTCAGATGCCTTTTGAGAAGAAAAGGGTTGCTAAAGACCATCCTGGTTTCTGAAGATGAAATTAAGTTTTTGGTGCTTGCAAACAAAAGGTCTGCAACTGAAATGTTGGTTGGGATAGTACGTATCTATTTTTCTATTCCGCAAACCTCTCTGAAATAATTTGTTACTGCTGCAGGTTAACACAGCCTCCTTTTCTGAGATTCTTGCTACTTATTTTGACAGTATCACTGTCAGACACAGGTTTCTCAAATCCTTTGATATAATGAGATATGAGGATGTAGATAAATACACCATGCATTCACCTGCCCTTGTTGAGTCTGTGCTGGTCTTAGGGCAGATTTTGTTGTGCTTGAGTTCAGTGGGCAAACACCTGGAGTTCAGTTTGGCTCTGCTGTGTTTAAGGTCAGCATTGAAGCAGAAGCAAGGATGCCATCATATCTGTTAAGTCCCTGCTCTTAAGAGCTACCCATACTCAAAACCATGGTGATAGCCTATATGAAAAGATAATTAATGATCCAGACTTATGGGTTTAGTATAGCCCTGAGTTAAGAGAAAAGTATAGTTAAACACTTGTTTTCTTTTTTTTTTTTTTTTTTTCATTGATGACCATGATCACTTGTATGTCTTAGGATGCATTTATTTTTCTGATGTGTAACACTACACTGGATGCATTAAGAACCACAGGATTGCCACTTCATGGTTGTGTTCTTTCCTTTTCTTTGCATTCCCTAATGCAGAAAGCAGAGCCTTAGTGCATTGTTTAAAAACTGGAAGAGTCTGGAGCAAACCTGCTGTTGAGGCTTGATTTCCTGCCAGTTTTTGTAGAATGAACTTCTACTAATTGCCCAGATAAGGAAAACCCACCAGTGAAAGATTGATGGATATGTTAATAAAGAAAAACAATGTACAAGAAGAGTATTTCCCATTCATGTGTTTTCTATTAACATGAGGCCATCAAGGTTGCAAAAAGAGTAGGAGTGGTTGTCTTCTACTGATTTCTTGTGAGTCTATAAACTCTCTTGGGCTCAGTCTCTTGCCCTGAATATTTATGGTTAGTTTAGACCGTGGACTGGCAATATGAGTTTTCAAGCTGATGGGCATCTGCTGCTACCTTTGAAGTGAGTGGGATTTGGTTATGTTGATGGGTATCTCTGAAAATGAAGACACTTCTGTGAGTACTCCAATTCTTGGGTTTGTGTGCCTAAGGGAAACTACACAAGTTTGAAAATGTTGACTTTGAAATATACTTTGGTTTCCAGTCTTGTAAGTAGACAAAATAAATTTCACACCACATGAGGTACCCAAGAACTTAATTAAGGTGAATTAAGTGTTTTAAAATCTTAGCCGAACAGAAACTGCAAAGTGTGTGCAGAATAATAACCAGTGAGAACTAGAGTTTTGGAGTCTAAATCTAAGTAACACTTTCAAGAAAACATGTGGACAAATTTATCTCAATTTTTTTGCCATGACATCAGCCTGCCTGTCCATGGTTTAGCCTTCCCTGACCAAGACCCACTACTGTTAATGGAACACAAGGTGATCATAAAATCCTTGCTGGGGACACTGTGAACCACAGCATTAACTGAATAGTATATTAGACTGTAAAATAAGGTCTGTGAAGAAAAAAAAATAGAGTTTATATAATGAAGAACATTATATTAAGTCATATACGATGGAGAACATTTCACATTGTAATCTTGAGTTATCCAAATAGCAAACATGTAATAATACATGAAAGGGGGAAGCTTTATCTTGCTCGATATATTACACATCTTTTTAAATCCTGTCTTCATCATAGTGTTTCACTGAAAAACATTTTTATTAATATTTGGAAAAGTCTTCTGCATATAAGCAGTGGCCATGTACATGTTTTCCATATTTTAGAATGCATTGTAAGATTCTAACAGTACTGCTTAGTGCAATATGAAACATAAATATGTCATAATAAAGCAAATCTTTTTTCAAAACCTAAATTGCAGCATTTCACATTAGAACTTAAAAACCAGATTTGGCTCCAAGGGAACATATTAGTTTAAAACCTGCATGTCTTTAGCCACTATATTATCTTTACTTGGTTCATTGGAAGAGCTCTCAATGTAGATGAATTAGGTATTTTGGGTGTAAGTAACCATCTCTTCTTTGCCATGTGAAATTTCGCTGTGCTTTTGGTAGAGATTTTGCTGACTGTTAATTTCTTACTAAACTTCTACTAAAAGTCTCTGTTCTTGTTACTTCCCATTTTAAATGTATTTTAAAAATTAATATTTTTAAAGCATACCAATATAGCAGCACTGCTTCTTCTCAAGAAACAGTAGCTTCTCAGGCTGTTTGGCTGAAAAAGTAATGTTAAGGATAGTTGCAACTGCCAAAGTCTGGAAACTTAGAGTTATATCTGACATTTCATTCTTCACCTTAACTATTGAGCCTTGGCCATTCATTGGATTTTCACAGTGCTTTGGAGTTAGAAGGGAGTTTTACAGATGAAAGATGAAAATCAAAATAAACTCCTTTATCAAGTAAACCTTGCAAGGGCATTCTGAATTTTACAATGCACAGGGAGTTGATTGTGATATAACATATAACACAGGAGGGTTGGAATAAACAATTTATTCTCTATTGTTAGGGATGGCCATGCATAACTGACTTATGGCTCTGGTTTGCTCTGCCACTTGTTACGTGTGCAGTCATCCCCAACTCATACCAAAAACAGTTTATCATACTCCCATGTTGCATAGAACATATCAAATGTTCTCTCATTAAAAACTTTACTGTGGAGACTGAATGTTAAAAGACGCTGGCAGTGCTTTAGTAAGCTTTCCCCAGAGATTGGTTTCACTATGGAATCTGTGCTGACAGTGATCATGAGATGATTCTGATATCCTACACAGCCACAGTCTGCTGGGCAGGTAACAGTCCTCATTGACAGCATAGCGCAGGTGCAGTGCAGGCATCAAAGGCTGGCTTGTCAGAAAGACTGAGGGACTGCAGGGGCTCTCCCCAAGTTGGGAGAGAATCAAAGGGTAGGACAGTGTGGGACAGTGTCACTGCCCCCATGATTTAACTCCTCCCCCGGCACTGAGGGTTTTGTTTCATCCACTGTCAATTCATGACCTTCTCTGAGCCCTAAATCTGTTTAAAAAACCGATAAGGCCAAATGTCAGATAGTTCCCTGGCCATCCTTATCATAGATGTATCTGTAGTCTATAGTTGTCTTTGGGAGAGCCATTTGACAAATTTTTTTCTGGAGCATTGTGTGGATCAAGCCCTCAGCTGTGTGTTCCCTTCCTGAAGGATGTTCCTTGTGGTTGGTGCATGTCTACAGCACAATCTAGTTAATTTTTGACCAGTCTTCTCAAGAGAAGATGCAGTCCTGCTACAAGTGTAATCATCGGGTCACCAGTACACGTTCTAGGTAGCAGCTGGAGTGAAGCCATGAGTGTGCCTCAGTCATAAAGCTCCCACTGCTGGAGTGCACTACTGAGCTTGGAGCTCTTGAGTGGTTCTTTGACCCCGCCATAAGCATCTCTGGTGGTAGGCTTTGGTTCCTGGTGTTCTGTGCCTTTCTTGGCCGGGGTGTTTGCTGCAGATTGACACATAGAGTGTTACACGGGTGTTGTCGTGCCTGGAAAAATGGTGCTTGACAAGGGTGCCTTCCATCAAATGCATGGTCCCGCTGCACAGTCATGCATATGGATGGCTGTTTTCCAGGCTTCGTCACCTTCCTACCTAACAGGAACATTTTGAGCCTAGACCTTTATTTCAGTGTTATCTCACCCAAGCTGAGTATAACTGGTGAAAGTTCAATTATATGCAAAGTGACTATTAGAGCATCAGGGCTCATCTGGGGGTCTGTGCCTCCCCTCCAGTTTTCACTTACAATTGTGCTAAATCCCTTAATGCTGCAGAGAAATCGTACGTTCATCAGGTGGGGCATTGGAGGCCAGGGTGCAGATAACCACTTTTACTGCAGATGAGACATTGCAGTCCTGTTCTTAAGAACTGCCAGGCAGATTGGGAATCACGGTCACGGTTAATAGCAGCGAATTGCCAGCTCTTGATGGGTGGGTAGTCACTCCTTTCAGTGGTTGCCCCCTGGGGGAGAAGGTAGAAAAACAGAGGGAGGGAATTAGAGTGACTTTGCACAGTTGAGCAGGTTCATGCCGCTGGATCAGTGGCAAGCATTGGCAGGGCTCCACTCTGGGGAGGCTCACAACAACATCACAGTCTCATTTTTACCAATTGGTGTTGCTATAGCCAGTGGTGCACAGGGGGAGAGCAAAGATGACGGGGGGAGCCAGGGGGGAGAATGAAAGCAAGAGTCTGGACTAAATTAAACAAACAAAAGTGCTTGTAAGTAGCATTTAACCCATAACCATTAGCCCAGTGCTGCTAATTGTACTAAAGTATATATCTGAAGTTCAGTGTGTGATTAAAGAGTTGGCTCACAAACTCTCTGCATAACCTTAATTTTTTCAAGGTTCTTTGAGTGTAGAATGGCTTATAATAATGATTTTGACTAATACGATTTTTGACATGCAACTTTAATGCTTAACCTTAGTACAACTCCAGAGCATTTCATGTGTATTCAGCTGTAAAGAGTGATGATTTAAAGGGATAATATAAGAAAAAGGTCGTTCTAGAATGAACCTCTAACAAATTGCATAAAGGAAGCTTATTATTCCATGAGTAGAGAGATACGCAGCTTTTCTGATCATTTTTCTGCTTGGTTCAAGAAATTGTTGAGACATGATTGGGAAAAGAAACACAAAAGATGAAATAGAAAACTGCAAGCAGTGAACATTCTCTTGATGGTTATGATTTTGTTGCCACTAAAAATACTCTTCAGTAATGTGGTTGTTCATCTTTCCTCTTGTTTTGGGTGAAGAATTCGTTCCAATAAGAAAATGCTGTTATTGGTTGGAGGATTGCCTCCAGGACCTGACCGGCTACCCAGCAATTTGGTTCAGTATTATGATGATGAAAAGAAGACGTGGAAAATACTGACAAGTAAGTGGTTTATTTTTGTACAGTTGTCTTGATGAATTTAAAAACATGGTTAATCAAATTAGACACTTTATTGATTTGTTTCTCTTCAGAGATTTGTTTATGTATCACAAGGGGCTTCACAATGGAGCAATAAATTGAGATTGCAGAAGATGCTAATTTTATAATAGGATAGGCCTAAATTAACATTGGCTTAAAATCATTCCAGTAAGTTTGTTTTTGGTTTTTTTTTTTAAGTAAACTTGTAAGTCTTTCAAGCTGCAACATGAACCCATGCATATTTATGTATATATGAATAAAATCTGGTTTAGGAAAAAAAAAGGCAGTTTTTTCAAGACATTTTTCTCAAAAGTCAGATCCCTGGTAAGCTGTAGTACTAGAGCACACCTTTGATTCTGTTTTGCATTTTCATTTCCTTCTTCCAGCTTTATCTGTTGTCCACAATCATTAAAGAAAGGTTTCCTCTGTACTACCCTGCGTCCATTGCTGACAGAAGCATTGGTGGAATATATCAGCTACAATAAACAGTGCATGGAGACTGCTATCACAAAATTCTTTCCCACCTTCTTTTAATAGTGGATTGGTTTTAGAGTAAGTATTTTGCCTCGAGCATCGAGATTTGGAACTTATTGTTATGTTGGTTGTGATTCCCAGTCTGACTTGGTCATGGAATCAAATCATAGCTTCTTGAGTGCAGCAGGCTGTGTGTGCATTAGTCCCCTTGTGGCTAAACTGGCTGCATTGGTCAATAAAACTAAATTTTAACTGTCAAAATTGCCCAAAGCAGTATAGATAAAATAATAAATGAGCAATTTTGATCCATAAATCAAAACCATACTTCTAAAACTGGACAACTGGTAAAACCTGGATTTCCTATTAGACCTCCTTTTTTTTCCCCCCAGTAAAATACATTTTACAGAATTTTTTTCTTCTCCCTTATCCAAAGCCCTACAATGGCATACATCCACATTAATATTACATGCACAGGTTAGGATGAAAAACTTTTTTAAATTGCTATGATGCAGGACTTGAAATAATGCCCTTGCAGAAGGATTTTTTTCCCATGGTAGATTTAGGAGCCTTTTACAAAGTGGTGCTACATAAAGACTGCTTACATATACATGACCTGGAGTAATAGTTGAGGGTGTTGCGAAAGAATGACAATTAAAAAAGGTTAGACAAAGCGTACATTATTAAAGTTTATAGCATCTGTGCTAGGGCATATATTGTGCTTCTCATTTTGCAGCATAATGAGTTACAATTCCCCACCTCTGTAAACTACTTCTAAGAAAATCCTGAAGATGGTAAGTCAGTGAAAAATCAATGATACTGCCTAAGGCAGAATTGTCCAGGTGTTTTTTTCATTTGCTGTGTCTAATCCAGTGGCTCAACAGGAGAGGTAGGAGGAATGGATCTCTTGCTTCAAGATCTGAACTCTACTGAATTCAAGTAAAAAGCTTTTTTCTGAATCTTAACTAGCTGTAGATTGTCAGATTTTGTAAGAATGAAATTTACTCAGCTCTTGGTTTTTTACATTGTGTTGCAGTCTCCAAGAAGGTGGGAAACTACCCAGAGGTAGGATATCTTAATGCTCTGGTTAAATGCCCATCTCTGGTGTTGGACCAGCTGTTTGTGGTGGTGTTGAGAGATGTTTCAGGATAATTTTATGTAGAGAAATTAGTCTTTTCTGTGTTACCTTTAGAAGTAGGGAAGAAAAGTTCTCTTTCCATTGTGGCAATGCATGTAACATTGTATGCTGCAGTTAAAAACAAGGTGTCTGTTACAGTCCTGGCCAGCTCCGGTTCAAGCGCTTGCTGTTCAGCACTGGAAGTCCTGAAGGTGCCAGGATCTGTCCCAGTGCTGGCTGAGAAAACAGCTGCCAAATACACAGCCCTCTCTTGACATGAGTAATCCTGTTCTTGCTAATCCTGCCAGAAAAGGATGCCCTCTTGGTCAGGGCTAAAATTTGAAGAACACGGAGGAGAATGCCTGTCTTTTCACACTGAAAAAGACAAAATGTAAACAAGCATAATTTCTTAGAAAATATTTTACTACACACAAGATGGTAGCAATAACTATTTTTAAAAAAATCCTAGTTGAAATAAGAGTTTCAAGTATCCCCCCTTTCTTTCCTAACTTTACAGAAAATGGGAGATAAATCCAAGTAGATCTTCTGTCCTTTCTGTGAAACATTGAAGAACTACAGCATAGGAGTGCAGGGACTTGAAGAACTGTGACTGAAAAGTCTTAGGGAAGACAACAAACTGTACAAGCTTAAAACATAGTGGTAGTTTAGTGCAGCCGTGGTGTGCTATCAACATACTATGACCTTTGGGGGGGGTGCAAATTTAAGGACATAGTTCTGACTTTATTTATCATGTATTTTTTTGCAATTTAGGAAGAAGTTTTCTTTTTTTACCTTTTTACCTCTCTCTCAATCCACTGTTGTCTTATCAGAGATAGATAATCAGCAGCAAAGGCAGAAGTTTTTTTTTTTTTTTCATTTGTTATTTTTTTCCTTATTTAGATAGTACTTTCAGTCCCAATGTTCATTCTCAACTTGTCAGTGCAAATGATGGGTTTGCTCCTTAGTGAATAGGGACACAGCAAAAGCTATGTCCTGCTCATGAGGTTCTGTGATGGGAAGAATTTCAGTTCCTGTAGTCTGCTATTTCAAGATGTTCTATTTTATTATCGCCTTAGGTGTATTTGATTTTCTCCTGTTACAAAGCTTTTTCTTTAACCTTCTGGCTGCCAATAGGCTCCCCCACACACCAACAAAATGCCACACTTTGCACTTAGAGGCTTACTGATCCAATGTAAGCGTGCACAGAAAGCCCCACTCCCTTCCTCCAAACCCATTTACATTCCTCATTTTCTGCTCTCTGTGACAGTGGCATTTGGGGTAGGGATGGTGGGAAAGGAGCAAACACGCAATCCTAGGTGCAGTGGCAGGGTCATTGAGGAGGAGATGGATGAGAGGAGCCTGAATCTCCTCTTGTCACTCTCCACTGAGAGGAGCCCCAGCAGTTACTCTCAGGGCTTGCAGACCCATTTGAGAGGGAGCTGCTTGCCTGTTTCCTTTTGCCTTCTCAGCATGGAGAGTGGCTCACTTCTCAGCACTCAGTTGCTTAGGGCTCTGTGTCCTGCCTTGTGTGATGCATAAGGAACAGGAGAAGATCAACCATCAGGAACTACTGACTCCATGGCACTGCAGCTGGAGCTGCGAGGACGGGTGCAGGTGGAACAGCACGAGCTATCGAGTATGACAGCTCAGCAGAGGAGCAATCTCATTTTGTTCCCTAGACAAGACTAGATCTATTGGCAGGGGATCCTGCCCACCTCTTTCTGCCTGGATAGCCAAAGCACCAAATGCATCAGTACTAATGGGAGTAATTCGAAAGGTATCAGGAAAACAACTTGCCTTGTTCACAGACCCAGGAGAGGAGGGGAAGCATGCACCCATTGCCAATTTTTTAATGTCATCATCTATAGGCAAGAATGCTATGGCTCAGGGGATCGGTAGATTTTTCACAGTCTAGTATTACTGTGTATTTTTCCTATCTGGTATTTCTCAGAGAGTTATTGTTTATATGTTGACAACACAGAGGTAGAATAAAGAGGGAAAAAAAAGAGTAAGTTAGTGGCATTCTACAAACATTTTTACCACCTGATTTTGTTTGATATGGGCACAATCCTAATCTGAGACTATAAATAATATTATGCACATCATAATGTGCATGTTAGTGTTTAATTTGAAACCCTTATTGCACAGTTGTGCCTGGGCAAAGTCGAGGCTTTTATAGACTTTTTGGTAAAGTACAGCAAATATCTTCACTGCATGGTTTCTTTTCAGGCTTGCCTACATGTGCACAAACACAGTTCAGCTTTTAACTGGGTACTACATAGGTAACGTAGCAGCAACAGGCTACCATTGCCCAGTGACAGAAATTGAACAGCTGATGGGGGTGTGACAGTCCTCAGTAACAGCGAAAGTTCTGCTCTGTTAATGGGTTTTCATTATTCCATGATATTTTGTAGTCTTCATAACTACTTACTGGATGTGGGGCTTTGCAGGGCGTCTCTGTGTCACACCTCATACCTCACTGCTCAGAACCAGCCACTGCTGCTTGGGTTTTAATTACCACTAATGGTCCTGCCAGGAGTCTAATTGTATTTAATTCTAGAACTCCTTTGGTTGTTTGTTTTAACTGCAACATTTAAGATTAATTAAACTTTAAGGAAATGAAACAGTGTTTTGTTTGTTAGAATTATTCTATAATAATTGCAAAGTCCAGAGCCTGTAAAGATTTTTGTGTTCAGAATTGCATAGCTTTCCCAAAAACCCTACTGCTAAGGCAATGATGTATTACTTTCACTTTCATTATATGTTTTTAATCAGAGCGTGACTTCACACTAGACAAAGCGATGCTTTATGCATGGTCTCCCTTGTTTTTTGCTAAAATCTTTTGACATGATTAATTTTACTTTAATGCTTTTGTCTTGTTGTAATAATAAGGATGATGGGTATAAACCGGGGCAGAAAATACATGCTTTTCTGTCATAATGCTTCTAAGCATTTAAAAATATATTAAATGAAAGAAAAAAGTATCACAAGAGAATGATCTAACTGGAATTAAATTTCTTGCTATGTGAACAGAGAATGCAAGACATAAGTAAAAATTATGCAGTCATTGTTTTAGGTGAGGTTCTTTTGTGTTTTTTTCTATAGCAATTTATCCGTATGTCTGATTGGAAGTGATGACTAGAAGAGAAATTGGGTCTTACAGGTTTCTAGATATACAGTGATTCCTTGCTTCAATCTAAAATTCCTTTTTCTCTGAAGCACAAAAGGTAAAATGTTGGAAGCATTACTGAACTCTTACATGAACATGTTCAATCCATGGGAAGCTGCAGCTGCAGCAGATACTGTTTTCATATCAATACTTTGTTTTTCAAAAAGATGTTAATTGTAAAATTGTTTAACCTCCCTAGTTCACCACATCATGTGGGTGAATCATGGAGATAATTCAGTGAACTTCACAATAATGGCAAATACATGTATTGGCCATAATGCATTTATGCTTAGGGATTGCACTAGGTTTGGATTTTAATCCAGCATAAAAGCCAACATCATTTTCCAGTGAGAATTGTCTCATATTTTTTTGGGACAGACAGGGAAATGTCCAGAAATTTGACAGATTGGAGAGTTTAGTCAGGATGATCAGCATCTCTTTTCATATTTCTTCTTCTCCTAGTTATCCCTTAGTCTTTTTTCCTGTTTGTCCTGGCCTTCCTGCCCTTTGCTAGGTGTGTTTAAGTCAGCTGTGTTTGGTTCATGTGTAAAGACAAACAATAAAGCAGGCACTTTGATTTCCTTCCCAATCCCTCTCCTTCCTGCCAGCAGCAATCACCCAGTGTTAAAACGTTGTCATCTTCATCTGATTCCCTGACCATAATGAGCAGTCAGAAACCTTTCCATCCTTGATGCTCTGATAAAGGCAGTCCACCTTTTCCTTCCTTCCCCAGGCTGGCTGTGCTTTCATTTTTGCATGAAGCAGTACTACCCTGCAGGTAGTCTGGTCTGAATACAGCATATGTTATTTCTATCATTTTGACTTTTTAAATTTCCCTTGAATATATTCTGTGACAGTGCAGCAGTCCTCCATCTTCAGTAACATTTTTGCATGTTAGCCAGAATTTAGGCATACTGATGGTTCTCGAAACCCTTTGAACATCATTATTTATGTACTTTATCCAAAGGGAAGTCAAGTGGAAGGAAGGTAGAATGGTTTACTTCAAAGTCAGCATCAGAGAACCCGGGTCATTCCAGTCCCCAGCCTGCATTGTTTCTGCTGGAATAGGTTATATTTCTTTCTTCCATGTTTTCTTTGGCAGTTCTGTGGTGCTCGGTTGTATCAGCCTTCCCTATATTGAATGATACTTTTTCTTTCCTGAGCAAAACTCATGTTCCTCTTTTCCTGAAATGTCTCTGGAGTCTCTGAGAACTTCTCAATCCTTCATGTGTTGGAGTGTTTTCTGTTTTCCAGGTTGGCTACTTATTAGACGAACAGTATGATTATAGCTCACATCAGAGGTTCTTGGAAGAAATTTTCAAAGGCTTAAGTGTCAGCTTGAGTACTACTAGATGCCTAGCACACATTATGCCTTTGGAAATGTGGTGTCTTTCAAGTAAATACACTCAATCACTGTAAAGCTTTTACTTTTTTGAAGAATGATATTAGAAGCGAAAGTTTCCTCCTTCAATTTACCCCAAACCAGTTGGTAACTGAATAAAAGAAGTGATGTTTGCAAAAAATCTATGAAATCAGATGGACAGGTTGTCTTGATAAATGCTTGTTCTAATTTCTTCCTCCCCCTCCTTTTTTTTTTCCTGTAGTTGTGAGAATAGTGCACACTTATGTTAGTCAAAAAAGGTGTCTTGATGAGCACTTCTTGGCAGCCCTGATAAATTTCATCTCTCTTACTCCATTTATGCAGCTGTTGGGTTGCTGCAGCTTCTGCTTCAGTGCTGTGTCAAGGATGGTTTCAGAACTGCATTGAAAAGCTTGAGCAAGCATTAGCACATTGTTAAGACAGTAGTCTTTATATTAACCACTAGATGGGTTTAATATATGTGGTAGATGTATGTAGAAGTTGTACATGTACACATATGCACATGCTTCTATGCATCCTCCTAAAAGAAGCACATGGATTGCACTGAAAGCTAATTTAAAAACAAATTCCATGTATATTTTTCATCCTTAGACCCTTTTAAAAGGTTCAGAAGCAGGCAAATACAATCTCAAAGGAAGAAAGATTCACACACAGAAAACTTGGCTGATTGGTATGACTATCCAGCTTTAAGCCTGGATTTAGGAGATTATTTCAGGGTGGTCATACACACTGCTAATAAGCCACATGTTTTATACCTACAGGGAAGTAAGAATATAGAAGTGAGAAACAGAAATACAGTGAAGAGTATTTTTCTACATGTGACATAGCAGAGGTTAACCACAACTCCCATTCTGAGGATGTGTGGGAGTTCAACTGTGCAAGTGCCATTAATGGCGCACGTCTGCGTATCTAAGATCAAGACAGAAGTCTAAAAATGAGTAAAACATAGCGGGTGAAAACGTAGCAGGTTCTCACAATGATTGCTTTATTTATGTTATGTGTTAAATATTATTTTCTTCTGCACTGCCATTTGAGATAACTTTCAAGAAATGTCAGACCTCTTTGAGCACATTTTTGTTTTTGATTACAATGTTGTCAACTTCTCCATTTACACAAGTGTTACTTGATTGTTTCTTCTATTTCCTGTGCCTTACTTGTAAATGTGGTGTGTTGTAAATTCTGGATAGCTGTCTATTCCTGTGTTCCCACACACATCTTGCTGTGGTGTGTCTTTGAAACAACCCTTTTCACTGCATCCAGTCTGTTTTTGCTAAAGCTCTCAACAGTCTTTCAGCCTCTCTTGGCTACTCTGTCTTTTGTTATGAACTTGTGAATACCCACCTGTGTGGCAACCAGACTGTTCATTTCCTCTTGCATATACAAAGATGCCTGAAACTACCTACTCATCTTCATCCTCAAAAATGCCATTGGCAAACAGTTACTTCTAGGGAGAGTCCATAAGTGTTACCTGAATATCCTGTTCCCTGCCTGTGCTCAGCCAGGGCCGTTTGTTGTTAAAAACCTGAGTGGGATTAGATAACAGGGCACAATCCCCTTCCAAAATACTGAGGTGTGCCCCTTCCTCAGGCAGGGCACTGAGGCAGTGGAGAGCTGAGTGAGAAGGCAGCAGGTGTAAGACAGATGAGTTACCCCACGATCGGTGCCATTTTCACAGCAGATGCTGATGTCAGACGGCTGTGGCGGCATCTTAAAATGAAAGATGTTGGCTCCTGGAGATGCCACTTCTTGCTACAACCTTGCAGGAGCATCAGAACCTTTGACTCAAACCCTTCCTCCTGGATCACAGAGCTTACCTTTTTCCAAGTCATCTTTCATCTTGAGTTACATATCTTTACAGATGGCTTGAGGATGACAGCTCCATTTTGCAGCAACTTCTACTGCTTAGTTCCAAGGCAAAATGAAAAAAATATTTCAAATGTTTTGGCAAAACCAGAGTCACATCAGAACGTCCCTTCTCTTCTCAACATCTCTTGTGGAAGAGGGTTGCAGTTAGAGCACAGTTTTCTAGCTTGTGAATTCTTCATATATGTCCCAAGGGATATTTCACAGCTCCAACAAAGAAAGTTTTGTCAAGCTTTGCAAGGCTAACTGCAAACCAGAAACTGCCTAGCTATAAATGACAAGTTGCTATGACTTCACCAGGTGATCAACAGAATGTAGATACGTGGGCTTAATGCCACCCTAGAGGCTCTGAAACACTTTGAGTCCCTCTCAGCCGATGGACATTGTCTGTCTGTTATGTACACACATCTGGTCCAGTAGGAACTGGGAGCTGCCTTGTCCGGCCTTCTGTCCAAAACAAGTGTCCCACCTGGCTAGATACAGATTTGAGTAAAGTCACATAATTTCTACATCACCAAAATGTTCTCACCAGATCTGTTTGTGTAGATCCCTCAGTACTATATGGCTACTGCCTCTAAAAAACTCAACCATCTGGAGTAACTTTAACACAAAATTATATGTCACTGTGCAAATTCAGTGCTCCTTGTAAACATCACTTTCTGTTTTTTAGTTAACTCCAGGTAAAATTTGTGTGTTTATTCTTACCTACTTGCTCTGGGATTTATGTAGCATTAATGGGAGCTAGGCATGTATGGAAGATGAAAATTAACTCAAGTGTGTTTCTAGATTCTTACTTTGGAAAGCATTCTCTTTTCCAGTGGCTAATGTGGTATTTATGTAAAATGGGTTGCAAACAGGATGGCAGAACTCTTCTAGCTGGGTAAAATGTAACAATAAAAAACTCTCATTGAAATCCTCTGGTTTCTATGAGAGATTGGTACATTTTATGAATTTTCTCCTCTCAAATGTTACTAAAAGGCAGTTTCCTTCTCAGAAGTGTTTTGTATACAATTATTTGCAATACAGATTATTGAAGCCTGCCTTAGCTTTCTCCATTTTTCTAAATGCTTTGGTGGTAAGAAGTGAACATTTTGCATCCTCAACTTTATTTGCTGTTGTATGTTCTCACTGTGTTGTAGAGGCTCATTGTTTATAGCTAGTCATTCTCTTTTCAATTTTCCTCTATTTCCTCACAGCTTAAGTTCCTTTCTCCCTTCCCTTCTCCATCCCTTTTCCCTTCCCTACTGCCCCCCCTACTCTCCTACGTTCCCCTGTTTAAGACAGAAATAAAATTTATTACATACTTGAGAAGGGTTTTCTCTAAGCTTTCTGTCTCATACCAGGTGTTGTATGAGCTACTGCTTTGATTTAACTGAACGCTGGAGTATCTGCAGGAACAGACTAATATGTCTTTACAGGGATGGGTTTTGGTATGTTGTTTTGTCATATTTATATATTGTGATTCTGCTCCCAAATGGGGATTGTGCTACTATACAGGGTATGCAACTGCAGAATGACTATTCACACCGAGAAAAAAAGTGTTAACAAATTGAATAGTAATGAATTAACCTGCAGAAAAAGCATTTTGCCCTAGTACACAGAAACCCTGCATAACTAGAGCATATAATTTTAAATGAAGCAGGCTCTAGGAATGCCTCAATGGATGTGATGTCGACAGTAGCTCATAATTCATGGATATGAATTATGGCTGAATATCAGGAAAAAACTTCCTGACATTGAGATCTATTAGGTTGTGGAATAATCTCCCATGGGAAATGGTGGAAGTCCCATTGCTTACAATCAGACTGAGCACTGGGAAAGGGACAAATCCTGGCCTGGCCTCAATCTTCTAGGGCAAATTAATTATTAGGGCAAATTAATTTAGGGCAAATTTGCTTTAACATATGCCTTCCCATCAGTCTAGACAAGTGGTCTCTTCTGGTATTTGCCAGGCAGGAGCAACAAAGGCAGCTGTAGTATCAGCTGCCCTTCCTTGCCCCACAGCTGTGCTGCCTCTGCTTGTGAATAGATCACCCCCAGGCTGAAAAAAAAGGGGTGCCTTTGAGCCCCTCCAGAGCTGTTCTGGAGAGGTACTCTGATGGCTTCTTGGGAGCCGAGTGTGAAATAAGCTGGGCTGTGTTTTTGGCATGGAATGGGGGCTGGTTTCCTGCTGCAGTGCCCTGGACTAACTTGCACATGAGGGCTTAGGTGGGTGAGCAAGCCCAGCGCTCTGGCTGTTTGACATGAGAGATCCCACTCAGGATCCTTAAGACCACGAAAGGGAATAGGAATCTTTTCCACAGTGCAAACATCTGTTTTCCATGAAGTGGGTAAGCTACCCGAGCGTTCCTTAGGCTCAGCAAACACTCAGAGCGGCCAGTGGCTGATGTGAGCCTGTCGTTTGCAGCAACAAATTATCTGTGACTGAATCATCTTAAAAATTCCCATTTTATTACAACTAGATAATGTATTTAATGCACACGATTTAGCTTTAATTTGTGTGTGGGGGGGGAAGTCTTCAACTCTTGAGATGGCTGTGCCTAAACCTATTAAATCAAACTTGTTTCCTTGTGAGCAGAAACTGCAAGTAAATGCAAGTGATGGTTCTGCAGTGATGACATTAATGTATATGAGTAGGCTAATGCTTTGAGTTCTGATGATTTCAAATATATATATATATAAATATATAAATGTATATATATATATGTGTGTGGATTGAAAAAGGTTTGACTCCAAAACTTACTAGAAGATGGTAAATGATTCTCCTAGGCTAAGCAGCAAAGGGAAAATTGAGAGAGAAATGTGCTTGCATCACTTTGAGGTGGGGAGGGTTGGCAAATTATGTTGTTAGAAATCATTAAAATATATTTAAATAGAATTACCATGATGAGTGATGTATGAGCCATGTTTCTTCTCTTCTCCTCCCTCCCCCCCCGCCAGTTTTACATGCAGATAAACAAAGTGTGTGGCTCCAATCTGTACTCAACAGCATCTGCTTGCTTGGTGGTCAAGAATTGCAGCTGCTGTGTGTGCATGGCCTTAACCAACATACACACCATATGTAAAAGATGCTTTTCTGATTGAAGTGACATGGAAAGAATGTCAAAGAGCTGCAAGATCAGAAAGAAAGAACCAGATTTGGTTTTTTCCTGATTGTAGACTAACAAATAAGTCCAATTAAAAAGAAGTCTTCAGCCCTCATGCATATGAAAGGCATTGTGCAGGCATAACTAAGGCAGAATTTGACTCCCAAATTAACTCATTTGCTGGATGCAAAACTGAAAGAAAATCCTTATGTCCAGTTTATAAGTATATCTAATGAAAAACTGCAACAGCAGAAAAATGTATTCGTATTATATCTCTAATTCAGCAAAGTATTAATCACACTGATGTTCAGCAGCCTGTTTAAATACATGCTTAAGTACTTTACTAAGTACTGCCTGTAAACAGCTCTATATGATGGTATATTAACATAGAACAGAGTTTATCTATAGACTCTCTCCAGAGGACTGCAATTATTTTAAGTACTGTGGCAGCCAGTAGCACAGAGCTGGATGATCTGTGGTGTCCAAATCCCAGCCTTCTGGCTAGTCCCCATGCAGCCCTTGTCTCCCAGCTGCATTACCACTAATGTCTGCACAAGCTCGTTTAAACTTTGTTTTATTCAGCAGAATCACCACTGCTGGAATCAGCTGGGCATTTACTGGCTCCCATTAACTTCACCTCCAGGAAAGAGAGACATGTTCAGGGCAGAGATGTCCTATGTAAGGATTTATCCAATACTCAAGCCTCCAGCTTAAGTCCTGTTAATATGCAGGATGTTTTAGGGGTTTTCTGCACCAGGACATATTTCACCCAGCAAGATTGGAGCTACTGTCCTTCTGTCAGTTCCCATGGTGTCTCTAGCACTGCTCGAAGAAATGATCACTTCAGCACTCAGAAATTTGATTTTTCTTAACTGCAAAGATTTACAACGTCAATAAAGCCCTGACATAGCATCCGTTTTCCTGAAGCCATGATTTGGCTTCACTCCAGCAGCTTTATTTTAGCAGCCTGGCTTTTCCTCAGAGAGGCAAGGCTGACATGGAAAAGGGATCCCCCTCCAGATAAAGCACTGGTGCCCACCTGAAGTAGGTGCAGTCACTTCAGGGCTTTCATTTGAAACTTTCAGTATTGGAAAATAATTCATTTTCGTCAGAGAAAATAATGGAGAGAAAAGTGTTCTGGCTTTACATGACACAAAACAGTGCTGTTCAGTGGGAATGAAGCTACCATGTTTTTTTACCTCTTCTTCAGAAGTCCCTAATTACTTTTTAGCAGTATGCAAAAAATGTTCTTGAGGGCTCTGTGTTTCCCCTGAGGCTCAGAGGTTTTGCAGGGTGCTTCAGGGTTAGGCTTCAGTGGCTGCTGGAGTGGCCCAGAGGTGCAAAGCCAGGGATGTGAATCCTCTTCCTCTTCACAAAAACAAGGCTGCAAAAGTAACACCAAAGTGGGGAATGAATGATTACCCACCAGTTTTGGGTGTCATGAGCTCTACAGAGGGTGCAGCTGGGTTGAGGTATGTCTGGTTTTGGTTGGTTGGATTGGACAATGAGGGCAGACACCAGAGCTGCTCATGAGTCCACAGCTGGAATCCTTTTTGGGTGGCCTCCAGAGGCTGGTGCAAAAATATCAGGCAAGTATAGCAGAAAAAAAAACCCCACACAAGCTAAGGAGAGTCTGGGATATCAGAGGTAAGCAAAGAGAATGGCGTGGACCAAATTCATATCACTCTGTGAAATCTACGGGTGAAATGAAATGTATTAAGAATTTAATGTCTGTTCAAGTTATAAATGATTTGTGCTTGTCCAGTAGAGCAACCCACAGACAGATACTAAAAAGTGGGAAGAAATACTCAATTTACCCATTTTTGATCATTTATATATGCCTTTGTAATGCACTTTTTCCTGCCATTGGTGGATAGAATACCTATTGAACTCGGGCCCTTGATCATCTGGGACCTTTAAAACAAAGGAGAACTCGAGAGCACACCAGATGGGGCTAGGTCAGTAACATGAAGTTAGCTCAGTTATCACTACACCACACCGTAACAATTTTGGTACTCACAGTTCTACCCTAGGACTGTCCCCTCAGAGCGCAACAATAATGCTGCCCTTTGTCATGGGCCCAAATAAAGCGTAACTGAGTACCTAATTCTGATTACTTCAGGGAACTTGATGCAGAGTTACATTAGCTGTGTTGCCAACAACTTTATCTCTGATCTTGCACATTTAGTATATTAAGACAAAGCTGTGTGATTCAACTGATTGTTTTCAAATGGGAGGTTTTGATCTTATGGTTGAAAATTAAAAGTCAATTGAAAGCAAATTGAGGAAAGTAAATTGAAGGGGCAGCAAGCATATGTAGTGTCTTCGATATAGTGGTGTGGCTTGTAATTTTTGAAAATGTTTTGGGTTATCAGCACTTGTACTGTAGAGTAGAGAACAAATAACTAAGCCTTCATGGTAATATGATTTGAAGACAAAAATTTTGTAAACTTGCTTAGTATTCATTTTTATCAAAACTATGTTTATGCACCCTGGTGCTGCAATAGGAATGAATTTATTTGTGAAGATCCAGTGAAATGGATCTCAGCAAGTGTCCCAAACAGGTTTTTGCAGTTGTTCAGATGCTCCACATATTGCAGAACACCAAAAAGTACTTTATATCAGAAAACAAAATAAATCAGAGGAGTTACCATTTGAAAGCTTACATACAGCTGATCATGTGGAGCTGTCTTCGCAGACTTAATGGCTAAGGTTTGACTTTAAGGACTGTACAGAATTTTAACAAAATTGTTTCTGCAATAAATATTGCATACTGTTTCTTGGGATATGTACAGTCAGTGCAAAATTTCAGAGTTTTAGTACTGTATAAAGCATAAAAAGTAGGTTGCTTTCATCAGCTCATTTTGCAGGTAGTTGCTATTCTTGTCACCTGCGGAAGTTTATTGAGTCCGGAATTTTTGTCGTTCTGTTGTGGCCAAAGGATTGCAAGAGATCCAGTTGATCTGCTTTTCCCCAAGGGTAGCATCTAGTAGTTGAGCCACAATACCTGCTAGTGCTCGTGTTCCTAAGTGGTTACAAATGTAAGGTAAAATGTGCTTATTTAAACAATGTAATCAGTGCTTAAGGTAGTTTAAGCTAGTGGCTTCTTCTAATTGTAAAAGGAGCAATTAACACAGCCCAGCTGGTAAGTGGTGACTCCCTCAAGCACAGTGCTACTCCAAAGCAAGCGTGTGTTGATCATCTGTTTGTGCTCTGTAGTATGAACCAAAAGTGTTTGTATCAGTGGTAACCTAAATTGTATAAAAACACATTTATTTTACCCAGATGTGGATCAGCAGTCTCCATATTAATATATATGATCAAATGCACTGCACTTGGGATTATATTCTGTCTATTAATTTTTATAAAGACTGCAAACTCCTTAGGCAGGATCGGTCTGCATTAAATGTCCAGGAGTGATGCACTGCACATTTTGTCAGCATTTTTGCAATGAATTAAAAACCCAACAGCTCAAATGCACTTTCTTATTTTATTTCCTCTGTGTTTCTTTTTCTGCCACATTTTTACATCTGCTTCTCTTTGTGAAAGTCCAAATTCATCGGGAATGAAAGTTAAATTGAGTTTTCACCTGCAGGGTATGTGACAGTACACACTGTTGGGCAGGCACATATCTGTCTGCCTGTGCTCCTCTCCCAGTTCACAACTCAAGTGCAATTTTGCCAAATCCAAGTTCTGCACTGCCACTTGGGTATACCCCTGCATGTGGCTCTTTCAAGGTGGTTTTTGAGACACTTACAGGGAAATCAATCTGTGCAGTATTGTCTGTAACAGACTTCAAAATTCAGGCTGTTCCATTGCTGGGGTAAAGAGGAGAACAGAGGGTGTGGTTACCCCCACCTGTACTGCTGCACTGTGTTAGGAGCATCCCCAGCAGCTGCTCTCAGGTAGTATTCCTCTGCTGAGCAGGAGGACTTTCCCCATTCATACCATACAAGGAAAAAGAAAAGCCTGACTTCAAAATTATCCTTCTTTTTGCTCTTCTTCTCTTGACCATGGAGAAGGAGTCTGTAGGTGCTCACAAGGCTGGGCCAGGTCATGAGAGAGTACTGTGCAGGGGATCTCGGATGCTGGTATTTTTGTGGGAAGCTGGAAGAAGCTGGATGTTGGGAAGGAGTGTTTGGTTGTATTTTATATACAGGTTTAATATAAGTATTGTTATTGAGATGGATGGTGCCTTCAGAGGGACAATTCTTCTTGTAAGCTGTTGGGGAAGAGTGAGAGAAGGCATAATTCAGCAGTGATGGAAATGCACGTAAAAACAAGTCCCTTCACTCCTTCCTGGATGGACTAGACATGTTTCAGCTTCACCACGCCTTCTCCAAAAGGTCATTCTTCAGGAAGATGAGGAGAGAGCTGTAATCTGGCCACCATTACACAGTTCAGCTGGGGACTAACTGAGTAAAGCACTGTCTTCCAATTGGAAAGGATTGACTTTTTTAGAAAGGATTTTTTTCCTTTAATTTTGTAGTTATCTTTTTGTGTCACCGTTTCCTCATGTCCTCTGTCCTCTTACCCCCGTAATGAGGAATCACGCTCTTTGCTAAAAGCGAGGATGTTGTTTTTACCCAGCTTTCAGATCATTATAAAGAGAGAGAGGAAGAGAGATTTGGCGGTGTATTGGTGGGGACGGGAACTGTGCCTGCTGTATTTCACTGGGACTGGCGCGTGGAGTAGAAAAGCAGATGTGTGTGGACTGCCAGGGAAATCGCTGACTGATCCTTGCGCAGTCTGGGTTCGAGGAGCTGAGACAAGACGAGACAAAGCAGGTATGACTGATACCCGTGCCAGCGCCTGAGCACCTGCCATGCCCATTGCAGGCAGCGGGAGCCGGCGGGGGCTCCGCATCCGCCAGGATCGATGCACCGAGCATTCCCGGGGGTTTGTGTACTCCGTTTGATTTCTTCCCTTTCACGCCGAACACGAGGAACAAGCAGAAGTTAACTGCTTGGGAGGAAGCTGGCTATGCCTTTTTTTTGTGCTGCGTTTCACCTCTTTTGTTTTTTGGTTGGCTGCAAAACCTGAAGCCAAAAGATGATTGCAACGCCTCTCCCCGGGGAGGGGGGAGCCGGGCACAGCGCACCCCATCTAGTGGCTTAGCCTCGCACTGCCGGCGGGAAGGAAATGCGGCAGCAGCGGGAGGAAGAGGAGGAGGAGGAGGAGGAGGAGGAGGAGGAGGAGGAGAAAGAGGGCTCCTGCAACTCCGGCCATGGGTTTCGGGCTTCGTAGACTTCGGACTCCGCGACACCTACGTGGGTGATCCGGAGATGCTGAAGCAGCAGGAAGGTGTTGGCTGTGTGTCACACCTGGGGTGAAGCACACACGAGGGATTCGCACCCAGCTCGGAAAGAGTGTTAGACGGCGATACTAAGCCCTCTGGAGTTAAGAAATGTGAGAATTAAGCTGCCTCTGCAACCTTAATTCGGCCTCTGTTTGCATAAGCACTAAGATAAAATCTCCAATGATATCACACACTATTCTTTGTCACACATCAGTGCACAGAAGGGACTGTGCCGAATTTCTGCTCACAGTATTTCTCTGGTGTTCAGCAAGTCGATCCTGTCTGTCATATGCTTCTGAAATACTCTTCAGAAGACGGAATTTTTTCAGAAGGGTTTCTTCACATACTTTACAACAACAGAGATCAACTGCTTCATGGACATTCATTGTGATATTTTTGTACCATCCTCTTTGTGAGGAGCATAGTCTATCATTGTTCCCATTTTGCAGATCAGGAACAGAGGTGCAATGTGATTAAAGCAAAAGGTATCCTTTATTTTGGGGTGCCTATTTTAAGACCCCGTAGACCATGCTTTCCAGACGGCCTCTCCCACCTACTCGCAGCAGTGAGGACAGAGTGCTCCTGCGTATCAGGCACAGGGATCAAATCAGACTCTGAAAATGAAGCACAGATAATTAGTGTTCTCAGAACAGGAGAAATGGGTAGCTGTAGAAAACAAACAGCTTAAACTAAAATGAAAATATACTTTCTTCTTTTCCGAATCATTTTTCTGCCAGGTTCTTCCTTGAAAGGACTCACTGGGGGGTTCTGGGTTGCCTGGGCTGTAAGAGGGACAGGGCCACAGCAATGCTGGGTTAAAGCCATTTCAATGGCTTGGTATTATGTGCTGAGGACGTAGTTTCACAACCATTATAAGCTGATCCAAACTGGTGCTGCTGTTAATACATCAGTCCTTCCCTTCTTCTCATGGCCTCGCACTCCTGCTCACTCCAATTTGTGTGACCTGGCAGGAAAGCCTAGTGGAGAACAGATCAGGGTTAAATGCAATGCACCTTAAAAAAAATAATGTGGTTTCTCGATTGTTTATTTCTTGGCTTCATGTGTGCACAGGCCATCACATAGAATGATGGATCCTGAGACAAGAAGGAGCTGAAGTGTTTTTTGCAGTGACAGTTTCCGCAGTCCTCTGGTGTGCATGGAACTGGACCTTCAAGAAGGTTCTCCTGGGAACCAGGGGGTGTAAACGTGTCTGGGTTCTACCCAGATGTGCTGACAGCAGAGGAATGTGAAGACTGCAAGACTTAGAGTTCTGGATCAGTATGTGCTGCTGTGTTTGCAGACTTTGCTGTCTCTTCCTTCAGACCCAGTACTTTTGCTGTGTCCCCTCTGACCTGTCCTGATCCATCCTTGCCCTTTTCAGTTTCATTCCTTCTTCAATTTAGTCTCCACCAGAACCTGGTCCAAGCCATGTTTACTAGCACAGCGAGTCCCAGTTTCATTTATGCAGACTCTGTGTCTTAGTCCTTGCTTTCCTTCACCTAACTGAAAATTAGACCTTCCTAAACAATTCTCTTTGCAAAATAAATGTCTGTAACAAAAGATGCAAGCTGTTTGAGGATACTTAAATATATTATTATATTATAAAATACACAGGTATATTTTAAGTCTTTGGGATTGATCACAACAGCTGTACTTTAGTCTGCTATCTGTGTTGAATCTGGCAGTGCCAGCATGGCCAGTAATTTGAATTAACATGACCTTTCATCCTGTTTGTCAGCAGCCCACGACCATGCACTAGTGTGTGATTTGTGAATTATTTGTGATTCCATGTGAATGTGGTTCAGCCCATGAATTTTGACACCTCTTGATTTAAATAGCAGCCACTTGTGCTATGATACTCAGCTTAGTATTCAGTTTTGAGAAATGTCGTTTTCAGTCTGTTTCCTGACAAGATGCTTTCTAAGTCCACAAAAGGGTTTTGAAAACACAGGGGTATGAGTAATTATATGGAGTGATTTTTTGGGATTGTTATGAGTAGGCATCGCAACACATTTTCCACAACTGGTTTTTTAATTAAAATATTAAACAGTACTGTTTTCATACAAAGCAGAAGAAAATTAACATAAATTAAGTCCACATCTATTAATGGATTTTTTTTCAGCTATACATTCTGATTTTGTCTTCTGTGTATAGATTTAAAAAGTAAATCTATGCAAATTTTACGTATGTGGTTTTGCTGCCTAGATAATTTCCTGCCCTGAATTTGAAAATTTTCTGTGGGTCTGTCTCTCCCTTCCTTAGGAGCTCAACTGTGGAGAGATGTCTAGGAGAGAAACATTTCTGCCTTGTTTCTGTTGGAGAAACCAGTCTTTGGTGTTACCTAGTTTATGTGGTTCAATTCCTGTGCTTCCTTCTGTATTTGTATTTGTCTGGCTTCTATGTGGACAGTCCTGCTTCTGCATGCTGTGATTGAGCATGCTGGAAGTTAGGCATGTTGGATTCAGGCTTTTCTTCAGATACCCATATGAAGTATATATCTTCTGGAAAAGGAAGATTTTTTTCCAGGTGGTAGGCGTTGGACAGATCCTTCCACCACCTTCTGCTTTAGCTCTAGTGCTTTAGGCTGGACTTTCTCATAAAAAAAAACCTTTCATTTGCAAATATTGAAGTACTTAAAATGAAAACTTGAAAAATCTATAGCAGTGAATTTTAGCAGTGAATTCCATTTCATCTGTTATAAATGAACTTAGGTGTATCGAAACTGCTTTTTTAATAGGGTGAAATATGGGTATATCCTTCCTCCATGTAGAGTTTTCCAAATGGAAAATCACATTTTTCTTTCCCTGGAATGACTTTGAGAGTTAAGTGGGAAGAAACAAAACCCTAAGTAACTCCAAAATAGTATGTCAGTCAAGAGCTGAGAGCAGAGCAGGAAGCAGTGAGACTGGGAGAGAAGGTTGTGGAAAACTTGGGTTTTGGGGTGGTAGGGGCCAAGTAAGATATTGCTGCATGTGATGAATGCCTTTAAAGACATGGGTCCCCAAGGAGTATAAACCAGGGAAACACAAAGAGGGTCTGTGATGGTTCTGAGCTTGGAAGGTTGCCTTCAGAGGAGACCAGGAGAATGTGTGCATTTCAATGTCAGGTAGAAATTGGGCCATAAATGAATACAACTGGCCACAAGCAGCTGGGTGTTAATACACCGTTCCCGGTTACAGTTTTCTGCCCTGTGGCACTGTTGGAGAAGGGAATGCATGTCCTTGAGCTGACATCTTGGAGAATCTGAAAGCTCCCACTGGGACAAAATAGTATTTCTTTCCAGAGCTTTCTGGCAACTCTGCAGTGGTTTTCTCCCATCAGGGACTATTCATCATTTCGTCCATGAGAAGCTTTTGTTGTGCAAAATGTCACATCATGAGACTGTTATGATGTGACGAGATGTCATTTCCCAGGAATACGTGTTGGGCTCCACTTCAGTGATTGTAAACCCAGGCCTGAGTAGGTACACAAGATATTCTACTGGGGGGCAGCCATCACTGAGGTAGCATTGCATAACTCATGGTGGTGGACAAGTGTCTCTTGATAAATGCTCTGTGGAAATACGTGGGGCATCTGGGTGGTGAGGGGAAACCTTCAGCGGGTAGGTGGGTAAGGAGGGAGTAATAAAACAAGAAAAATTGTCACTTTGAACCTTTCCACAGGACCATGCATTACATCCTCCACTCCAAAGTTGTGCCAAGATTTTTGGTGTATTCACTTACATGAGCTTCTTGGACCTGCATCGGCAGCTCAGCTCCACAGAGTCATTCCCATGGGGAAGGCAGCAGGGGAGCACAACAGACTGTGCATAGGTTTTCTGTGCACTTCATGGGGAAGATCGTGTCAGGTTTTTGATACAGGAATATCAGTTTTTAAGGTGAGAGTGCAGAATTTATCTACCTTATTTAAACACTGTTGATCCAAGTAGACAGTATTATTCAAATGAAATCCAAATGGGTGCTTGCAGCTTTGAAAATGTATGGATAAAATTTATTCATGTAAGCAGCCAAATCTATATGTTGCTGAAAACCCAACAGAACATTCTCCCATAGGAGGAATTTCACCTGCAGAAACAGACAGGTCTATACTCAGAACTTGCATCCAAGTAACTTTACAGCAGTTTATTTCAGGAGGGAGCTGAGCATACCAGCTATTCCTGATGTTATGTTTGCCTGACCTGTTGTGTCAGCACGAATTTAAGTGTCTTATTTCAGATGCTCACATATGAAAATTTTAGCTCACTAAAACAACTAAACCAAGGAACTCCCTGACCTCTGGAAAATCCTGGCTGGTGTTAAAAAACCTGTCTGAATGTATAAAATAATAACTCTTGACATTTGAATGAAAAAAAAAAATGTTAAGAAGTATCTTCGCAATGAGAAATACCGTTATTGACATGAACTATCATTCTCTGTGTTGTGAATGGTCTTTGATCTGCTCAGATAACTCTTTCTTGGTGCTTATGTTATCCTTAGTCTCAGTAGAAGTATGGATTGTATCCTAGATGAACTCAGCAGCTCGGTGCCCATCCTACTTGTGATGGCTTGAATGAAGTTGCCATAAAGCTGGCATGGGAAGGAAGAGGTGGTGAGGTTTCCAGCTGAGATGATGATGCTCTCAGTGGTGTAGCTGGACCAGAGCTGTATCAGTTATATTCCCTCAAAGGTGACTTTGAGGCACAGTGCTTCATCATAAGACTTTCTGCTTCTGGTAACTGCTGTTGGATGGTCCCAGCCTTCCCTCAATGAGTTGAGCTCAGACTCAAGGCTGGCATTGGTACGTTACTCGAAAAAACATTTTGCATGTTATTTCCTTGAATTTGAGGTGACAGAATGCAGTTTGGCCAGGAATACTAACAGGGGTATTTTCATCTATGTTGATCATTCTCTTAACTTTCTTTCCATTATCTTTTGAGAAAATACCAGTGGATGAATATCTGATGCCTTTAAAGCCAGTGCACAACTACCACCACGATCACCAAGGCTAGAATTTCATACTTGTTGTGGTCAGTCTTTCCCCACAGTTATTAAATAACAAACAATTGGAGAGAACAATTCACAGAGGAATTGTAGTGTTTATTTATATAACCTCCTTGGTGAGAAATAACAAGTAATAAATGTGTAGTCTTTCTGCAAATGATGTATGAAATACAGAAGGGTTAACAGTATCTGATATTTTGTTCTCAGGCAATAATTGGACCAGCTGTGGTCTGCCCAGCATTTTGCTGATACGGTTGGGAATGAAATGAATATTGTGCCTCTGCATGAATATTGTGCCTCTGCCATGAGCAAATCATGATCTCCTAAATTAGTCTGTAGGTGCCTTCTGTATTGGAAAGAGACATCTCTCATTGCACTGCCCTCTTCAGAGCTGTAGAAATAACCAGTTTTCAAGAAGCTGTAGTTGAATATTATGTTGTCAATATGATAGGCTGTTAATATTTTGGAAGGTCATTATTGAATCCATATGTCCTCTGATAATGACATCTTTGTTCTGGAAACACTCTCTTCTCTTGCATCATCTGCACATGTCATTAGAGATGCTGATCATGACTTCTTGGTGTGTACTGAGTCTTGAAGGGGCTATGCTCAAGCTGTGCAGCAGTTGAGGAAGAGATTTCTTGGCTTTCCTTGCAGTACTTCCTGTATCTCAAGCAGCTGACTGCTTCAGAGTAGTGTGTTCTTTTGTTGTGGTTTGGTTTTGGGGATTTTTGGTTGGTTTGGGATTGGGTTGTGGTTTTTTTGTGGTTTTTTTTTTTTTGGGTGTTTTTTTTTTTGTTTGTTTGTTTGGTTTGTTTTTTTTTTTTTTTTTGAGTAGGGGAATTGAGTAGAATTTCTGGAAGGAGTTTTTAGCAGAGCCCGGGAATGGGTATAGCCTTATCACAGATTTCAGATGTCCTGGGACTCGAGCTCATTTTCCTTCTGCCTTCCAGTTTTCCCTTCTTCCCTGGTAGTTAGTGTTGAAGCGACAATAGAGAGGGGAAGGTGTAAGGAGGAGGAGGAACTGATGACCCTTTGATTAATTTATGGAGAACAACCAGATGCTGTTTCCTAAATGTGCAATAATTGGCAGAAACTAAGCAAAACTGGATAAGACAAGGAGCACATATTGTTGCTTGTTAGGTGCATGAGGTGTATCATGGAGGTGCCTTTGAAAGCATCATTGCATCTGGTTGACCTCACAAGCTTCATAGTTGAGAGTGTTTAATTTCATGAGCATTTGGCTATAACCTGTAGTCTCTGATTTTGACAGTAGGTCCCAGAACATTGTCTGGTACTTTTTGATAGATGAGCTTTGGCATATGTGAGGAATTTCTTCTTGGGATGTCTGTCCTGATATGCAGTGCTGCTGTGTCTTCCATCTCATCTGTATCTGAAGAACAGCTGAGTGTCGCCTCCTGCACAATGCCACTGATGTTTGCGTAGTGAAGTATTTCTTAGCGAACACCACTGCAGTCTTGGACTCCACTGCCTTCCAGATCATTCTCAAGTATAAATCTTCCATTTGGTTTTGACCTAGACAGCTTTGCATGTTACATATCTGTACCTGAGAAATTTCCTCCCACCTTACCAAGCATCTCCTACTTACCATACATCAAATGCATTGGAAGGAGGCTGGTGGGAGTGCTGTCTTCAGCAGGGCTGTTTGCACTTGCTTGTGCTCTTGGTGCAGGAAAGCATGGGCATCCTGAGCTTTGGGAAGTGTGTGTGAGGGGCAGGGACTTAGGAGAGGTGGTTTCTGTCCACTCCAGCTACTCTATTTGTATCTTCTGTCTCACATATTTCTCTGGCACCTATCACCTTGGCATGTTTCTCAGATGACCATGGCTTTTTTTATCTTCTCCTCTTTTTAATAGTGTTTTTGCCTTCTTTTTAAATCAGTCTTTAATAAAGTTAAGATTTTTTTGCACAGGGTTTTATAAACATGTGTTATTAAATTTTAAATCAGTTTTGAAAGTGCCTCTATCCTACTCCCTCCTAGTAAAGTGACCTTTTTAAATGGAGGGAAGTGGGTTTAGATGACAGTCATGATAAATGCGGTCATGTTCACTCAATAAAATAAGGCCCAGTGCATTTGAGGATAAATCAGTGAAATGTACAGCCCCACCTGTCTGTCTCCATCATTCATTTCCACTGTCACTTTCACAGTGGCTGATGGATCACAGTTGCTGTAAAATTAGACAGCCTTTAATCTCATTTCATCCTGATTAGCTTCTCCTTACCCTTTCCCTCTAACTCACTGACTGACACGCTAAAAACTCATGCAGGGCTGTGTTTGAGCGTGGCGTACAAACTTCTCTTCAAATACCCTTTTTGTGGGGCAGGCAGGTGTTCCAATGAGTTGAGATAAAAAAATGAGAAGATAGGATTTTCACACTATTAAAACCAAACAGCAGACAAAGACTCATGTAAAATTAATAAAAGCAGCAGTCTGGCCAGACTGTGTGATGGGCCAAATTCTTCCAGTTACACCCTGGCAAGCCCAGTGAGTTTGAGAAGATTGCTTCTCCCAGATACTGAATTTAGCATGCTCATTGCCATGTAATTTTGACTGTTGTCTATGAAAAGCTAGGTCCTATCTGGCTGTATGTTCACAAGAATCATGGTTTTTAGTCCAAGTTTTCTGTGCTCTCAAGGGATATTTTATAACAGGAAAAAAAAAAGTTCATTCACATAGTTCTGATTTCTGTGTATAACTCCCAATTCTGAGGGGTCAAGGAGAAAGACTGAGTTGGTTGATTTCTCAGTTAGAGTCTCTTCCCTCTTAGATGTTCACAGTGTTGCTCCATCCTCCCTGTTTTTTCCAGCTCCCTTCAGTCCCATGGGTAGATTCATGAGACTAAGAACAGTTTTCCCCAAAGCTCTGAGAGAAACAAAGGTCACAATAAAGGTCTGCAGTGTTTTATTGCAGTCACCTTTCCTTCTGAAGGCCAAACACTACCCTCCTTTCTGAGGCAAGCTTCCTTTTAGCTTTCCCATGAGTTATGGACAGTAGTTTGGGTCATTTGGGCCCAATCCTGTATCAGTGGGAATGTTGCCATTAATTTCAGTCGGAGCCAGGATTAAGCCATTCGTTTTCAAGGTTTAATTATCATAATAATTACGGGAGTCTTACTGCATACCTTATATGCACGGTAACAGCAGAAAAGCTTAAAGCAGAATTTCTTCCTCTACTGACCCTGTTTGTGTCAATATGCTGGGTAAATAAACACAAATTTCTGCAAAAGTGAAAACACAATGTGAAAAATATGCATGTGTGCTGCCTGCAGACAGTTTTTTCTGTAAATGCTGGAGTTCTCAGACTGACTAATATAAGAGGTTGAACATGCAACCAGCAGCTTGGACCTAATTGGAAACCGTAACAGAGCATTGTATTACTTAAAATTTGAAGCCCTTATAGACTGATCCTGGGCAGTCTCTTCTTGAGAGGAAGGGTGTCAAAAAGCATCTAAGGAAGACAGCAAATTTCTTGAGAGACCAAATGCTTTATTTACTGCAAGCATCCATAAAATCAAGAAAAGTTCTATGGTTTTGAGACAGAAGGTTTTAAAATAAGAAAATATCTAAGACTAAAGAGTGAGATAATGATGATATGTTGTCTCAAAAGATAGCAAAAACAGACTTCATCCTTTCATCCTACTGTAGGAATCTCTTGGTAGTATGAAATCTTTTGCATTGTCTAGTATAAGATTAGTTCCCAGTTAATATAAATTGAATCAGTAACAAATAACCTTAATTAATGAACTTTCACTGTACCTGGCTGCCTAATTTAAGAACTGCTTCACTTACATGACTTGTAAGAGCACAGACTATGAAAAAGATATTCGACCTTTATTAGAAACTAAAAACATACCTTATTTATTCATCATTGCCTAGGCAAAAACTTCAGTAAGAAGCTTAAATGAGCCCACTTGATCTTTAAGAAAATGTATCCTAAATAGCAAAGCGGTGCGTATTTCTTCGTATTATTATTTGCATATGCTATACTGCACAACTGCATTCTGAGAAAAATAAAAGATAATAAAACAAATTAAATGAGAGATATATCACCCAAAATAATCCAAGTGTGAGATAGGCTGCCTCTTTTTTTTTTTTTGGCATTGGCAAAAGAGCACAAAGTAAGAGCTGGCCCTGAGTCATATTGATTTCCCACTGCACTGGTTTCCTAAGTGCTCTGTTGATCCGTGTCAAGCAATAAGTTCCCTGCCTGTACATGCACATCACCTCCCCATTTGTCCTCACCTAGATTTAAGGTGCCCATATGATGAGCTGAACAAGGACATAATTTTTCCTACTGGTGTCACTGGGCCAAAACTACTTTATGTGGTATAGTAACTAATGCTGTATAAGTTTACATTTTCCATATGATATCATTAAAGTGGGTATGGCATACTGCAGTAATATGTGTGTATTATGTACATGTAATCCTTGTTTTTGCATTTTACCATTTGCAGTGGAAAAAGTAAATATTAAGAAATAGACGTTTGCATCTGTAGCTGATCCATAGTAATCATGATACCTCCCCCCATAAAAAAGGGATATTGCAAACCTAATGCCACAGTTTTGATCTTTGTTAACAAAGGGCTTCCTGATTAGATGAATAGAAGATGTGTGATCGTGCTGCTAATGACATTGTACAGGAAATTAAGCGTATACATTTGGAAAAGGCATTAAATCAGCAGGACCTTAATTTAAAAACTTAAAACTGTATGGAAATGCAGCTTGTTCATTGCTGTGTAATAGAAAGCTACTGAACATACTGACTCTTCTTGTGGAAACATTACCAGAAGAACAAAGCATAGCTGAGGTTTTTTTAATGTTTTCTAGCATACTGGGATTCCTAGCATCTGCTTATTTTCAGGGAAATATCATGCAACTTCACCCCTTTTTACAAGTTCTTTTTAGATCAGCATGTACAGTATTTGGGCAGGTGAGGGGGCAGTGAGGGACCAGAATTCCTGATTTTTTCCTTAATTATTTGCAAAATTGAATTGCATAAGTTTACTAATAAGTGGCTTTTTCTGCTGCTAAGTCAGTGTTCATACATGCCTGGGGTGACTCATATTATTTCATACAGACGGTAAAGAGGAAATATTTGATAAAATCAGTGTCCTGAGCTGACAAAGAATTCTTGCTTTGTTTGCAGTTATGCCATACAACAGTGCCCATCACTGCGTCGTGGAAGTGGAAAACTTCTTGTTCGTGCTGGGAGGAGAAGACCAGTGGAACCCTAATGGTATGTGTAGAATACTAAAAGGCAAAGGGAGCATCTGCCTTCCTGTGCCTTCCTGTCTGTGAGGTCAGCTGATGTAGTGATTAGCAATGGATTTTGAGGACTTTCAGCCTAATTGTTGAACCTAGTAGAGGCTACTCTTCAGTATTGATGTAATAAATATTTGGTACTTTAGCATTAGCATCTCTGTCATTCATCAGTTCCCACATCCCTTGAGAAATGCCACAGGCAGCAGAACAGACTCTTTCAAGTGCATGCACCAGGCAGCAGCTGTTAAGAATTTAACCTTCATTTCCAGGCTCCTTCCAGTCATAATATAATAATGCAATTGCAGTAGATGAATGCTTATTTTCTATTGTCAAACAAGATACTTGCAGCTCAAATTGTTAATGGGTTAATTATCTATACTTTGGGATTCTTAAACTGATCCTTTTTTCAGTCTTGTGCAAGAGCTTCTCATATAGATTATCTGCTGCTACCTTCTTTCATTTGATTACTTCATAAATTTACTGCAAAGAGAAATTAAACAATTTAACAGGCTTCTGAGCAAAGCAAAAGGAGAATACCATGCCTTGCAAAATTCACAGAATTGTCAAGACATTGTTAAAAAGCTTGCACACGAAGAAAGAGTTGCAATTGTAGCAGTCTGTGTAACAGAGATAATTATGACTGAGAAACCATAAAACAGCTTGCAGGTACACATTTTTACTTTAAAACACCAGAGGATCCAGCTGAAATTACATATACTGCATATATTTTATTGTGAATGCCCCATTTCAGCATCTGCACTAAACCAAATTATAGAAAATTGTTACATCTGTTCACTCCCTAAAACCTGAGACAAACAATCCAGGCCACCCTATAAGCATGTTTCTGGTGTAGTTAAGAATATCACTATATGTCTTAGGAGAAGGGCCCCTTAGTTCTATTGTTGAATATTGTTGAGTGTCTTTTATTTGGAACAGGAGACAATGCAATATCACTAATGACAATTTCTTTTAGGATCGTTGGCCACATCCATGCAGTGAGGGCTCCTGTTGTTGGTGGTAGGCATATGGACAGCCAGACCTTGTTCCAGACAGTTTATAATTAAATGGCCATGTCACATGAAGGGTAAAAGAAAAGAAGTATAATTACCCACACTTTAAAGATGTGGAAAATGACTTGCAAGATGATGGAGAGATGGTAGAAGGGGTACACATCTTGCATCTGAGATACGAGTCAAACACAGTTGTTTGTGAGATGAATAGTACCTAAGGCCTGGGATTGCCTAGATCTGGGTCAACCTCTGGGCTGAGGATGTTGCTGAAGACATTAACCAATTTCCCTGGCCTGTGAATACCAGTGCTGGGATTTTTTCCATAGAGAAGATAGCAATAAAAAAGGTATGAGCATTGCTATATTGATCACTTTATCAAATGGATCTTACTTGTCATTGAAAGTGGACCTGAAATCATAAACTACATCCTGTGCTGGGCATATTCTTTCTTGAAACCACTTTGCTCTAAATGTGCAGCTACATGGGGGCAGCTCACACATGCCCACTTGAATTTATGTAAAGGCCCTTGACTTCTATCCTCAGAGCAGAGGAGGGACTTCAGATGGAACCATCTTGCTAAGGCTTTACAGAGCTTCTGCTTCAAATGAGGATGTTCCAGATGTTTTTCCCAATGTAAAGAATTATCTTAGAGGTGGTGGCAATGGTAAGACGTTGCTTTAGTCATCAGACTGTCTAGTTCTTGAGAAACTGCATGGAGTGCTCATGCCTCCTTCATGCTCCACTGACTTCCTGACAACCCAGAAAGTATGGGAGACATTTTTTCTCACTTTTTTACATCCTCCAGTAGCTATGCCTTTCCAGTCACAAGGGCTTCTTGCATGAGTAAACACTGATGAAAGCAGGGTGCACAACATAGGCATGAATTTAAGATCAACCTTCATAACCTTCAGAGCCCATCACCTTCTAGCATGGCTGCAGAGCAGAGAACAGTACCTGCCTCCTTTTGTGCCATCATCCTCATTTGCTAATCCTGATTTTTGTTCACTTGTCCCAAGTTTTGTGTTATGAGTGAACAGATGCATCCTAACATGTGCAATCTCCTGGCTGATGAGCAAAGCAAAACATAGGTAGAGTTCTCTTTCAGACTGAACTCCTGACTTAAACTGCAGTCAAACCAGTTACACCAGGTAGATTAAGTAGGTCACCAAGTCCTTTTCCTGCAGTCACAGGCATCATATAATCCCATTTTGTAAATTTTCTAAGCTACATTTGAAAAGCAGTTGGATTTCCAGCCCCCACTACTCCTCTTGGAAAGCTGTTACAGAATCCAATTGCTCTAAATGACTAGGAGCCTTATTCTGATAGCAAATAAAAAGTATTCTTTGACTGTCTGAATCACCTTGTTCTCATGCCAAGGCTGGCCTTTATTTTAACAGTTTTTCCCCTGTTGGAGATTTGTTCCTCTAAAGTATTACAGACCTTACTGCCTATCCCCTTTCAGCTTTTGTATTTCTAGGTGCAACAGGCCAAGTTCTTTGTTTCCTGCCATAAGGTAAACTTTCTGTTCTTCCTGTTGCCACAATAGCTCTTCTCTGTGACTTTTCTAGTTTGATTTCATCTCCCTTCCTGTGAAGGACCCAGATTTGTATGCTGCACTCCCAGTCTAGGCTTACTAAACCCTTTTTCTACCCTGCACTTTACAATCTTCTACGTACATGGTGTTTGTATTATGTGTATGACGTGTTAGGCAGCCAAATTATAGATTTGTATGACAACAATGTATAACTAATGAGCACTGAAGTTCCAGTAACTCTGAAAGATGTAGTGAATACAGCAGCATTAAAACCTAGAAAAAAAAATAGAAGCTTAAACTTAGGATCAATATTTATATTCTTTTGAATTCTTGTTTTTTGAAATGCAAATAGATTAGTAAATGTCTTAGACAGTGAAACCTAGAACCTGTTCGAGCTTGCTATTACTATTTTGCTGCTTATTGAATCTATAGCTCTCGATGCCTCTTTTTCCAAATTGTCTTTGTAGACTAAAGGAATCCAAATAAGGACCAAAAGCAAAGGCTCACTTCACTAAGCCCAGTGGCAGAATGACCAGTTGCCCTTACAGTATGGGAATCTCACCCTGTGTCTTGAGGCTGTGCTGAGATGGTCATGTCTTTGAGTGGCACTCAGCGTGGTCCTCATTAGGCACCATGCTAGATTTGAAGGGAAATGCTGCATTATTCATCAGTCTTCTGCTTTACCCTCCTCATATAGAACATGCTTATAACATGGCGAGGAAATCAGTTTACTTCCAAAGCGGTCAGTGTGGTTTCTTTCTCTGTTTTCTTGTAGAACATGAACTTAAATTATTACGAATATAAATTCTAGCTGTATTGTTATTCTTCTCTACTGTCTTGATGGTCTATTTACCCATGCTGAAGTAAGTGTGGAATGAAGCAGGCAAAGTGAGCCAATCCTGCAGAGGCTTGTCTGATGCAAAAATATTCACCTTGTAGAATGCCCAGTGACCATTTATAGAACTGTGACATACACAGTTAGGTTATTCTGCTGGCCTGTGAAGCCTCTAATTCAATTTTTTAGTCACACATACATAAACAAAGGTTTCTGTTTTCAAAATGCTCATCTATTGAAGTCTCAGGTGTTACAGGAAATTGCCATGCACTCTCTTGCTTCAGTTTTCTTGCTTTGGTGTCAATCTGCATGTAAAATAAGGTGAAATCTTAATATCGTGAAGACATGAACACAGTTCTTGGGCTTGACAGCAGGGAGAAGCTAGTTAGCTGGTGTATGTTGCTCATGCTTCATATTTTAGCTAACAGAGTTAGAATAAAACTCTTAAGAGTGTATTCCCCCTTCGATGCACATCTGTAATTCCTTCTAACTTACACTGAAAGTACATGGTAAAATAAACTATCTAGTGCAAACACTGCATACCCCATGCTGATGGCTTATGCAGCTCCTGGTTATTTGCACAACGGGTTTTTGCCATGTTCCACACAGAGAGAATGTAAGGAGAAAGAAAAGAACATGTTCTCCCTTTAATTTTTCTACCTGACAAAATTCTAGTCATAAAAATACCATGGGGATGCCCTCTTTGGGTAGTAATTTTGTTTAGTGTGATTTATTATGGCTGTAAAAATACCACAGCTCGTATAAGTAAATTTAAATACACGTTTTCAAGATCTTATTACAAAGACCAACAATAATCGCTATCTGCTTTTACTACTAGTGACTGCTAATTCAAGCCTTGCAGTGCCCCATTTGTTGAATTATTACTGTACACACAGTGTAATCATACATTGTTGTAAAAGGGGGAACCCTTCATAAAAGGTATCAACTTGTGAAGTATATGTAATATATATTACAATCATGATGTTAAATACATGAAACAAACAGCTGAGTGTCAAAATAATCTATCTTTACAGGGAAACACAGTACAAACTTTGTTAGCCGATACGATCCCAGGTTTAACAGCTGGATACAACTTCCACCCATGCAAGAGAGGTAAAAACTTGCTATGTGTTTTACAATTTCTGTTTTCTCATTTAGGAGCAGCTGAGTTTTGGCTTAGTTCTGGGAGTAAGAAGGCCTATAGAAACGTTGAAAACACAGATAAAACTGCAGCATGCAGTTGTGTCCCATTTGCTTCTTAATTTTTAAAACTTTCCAAATTTGGAACTCCAGATGCCAAGTCCTGCAGTGCTAACTCATGCAAAATAGCCATGGACTTTATGCAATTACTGGTTGCCTCAGTATGGTCTGAAGGATTTTCCTGAAGTCTCCATAGTGTCCTGTCATGTTCCCTGACTGAAGTGTCATGATGAGCTTGCAGTAAACAAGCCGTAATTATAGTCAGATATCTTAGAGGGAACTGAAACCTTCACATGTTGACTCCATCCTGTTTCACCACACCAGCTATGAAAAGCTCTCCTGAACATGTCTCCACTTGTCAGAGAACTCTTAATCCTAGGTGGTCTTTGAGTGAAGTTGCTGTCAGTAAATGCATATTAGAGTAGCTCGTGATTTAATCTTGCTGTGTACCAAAGAGCAAAGGTGGATGTGGACTTGAGCAATGACTCGTAAAGATGACGTAAACTTAACTGTGGATCCCAAATCCTACCCTCACATGAAAAAATCCCGTAAACCTGAACAGAACTGTGCATGTTTTGTAAGAAGAATCTCAAAGGCAGAAGATCCAAAGTTACAATGTTATTTGAAGAAAATATTCAGTGTCCTTCCTTCAGTTAAACACCCATCTTCTCATGGATCCCATTTACAAAAGATCTCACAGTGTCTCCCTCAAGGCTTTCTCCCTCAAATGCTTTCTTTATTCCATGCCAGTATTACAGTTCTTTTTTTCTTGACTGCCTACAATATTCAGGTGTCTGGCAGTCATAAATATATTGAATTCAGTGCACTGTTGTGATTCAAGGTGTGTCTCATGAGCTGCTTGGAAATATGGCTGTTTTTTAAAATTTCCAGGGGTAGAATGTCAGTCTGAAGGACCTTTGTTCAAGATGCAGTTTGATTGACCTAAGTCCCTGCTTTGGCAGCACCTAGCCTTCTCCCTTTTTCCCACCAGCACTGTGGGATACCCTTCCCAGCTGTGATTGTTTACTTTAAAACAGAGGGACACCTTCCCCTCTGGTTCAGCTTCCTAGAGTGAGTCACCACCAGTTTAGGTGTTGACATGGGGGAGACAGGAGGTGAGCATCAGAGTGGGCATCCTTGCTGAACTGGGAGACTGGCTAGGAGACCAACTGATATTTGTATGGAGCCTGGAGCTCTTCTGTGGAGCCTAATATGAGTTCTAATTAGGCTCTCTGGGTATCTCCAAGCCAAATTCCCGAGGGGTGTTGGCAGCTGGCTGAGCAGTTGGGTTTATTTGGCTGACAAACTACAGAAAGCAGAAGGAGGCAGCTGAGGGCTGGAGAAAGGAGGCTGTAGGAATTTTCTCACCTCCACACTGGCCAGTTGTGTTGCCCTGGGACACCGTACGGCAGGTGACTGGCCCTGTGCTCTGGTGCTGCCTTCAGCCAAGAGGCCGAAACTCAGCTGTGCCCCGCGCCCCTGCCCGTAATAAACTGTAATGTGTGAACACCACAGCTCCTTTCAGAGGGACTGAAATACAATGATCCACTCATACATAGTTCCTTCTGCAAGAGGCTTTGCTATGACAACTTTAATTGTCACCTTTTTTGTTCAGGACACATAGCTCATGGGCTTGCCTGTTGTTTTTCTTTAAAGGCTCCTAAGCATTAGGGCTATTGTTGGAAAACCTAGATTTTACACTCACTTTCTAAAATGTTTTTGATGGTTTGTTTGCTCAGTCTTAATGACTTCCTCAGAGTTATTGCAGCTTGCAGAGGTATGGACTGGCCTTGTTTGTAGAAGATCTCGCAAATAAGAGAGAGCTTTTATGCAGTTTTCCTTCCAACCTCCTTTAGTGAGATAAAGTTCCCATTAAAGTCAACAGGCTATTTTCCCCTTGCTAGGAGTACAGGGTCATGCCCTGTCTCTGCTGCCATAATGCAGCACCATTGACAAGACAGACTGTTAAGTGGGTTTTTCTGAGTCATTATGGTCCATCAAGTCAAAACCTATTTAGGAATTTTAGTCTCAGAATAATTGGCTGGATAGACTATAATAGCTCCTTTGAAATGACTGCCAGGTAAATGTGTGACTCATTCATAGGCAGTATATTCTCAAGCCAAAAATCTGTATTAAATATTTTATAAGTAAACTTTTATCTCACATGCCAAAATCCATATCTGATTGATTTTACTGTGTGAGCTATAAAGAAAAGTCTAATCCCATTATGGATTCAGTGTCACCAGTGTATTTTCTTTAAAGCTAAGTTTGGTTTCTTTTCCCTTGAAGAACATCTCAAATATAAATGCTTTTGAAAAATATGTGCTATTTTCAGGAGTTTGTTGTTTAGAGAACCAGCAAGTGACTCATAAGCTTTGGAAATGCACATCTACCTGATGATGCCATAACAACAGGAAGGTTTTTGAAGAACAGTTCAGTTAGGCTATGACGGCTACTGAAGGAGCAGTCTTTGTAGCAGTTGTATCTGAACTTGAGGTGCAAGCCTCGGCTGGACACTTCAGTCAGAACTATTGCACCTTGCCAGCTCAACACAGAGCTTTAAAAGGTGTGTGGAGCAAAACAACATTTAAGACAACTTGTTTTTTCCTATATTCTGAATTAAATTTTTTTTTGTTTGAAGACCAGCAAAAAGCATGGCATTGTACCAGGTTCTGAAGAAGCACAAGTGGAAAGTGAGCAGGCTTGTGTACACTCAGGCTGAGTGAACTAAGAAAAGGCACAGAAAAAGAGATTTAAAAAATTCACACTTTATTTTTGTCTTTGACTTTAATAATAGTAATGCCAACCCCTATTAAGATAATTTATTTTTTAAAAAGCAAAGCATGCACTCTATAAGTGACTCTGAAATCAGGTCCAGATATGTCCAGTAAGAGCACTGGTAAATTTAAACCTCACACTGGTAGCTCTATTTGGTGTTTCAGGACATAAATTCATTGTGTGTGAAAATCATGAGGAAAATCTTCCCTTTTATATGTGTATACTTGAAAGAAGAGATGGTTGGGTGAAGGGGTGTGAAGAAGAAGCATTTAGGAGACCAGTGAACATTGAGTACTTCCAAGTCCTGAAAAAAATCACAAAATAATTGTCTTATTGTCCATACCCAGATCCTGAGGTACATTCTAGTTACCTGGTTAGAATGGATAGTGTCTTCTCAGTATGGAGGGGAACGTTGTCATGCAAAGATTGCTGTATTACAGTTTAATCTGAATCATATTTTACAGCATTTTAAAAGTCATCACTTGACAGCATGCCTTTGCATGCTGTAACAGCATGCCTTTACACACTGTATCATTGAAAACTAAAAAAACCCAAAAAGCTTAAAATATTTGTGACAGAAGCTACTGAGTGGATGTTCACATCCAAGCAGAAGAGTGAAGTATGCTGATGTTTTCATTTTTGCTCCTTATAGTGACACTGTGTGGATGAAACCAGGAGTACACGTACAGAATATCGTCAGTGAAACCCTAGTTAAGAGAACAATGCATGCAAGTTGTGTCTACCTCTGTTTATTAAACCTGAACTAAAAAAAAAAAAAACAAAACAAAAAAAAACCCACCAAAAAAAACCAAACAAACCTGCCGCGAGCAGTTTGCTAATGGGTTCACCAGAGAAGGTGCACAAGGAGAGACGAGTGGATGTGGGAGCACTGATAACAGGCACACTCTGGTTTTGTGCCTTGTGGTTGCTAGACAGAGGAGGGTTGAAAAATGTGTACCTTCCTATGCAGGCTCTTTCATATCTAATAGGAGGTGACCTCTGCAGCTTTTCCTACTTTTGGGGCAACTGTGGGCTGGGTTGCCTCAGGCCCATCACATATTCTCAGAAAGCTTATAGACACTTGATTGCCTGCAACACCTATAGCCTCTGTCAAATTAGATTGAAATCAGTCAGCAGGGTTTTTTTTAAGAGACAACAGTAGGCAGACATGGGTACATGTACAGTGTAATCGAATTAGCTTTGTTTCCATAGAATATCAGGCTAAAAACATAGATGCACAATTTGCTGCCCGACCACACGGAGCAAAACATGCCATCAGCTTCTATCTGCCCACTGACAGATAAATTAAATGGTCTTTTTTAATTCATCAGTCGATCTGGAGACACTTGCCAGTATTCCTGTCTTCCTATTTCCACTTTTTTTTTCAGAAGTCTTCCCTGTGGTGGAACTTTCAGCCACATTCAGAAAGGTATTCTGTCGCACACCATCCAAGCTGTCCATGTGCAGGCAGGGTGAAAGCAAAGAAGTGAACAGGAGGTGTTCAGTGACCCTGGTTGGTGAGGAGCCATGTCAGGTGTGCACCAAATCCAAAAAGTAAGGTCAGAAACTGGCAGTGATCTGTTCCCTGGATGCCCAGCAAGCCCTGCTGTTTCCATGGCTGTATCCCTTGGTGTCTGCCTGACTTCTCTTCCAGCTTATAAACCACCAGCCAGTCTCAGGCACTCGTAACTAAGAGGGAAATTTCTCCAAAATGTTAAAGGATGCTGCAAATTTTGTGATAAAAAGGTAGCTGAGCAAAGAGCAAGATCTTATTCCTGCCTTCACTGAAGGAAATGCTCCTGAACATGCCTGGCTGGATGTCAAGTTAGGGACAGGGCACACCAGGCTTTGGTAGCTCACCTGGTCACGGGATGGCTCTCGGGAAGCCCGAGAAGGAGTTGGACGCGCCGAAGCTGTTCACTGAGGATGCTGTGCTCTGTGGGTACCACTGCTCATCCAAGTGCTTTGCAGTCATCTGTAGGTTCAAGTCCTTGATGGTGCAGCTGACCATCCAGGCCTCAAGATTTAGTGCATGATTCAGGAGTGAAATATGCAGCTACTCCCAGATTCAAATTAAGGCATCTGGGCAGGAACCAGAATGCACTGAATCAGCCACAGAGCAGGGTTTGGCAAGCTACAGCCACACTCCAGAGTGCCTGCTTTGCAGGAGCTGTCAGACCTATCTTTGCTGTACCTGGCCTGCCTGCTCATTTCTGGTCTCCCATGTCATCCTGGTTTCACCCAGGAGAAAATTTTATGTTGGGCACTGATGACTCTTATAATTCAATATTTTGTTCAGCTCTTCATCCTAGCCCAGCTGTGCTCTTTTGCAATTTTCTTTCTCATGTTATTGCAGCTTGAAATTAAAGGTCTCTACTCTAGTAAACCTTCCTGTTGCTGAATGATCCAGGGAGATTTCCCTGGAGTGGATTACACCAACCAAGGACTCCCAAAATCATCTACTGCTCAATTTTTACTTAAGCAACAAACACTCAGCATTGATTTTGGAGGCACGAGGAAGACAAACTAATATTTGCCCAACAGTCCTGGCCAGAAAACTTAATTGTTTTCCTACACACCTGAGTTGCATGTAAAAGCAGACAGGTAGCTAAAACTTTTCTCAGGGTTAGTTGGATGGATACAGACCTCATTTGAGTTAAAGGGTGGAAATGTAGTGTTGTGGCTAGCATAAGGAAAGTTGTTCTTTTTGCAGTGCTGCAGAAGGAAAAAAAATTATAATTGAAGAAAAATTTTGATGATGTGGTTCTCTTCGTAAATTGGGAACAATGACCCTTGAAGGACCATAAAGAAAGTGAATGTCAAGATAATTTATTATTGTTACATTATCTACCTCATTTTTCACTTTGTCTTACTGAGTTGTTATATCCCTTACAAGGTAATGCCCCATACATTAATGAGCACCTTTTTATCGTTCAGAGTGTGAAAAAGAAACAAACAGATTTGAAAAGGGGCTATTTCTGGCAGTTTTATGTGTGCCTAATTGTTTTGACACAAAAAAATGAAGTATTTTTTCATGTGGAGTATTGTGTATTTGATCAGCAAAGCAGCCACAGTCTCTATGATAGCTGTAAGCATGTGAAGCTTCCTGGAAGCTACTTCTCTCTGATGTAGCATTTGAAGGAGCAGCTCTTTTAGTTCAGGGAGTCAGCTGGAGAGGGAAAAGAAATGTTTGACATGGCTAATTGGTTTGTTGTTGGCTTGTTTGTTCTGCCCTGCCCTGTCCTCCAGGAGAGCCAGTTTCTACGCCTGTCGCCTTGACAAGAACTTGTATGTTATCGGTGGAAGAAACGAAACTGGCTACTTGTCCAGCGTTGAGTGCTACAACCTGGAGACAAACGAGTGGCGTTACGTGTCTTCGCTACCACAACCCCTGGCAGCCCATGCAGGAGCCGTTCACAATGGCAAGATCTATATTTCAGGCCAGTGTCTTGAATAATTCCTGCTGTATGACAAGAAAACCAACCCAAAACCACCATAAAAATAAATAAACCGCAGAACCCCAAAACCAGAGAGCTAAATTCCTGCTGCAGCACAATGTCTTTATTTATTTGAATGAACTGATGTGCATTTACTTTGCAGGAGGTGTTCACAATGGAGAATATGTCCCCTGGCTGTACTGCTATGACCCTGTGATGGACGTCTGGGCCCGAAAACAGGACATGAACACCAAACGAGCAATCCACACTCTGGCTGTAATGAATGATCGACTGTATGCAATTGGAGGAAACCATTTGAAAGGTCACATTTTTAATAGCGAAAAAGTATCTCAGTGTCCCACATCTCTGATAAAAAATATTTTTGTTAGACAGTCACTGTTAAATACATTGAAAGCCAAGCAACACAATTTAACAGGACACTTGAGCCAGCAATTTTAAAAACATTTTATGCAAATTATTTAAAAATTATAACAGTACATTAAATATATGAGTAATGAATGCTTTAGATAATAAAAATGGGAGCTTCCATTACTCAAAAGCATGGACAATTTGTCATTAACAAGAATTCAATGAAACAAACAGATTATTCTTTGACCTGAAAGTACCAGCAATATTTTCCTCTGTAAATCATTTTCCAAAATGTGCTGTTAAAGAGAGCTTTATTCAGAGCAACACACAAAAAACAAGCTTCTGATTTAATGAAGAGAAAAAATAAGCAAACTTCCAGCCATTAAATATTAGGACTAAGCTCTTTAATTCCCTTTTTAGTATTAAATACAGCTTGTTTATTATAATTCCTTTTTAGAGGTCTCTTGTTTTCATCTTTTGAAAAGGTCTCATATTAAAATAACTGTTGCTTAGGCATCTGGTACTTTTATCTTAATACCTGTATGTCATTGCTGTTAAAGATGCTTCTTAATCCAGCCACTTAGACAAAAAGCACACCTCCTGCTCCTTTCTCCTGTGATAATATTTGATAGTTTATATGCACTTTTTTCTTCTTTCTCCTTTAATGTTTAAAACTAAAAAAAAAAAAAAAAAAAAGACTCCCAACAACAAAAGACAAAATCATACTATAGAAGAAAAAGTAAAATAATGTGTTAACTGCCAGTAAGACCAGGTCATGTCTGACTCCAGTCCCCAGGTCCTCATGACACTGTAAAGCCACATGATGCTTTTGGAGATCTGAGTGTCTGTGGAGCATGCAAGGGACAAAGTCCCAGATGTAATTTTTCCCTGGTAAATAGTACTGGTGCATAAACCCCTGCAGGCAGGTTCTGTGCTGCTGTGCCTCCACTCCCCACCCCCAGCTGGGATGGGTGTTTATGGACTGGACCTTATAAGATGAAGAGGGCAAAAGCTGCTTGCACATGAATAACTACCAGGTTTCAGTGCTTTGCAGTGTTGGCTTTTCCTCCTACAAAAGTAAAACGTGTCAGAGCTCTCCTCAAGCTAAAGCACATACTTTGATTTGCAGAGGCTTGAATTGGTTCTATTCTGCCACCTTCTTTTTATTTTTCCACACAGTTTCACCTACGTCTAATAAGCCTTGCATTTTTGCCTCTACAACTTTTGTCCTGGGCTCCTTTGATATGCTTGAACTGCTCCAGGCTTCTGGAAAGATGTGGCTGACTGGTAAAAGGACTTTTTAGAAAAAAAAAATGGTTTCTCCTATACAGAGAAACAAAAGGAAGAACTGCAAGGACAGGGAGGAGGGAGGGGACTGAAGTGTGGATGAAATGCTACAAATTCTCCACTGTCAGGGAATAGCAGGGCTCCATGGCAAAGCCCTCCTTTGTGAAGCTGAACTGTGTAGTGTTAGCTGTGCATTTACCACATCACAGCTAATCATGTGCATACTGCAGTTTGTTACAGAGCTTTTGACAGGTTCTGGGTGCACAGCAGTGGCCTTTTTATGATGCCTTGAAAACCTTAAAGCAGCAAATAATTATTTCATATCATCATGAATTATTTCATATTATTTCATACTCATTCCAGACATAAATAATATTTGAGCAAGCAGCTCTCTTGTGAAGTGCCAACATCACCAAATACCCTTTTAACAGAAAATCTTACTTCTCTTTGCTATCATATCTTGAAGAGAAAACCGAAGGGTTAAGAAAAGCACTTCAGCATATTAAGACAGCCATACTTTTACTGCAGTGCTCTGATAAAGAAGGTAGTTTGAAATAGGGAATTGCCTAAATATTAGAGCAGGAACCAGTACTCCTGTGTTCAGTGTCTGTGTTCGGCTCACTTAATTCATATTAACTGATACAGCTTGAGAATCTTGAGCTGAGACCCCTCTGCCCTTTGGTGATCGAACAGCAGCAGTCGCTGGGAGCAATTTTTGGCCTACCAGGGAAAGATGGGACCACCATTTTTGTGGTTACATTTTGTTGTTGCCTTAAAGACTTTACCTTCAGAGTATACCTTAAATCAGCTGGAAATTGAAACTGGTCCTGCACATCATGTCCATCATGCTAAGCACTTCGTCCCTCTAGAACCAAGTGACTTCAGTTGTCTAAGCTCTCTCTGGACTTGTTAGGCATTGATTTCTGAGCAAAATTCAATCTGTTAAATTTTGAATAGATTGAATCTGCTGAATTTTGGGAAAGACTGCCAGGACAATATTTTCCTACATGTTCAAACTTGTATTACCACTGATAGACAAGGAAGAATTTAGTTTGAATCTGTTTGTGTCACTAATAAGTTATTACTGAGTGTTTCCTGATGTGGTCAGGTTTTATACAGACTTGTGATTTGTAGAAGATTGTAGAACTAATGGTAAGAACCTTCAACAGATTTATTTGAACTGAAATAATGAAGCATTAATGTTTTCCAAAAAAACATTTAACAATTATGTTATAATTGTAATAATATAATTGTAACTGTAATAAATGTAACAGTAAAATAAGTAATAAAACAGAATGTCATAACACATGATCTCTTTTCTTAATGCCCTCATCCAGGTTTCTCCCATCTCGACGTAATGCTTGTGGAATGCTACGATCCAAAAGGTGACCAGTGGAATATCCTCCAGACTCCTATTCTGGAGGGTCGCAGTGGCCCTGGCTGCGCAGTCCTTGATGACAGTATTTACCTTGTAGGAGGCTACAGCTGGAGTATGGTGTGTACCTGCTTTCTACAATCACCTTTCTATTCCTTCTGTGTTCTTGTGGCCAGTCCATATGGTATGCAGATGGGATGGAGAGGAGAGGGGAATTAGCTACTGGGGCAGGTTCAGATTGGTTTTTAGCTTATAAAGAACATGGAGTGTTTTTTCACCTTTGTGCTTCTCTATATGTTATTATTACACTCTATTCACCTATACAGAGTAATTTAAAAACCAGAAGGAATTTTGAAAAAGTGATTGATGGGACTATATGCTTACAGCTCTGCTTATGAGGTGCTTGTAAAGGAGACTGATTTTCAGAGGCTGGGTGCTGAAAAAACTAAAACCTCTTGAAGAGCTTCTAAGTTAGAGTGACCCTGAGTCACTTTCAAACACTGTTAGAGCTGATGTGTGACTTGGATTTTACCAAAGCCACATTTAATGTGACATTTTGTTCTACTACCAGGGAGCCTACAAATCTTCTACTATTTGCTACAGTCCTGAGAAAGGGACTTGGACAGAACTGGAAGGTGACGTTGCGGAGCCCCTAGCAGGACCTGCCTGTTCGACTGTGGTATTGCCGGCCTGCGTTCCGTACAACAAGTGATGGGCCAGGAGCACTGACATGAACACTGAGTGCATTTGGGAAAATAATGACGGGTGACGTAAATATTTTATTAGAACAGAATTCCTGTTAAAACAGAGCTATCATAATTGACCCCTCATTCCATGTTTATGCTTTAGGAGCAAACTAAAAGACAAGAGAAACCAAGCATTGTCCCATCTCAGATAGGTACCGGTGTCTTATGAAGCAAGAAGCTAAAACACACCGAACATTACATGCTGACAGACTGCCATTTCAGACTGATTTAAACTTTTCCTGCTGCAGAGACATTCCTCACATCAAATTTAACTTAAAGAAAAAAAAAAAAAAAGATGGCTAACTGTTCAAATAGAGCCTGAAGAGACAAGATCAGTATTGTGCATTGTATCTACCTGCATGTAATCTGTGTTGAAGTCATGAGGATGTTGTTTTCATGAATGTTTCAGAATTCAGATAGTGAAAAGCTCACACTGCATTGCAGAATTGTCTCCTCCTCTGTAATCCTAACCTACAACTACTTCATATGCTCTGCAAGCAACACAGCATCAGAAGATTATAAAAGGTAAAGAAACATCATTCAGTTTTTGCACAGCTTGGCAACTAATACACTCTGCCTTCAAAGTCCCCATGTGCAAGTGCAGCAGAAAGCAGACTACAATGAAAGCTATGCTTTACAGAGCACTTCTTGCAATAACAGCTTAGGGATTAGGATCAAATTCTTCTAATCACACTTGTGTTAAGTCAGAACCATTTCACTGAAATCACATGGAATGACTGGTTCTACATTAGTAAAACAGAATTTGGATCCTACAGCTTAAAATCTGGCTTTGTAAAGTAAGTTATTTCTATGACCACTTAGCAAAGCACCAGAAACCTTACTTCCTTTTCACTAACCTGTTAGATATCATCATCTGTGCAAGTTCTATCCAAAGACAAGCAAACTGCATTTAATCATAAATTTATTGCTTTGGACTCTGAAATGCTTATGCACATTTTTGGAGAGACACTGGTAAGTAGTTAAAGTAGTCCTGTGTGGTTGATCTTAAGATGCACTCTAAGAGAGTTTTACTGTTGATCCAAAGTAATGCAAGGCTAGACTTTCCACTGCCTTATAGCCTGTGTAATTATTTACACATTGCAAAGCGAGTTCAGAATGCTCCCACACGGGATCAGCAGCATTTAGGACTTGCTTCATGAAGACATAGCTGCTTGCACAAATCAGACTGTCTGTGTGTTAAGCTTATGTCTTTCTGTCCTGGCTTTGCAAAAGCAGTGACAAAATCTGAGCCTGATTCTTCACCACCCTGCACCTCACTAAAGTATGTGCATAATTCTTCCACTGTGGTTTCCTAGTGCTGCATCCATTACTCTCAGGACCATCCTCTTTACTAGTGTAAAGTGACATTGTGCCATCGAAGCCAATGGATGTACTTTATGTCAGCTAAATATCTGACCTTTAATTTGCCTAGTTGTAGCTGGCTGCACCAGATAAAAGGCAAAGGACACTCTGATCCTGCATTTTCAGCCCTGCACATATCTTTCACGACAGCACTTAATGCTAGTGCATTAAGCAAGGAGTGGGCAGCTACTGGAGGTTGGTTTCAGCTGCAGAGGCAATAAATGGGAAAAAGACTTCATTATTTGCTTTGCAAAATAGAAAAAGGGTGAATGTACACAGAAATTACACTATATATTGATGCTTGAGAGCAAATATCATGGGACTGTTTCTCTCTGACATCAGTCCAGTTTTATTGCAACTCCCTTGCCTGCATCAGAATTACACAACTTGTAAAATTGGAGTAATGCAGTAAGGACTGGTACCACACAAATGCAATAATCCAATTGATGAGGTAGCTGCATTCCTAGAAAAAATGTTTAAACAAAATAATTATCTGAAGATGCTAATATTTGAATATGCCCTTGGGGAGTTTTCCAGTGAGCATCACTAAGGAACTCATAAAGGTGAAGTGTATATCCTGAAATCTCAATCCATTTCTCCTACATAGTGCAATCTTAGTTGGTTTTGTATTTATTTATATTATTCAGATCCAAGGGATCCCTTGTAAAATATATTTGGTGCAATCATGACTTTTTTTTCCTTTCCTGTTGAAAGTATATAAATATAAATATATATAAAAAAGGAAACTGTTAAGATACTAAATGAGGAAACCTTGTATGACATTTAAAAGGTCTGCCACTGAACATTGACTGTCACCTGTCTCTACTAAAATGTACCATTTTTAAAGGATACTTCTTGTCCTTTTAAATGGTTCCTTTTTTTTACCAAAATAATTTAAAAATTTATGAGGACTGTATCTAAATCTTTCTATCGATCAGGAAGGCATGACCAAGGAAACAATGCTAACTAAATAAGTCACACAAAGAATGTAAATTTTGTACAGTATTAGACTGTGTAAATGAAGCTTGCTGTAGGGGGGAAACTTTAAATAAAACTTTATGTACTAATTCAACTGTCTGCCATATTCCTACTTATAAAGTGTATGTATAAATAATATCTACATTAAATTCTTTGGAACTTTTTTTATCATGTAGATGTGTGAACTTCGTTTATTTTCTGGTGTTACATAACAGCCTCATTGTTTTCCAAGTGTCATTACTCAGTGCTTGTCAGTGCTGTGACCGCTGTAAAACGTGGGTCTGTAGTGAGTTAGTCTTCCCCAGAGCATAGCACTTTTTTCCAGCAGGGAAAGCTCCACCCCTGTGCCTGGTCTTACTGGCGAAGCCACTGCATGCCTGTGAAATGCCTCTGCCTTGCACTGCTCCCTCTGTTCCTCTGTCCCACAGTAAGTGAAAAGGATCCTGCTTTGTTAAGCCCAGTCTTGCTTTGGGGAATTTAGTGCTTGTTGTGGCAACTTCATACCTCTTCAAAATGTTCCTCCCGTGGCAACTGACCATTCTAACTATGGGTATTTCAGTTCTTGGAGGGCATGGGAATGGTTATGCTGTAGAGGAGTTGGGACAATAGGTATTGCCAGGCTGAGAAGGTAAAAGCAGGAGGTTCTACCAGGAAGCGGAAGCATCATCAGTGACAGTTACTATTCATGCATTGTTCATTCGTGCCTACAAACCTGTGTCAGGGACCAGAATCTGCCTATGCAAACCAGAGAGGTGCACTGAGCAAAGTGGCCCCCGTATTTAAAGCAGGTGTGGGCTGTACTGGATAGCACTAAGATAGCACAATGAATAGAATTTTTTCTGTTTCATTAATGAGTTTATTGCAGCAGAGGAAGGAAGGGAGATTTATGCATCTTTTTTAAAGTAATGTGGAAGAAGAATGAAGAGGAAAAACTGGAAGCAATGGGCAGAGATATGATTTAGAAAGGAAGAGGACAAAGAAAATGAAAGGAAAGAACCAAAAATGAGACTGTAAGAGGAGAAGGTGGGAAGTTTTTGAGGATCAAGAGCACAGAAAAAATCAGGATTGATGAGGAAAGCAAAGATGGCTTTTTAGAAGCACATATCAGAGCAAAGCTGGAAAAAAAATTAGAGGAAAGGCAATACAAAGGGCAGAAGAAAAACATAAGAAAATTCAGTAGAAGACAACAGGAGATAAACATGAAATTAACTAAAAAAAGCCCTTGGGTGATAGTATTCCGCTAATCATTTTCAGTGGTCTAGCTAACATGCAGAAGGGCTTAGGTGTTGCAGTGCTCAAGCTTTAATGCACAGACTTCAGCACAACAAAACCTATCAGAGATGCCCAGTGACACCTCTCTGCCTGGACTGGGCTGTGGCAAGCACCCAACCACAGCCAGCACCTGTGACAAGGGAGGGGAGCTGATGCTGGTGGAGGGAAGCACAAGAAGAGCAGATGAGCTACAATTCCTGGTCCCAGCTGCATTGGAGGGAAGAGCTCTTTCCATTTCTGATTCTCGGATAAGAGTCATCTTTGGGAGCTGGACACTTGGACTGTTCCATAGTTCTCTTTCTCTGCTGTCCTTCCTTCCAAACCTTAATCTTCTCCATTTCATCCTCAGCACGACAAATTTGTCTAGGTACTTTTGCAGAGTGGGACCTGGAAAACAACAGATTGGTGACTGAAGGTATTTCCCTATCTTGAGCTATGGTCCCATCCACTGGCCGAGAAGTGTGAGAAGATTGATTTGCTGGTGACTTGCAACCTGTACCCATGCCTTTAAGAATGACAAAGAGGGCATTTGAAAAATATGCTTTTCAGTAATTACAGTGCTGTCTTTGAAGGTACTCTGCACCCACCTCCCAAAAGCTGGCATTGCTTTCCCTCATGTTTTTGTCCCCCTTTCTGCTTTTAATACAATGATTTCCTATGCTAGCTGCATCTGTGAGCCAATTTCTGAGAAAAAAATCCATGCCAAACCTCATTATATATACTGGTTTCTATTGTATTATAATCACTCATCAATAAAGTACTCTGCTTCCCTTGCTTTTAAGGGAGAGGACGTATTTCAATTTAAATTGAGCTTTCAGGTACAGACAAAGGAGAAAGAAATCCCAAGCAGTGCTAAAAGGCCCAAGGTAAGTGCCAATGCACACACTCCAGGGCAGTTTTAAGATACACATTTAATTTCTGTTATTAGTGCAGTAGTGGAAAGGAGTCAGTGTTTTAGCCTCTCGGGTCCAGTCCAAGGAAGCAGTGACGGCAGCACTGGAGGTCAGAGTGGTTTGCAGGAAGGGAAAGCACACTAATGAATTCTGGAGGGCTTGTAATGCCATAAAAGATTCAGTTAATCTGCAGCATAGATGTTGATCAGCAAAACTGAACCTAACTCTCTGGACCTTGTCAGATGTATTCTATGCATGTCAGTGTTCCACACCAATTACAGATTTTAGAAGATGCTCTCATGCAAAACTATGTGCCCTAATATATAAGCCAGCTCAGATGTAACTAAAATTAAAATCTGGCTGTGGCAAATCTCTGTGATCCTGATATATGAAAATCCAAATAAATGATTTGTTCCCAGAAATGAAAAATAACTTCAGCAGGAAATTTCAAAATTACTTATGCAGGATTAATCCAGTTCAATGAATGCATCTTGCGTTGATTAATAAAGCAATCCTGAATTGCAAACTAAAACGAAAGGAGACTTCTGGTGCTGATATATTTGTGTATTTCTGAAGCTGGAGAGAAATGCGCACTTGCGAGAGATGTGGTCAACCAGTGTAAACAGAGATTGAATACAAATAGTGATTTTTAATTGTCTGTCTTCTCCCTGCAGCAGAAAACTACCTTTTTGTCATTGATCTTTTCTTGAAGAACATAGGTACTGTGTTACTTGCCACATGTTGAATGAGAACAGGGCATCTAACATGATTGTACAATGACTCCAATTAGTATCTAAATGACAACTGCAGTTTTATATGGCAAAGAAAAAAAAAGAAAAAAAAACTTGAGCTAATTTCTGCTGATTTTCTTGCCACATTGAGTAGAATTTTTGGTCTAGTAGCATTAGCTTTTGTGATCTGCTGCCCTTGAATTTAATTGGGCTTAGAGGTGAACAGATACAGGCAACCTATTTGCAAAGTGAAAACAAGGGAAGAAGATTTAAATGAATGTAACATTTTCCCAAATTTTTCATCAGCATCTACACAGACAAAAAACAATTGTTTTATTTATTTAAAGGGGTCTCATCATTAAATCTAAAAACCTGTTCTTCAGTTTGGAGAACTACCTTCAATCATTTCAGTGTTTTAAAAAGGAGTAGTTACAAATGGTTGAGGTCTTTTGCAAAATATCATAAAAATCCTTTTGGTTTTATCTTTTTAAAAATGGTTTCTCATGTCACCCTTAAACATCTTCCAGAAAAATCACACTTGCAGGATTTGTAAAGATTTGTAGAGCTTCCTTAATGTCTTGGTATATTGTGTGGTATTCAGTTCATGAACTTTGAAAACTGATTTCTATTTTTGTTTCCATTTGTGCAAAATAATTCAGTTTTCAAAAAACTTTGACTGACCAAAACTGTTTTCTATGAATGGAGGCTGAACTTAAAATGTACTTCACTGTGAATAGTGAATACCAAGACTGATGATCCTTTTCATAAACACTAACAGAAAAAAAAATTGTTGCTTCCTGTGTATGTAGGGGTTTTGCAAAATGTATACAAATATAAGTGTACACCCAAAAAATGACAAGTTCATAGGCCATAGCAAGGACTGCTGTGACATTGTTTTTGCTAAAACTGTTAACTCAGTAACAGCACTGAAACTTGGATGTTTTTCTTTAAAAACCACCTCTTTAACTGCGAAGATGCCATTAGTCACAGCAGGGAGCATAACCAGAAGGAGGATGTCTGTAACCATAGCAAGAGAGCACATTAAACTGTAGGTCAAAATCACGACTGACTGATTACCTTCAGGGTGAAAGTAAATCTTCAGACTTGCCAGAGTGAGAGGGAACAGGACTGGCTGGGGCTTGCCAAGGTCATCCCCAGCCTCCCCCACAGCACAGCGGGCCGGCGATGTCCGGCGCGCTCCCAGCAGACATTTGCTGACTCGCCTAACCTTCGTAGCCATGTGTGACGGGATGGAGTCACCGTCATCATCAGAAAATGCCTCCTAATGTCTAGCTTAAATGTCTCATTAGTTTAAAGAGGTGATTCCTGGAAAAACCTAAAATAGAAAACAAATATTTTCCAAAAGTGTTAGTCCATAGTTAAATAATCTAAAACATAACACAATGGAGAGAATCTTTAAAGCTGCTTTTTCTTCTCCTGCTTTCAGTGGAATAAACAGGAGAACTGTTTATTCCCACTTTGCAACAGCTTTTCTCGCAAACCCAAAGATTACCAATCTTCACTTTTCTCTAAGCCTGTGATGCAATCTCTCCTTGACTATGGAATTTATATCCAAGAGCAGTTTTGGCTTTCCCTTTTTAGCTGATCACCCGTCCCACATCTTCACCTGCACAGTGACCAGGAGGTTTCTGTCTAGCTTATAGTAATGCAGCCCAGGATCGCAATGGACTGAAGTTTTGCAATGAGGTCTTTCCATCCCTAGGAAACCTTGCCCAGGTCCCAGCAGATCAGACTGATATTTTGGCACAAGACAAAACATCCCACTCTTACTAGTGCTTCCACTGAAGATAAGGATGAAAGCTGTCATCTGACTGTGCAAGATTCAGGTAGGGAATCCAATAAACTTTAGTGAATGGAGTGTACATACAGGACTGGGATTAATTAACCTGCTGTTAGAAAGTGCGGCGCTTAATCAGTGGGCATTCAGAACAAAATTACTGGTGTCTTTTAAATGCTTTTGCCTCTTCTAGTGGAATAAAATGAAAGATATTGGTGAAGAATTATGTCTGGCATATCATCACCTCTTGTGAATTATTCTGCAAGCATTTACTTTTGCCATGATATATTCTAGTGTTTTCAAGAGCTGCTGAGCACTTCCAGTACCTAAACTGAAAAGATATATTTCTCCAACAATGGTCTATTTTGACTAGCACAAGGGTCTTGTGCTCTGGATAGCCTGCTCTTGTTTTTAGGCAGTTGGTCAGGGCAATTAGTTTCATAGACAGATGTATTTATGCTTCTGAAAAACACCAGCTCTCCTGCTTGTCCTGTAAAAAATGTCATTGGACATTAACTTTAGTTGATTCCAATGTGGATACTTACTCCATCCCTGGCCCTGTAGTTCAGAGTTTAATCAAAAAAGCTTTTGCTGCAATCCTTAGTGATACTGGATCTAGTAACTAAGTCTTTGCATTCAGGGTTGCAGTAACACTGGCCATTCCTCTTACAGTGGAGGAAAAAAACCCCAAAGAGCTGTAGCCTTGGTCTGCAAAGTGAGCTGTGTATTCAACTCCATGACTAGTCCAACCCAAAACATCAATGCATGAAGCCTTGGAGTAGCCCACACCCCAGTCACTACAAACACCACATTTCCATGCCAGCCCATCGGGCAGGCCACAGGCTGTGTGGCTTCACTCCCTCCTCTCTCCTCCATTCCCCAGAGATAAGCGACAGCTCTTCCAAATGCTCCCTCCCTGCTGTCACTCCTGGTATTCCCCAGGCTGTGCCCAGCCCTGGCCTTCCCCAGGGCCCACTGTCACTCATGGATGGGCAGCAGGGCTGGCATTGGCCATGTGTCAGGGTCTGCCACTGTACCCTGACCATGTCCCTGTTTCAGATGAAGTAATTAAACTATGTTGCTCTGGGGAATTAACTGTGCAAACATTTTAGGACCCAGCTGCAGAACAGAATTGACACTCTCATATTTTACCAGAGGGCACATATTGGTAGCTATGGAGAGAACTCAAAAAGTAATTTTTAAGACCTGAACAACACTTAACAGATGAGAAAAAGAGTTGTCATTCTGTACTTATTGGTTCCAATTAGAGGATGAACTGTCCTCTATTTTCCAAAGCATGTTTAATTTTGAATAGGTTTCTCATGAGCAGTGGGCTACCATAGGCAAATCTCATTTTGACAAGTACTAATTATGGACAACGCAGTGGCAGACTGTAATCTCTGTCATGAGAGCTATCAATAGGGATGCAGCGAAGGCTTTAACAGTGGGTGGCAGTACTCTGGGTCAAATTAATCACCACCATAATGACAATGAAATCAGTAGAGCTTTGGGATGTAAAGTTTGATAAAAGAAGCCATTCTGTTCTCTGTCTGGCTATTTACATTAAAGCCTGGCCTCAGCTTGAGCTAATCCTTTGTCACAGTGTTCAGGGCTGGATTTTTTTGGCATGGGGGAGAGAGAACAAAGAGCAGTCCTCCTTGCAGAAGAAATGTTTTCATGTCCAGGTCTGAGTGGCTGAAAATGGATTACCTAAGTGTGAAGGAGACAGCCCCACAGGCTGCTGTTTTGAGGCACGTGAAAGGACTCAAAAATATAAGTGGGATTTTTGGGGGCACTGCATTGGAAGTGTTGATGTGCTTGAAGTCAGCACCATTTGGCTTTGGATTCTTGTGAACGAGCTTTAGGAGGGTCTGTTTTCCTCCTTTGCCTCCCTTTGCCACAGCCACAGGTTGAGGTCTGAACAAGTACCCCCCCAGAGCAAGATGTAGGCAAATGTCAGACAAAGAGAGATGCAGTGAGTGCAGACACAGATGAAAAAAAAAAGAAAAAAAAAAGAAAAAAAAAAAAAGAAAAAAAAAGAAGAATCTAGGAATAACCAGGTGAGACAATTCTGCATGTAATGATGCTACACTAAACTCTGTCAAATCTGAACCCAAGTCAGCCTTGCCCTACAGCTATGGACTTGCTCACCACGAGTGCTTCATAGTGCTTAATTCTGCTTTAGATACATGTTTCATGCTCTGCTGCTAATGGCAGTTTCTATAATACCGAGCCTTGGAACATTCCCTAGCTACATTCCATGTACCAATGTGTACCAATGCACAGGCTCCCTCCAGACCCACAGGAAGGGCATGTGCAGAGGTTGGACAGGAGCTGCTGCCTTCCCTGACAGCTCTTAAGGCTTCACATCCCAGGCAGTGGGGCCCAAAGCGCTGTTCAGTGCATACCAGCAGGTCCATGTGGACACAGGCACAGCAATGGGCTGTGCTGCTTGTGTTCTGCTGTGGCACAAACATGGAACACCTCCTGGTTTAGCCACACAGGAATCCCCAATCCCCTGTCCTGCCCCCCTCAGGGTTATTGTTCCATGTTCTCTGCATCTTCTGGCAACTTAACAAATACTGCTTTGATGACGGTGTGGTAGCCCAGCATTTTCTTTGGGGCTACAACAGAGAATTTTCATTCCAACATCCACAGTCTCATAAAAATGGCAGAATCAAATGTAAAACAGTGTCTTTCCATTCATCTATTTAGTACCAGACTGGTTACAAAAATATATAAGTACCCTAAAACCCAAATAAACTGCCAACCATCCGTTTTGGATCCATTTTGTAACTGTGCAGAATAATCTGTTCTTTTATTAGAGTGGTTAAAGGAGATTTAGAGGGAGGAAAGAGCATGGTGACTTCCAAGGGAAGAGTGAGTGATTCAGTGCAAAAAAGGGTAAATTTCATCTGCACATTCTTAACTGCGAGGACATTCTGCACATCTCAGGAGTGCACTAAGTGGTGCAGTAAACCAGTAAATTAGAAGAATGTAAATTCTTTAGTAGGAATTGCACACAAGGGAAAAATGCTTCCTCATGCTCATATTTGTTTTCATGAAAATAATGTACACTCTTCCTAAAATCATACTGGTACAGAGCTGAGTAAGACATCAAAACCAGTAATAGATATTACACTGGACTAAGAAATGGCAATGACATAATTATCTTCTATGTTTCTGATGATCACTATGATAAAGCCAGGAGCTGGAGTACTTAGAGCCAGCTCGCAGCATTGTAGCTCCCTTTCCCTCTCACTCTGTCTGTCTTATTTATCTCTCATTAAACTAAATTGTATTCTTATTGGCTGACTGACCTCTGATACTGTTATTAATTGATTTATATAGTGCCTTTTGCAAGCCTCAAGGCACTTCAGAGACTTGAAAATATATATAAGGATCACTTCACCAATCATCTCAGTGCAGCCACCTCTGGGCAGGAAACTGGTGGCCACTGCAGTGGCACTGGGAAGAGTTTAGATTAGAAAAGAAGGCAGGGTTGTGGAACCAACACTTCTAACAGTCCTACTGCCAAGCTGCTGCCTTGCTATCAGACTGAAAGAGTCAAAAAACTTTAAGAAAAATGACTATTTCTGGCCAATAATGAGTCAACAGAATATGCTCAAAAGCAAGCCTGAGGCAAAATATTGTCATGGTGAATTCAGCGCCCAAGGGCTGTGGCAAGGCCTGTGTTCTGGGCATCATTCTGTCAGAACTTCTGCCCAGCATCAGCCTCCTTGCAGCACTGACCAACTTCCCCACTGGCTCCCATGTGCACGTGCAGCATGTCCCCACAAGCCTCATGGTGCCCAAAGGGTGGGTAGGTGCTGCCATGAATAAATGCCATGGACAGGCTGGATCACTGAACAGCTACTGGGAGCCAGGACTGGTGCTTCCTCCTCTCACCATGTCAGGCACTTGGGAAGCTGACAGGGATTTCAGAGCAGAAACTGGAGTTTCCTGGCTCTCTGAGCCCTGTTTAGCTCAGGACCTAAAGCATCCCACACAGTGTGGGATGGCTTCTAGCACCACTGCTACACTTCCTCGATGCCTGCAGGGTTATGAGTAATGAAGAAAAAAAAGTAAAAATAGGCAAACACACATAGTGGGTGGCTGTCGGGGTTGGGTTGGCAAGACAACAGTGTGAAAGTCCTTTCTCCCTAGCCCGGCAGCCAAAGAAAAGGTCTGGAAGGTGTGAAGCTGAGTTTTCAAGGTTGTTTATTTCTTCTTATCTAAAATATTTTCTCTCTGACCTGCTGAGGTCCACCTAGTACAGAATCCATGGCAGTCTGCCCCGAGCCCTGGGCGTCTCCCACATTATACACTCAAAATTACATGTACCATGTTTACAGTTCCCATACCAATACCTAAAATCTATGTTGGACAGTGTGTCCTTATCCTAGACCAATAGAAAAGTGTCACTATCACACTGAGACATGGAGGACAAGAAGAAGGAAAAAAAGGCTAGGGCACACTCAGATTCCTCCATATTGTATCCCTGAATTACATTCTAAAAAAACCCAAAATTCTGCTTTTTCACCCTGTGTCAATTCCCTTATTACACTACTCGAGCCCTCTTGGCTTGTAATTCCTCATATAAGATTGGCAGCCTCTCCCATGGGCTAAAATCAAAGCCACAGGTGTTTTTGACTTGTTGCCAAGGTCCCTGAGCCCCCTGCCAGGGTCTCAAGACATGCAGAGCAGCCAAAGGGATGTTCTGGACTCCAACATGTGGCCACCCTGACAGGAAGGGATTGCACACACAAAAAAAGGATGCAGATCTTCTCCACTGAAGGGCACCCCAGCCCTCTTTCCCTTATCCTCAGTGGTGACTTCCAACACCACAGCAGAACTACACCTGCAGTCCCTGTCAGCATTGATGCCAGCTTCTCAAATGTGGCAAGGCTGTAGTTTTTCTGTATAATAGCTTGAGTATTCACAATAAACATTTTTTTCTATTTTCCCATCAATCACAGATGAGAGGGCCTTATGTTTTTTTCAGAATATTATAGTTTTGTCTTCATTTGAAACATCTGAATGCCTTTAATAAAAAAAAATTAAAAAGAATAAAGAAATCTTTCTGAAGGTGTAAACATAGCAGAGAATATCAGAAATCTCCTTGATTATGTTTGGTCATTAAAGCCACTTAGCAAAATACTTTATATAGATCTGAAGGTTTTGAACCCTTCCCCATTAAAATGAACCCTGAACATGAAAATGTGCACCCCTTTCCAGAGCAGAATTAATTTCACTAACTCCATTAACAAGCAGGTCTGCTCTCATCTTATCTTTCAAGAATTCTCTACCTGATTGCATTTATGTTCTCATTTAGCATCTCAAAATGGGCACTTTCTCTCAAGAAGGGTTAGTGCATGACTCACCCGCTTAGTTAATCTGACTAATTAGCATACAGTCACCCATTAACAGCATTAAAACAACAACTGTAGCTCTCACTACCTCACTGTCTGGAAAACAGACCTCTTTTAGTTTGCAAGGACATTGGTTGCTCCCTGTCTTTTGACAAGTGTGGGGTTATTTATCACACCAGCACAGGATTTGCAGATAGCTCTGGAAGGGGTAATATAATTCTTAATATCCTGCAAAACCCCTCAGCCCATAATCTTTCCTAGCAACTTATTGAAAATTATTCTAAAATTAAGTCCTTAAGCCTGCAAAAACCTCTCTGACATCCAAGCTGCTCCCATGCACCTCTTCCAACTTCATTGAAAGAAATCAATGGTGGAAATTAAATAAGTTTTTCTGATGTGCGATAAGTCACAATAAATGTATCAATATTAAAATATTTCATACTTCAACCATTCACACTGGTCTTGGACTTATTTCCCACACCTATTCTAGATGTATCAAGACAGAAGTAAGATTTATCAGTGCTTACAAGAGTAATTTTCTTGGAAGCATGCCTTGCAAACCAGGAACATTTTTATTCATGGAGGTGATGCTGGGAACAGCAGGTTAAAAGACTGAACTAGGGAGGCAAAGCCAACAACTGCCAGAGCTCCTTAAGACAACTGCAGAGTGCCCAAAGTACTCAAGGAGATTTACACACCCAATTTCAGCCTGCCCCAAATAGTCTGAAAAGCTGTAGGCTCCTGATAGGTGTGAATTTCTATTATTTATTTCAAAGGGTTGTTCACTGGAAGCCTAATTTTGGTCACTTAAATGCCAGGACAGTTAATCTTTCCACTGCTGCTCACCACACCAGAAATCCCTATAATATAACAGACTTTCCCTGTGCCACCAGCACACAAGTGAAACCCACCAATGCCCTCACATCTTCACACCCAAGGAATAAACCTGCAGCATGACTGTGCCTGCCTGCACAGTCCTCAGATGGTCCTCAAAGCACGAGGGGAACTATTTAAAGTCCCTTGCTGTTAGCATGAAGCTGTTGGATGCTTGTGTTTGCCCAGGTTTTTGAAGTGAGGCTGCCTTTGCTGGGTGCCTTAGAGCCAGTTCTGGTGCCTGCAAGACCTTGAGGTTTTGTAACCTCTGTACCTCACCTCCTCCTTAGCCAGCAGTGAGAAGCAGCAGACATAATAGTTGAAAACATGGGTATTCAACACAGCATCACAAACTTTAGAAATCTGAAATGCTTAGTGGACCTGCAGGTTTTACCTGATGGCAATGTCACTGTTCACTGTCAAGAGCAAATCCAATCTTTGGGCAGGCTCAGGCTGGTCAGTGCCAGAAGTCGTGCTGAGTGAAGTTTCTAGCCGAAAAATCTGATTTGATCTGATTTTCTATCTTTTGAGCAAAAGCTGAGCCACAGATCCCCTGACCTAAGATCCCTCACAGGAGATGATGCTGCTTGTACCCCCCTCCTGCTGCGCAGCCGTGCCGTGCCACTCGTAATGACTGTGCCTCCACAGCTGGGACTGAAGAGCAAAGGCTCCTAGCACAGATGGGACAACACCAATGCCCCAGGAATCTGAGTCAAATTCTGGTTTCAAAGTGCCCCTGATGGCACCAACAACGATTTTGTCCAACTCACATTAGCAGTTAAACTAGTTTCAGGACCAGTGGAGGGCAATATTGCTTTGGCTTCCTTGAATAAAGGGACTGAGGCACTAGCTAGGGCACAGACCTGCTGTTTGCAAGGCAAAGCCATTACTTTGGGCACAGGATGACACTTTTTTGCTCCAAAAGAACCAGCCCCCAGTGTGTACAGCCTCTGGAGTACCAGCACCGCCTTGTGGAACGCCTCACTCACTGAACACCAGCTTGCTGTAGAAATTGATGCTTTTGAATAGACACCATTTCCCCAGATTTAAACACAGGGAAAAACAGAGGGGGAAGCAGCTCCAGGGTGAAAGATATTCTCTGTACATATCAGTTCTCTTACGGCTTCTGTTGTTTTCCTCATTAGGATCTTGACTTGGCATTCAAAAATTTCACAGTTCTGCATTTACCACAAATTCATGTCTAAGTAAATATATGAAGGAAGTCAAAAAACAGTACTTAGGCTGTATTTTGTGGAAATGCAGGACATTAAGTACTTCTGGATTTGAGCAAAGCATTCAGAAGTTGAAGTCAGCAAGTCTGCAAAAGTAGCATGTGACTTAAAATATTTGACCTTTTTAAAAGTCCCTTAGACCCCTTTCATAATTTCAGATTGCTTATTTTAACTTTAAGAGGGAATGTCTATATTTTGTGTTGCTTCTCTTAGCACTTCTGAATCAATCTTGCAGTTGTATGGCTTGTTCTGCTATAATTTCACTCTCTGGAAAGCAATGCTTTGTACTTGAACTCAGTGAAGAGCTGTGGCATTCCTCCTTTTCCATCTTTGGTGTCTGTGGCAAGTGATGGCTGCTTGTTGGCAATGATGAAGCAGGTGGCTGCTGGATGGCTGCTGGATGACTGCTGCTGCTGGGGTGGTGAGTGGTCTTTCTGGAAAGATGCGACAAGAGCAAGAGGGCAGAAGCCTGGTTGGATAGAGATGGCAGGACATTGTCCAAATAAGGGACAAAGCTGGGACACCTGAGGGGTTTTCAGGGATAGATACATGGTTTTAGGGACAAGTATGAGGTTTTTCCTTCTATCTCATCATTCACTGGCTGCTGCCACATCCCTGCCTTGTTCTGCTTCCACTGTATTGGGAGGACCACAGTCCCCATTAAGGGTTCCACAGCAGATGCCAGCACAGTCCCAGCATAGACCACCAGCAAGCACTGACAAGTTCTGCTGCCCAGGCTGCAGTGGGGAAATCTGTCAGAAGAAATTATATTCTTGGTTACTTGGTTGTAAAACCACAGAAAAGCTTCCTAGCTTTTTTTACCTGCTGAGAAATTTGTGCCTGAAAATGTGTTTCTTCCCAGCTATATCAGTTGCTCCAAGAAAAAAAAAAAAGTGTAATTTCTTAATGCAATCTGTATCTGTTATATCTGTAGATATGTATCACAGCTACATCACAATTCGGAATTTAGCACATGCCATTCAGTGTGAGCTGCAGATTCGTGCCTGCTGAAATGCTGTCCAAGAGACACAAGTGCACGTTAAACCGTTTTTTAATTGCAACCTGTATATGTTCAGCCTGACCTTTACAGACACCAGAATTTATTTACACAGCATGGAAAGTGGTAGAAGATTGGAACTGAAGCCTGGAGTGTCTTAACGTGCTATTGGGATTCCTTTTTGCATGAGAGAAGCACCTATATTTTTTACATATAACTATTACATATAACATATAACTAATGAGAGGATAGCAGCAAAGATAAGTGACTTAGTGGAGGCTAGGTACTTCAAAAGCCATGGATTGACAGAAAATATCTGTATTTCACCTTTAACATGTGACTGCAAAGAACAGGTCAGCAATACACAAATCGTTCCTCTCACTGATGTTATATATCCATGTTTCTGAGAGAGTTTTGATGTTAAAACTATTTCAAAAGCTTTAGTGAAGACCTGAAATAATCACCAAATAGATTCTTCAAAAACTTTAAATCAGTTTGGGGTTTGAACTTGTGTCTGTCTTGTGATTCCATCAGGGATACAGTGGAACCACAAAGGTTCAGCTGTTTTTTTCTTCCTTGTTGTGGTACTACATATTATTGTATTATATGTAGAGTGTTTCTGGCTCCAGAAGACAGGAAAGAAACCAGTTGATAAGCCTCTACTTTTAATGACAATAGGCGCTCAATGTTCAGTGGTCTTAGACTTCAAGAAAGAAATACACTGTATGTATGAAGACTTGCACCATTGCCTATATGCAACTCTGATCATAATGAGAGAATCCAAAGAGACTGTGCAGTTAAAAGAGTGCTGGCACATCACATGGCACAGGAATGTATTGGTTTTACTCTACTGATACCGTTTAGTGCCTCTTGTAAATCCGTGCTTGTCCATCCCCTTTAATTTGCATACTTGCCAACAGCCTTGCTGATGTCAAGCAAAGCACGCAGGCAGGGTTAGTCTAACTCACCTGTGAAAACTTGAGAAAGAAAATATTCTTTTATTCTATTGCATTTAGTGTTCCATTACCAAAAATATTGAATTAGACCTTTACTTAATTAGAATTAGTAATTGTCACGCGTGTCTTTAGCTCATTTGTGCATACAGTTATCTTCAATTCACAATCCTGTTGGCTTTTAACACATGATCACAGGGAAGGACACCATACATCTTCAGGCTGTCCTTTGACATGTCTGTATTCCTCAGACAAAGGTGATTCCAACAAAAGAATCACTAAACTTTTGGCAGCTGAGAAATTCACAGAGAAAAAAGAATTTATCATTTATCAGGAACGTCATCTCTCTCTTCTGCAAAACTGGCAAAATCTTCTCAAAGAAGTAAGCTTTAGATCAAAAAAGCCTTGTTCCCTTAATCTTGTTTAGAGGAAAATAAAGAAAATTTCCAGATCCACCTTACTTCCATCACCTTCATCTTTCTTTAAGTACTAAAAGTGTTCAAAACTGGACATCATTCTCCAGCTGAACACCACACCTGCACTGAGCAGAGGAAGAAAACTTCATCTACATTGCAGACAAAGGGCATTTTTAAATATACATTTCAGTACAATATTTGCCTTTTTGCCATATCATTAACTCAGATTCACGGTAACTTCCAGATCTTCCCCATGGCTTTTATGGCATTGCAGCTATTTCCAGGTTTGTGGGGTTTGAAATGCAGGTTCTCATTTCTGAGTGTAGGGTTTTTCTTTGTGAACTCACCCAGTGTTTTTTTCTTATCTCCTTCTCCAAGACACCAAGAATAATCTAGATCCTAGCTCTGTCCTGAAAACTGTGTGCAGCTCTCTCAGCTTGGTGTTTTCTGCAAATTTAATAAATGTGCTATTTACTTCATCAGCCAGGTTTCACTGAAATTTACTCTGAATGAATATTCAACACTAATACCAGGTCCATGACAGATCTCTGGGACATTCTCTTTTGAAACATGCTTCAGTGTGACAGTGATCTACTAATTATTCCCCTTAGTTTTTGAAGTAGCTTAGGACTGATGCACCCAGAGTGTATTTTTCTTGTGTGCTTATGAGAATTCTATGTGTAGCCATGAAAAAAATCTCCCTGAAGTTGTGATTTACAGACTCTTATTCCTTCTTCCCTAATCCACAAGGCCTGTTATCCTGTCACAGAAAGAAATTAGGCTAGTTTAATACAATTTGTACTTGACAAATCCCATTTGTCCTTGAGGCATGTTTGATTATTTGTTCCTTTAGTCTCTGGCTCTTCCTTTCCCTGCTTTCTAAAGATAAGCTTTACATTTATCATTTTCCAGGTTTATCCTGTGTAACTTATCTGGCACACATTTCATTACTTGTTTTCATCTCCAGGTTCCTCTGAAGGTGAGATTTGGTCAACTTCACCGGTCATCAAGCAGCACTCTTTTAAGCTGACACACTCCTGTGCACTTTGTAATGTGCATGATCAATGGCTCCAGAAGAGCTTTGGAGCACTCCCTCAGTGCTAACTATCCTTATTTCACAGAAGGTATCAGTGCTCACGCTTGTGGATAAACTACAGCCACAGCTGTCTTAGTCTCCACAACCACAGCACCACTTGTCTGCTCTCCTTTGCTTAGCCACAGCCTGCAGTAGCCTATGGTAATTTTGTTCCTCCACCTTAAAAACCACAAACTCCAAATTTCAAAGTCATCTTTGAGGCAGGTCACTTCTTAGATTTTGATTTAATTTAAGAAACACATGCCACCAGTATAGCCAGAAGGGTCAGGTTTCACAATCTGCTTCAATCTTCTAACAACTCACCAGACCCTGTCTCTTCCATCCTGGCTCCTCTCACCCTTTTGGTCTTTCCATTTCACCAGGCGTCACCTATGCCTTGTAAAGCACAATGTTGGAGAAATATGCAAGGTGGAAAACCCAGGAGGGTGTGGAAGATGATAGATGAGGCAGCTGTGAAAAGAGAAGGGTTGTATGCAACATCTGTGGTGGTGCATTCAACCCACAGCCCACCTCCACCTGCCCCCCATCCTCCCTATTCAATTTCTGTTGCAGCATGAAGCAGAATTTAGGAAGTTATAGTTGATTTGAAAAAATGACAGACTGTCTCCAGAACCATTGTTTTCATCAGTTCAAAAATAAGACGGGAGATGATGACTTTCTATGGATTATTGGTGCTTAAATACCAACACAACCCCACTAAAAGCTACAGTACCCAATGCCGCAAACCCAGCAGCCACACTACAAGTAGCCACACATCCATGGATGCCAGCACTGGATAGAAAAAATATGGTATTTGTGGTCTCCTTACAGGAAGACAATAAAGAGAAATTTGCTTTTACTTGGGAAGGTGCCCGATGTACCTTTAGCAGACTCCCATGGGGGTACAAACATTCACCCACGACTGCTCATGCTGTGCTTGCTGAACTTGCTGAACTTTTACAGACAGTCTCACTTCCTCAAATGCAAAATTATGTTAATATAGATGATATTGTAATTTCAGGAGATTCGCCTGAAAAGATGGGGAAGCATCAGTAACAGTGCAAGCACTGCATAAAGAAGGTGAGACCTCACCAGAAACATATGTCAAGGGCCAAGGGAAGAAGAAAAGAATCTGGGTACTTGGTGGATAGCAGGCAGTAAGATAGATGGCAGTAAGAAAACACCTTAAGAAAAACAAAACAGCTGCAGTCATCCCAATCTAGGAAAGAGTTACAAAAGTTAATGAGAACTCTAGGATAGGGGAGAAAACAAGTATCTGGATTTTCTACCACCGCTTGCACATTATATTCGCTTTTATGAATGGAGATGGAATTTGGAACATGAAGAGGCAGCCAAAACCTTAATACAGGAATTAAAACCATCAATCACTGGGACCAGTATACCCCCGTGACCCTGTCATAACAGAGTGGGGATTTGCTGAACAGGGTACTTTCACTAACCTATTTCAAAGTGTTTCGATGATGCTTCAGCAAAAAGATAAATGGTAAATGGCAATTTAAGGCTGCTGCACTAAACATTAACACTGGCAAAAAAATAATAGAAGAAGGTGAAGGTAGTACACAAGTAGGAAAATTAAGGGCAGTTATTTTGGAAGCACAAAATGGAGGAAAAATTATATATGTGGAGTCTATGCTGTGTAGATAGGCACCACACAATCATTCAGTCAATGGAACTATCTGAACTGGGAAGTAGGCAGATCTTCAGTTTGGAGAACTCAAGACTGGAAATTACTTCTTGATACAGACAGGAAAACATCATTCAAAATGGGACGGGTGAAAGCTCATGCCAAGGCTAAGAAGCCAGGCACAAACTGTTATGCAAAGGTAGATGAATTGACTAAAATTAGGGAGATAAAAATAGGGAACTCTTTAAATCCTGAGTGGTATCAATTGTGAGAATAGTCACATCAGAAATTAGGTCACAATGGCAAATCAGCACATCATTTTGCTGCACAAAGCAAAGGTTGGAAAACTTGTCGAGCTACTCTTCTAGAATGTCATCAATGCAGCTTAAAATACAACCAGATCACCCTGCTAAAGCATCAATCAGGGGAAAACTTTATGGTCTACATGGCAAATTGATTGGATCAGGCCATTCAAATCCTCTGTAGGTTTCCAACCTGTCCTCACAGAGTGTAGCAATAGTCTTCCAGCTTGCCTACAGTGACTAAGTGCTGAAAGGCTGATGGATAAAAGTGCAGGGGTTATGATCTTGGTTCTTGAGTCTACTTACCTCCCATAATGTGATGCTGGCTCACACTTCTCATGTACAAAGGTGGAATGATGGGCCAAACAAGAAGAAGTGCAATGGGTATTACACACTCCAAATTCCCCCAAATAAAATGAGATGGTAGAAAGACCTAAGGGATTATTGTAAGGAACCTTAAGACACACAATGTTCAGTGGGATACTTGACTTTCCAAAGTGCTTCATCAATTGAATAACTGGCAATCTGTGAGTCAAGCATTCTCTGGAAAAGCTGAACTTGATGCTTTACCTTCCAATGAAAGAAAATATCAGATAGCATTACCAGAACAACCCAATATGGTAAATTGACCACAAATGGGAACTGTGCCTATGACTCTGACTAAACCCTATGGCTTACTTGCTTAGGAAGCTACTGATAGGAGTGTTGAAAAATACAGAATCAATGCACAGTGGATTTATCCTGCATCACAAAAGGGATAACCAATTCCACTTTCCCCATCTAAACTTTTCATTTATTTTCTTTTACAGCAGAAAAAAGAATCTATATTGATAGCAAGGAAAACAGCTGTATAGCCCTAACACAGTCTTGGTTTTCCTCTTGATTGAGAAAATATAATCCCTCCAGATCAAACACAAAAGCCTTGGGATCATGCACTGCATTGTACTGGAACATTGGGGGATCCTGCCAAAAGGTAAGGCAAGTTTAAGCCTTGCTACTTTGTTTATACATTGAAATGAGGTATATCTAGAAGATAAGTGAAGAAGGAAGACGTTTCATGGGAAAATAATTAGAATAATATTAATAATTTTAATATTAGGATAGGAGATAAAAAATAAAAAAGGGTACTGGGCAATCGACTGCTCTATCCCAGAAAGTCCCATCAAGATTAATAAACACTACACTGATTTTTTCAAACCAAGAAATAATAAGAAATCTTTCTATAAATTGTCAGAACCAGACCATTGGTTCAATTTTACTTTTATATGACTCATACTCACATTTTGCCTCTGGATAAACATAGTGTAGAACTATTATTTGATTTCATTATTGTTAAGCACAAAATGTGAAATTTGTGTACAAGAGGGTGTCTATGGGTTGATGCATATGTAATTCTAAATGTAGCTACGCCTGATCTAAATATATCAGCAGTAGCACTACACAATAACATCTCCTTTTGTAGGCAGGAATGGATTCACACAGATGAAAATGATAACCAACAAATTCCATCTTTAAATGGACGTAAAGGAGACATCATTTTGACAATACTTTGGGATACACCATAAAGCTAATTATTGTGATGGGATTAAATCGGCATGAAACTGTATCTGATAGAACATAGACTATGGGGCCAACAAAACAGACACAAAGCTGTTGCTGTTGGTGCATGTGTTGTTCAGAAACAACAGGGATTTATTTGTGAAAGTAATACCCTTAGGACCCAAGACATTTGTTTGACACTGAACCAATTGTTTTTCATTTTGAAATGTATCCTGATGAAACCCCAAAATTGTATGTGTCGGAATTGGATTTCAGGTATTTTGAGAACTCTTTGTGATTCTGTACTTACAGATGACACCACTGTAGAGACAAGCAATGAGTCAAATATCTGTGTCTGTAATTTTACCAAATTGGGATGCAATTTTGACCACTCAGCTCCTGTCACAACCCACCAGTTGTTGTAAATTAACTGCATCTCACATCAAGATTTACCACCTACTCCCACTGGCATGAATTTTACCTTGGCGAAGAAACTACTAGAAAATGATGACCTGAGTCAAAACCCACAACATACATGTCTAAAAACATGGTCATAGAGCTCTAAGCACTGTTCATTAAGATATTAATATAGAAGATATACACCCTGTCCTAGAAAGAGCAAGGACAGAGAGCATCACTAGTGGGATACTTTATTTGAGTGGTTCTCATCACCAACAGGAGCTCTAAATTGAATCTCATTGTAATTTTATTTATGTCATATTATGCTTGTTATTTAACAGTGTGGAAAATAGCTAGATGGGTGGCACAGTTACAAAGTCTTCCTTACATATGTAATACCAATCAATCATGTTTAATAAAACCTAAATAATTATGTAACAACCAAAAATTTCCCACAAATTAGTACTGGAATATTAATCTGTTTGTATGCTCAGAGGCACAAGGTGACCCCATCACCACTCTGTGGAGCAAGACAAATCGACTTTAAGTCATGGGGTGGGTTGTGGTGGTGCATTTCCCACACCCTCAGGGTCCCCTTGGACCTGCTCTGTGACTTCAGCAATTCCCATTAAGCCTTGACCATACCAGTTGGGCAGTGAAGTGTCCCCTGACTGTATGAGTTGGGCAACGAAGCATTCCTTGACCATACCAGGAACTCCTGAATTGCTCAGCTGGGAGCGGCACTGTTCATACACAGTACATCTATTTCCTGACCAAGGTGGAGAACAAGGGACAATCAATTATGCCCTGACAGCCTTGGAACATTACTTAGCTGAATTGTAGCTAAAGTGGAATGGCACCATTGTTGTCAGACTTTTCAAAAACTTCAGCAGTTACCGACTTGGGTTGTGGCCAGGATTATGGCCGTATTGATTAAAGTCAGTCATTTTGTGACCCTATGAACAGGGGACCTAAGTGAGGTCCTTTGAACTCTGATGGACTATGGTGACAGTACCTCTCTCTGAGGGGCATGTCTCTCAGAGCCCACAAACTCTCAAGTTTGTGATACTTGAAGGACCATCACCAAAAGCTGATGGGGCATGGGCTGATACCCTCCACTCTTCCGATGCTCAGCTCTCACCCTTTGAGAAGTGCATAGACATTCAACAGGAGTATTTCACTGAACTCAAGGGGATTTTTAACAAGTACCTATATACATACATATATATTTTTAAATATATTCACACCTCTGCATCTGTGTGTATGCATTTGTGAATTGATCCAAATGCCCACTAACATGCATAGTATGAATGTTGCTATCCTCAATCTACAATTTAGTTGTTGTGAGTGTAGTAAATCCTGTTGGATCACTTTACAAATACTAATTAATAATTATGTGTCGCTAAGCCCTTTAGAATTGTTGGTCAAATATGGGACTCAGACTGGACTTAGCTACATCTAGGATCGCTCAGGAGTTTAAAAAGCAAAGGGGTCCTCTTTGAACTTTGTGACTTAACAGAAGGGTCTCCCTTATCCTATTGCTCTCTTACCCTTTTGCATCCTTAGTCTCAGTGTAAATTCTTCTAAATTGATTCTAAACTGACTACTTTTCTGTAGTGAGTAACAGAGTGAACCTTACCATTGAACTCTATTACGCCACACTTTTGCAAATCAATACTAAAACCTGCTTTTGCTAATATCTTTGGTGAGGATTTTTTTTAAGTGGCCTAAACTACCCATTTTCAAGAGTAGCGTATGGGGAAAATGCGCTGTGTGTAGCACACTGGGCACAACATCACCTTCCTCAGCCATGCTCCTTTAAAAAGTCCTAGCAGTGACTTCAAAAAATTTGGTGTACAAATAACCACAGAAGGTTAGCAATAATAATAATAATATTGAGCAGAATGGTGCTGCCCAAGAAAGCACCAATTTCACTGGATTGTTCTGCATCAATATTAAAGGTTTCCAGGCAAACCTGGTAATATTACAGAAGCACAAAACTGATAATGTGCTTTCTGTTGGAATGGAAGAGAGCTCAAGAGCTTGCCTTGCTGGTCTACAACCTGCATGTCTCACTGCAAGAGTCCCACTGCAAGTTTTGCTAAACGAGGCACATGTGGCCTTTCTCGGCAGTTTTTTACTCTCTCTCCAAGTAACTCTGTCTTTCAAATGTTTGATCAATATTTCAAATTATGTGCACAATCACTCCTTCAGATTTGTGTGTGTGTGGGGACCTGGATGAAAGTTTGGGGGTTTTTAAACTCTAAATCAAATAAAATGTTCTTGATTTAAACATCGCTTTTACTTAAGGGAGGCATGCCTTTAAGGTTAGACTGAGTTAGAAGTGAGCATTATTTCATACCTTTGTGGCAAAACTGCTGCACCTTATGTTTTTTTCTCTCTTCAATGGGTATTAAGCATTCATGTTTCATATAGCTTCCCTCCCTTGCATACCACCCTCAAGGCATTTTTAATATTTTTTAGACAAGGGGAAGGGGAAGATACCATCCCTGTTGCTTAGGAAGCTGTAGAGACCAAAAGGCAATTTATTTATTCTTTCTTGTTTTACAGTTATTGTTCTAACAATTCATCAGAGGGTGTGATTACATTAATTACATTTTACTTTCACCAAGTGTTTTATCAAAGAACAGCACAAGAATGCTAATCCCCAAAGTAAGGCTTGTGCAGCAATGTCATCAAAAAATAAAACACGAGATAAATCATCTAATTTTCTCAGATATCTTCTACCCTAAAGGTGCATTTCACCCTGCTTCCAGAATCCCAAGGAGCAGTGCCAATTACAAACTGATACTGGGTATCAGTGGTCAGCCTGTCAGCACTGCTGGCTAGACCTCTTGTGCAAAGTCTCCTCGGCTCATACTAAACATTTTTAACTGTATCCAAATTTTCTTGGAAAAACAACCAAAATGTAAATGTTTTATATGGCTTCATGTAGGCAAAAATACTTTTTTTCACTAGGACAACATGGAAGCCATCTACTCCAGCAACAAGGAACTGCAACTGCATAAGTGGCAGCAAGCAGAAAAGGTGGTGTGGCCATAGCGAGCCTCTGAGCCTTTAAAGGAGCACCATAGGGCTCATCAGTCTGTGACCAGATCTGGGCCCCAAAGCCTTGGATCCTGACAAAAGTTCCAAGCATAAGGAAACCCACTACACTTGTGTTCCTCACTTGAGATAATACATTACTATGAAAGATACAGAAAGCTACATTAATTTTTTTAAACTCTCAACATATTTAAGATACTGTTAAGAACTTGTAACATTAAGTTGCACCATAAATTAAAAAAAAATCTAAGGCAATAGTTTAATATTTTGAAGTTATCATTAAACAGTTTACAATTTTCAAACACTGCAATTTACTGAATAGTTTTATCTGCTTTCAAAATATAACTAATGTTTCCCTGACAAATACTTATGACTCAAAGTTGTTTCAGTCAAAATATATAAAAAATAAATAGGCTGCATTTGTTAATAGTAAGAAAACATTGTATCAGAAACACTATTCATCCAAATGGTGCAGGCAGTGATACCAGGGAAAAGGAGACCTTCCAACAGTCAGACTACAAGGGAAACTAGACAGAAAGAAAGACAATAGTGAAATCAACAAGTTGAGAAAGAGATAAGGAATTAAATATGCCCCACAAAAATCCTCTGTTTCAAAGGCTGAGGTTCTCATATTTAGAATCACTGCTTCAAAGCTGTGAGGAACAAGTGAGGCATATAAGAGGGGGCTGCAGCAGTTAGTTTCTGTCTGTCTAGCATATTATAATTTCATTTTTACAGAACTGTCAGGTTCCTCAGCTTCTTTTGTGTTGACCAAATATACTTCCCTTCAGCTGAATCATGCAGTACAATCCCAATATGTCTTCTTTCCAAGGCTGTTTTCTTCAGCCAGTACTTTTATGGGACTTAGATGAGGTTTTGGTGATTCATAGTACTTAAAATACTCAAGAGCACTTTTTCAATTGGAAAATTCACTTGAAGTAAATGCATCATCAGCATGATTGTTCATGCATGAAAGAACTACAAGTGAAACAATGAGCACCATTTTTTAAAACCTACACTTAAGCCAAGAAAAGCAGTTATCATGAAAGATATTAAAAGACCTAATTTTTCAGTTTCCATGAATCTCTCATTGAAAACATGGATTATCCTTGTCTCTGCACCTCCTATTCTGAGAATCCCAAACTGCAAATGAAAAACAAATATAATGTGCACATTGGTTTAGAGTCATTAACGTGATACATAGCAACATAAATTAAATTATCTACAACAGATTAGGGTACTACTAATTTAGCCTTATTCTTCTACCAGACTTTTCCAGGGAAAAAAAAAGCCTATAGGATCTGGACAACAAATAATCTTATTATTCCTAACTTTGCTTTCAGAAGGCTAAATATAAATAAAAAGCAATTTAAATCATTTTACGATTAGTGGAAGATGCTGTGGTATCTGCCAAGTACTGCGGATTTGAAGAGTATGTCAGATACTTAAATGAAAATGGATGCCTGAATTTTTGACATTTATCCCAAGGAAAACATATTCTCTGGGCGTTATGTATATGCATGTGCCTATGTGGCATTTTCACAGATGATTTGATAGTGGTACTTCCAAAATATTTCTACTCCCAATAGCATCAACGCAATCTTTCACTCTTATTCCATTCTGGAACTGTTTATTTATTTATTCACTTAAATAGATTTATATGATAAATAAAAAGGTCTATCTGCAACTCTGCATGCTTTTGATATATAGGAAGATATAGTCAGACTAGTGACAACAAGTATAAACGCGGCAACCTCCATTAAATCAGAAAACAGTCACTGAAAAATAAATTTAAAACCATTGCCTGCTCCAGACAGTCATTCAGAAAACCTCCACTAACCAAAACCATGAGGCCAACTGGAGAGGGTGCCTTCAAATCTTAAGAGCCTTTAAAAAATGCCAAGCTCTGAGTACACCAGTCCTGGCTTTTTGCTCCATCAGATCTGAAGGTCAAAGGAATTAGGCGATTTCAAAGGGGAATGGTGCCGTCCAGATGACAGAGCTCCTCACCAGGATGAAAAGGAGAGGATACCAGTTAAAGCTGCCCTTTGTGTATAGTTTTGGGATAGATGAGTGCTTTTGGACATGTATGGAGACTCCTGCCATAGAAAGTTGAATTGTCTAGAGAGCTGCCAGCTACCTTACAGTTTGCTAATCAAGGTTCAAAGGATTAAACACCACCATGAGCAACTACCAACACGTCTTCTCCAAAAACACTGCTCCACCAAAGGCAGCAGGGCTGCGGCCTCAACTGTCTGTGATGGGCTGACAGACACTTCCTAGATGGAATAGCAAGTCTGGACAAAGAAGAGGAGCATGTGGCATGGGAGTTAGCAGGACCAGCTGTGGCCCATCACATGGAGACAAGAGCAAGCCAGTGAGTGACAGCCGGGGAAATGAGCTAATGTCTACAGCACAGATGAAGCATTTTCACTGGTTTACTCCTCCAGCAACTTCGCTTGGTGAACTTGAACTGAAATATGGATATTTCTACTGAAGGTGATACAGATGGAGCCTGTGTATTCTCAGGCTCATCTATAAGCAGTCTGATTGCATGGTCTCCCATTTGTTTCCATTACTGGGTAAAAAAATAATCGGAAGAGTATGTCAAAGCTTACCTTCAAAGATGACTGTCACAGCTGCTTGGCCTTTAGTTTGTGACCTCTTTAAGCCACATACTCCATTTAGATCCTCTAAAACTGCTGTAGGAAATAATTCCCATAAATTGTACCTAAAGGCCCCTGCAAGGATGAATTCAGTCCTTCACCTCTACATCTGCTTTAATTTTCTACTCTCCATCCCTCTGATTTGGAGATCAATCATCTCCCTCAGTCCACACTGCTCCTGACATTACAGGTGCTAAGAAAAATCAGAATAAGCACATGTACTAAGAGTCTTCCTCCTATATCTTGATCATAACATTTCTTTTCACTCCTCTTCCTGTGACAGGGCTCTTTTTGTGATGCTTCTTAAGTTTTTTTTTTTTGTTTGTTTTTGTTTTTGTTTTGTTTTGTTTTTTTTTTTCAAATAATAGATTCCTGTGGTTCTGTTTACCAAGATATCTTCTATATTGTTTTTGTAAAGCCAGGTTTTTGTAGGTGGGGCGAGCCACATGGGTGGCTTCTGTAAGAAGCTGCTAAAAGCTTCTCCCATATCCAACAGAGTCAATGCCAGCTTGTTCCAAAATGGACCTGCAGCTGGCAAAAGCTGAGCCCATCAGCAATGGTGGTAGCACACCTGGGACAACAGCGTTAATCACAGAACCACAGAATGGTTTGTGTTGGAAGGGGCCTTAAGGATCATCTTGTTCCAAGCCCTGCCCTGGCAGGGCTGCAATTCATTGGACCAGGTTGCTCCTGGCAATAATCCAACCTGGTCCTGAACACTTTCAGACATGGGCCATCCACATCTTCTCTGGACAACCTGTTTCAATGCTTCACTATTCTCTTTTTTTTTCGTAACATCTAAACTAAACCAGCCTTCTATCAGTTTAAAACCATTGCCCCTTGTCCTATCACTATCTGCCCATACGAAAAGTCCCTGTCTCTCCTTTTTATGAAGCCTCTTGAGGTACTGGATGGTCTACTGGAAGCCTTCTTTTCTCCTGACTGAACAATCACAATTCTCCCAAATTTGTCCAGGTCAAGAAGGCAGGGGGACAGAGGGAGCAACCACAGCCAGAGAGAGAAGTGAGAATATGTGAGAGCAACAACTCTGTAGACACCAAGGTCAGTGCAGAAGAAGGGGGAGAAGGTGCTCCAGGCACCAGAGAGAGATTCCCCTGCAGCCCGTGGTTCAGATCATGGTGAGGCAGCTGTGTCCCTGCAGCCCATGGAGATCCATGGTAGAGCAGAAACACACCTACAGCCTGTGGAGGAAGCCACGATGGAGCAGGTGGATGCCTGAAGGAGGCCGTGACCCTGCGGGAAGCCTGCTCTGGAGCAATCTTCTGGCAGGACTTGTGACCCTACTTCTTTCTCTGTGATGTATCAGAATCCTTCTTACTTGTCTTTGTAACTAAAATATTTCTCTTAGCCTCAATTACCTCTCCCTCTGATTACAGAAATCCTCACATCTTTCATTTATTCTCCTTGCTGCTCTTGAATCAGCTGAAATTGCTTGTTACTGTGACCACTGCACTGCCTCTTTCAAATATATTGAGAAACATGGCTTTGAATCCAGAGATATCAAGGGATACACGAACTGAAGATAATAAGCCAAGGCAGAATGTAGTGACGAATTCTGCCATTGAATAAAGAAAAATTAAAACCTATTGCAAATCCCAAGTGGATAATGAGCTGCTACAAAAAATGGGTAACTCATCGCAATCACTTTTCAGCAGTTTTTATCAATAACCACACATTTGAGTCATTCTGATGTGTAGAGAGAGATGTCCTCTTCTCTGATGAAATCTTAAAAATTATATACTGGTTTGACAGAGAATCCTGCCTCTTAAATAACTAAAATACTTTACAGCTGGTCCAGAAATTTCATTTAAGGATTAGTGAACCCTGTTTTGCCCATCATGAGTAATTTACCTCAATTTTGTCCACTCAGAAGTGGTTTTATCTTAACAGAAATAAAAGAAAAAAGTTCCACTTTGGTCACTTAAGAGAATCTATTCAGTGAGTAATCTTGACATGAGCAGTAACTTAGTACTGAGCAGTTTAAATCCAAATTAAGCCTCATTCTTTCTTCTCATTATCATTTTTTGCTTATATTTCCAGCTCAGGAAAACATTCATGAATATGCTGCTAATATTTGTAATTGCATTAGTATTCTAATATTCCATAAAAATAATTTCAGATGGAATACATTGAACCACTTTGCAATATTTTGTAAGCTTTACTTCATTAAGGAGGAAACTTCATTTATTAAGGAGGCTGTGGCATCTGTAACAATACCATTATGTTTCAAAAGAATGTTTCATCATCTTTGGTTCATATTTATGTTCTTCTCCTTAACTTTTTTTTTTTTTTTAATGATGGTTGCTTGCAAGTAAGTGCAAAGCAGGCTTAGTGACAAGATTATGCTGCATGGTTTGCATGAAATATTTTGCTGAAGAATATTGCTGGTTTCTTCCTGCATTCAGAGCACTTGGCAGTACTTTCTGGAACTGCAGTGAGGAATTGGCCCACTTTTGTGGGGGTTTGGCTCTATGAAAAAATGGCTTCTTTATCAACTTATCAGGAGAGATTGGGGCCATATGCCACACTAATGAAAACTAGGAGGTGTGAGCAGTTTGAAAATTTAAAATTATGGCATTATCTGCTTTGCCCAAAGTATTCTATACTCAGAGTAAATTAAGCAGTTATTTCTAAACCAAAGGTTTCAGGTAAGAAGTAAAAATGTAAGAATCACATCTATGAGACCAACTGGAACATTTACAAATATTGAAAAAAAATGAATGTGATGTTTTCATAATCTAAAGGTTTATAACATTATATTATAATAAATCTAGTAATTTTTCTGTATGAAAATTCAAAGATGTCCCACTAAAACCCCTTTTAAAATTATGTCTTTATTACTAGTACTATTAATCATGTTTTTGGATGGAGTCAAGAAATGTAAGTGAACAATCAAAAAAGCTGAATGAGAAGAGAAGAAAATACATTCTTTTCCAAAGATATCTCAATAAGCATAATGGAAACTTCATTTTGTGCTTTGCACTGATTATTTTGTAGCCACAGTCATTATTTTCAAGTCATTAGCTTCATTAAACTAACTTCGCTTACGATTAGCCCTGTAAGTACAGTAATATCATATATACAAAGTTCTGGAACTTTTTTCTAAAGCATGAAACATGTATTTTAAAAAAATACATTTCATTCACTGAATAGTAGTTTTTCAATGAGCTAACTTTTAAATTATTTTAGTCGGTGGTAAGAGATGGAAAGACTGTCCCCTTGTGGATAGGAATATGAGGAAAAGTGATACTGTAACTCACTAGAGAGCAGCAGTAACCCCGGGTATTTGGAGACTCATTAGGAATTTGGCTAGAATCCTGCCTTGTGCATGGCTCATAAATCAACACTCGAATGTACAAAATGCTATGGAGAGCCTTTTTATTTAATTTGGTTGGCCTGACAGACAGCAGAGGGTAAAGACTGAGTTAATGTAGCATCCTTGTTAACACCATCAGTCTAACTAAAACGTAAATCTAACTGCTGCAGGCAGCTGCAGCATTGCCTACATTTGAAGAAAGCTATTTTGAGAAGGACAGCCTCAGAGCAGACAGTTGAGAAGGCTCCACGGTAAAGACAAACCCCTATGATGTATCTGTAAGGCAGTGCGCTGCCCACATGCATGCATCTGTCCAACACCTGCTACAGCACCCACCACAGGACACAGCACCATTGTCCTCGCTCCAGCAGCCTCACTGACAGTGGGACCAGAGCAGGACTGACGCACAGCTGGCTGCAGGCATTCGTCTGTGCCTGCTGATGTTACATTATCTGTGTTGGACTTCCCCCATGGATGTCATCGCCTCTGACCCATGAGAAATAGCAGAAGATGCCAGCACCCCATCTTCCCTCAGATTCGGGATAAACAATGGTAACTTCAAATTTCCGCATGGGGAAGCAGAACTTCATGGGGCTGCTGAGACAGCAGGGGATCTTTCTCACAGCAAGTGATCTGGTTTATGAAATCCAGTCCTTCCCTACTGCAGGCAGTTACAGTCCCCCTAACACATTCTTCTCGTTTTGCCTTTATGAAGAATTTTCTCCCAGTTACCTCAACTGCAAGAATTTTTTGAAATATCATTAGAACCCTCACAAATTTTGGTTTAGCCACATTCATGGTCAATGTATATCTATCTATTCACTATATTATTCTTTATTTTATGCAGCTTTTTTTGCCTCTTTTTAGTTGAATCCCTGGCAAAGAGTAACCACATTCCCTCCCCACCTTTATTTTGTTGAACTAAGAAAGCCACATGCCTGCTGCTTTATTGTACAAGTCAGGCTTCCAAAACACCTTCATAATGTGATGTGTCACCTGAAAGTGTCCTGTGGGCTCAACGCATTCCACCAACAGTCGCTCAAGAATGTATTCAGACTCATCAATACACAACCTTACTCTGTCCCTAATGGAAACACTTTAACTGATGCCTTCTTTTCTAGCCTTGGGTTTTTTACACAGTCACATCTCAAGAGATCGCTCCTAAAAAGCCCACCAAACTCAGTAGTTGATTTCATCTATTGTTTCCTACTCCTTATACCTCAGCTTGTAGCAGAAATTCCTATTTTTCCATCAATGCAGGAAATTGCACTGACTGAGAAACAGGTTGATTACATCTTTTGGAGATTTTCTACCACAAAGTCCTAAAGGTCACCAAGTCCGACACTGGCAAGCTGAGGTGCAGGTTGGAGTAAGGGGTGAGGGGGACATAAGCCTGAAATAATACTTGACTTTTGATAAGAGGACATTTGTGGAGTCAGCATTCATGGAGGTATTTTAAGAAGCATCTGGATCTGGTGCTGGGGATACAGTTTAGTGGTTTAGGGGTTACAGTGGCAGTGCTGGGTTGATTACAGGACTAGATGATCCCAGAGGGCTCTTCCAACCTTGATGGTCCTGATTCTGTAATTCTGAACCATGCTAGGTGGAGCTCACCAAGTCTTAAATTGTTCTCCACATCTACAGCTCTGATACATAAACTCATCAAGCTGTTGCTTGAAGGATTGAAGGTGACAATGTGAAATCCCATGGGAAGTCATTGCAGGCCTAGATAAACACAAATATTCACAAAAGTACATTAGCACTTTTCATTCAAATATATCCTGTTCCTAAATTTATGATACTGGATGAGTTCTGTGTGCATGCTGGGTAATGGCCATGGGCTTTATAATCTGGACAATGTGGGATTCTGGTAAAAAAACATCCAGACACACATGCAACAAGCCTACACTATAGATACAGGGTTTTTTTGTTGGTTTGTTTTGGGTTTTTTTTTTTGTTGTTGTTTGGTTGGTTTTTTGGGTTTTTTTTTTTCTGTCTGTGTGTTACAGGTTACTTTGACTGTCAGATGACAACAAATCAAAAGTGAGAAAGAGGAAATTCTGAAAAGCTCTTTCTTCTGCCTCTGACTTAACGCTAAAAAGCAACGTGAAACCAGGCTCTCTATTTCTGTACTTCACGGAGGAAGCGTCATGGCGGTTGTGAAAGTTCCCCGCTTCCTCCCTGGTGATGAAACTTCTTAAAAAAAAAAAAAAAAAAAAAGTGTATCTTTACATAATTTCATAACTCGGGCAGCGGCCGCCGCTGAGGAGGCTCCGGGCCCGCTCCCGCCCCGCCCCGGCGCGGCCCGGCCAGGCCGGCACTCGGCGCCCGCCATGGCGGGGCTGGGGTCGGGCGGCACGGCGGAGCCGCGGCCGCTGCTGGTGAAAATCGTCATGGCCGGAGAGTCCTGCGTGGGGAAGACCTCCATCGTGCGCAGGTACATGGAGCCGGGCTCGCCTCCTGCCGGCTCTCCCGCCACTTCGTACATGGCCACGATCGGTGAGTGCCCGCCGGCTCCGTGCGCCTCCGCCCGCCTCGCTGCCGCCCCTCGCCCTCCCCTCCGCGGTGCCCGCGGCTCACACGCGGCCAGACCGGCGCTGTCAGCGCGGCACCGCCGGTGTCGAACCTCCCTGCGCTCAGCTGTGCGGGTGTGCAGCCGCGTCCAGCAGCTTAAACCTTTGCCGTGGTGTCAGGACGTGTCACACTGGCTCCAGAGCCACTGGAAAGTGCTGGCTTGTTACACTGTCCTTGCTCTCGTCTGGGCATTAGGAACCTGCTCCTGCTGTAAACTTGTGAAGACTTGTTTCTCTCGGTTTCTTACTGCCCACTGAGGCCCTGCTGCTGTACATCGGTGCAGGTGCAGAGAAAAAAACACAGAACCCCAGATCAGCTAGGTTGGAAATGACCTGTGAGATGATCGAGTCCACCCTGTGACCAAACACTGCCGTGTCAAACTGACCATTCATCATTCACTGAGTGCCTTGCACCTGCTGGGTGACTCCACCACCTCCCTGGGCAGCCTATGCCAATGTCTAATCACGCTTGCTGTGAAGAAATTCTTTCTAATGTCCAACCTAAAGCTTCCCTGGCACAGCGTGAGGCTAATTTTTCTTGTCCTGTCACTTGTTGCCTGAGAGAAGAGGCCGATCCCCACCTGGCTACAGCCTCCTTTCAGGTACCAACCTCGGGGAGTTGTCAGATGTCAGTAAAAAGCCCAGTTCATCAATATTTCAGGCTAGAAAGGGCTTTATGTTTATAACTTTAATAGTATAAAGAGGTCTTCTTCTACTGTAGTTAGCAGTGTGCATGATGATTAAAGCAGAGCTGTTGCTATGATGGAAACAGTTAACCCTGCCAGACCATGTCAGTTCTGCGCTGGCACCACATGCTGCAGCTGGCAGGTGATGGGGAGCTCCCCACTGCCTTGGCACTCCCAGGTCCACAGTGCCATGGGGAATGGCAGGATGACTATCCACATGCTGAAAACCTTGTCTCCAGCATGAAGATGTGTTATGTGAGCACAGTGGTTTGATTTGCTGTGGACATTTTCCCAAATCCTCATCAGGAAATTTTAATTTTTAAGAGTTTGTGTGTAAGAATATTTTTTCTTTGATTTAATTTGATTTTGAAGAGAAAACTAAATTATGCCAGGAAATTGTGTATTCCTGCATTTGGAATTTGCATGGTTCATTTACACATCTTTCAATTGGGGAGGAGTTGGCATAGTGGAATTCAATACCAGACAGTAGCTGTGGCAGTAGCTGGTCCAGGGAATACTTAAAGTACACGAGACGATTTGACCTGCCCACATAAGAATGGCTGAACTTTAACCACTTCTTATTTTCTTGCCCTTTCTTACAAATCATTTTCTGAAACCAGCACAGACGAAGAGGGAAGAACACAACTAACAGTAAAGTCAGGAAATTGATCCTAATAATAGGCAACCTGTTGCCAGGCTTAGCAAGAAAGCCCAAAGAATGACTATAAAAATAACAGCTTTGTTGTGCTTTACATTGAGATGTGCTTTACACTGAGATTCCTGACCATCAGGTTATTATTTTGAGACATCATTTCTTTTACTCCTGACTCAGTCCACTGCAGACTGAAAAAACTTTTATATGGTAATGATATTTTGAATATATTTCCCTACTTGTGACTTGAACTATTTCAAGGGATGATGAAGATAATAGTTTTTGTGACAGTTTATGGACTAAGATTAATCTCTTTAGTTTCATTAGTGACATATATTATTGGGATATTTAAGAACTTTCTTTTTTAAATGTTTATCTGGAATATAAATGAATAATCCAAACATGGTGTTTGTTACCTGAATGTGTTTTTAAAGTTATTTCTGAAATACTGTGTTCCATTTAATTCCATTTTACCATGTGTTTTAGAGTTTGGACTTTGAAAAAAAAAATGGGATTATGAGCGATGTCTTCCAAAAGAGTAATGTTGGAAGTGGAAGGTTCCTTTTTCATTGAGACAGCTGCAATGGAGAGGATGCCCTAGAGATTGTGACTCCTAGTGGTGTAAAGGAAAACACATAGTTTTTTCTCAGTTTTTGATGTCTTCTTCCTCACTGTTGATACCATCAGAACAAATAACTGGTTTTATCTGGATGCCTGTTTCATAGAAGTTCAGTCAAATGATCCCTTTCTGTTGTACAGCCTATTAAATGCTCATCTGCTGTCAGTTGTTTTTTCACTTTATCTAATTGAAATGGTGATTTGAGTAGAGGGAACATTATCCCAACTATGCAGTCTTGCACCTTCCTCAGTTCCCTGACAAAATCATACACCATCACCTTCCTTGGTGGCAGAGGGTCATAGGCATGGAAGTTAAAAGGTAGTTGAAAGTCTCATTTCTATGTCATCATGAATCACAGATCTGTGTTACTAGGAAAATTCCTAGTGTTATTGCTGGGGAAAAAGACAGATAAGCATTTTGTAGTAGGCTCCGGTTGTAGTGAACTTTTCTAAAATTATGTATTTTATGAGAAAATGCAAAAAAATACATCCACAGTAAATTTTCCTTGAAAGCTTTTAATGCAGCACTTAAACACTCAAGGCTGGGTGCCCTTCCTTCTCTTCAGTTACATAGTTTGGATAAATTATCAGCAGTTATAATTTTCTAATTAAACTTACACACATCATAAGTTGGATGCATTGTATTATGAATAGATTATAAAGAATAAATATTTTTGTATATACAATGGTACTGGGTATAAAGTCATAGAGGTTTATGAACAGAACCTCCTTGCATACCAGTGAACAGAATTGTGATCTTACAGGCTGTGAGGTTATTTTGCTGTATTACAGTCACTGTGGTCTTTCAGCGCATGTGTTTTCTGTGAGAAACATTTCTGCAGAGCTGTGAGTCCTCCCAAATCTGTCATAGTTTAAAGTGGTACTTCAGCATTAGGATTAAAAAGTCTGTGTAGATTCCCTGATATTTACCTTAGAAGGGAATAAAGTAATCAACAAAAATGTACCATATTGAAAGTAAGTGTGTCCTATGTTAAGAACACCAGTAGCAATCCACATCTTAATTTTTTTTTTTTAACAAAACTGGATATTTTTGTCACTCTTGTTTTTCTAACAACCATCTTATCCATGAGTTAGTTTTCTCAGCAAACCAGGAATTATCAGTACTTGTGACTGCTCAGACACCTCTCTGCTTCAGACATTTCTTGATATGTTCAGAAAATAATGTGATGCAAGTAATGCACCAGCGATTAGGAGGGGTTAGGTATGGGTGGAAACTCAACCTACCACATCTCACTGGGCACTTGCCCAGTTTGGGCACAGGAGCTGCTAGGAACTGCTTCCCTGTTCCTGAAGTTGAAGATGCTGTATGACAGGCAGTGGGCTGGGTAGAGCCTGCACAGTGGTATTCTCCACCCTCTGTCCCTGCTTTCACTGTTGTGTCCTGATAAGCTACTCAAACTTGAATTTTCTCTGGATAGACATAGGTTTTTTAGCATTTTTTATCAGGAACCCACCAGCTCTGTTTGGGTGAAAAGTGTGCTGTAATTTTCCAGGCCAGCTGCAAAAGACCTCTTTGGAAAGGACTTCTGCAATTGGCCAAAGGGAGGGAAGAGAGGGGCATTTCACAGCTGAATTAGCCTGTGGCTGACTGTTTTATGCTTTTTATACTTAATTGTCTTTAAGGTGTCTCAGTCCTAATATGGGTATTTTTTACTCTTTGAAATACAAAGAAAATAAATTTTTATGGCTATAAAAGTTGGAAATACCAACCAGAATTAGAGCTTGCACCCAGCATCCCCCTTCTTGGTTTTATTTGACAGCCTAAAAGAAGCAAGTACATGCTGTTGCATTCCAATAACATTTATCTCAAGAGCTGTAATCAATGCTTGCTTTGTTATGTTGATCATGTTGTATACCAGGTGGGCCTTAAAAGCATCTGAAATCTGTGAGCTGTCTTTGGCATTGTGTATCTCATTTTTCTTTTCTGTCTTTCCAATTTGCTAAGTTTGCTGGAAATTTCATATAAAGACATGAACAATTCATGCATGCAGAACATATTGACTTCTGGTTTTCACTAACATTCATTGACCTTTTAGGTCAATAAATTTTGAAGTTGACTTAAGAAGTCAATATGCCTGATTTTAATTTAGATTAAGTTTTAGTCTGATTCAGCACTCTGCTTCCATTTTTTACAATTTTTTTAAAAGCTTATAGCAATTTATTATTAAAATGTATGTCAACGAAGAACTTTTCCCTATAGTTCTGGGAATCCATGTCTGGACTATAATTTTTTGCTGTGTTCCCAATGCACCATTCATAAATGACACTCCAGCCTCCCAGTGTATACTCTGTCCCTCTCAACTGCTTCAACATCAATTGTAGAAAATGATACAGACAATTAAACAAAACCATGTGAATTTCAGGAGCAAATGTTTTCCATCACGTTGGAATTTCACCTTACATGAGCAAATTTTACTTAAATCACATTTCCTTCTCACAATATTAATTCCATCAAGGAAGCTTTGTGTAATATTAATTACAGATACCAATTATATTATTTCGTCTTTCCTTTTCATTGAAGCTTCAATGAAAATTCATCAAGTGAAGGACATGATTTTCATAATAATTTTTGCAATCCACCTCACTTCCCTTACCACATACACACAAAAAATTGGTAATAGCATTGAAAGTGCATGTGAGTGCTTGCATGTGAGAGTGTACTTGTCAAAATTTTGTGCACAAGACATCTGTCCCAAAGAAAGGGAGCATTTCCTTTGCACTTTTGGTTTGCTGCCATGGGTGCTTTCCTTTGATAAAGAAATTGGCTTGCACATTTTTACGAAAATACAGTGGTATTAACTTGAATTTTTTGTGATTTTTCAATCTGTCTGGTTCCTTCAAATGACATTACTACTAGTGAAAAGACACTGTCATTTTAAGTAGCTATAGTTTGATCTTATGGAATTTTGCCCATATTTTGCCAGTATGGTCAGCTGTCACAATGTTACCTTAACTTCATTTACTATAATTGACAAAAAGAGTCTTACTGTTTTTCAGTGGGGGAAAAAAAAATCATAGAAATTATCAAATGGTATTTCAAACTTCAGCAATTAAGTAATAGGGGAAACAATGCTTTACTCTGCAAAAATACATCATCCTAAGATAGCAGCTGATAGCTGGCAGATTCTAATTTTAGAACAGGAGCTTCAACAGCTCATAAATGTAGGTATTATCTAACACATCTGGAGTAGTAATTTGACAATTCAATAAAGGAAAACAGTATAAATAATAACGAAGATATATTTGAGGAAGGATCTGTAGTGTATGTAGAAACAACATTCTGCATTGATGTTAAGTGTTAATACTTGCTTTTAGCATTGCCTTTCTGGATCTGATTGAGGCTGTAGAGCCAATCCTCTTCATTTTGAATTAAATCCCATGTATGTTTGTCTTTGCAGTTAATGCGTACAGGCAAGTCCTATTTCTGCTCATGTAACCCTGGATTTTTTTGTTTTTTGGGATTTGGAAGTAAGGACAGAAAAATTGTATTGCACATGTGACAGCTGCTTTGTAAGCATTTTTACCTTCCCACTCATAGCTGCCATGCTCTTGAAAATCACCGCTATATTTGCACAATGTACTGTTGTGCATTGGCCATGAAACTGCTGTCACATCCCTTGCCAATCCATGGTAATACTTAATTGTAGTTTTAGAGTATCTTCACCTTTGCTTTGACTTACCCCTTCTTTGCTTGGTATTGGCATTCTTTTGTATCGTATTTGTGCAATGTATTGGCACTCAGCAGGGAATAATTTCCTTTAAAGCTTCCATTTTGAATGTAGATGGTTGGTTAGTTATTCTTTCTGTGGAATTGTTCCTTTTCACTTTCTGTTTGAAATTGCGTGATAACTAGAGCTGAGAAACAATCTTCAAAGGGAATCCATGTTATTATGAGAAATGTTACAGATTTTTCTTTTTTTTTCTAGGCATTGATTTTAAAGTAAAGCCAGTAATTTTTAATGATAGAAGAGTGAAACTTCAAATATGGTAAGTTTTAATTAGTATCACAAAAGAAAGCCAACTAAATTGCATTATGACATGAAAAATCTGATTTACTTTTAATTGTGTGTCTTCGTAATGTGCAGGTGCTCCTACTAGATAATTTTAAAATTTGAATTTAGACTGGGAGAGTATATTTTTTTTGCAACAGCTAATGGAAGTTAAAAAGAGTCTTGTCACTGGGTTGCATGAGCAATAAAACTTGCAGCATACAAACAAGTGCAGATCTATGATCCGTATGAAGTGTATTTAATTGCATGGGAAGACTGAGGAAAGTGACAAAGCAAGAAGATGTTACATTTCATTACCCATCAAATGTATGTTCAAAAGGGTCACCAAGAGAAATTACTTCTCATAAGATGAATCTTTGGGAATGTACACTATTTTTGGTTTTGAAATTTTTCTAAAGATTATGTAGGGCTTCTGACATCTGGCATCTAATACTGAAGATTATCTCTATATACCAGTATTTAACTTGTCAAGGAGTAAATCTGCATATGAATTACCTGACTGGTATTGGATCTGCACCTATTCCATCTCAGGCTTTAATGCAAAAATAATAGAGGCTTGGTTATAGTTTTCTTAAGGCATAATTAATAGAATCATAGAATATGCTGAGTTGGAAGGGACCCATCAGGATCATTGAGTCTGACTTCTGGCCTTGCACAGGACACCAAGAATCACACCATGTGCCTGAGAACATTGTCCAAATGCTTCTTGAACTTTTGTCAGGGTCAATGCTGTGACCACTTCCCTGGGGAGCCTGTTCCAGTGCCCAACCACCCTCTGGGTGAAAAACCTTTTCCTGACAGCCAGCCTACCTGTCCCTGAATCAGCTTCTGGCCATGTCCTCAAGTCCTGTCACTAGTCACACAGAGTGAAGATATTGGTACCTGCCCCTCTATTTCCCCTTGAGAGGAAGTTATAGACTGCAGTAAGGTCTTCCTTCAGTCTCATCCAGGCTGAACAAACTAGGTGACCTCGGACACTCCTTGTATGGCTTCCCCTATTCTCATGCCCCTCCTTTGGATGCTCTCTAAGAGCTTAATGCCTTTTTTATATTGTGGTATCCAAAACTGCCCCCAGCTCTCAAGGTGAGGCTGTTCCAGTGCACAGCAGAGTGGGACAGTCCCCTCCCTTGCCTGGCTGGGGATGCTGTGCCTGATATACATGTTTGGTCCTCCTGGCTGCCAGGGCACTGCTGGCTCATGTTCAAATTGCCGGTGGCCAGGATCCCCAGGTCCCTTTCTGCAGCCCTGCCTTCCAGTAAGTCATTCCCCAGTCTGTACACACCACTGGGATTATCCTGTCCCAGGTGCAGAGTCCGGCACTTGCCCTTGTTAAACTTCATGCAGTTGGTGATTGCCCAGTCCTCTCATTTGTCGAGGTCTCTCTGTATGGCCTCTCTGCTTTAGAGGGAGTCAACAGCTTCTCCCAATTTAGTATCTTTGGCAAACTTACTTAGTGTTCCTTTAAGTCCTGTATCCCAGTAGTTAATGAAGATGTTGAAGAGAACTGGGCTAAGGATGGGGCCCTGCAGAACCCCATTGGTGACCTGACCCCAGCCTGATGTCACCCCATTCACTGTAACCCTTTGTGCCTGACCTGTGAGCCAGCTGCTCACACATCACTCAACATGGTTATCCAGCTGTGTGCTGGACATATGGTCTGGAAGGTACTGTGGGAGACAGTACCAAAAGTTTTGCTGAAGTTCAATGAGACCATATCTACTGGCTTTCCTAGATCCACTAGGTGGATTACCATTTTATAGAAGGGAAGTCAGGTTCAGCAAGCTGGACTTTGGCCTGCTGTGCTGTCTGTGACCAATGACTGTGTTGTCATCCAGGTGTATCTCCCAGAATAATATTTTTCATTATTTTTCTGGGCACCAAAGTGACAGTGTTAGGCCTTTAGTTTCCAGGGTCTTGCCCTTCTTGAAAACTGTGACAGCTTTACCCAGCTTCCAGTCAGCTGGGACCTCTCCAGACTCTCAAGACTGCTTAAAAATCAAAAGAGGCTTTGTGATGACATCAGCCAGCTTTTTGAGAATTCTCAGATGAATCCCATCAGGCCTCATGGATTTGTTGGGATCCAGCTGGAGAAGCAGATCCCACATGGTTTCTGGCTTGACTAGGAGTTGATCATTCACAGTCATGGTCCTCCAGCTCAGGGCACTGAGACTCCCTTGGTCTGTCATCTGTGTTGAAGACAAAGAATGCATTAAACACCTGTACTTGTCCATGTCCCTCTAGGTGAGGTGACCATCCTCATCTTGTAATAAGCTGATGTTATTTCTACACTACCTTTTGCCATTCATATATTTGAAAAAACTTTTTATTGTCTCCCATGTTTTTGTCAGCTTCGACTCCAGTGTAGCTTTGACCACACAATTTTTCTCCCTGCAGTGGCAAAAAGAATCTCTATTCTTTCCATGTCACCTGACTTTGCTTCCACAGGGCATGCACCTTCCTTATTCATTTAATTCCTATGAGGTTTCACTCATGCTAGTGATGTCATGTCTCTGGGACTGCGACAAAGCTTGGAGCTTGTCTCATTTGTTCCTCTTGATTGGTGTAGTAGTGTAGAAACATTTCAGGTTTGGCTGCTTTGTAGCCAACATCTCCTGAAGCAGATTGAGGGGATCCCATTTTTGTTTGTTTCCTCGGGTTTTGGCATTATGTATAAGAATCACTGTGTCCATATATTTTATGGCTTTTTCCCTAAACCTCTCCTCCATCTAAACCAGGTTGTTGTTTGCATAACAGTTTACAAAGGTCTTGTCAAAATATGGGGATGTCATCTGACATCTGATCTTTTTATCACTTGAATTACATAAAGAAGGAATGGTGGGCTTGACATTAATCTCAGGTTTCAGCCACTGGCTTGGATCCCCTAGTAGGGCTGTATTATTCAGAATAAAATTCCAGTGTATTTCTTTTATTGCTATATCTGGCATCCAGATTTTCTGTCATCTGTATTTTTTCTTGTTCTTTTCATGTTAGAGTACATAATTTAAAATTTGGGAAATACTCCTTAAAGTAAAGTAATCTTTCTTGGGGATTCTGCAGTTTGATCGTCTCTTTTTTGTTTATTTCTTTGTATGTGTGTGATTTGTTACCATTTCCTTCAGGGATACTGCTGGCCAGGAAAGGTTCCATACACTTAGTACCAGCTATTTCCGTGGTGCACAAGGCTTTGTTCTCGTCTATGACATCACAAATCTGAAGAGTTTTCAAAGTATAACAATGTGGATGAATGACATATATGAGGTAAATATATCTGTCAGCGATTGATTGCTATATGAAAGTAATTAATGTGTCATTTTAAACAACTGCATGACATGTATTCTTGTTCCTGTATGTTTCTAACCAGAATTTCTTGCGTTTAACTCAGCACAAAGTAAGATAGTAGAATTACTGTCATCTGAAACTGAAACATGGTTTATATTTAGGCAAGCCCATGTTGATGGAGGAATGTTTTCTGAAGTACTTCTAAAATACAGCTTCCAATCCCTCTTTGTGCATGCTGCATTATGGTGCTCTTGTCACTGGTGTGGCTATGCATAGATCAGTCTGCATGAGCTCATCCTGGGATTTTAATTAGATTCCATATCAAAATTCCGTATCACGGCCAGTGATTTCCCTTTCCTAATTTCATTACTTCAGTGTAGTTACTTCATCCCAAGATCAAAGGAATTAAATATCCTCTTTGTCCTTGCTGCATATTCCTGGAGAGGATGGTTTCAAGAGGGAGGAAGTGGGGTGGGAGCTGTTTGGTTAGCTCAGCTGCTCGTGGTGCTGCAGCCAGAAATGCGTGCTTTCATGTGACACAGGAAGTGATTCAACAGCACATGGCTGCCAGACAGAGTATGTGTTCCTGCTGGAGCTTGTCAGAGCCCTCTGTGCTTCACTCTGACTTCCTAATGTGGTAGAAAACTAACACAGCAAAAGAAGTTGAGTGGTTTTTCTGCTCTATTAGTGAGCTTGAGAGGCTCATAGAAAGGTTTGACACTTACTGGAGCTGTAGTAAGGTAAACAGGTAGGAGTAGGAAGGTCAGAAGAAGAATGTCTGAAAACAATGTGAAGGGAGGGAGGAGTGAGCAAGCCCTTAGACATGACATCATTCAGCTGACTCTAACCCTGTATTCCAAGTCTTTTTTGGCAGTTCTCTCTTGATGTGTTCTTTATTAGATAGAGACAAGGCAGTTTTAGAATAGAATAGAATAGTTCAGCTGTAAGGGACCTTCAGTGATCACCCAGTCCAGCTGCCTGACCACTTAAGCGCTGACTAAAAGTTAAATTATGTCATTTCTTAATAACATTGTCCAGATGCCTCTTAATTTGGCTTAGGGAATTGACTGTCTCCCTAGGAAGCCTGTTCCAGTGTTTGACTACCAGCTCAGTAAAGAAATGCTTCCCAATGTCCAGTCTGAATATCCCTGGCACAACTTTGAGCCATTTCCATGTGTCCTGTGTCTTGATACCAGGGAAAAAAGGTCAGTATCTTTCAGATCTACTTTCCTTCCTGAGGAGGGTGTAGGGAGCAGTGATTGCCCCTCAGCAGTAGCACAGCAGTTTGTAGTTAGTATGCTTGTGGAAGTTAGTGTAAGAATACAGGCAAGGTAGTGCTCTCCATTGATCAAAATCAAGTAAAGTTTAAGGCAGGTTTTTAAATACTCTTGTGATTTGGTGGGGATGCATGGGAAAGGGGGCTTTTCATCTTGGGAAAGGGGGATTGAAATAAAATCATCAAATGCATTATTTTCTCTCTTTGCAGCTTCAGTATACAGCTGAATTAATGAACTACACATGATCATATATCCAAAAATATATGCATGGGATATCTAATACTCTTAGGAAAACATTACATTCATATTATGTCACTTTTAAAAACATTACTCTGGTGACATAGTAAATCATTGTTCTTGACCTTAGAGCCATATTAAAAATCTTAGTGGCAACAGAGCCTAACTTCAGTAATGTGTTACAAAGGAGATTCGATGGCACAATATTCTTACTGGCTTGTCTGCACACACTTTAAACTAACACATCTGTTTTATTATTTTGTTAAGTAAAGCATTTGCCTTTCTTCTGTTAGCCAAACAAAAGTCACAGCTAGATATGCCACTGCTTGTACAGTTTCATGGTTAACAAAGATTTAGCTCAGCAAACAGTATGATAGCAGGTTTACTGTTACCTGAAACTGAAAATGTAGATTATCTGCATCCGTCTGTCTATCTATCTATCTATCTATCTATCTATCATCTTTCAACATAAAATATTGTTCTGGCTACAACTGGCTCCAAAGGGGTCATATTGTCCTGTCATCTCCAATTAGATCAACAGGGTGATTGATTCAGTGGGCTACAGTGCACAGCCATAAACAGCAAGCAGGTATCAGGGATGTATGGCTGGGGTGGAGGGAAGGATGACACTAGCTCCTCTGGCTACCATGCAGGTTTAGATCCAATTTAGTCAATCAGGAAATGACACCTGCACAAGCATGCTTTCCTTTGTGACATTTTAAAAGCTTTCATGTAGATGTACTCAAGGTATTAGTACATAGACTGTTTAATCTTAACCCTTGAAGTTACTTCTGTTAGTTTAAAGTTTAAAAATGGAAAAATACTCAATCTAAAACAATTTCTAGGAATGTAAATTGCATGATTGATTGTACCAATCTCAAAACTAGCAATTAGTGTTGTAATAGAGCTAGATAGTAATAAAAAATTTAATTTAGTCCTAGTGGGATATCAATTTCTGAAGTGTCTTGGTTAAAATATATGGGGCTGTTCATTGCAAAAGAAATGTTTTTAAGCAATAACTGTTAAAAGACAGGGCATTTCATGAAAATTAATTACTTCCTGGAGGTCGGTGACATTCCTTGCACTTGCTTTCGTCTGTGAATGCAAACGAGTTTTTAATTCCCTACAAATGCCCAGAATCAAAGTGACTGTTGCTACAGCACCATTTAAAATATGCAAGTGTAGAAAAAATAAATAAGTTTTTAAAAGGGAAACAGAGAAAATACAGACTTCACTAAATACCAGACTAATAATTGTAAAGCTTGCACCTGAACCAGTCAAACAAGAATTTTTGAGGCAATTCAGTTATTATATTATGCTCTCATTTTTTGGTTCTTTGCACATAAAGATTTTAAACAGAAAGTTTTTCAAAAAATCTGTTCATGTGCTAAGCCATTTTTGCAACAGTTGAAAATAACAATCCAAGCAATTTAGTATTCTTAAAAACTCCCATTGATTTTATAAAAACTGGCCAGTCAGTGCAATTACAATCAGATTACCAGTAATGTTCTCATTATATTTCGGTTAGTTTAAGTGTGGAATAAAGCAGCTTCACTATTAAAAATGAATTATTGTCCAAGGGAGTACAAGACACAAATACGCTTCCATATCTGTATTGCTGTAAAATTTGAATTCAGAACTAGAGGAAATTAAGTAACATAACTGTACTTTTTAAAAGCTTGCTAGAAAAATTTACTCATGCATAGATTAATATTTTAGGACATTACTCGCAAGTCCAATATAGGGATATTCGATTTGTAATGCATTCATTAGGAGCATGATAATTGCAGGAAAATAACTTTAGAACCTGAAACCATTCTTTATTTGTAGTATTGCAGGTTGTGTTCAATTTATTAAAGTGTTCCTCCTGCTGACATGGCTTTTAGCTACTGTATACCCCTGTTCTAAAAGGCTGATGCTGCTTGGCCTTTGAAAATTAAATAAATACAAGCAGCTGTGTACCAAATCATTTTGCAGAAAACAATTTCTTCCAGGATGTTTTGAACATGATTCCAACTAACACTGGCAGAAGGTTCCTCACAACAGAGTGGTTCAAATGCTCAAATAGGTGCCGAGAAAGGATCACTTAAAGGAGGCACTTAAAACTCCATTCAACAAGGCCTTGAGCAACCTGACCTGATTTTGAAGTTGGCCCATCTTTGAGTGGAGGACTAGACCAGCTGACTTCTAGAAGTCCTTGCGAACCTAAATCACTCCATTATTCACACTTGGCGTCTGGGTCTCCAAAAATGGTTGACATAGATGGTAGGTCTTAATTTACTAATTCTTAATACCTTGAATTGGTTTTAATTGTGCTAGTCTCCTGATGTGGCCATGAAGGTGGCGATACCAGCTCCTAACAATTATCTCTGTGCTGGAAATTTTCTGCCATCACAGAATTTTGTGCTAGTCTCCTGATGTGGCCATGAAGGTGGCGATACCAGCTCCTAACAATTATCTCTGTGCTGGAAATTGTCTGCCATCACAGAATTTTCTGCATGGAGAAGATAATTTTATTTTCTTGTGAAAGTCTTGGTGACAGTAGTTTAGTGTTTTTTAAAACATTAACTTTCTATTTGTCCTACCTGAAGATATGAACCAGGATATGAACGGTATGAATTGTTGAGTTGCTGCCATTTCTGTATAGTACCCTTTTTTGGTTTGGTTCCTCTGGTGCCTTTGGGAGACTACACTGTCTTTCAGCATCATACTTAAATAAAAGCAGCACATCAAACTGCTTTACAAATGTAAATTAGTTTGACATGAAACTCTTATCAGTTTTTCTCCCTCAGATGGGAAAGCTTGATGTCAAAACATCAAATTGTCCCAGATCATAGATAGGTTTGTCATTATGGCTCTGATAAGAACTTCAAATTCTTGCTCTTGTCATTTTATTAAATTGGTTTCTCTATAGTCCTAGGTTGGCTTTGGGATAAATTGGTTTATATCTACTGCATTCTAAATTTGCTAGTAGACAAATAAATTTGATCATTCATTTATTTCCACTGAAGTCCTGGAAACCAGGCATTTGTAATTGAGGTCATAAGGTGGCACTTAGGAAAATATGTGGAAAGAGACATGTTTGGCAATCCTAATTTGAACGCTGCCCATGTGATGCTTTCAAAGAGTCTCTGAGGACAACCTATTTCTAACAAATTGTTCTTCAGTACTACAAAGGGTAGGTTTCTAGTATCATTGTCTAATGAGTAAGAAGAAGAAGAAGTTTACCAGTTTTATTGCCTTCTCCAGCTCTGCCTTCATCTTGATGTTTGACCATGTACATCTTCTTCAAATGTAAAAAGCTACATTTCTTCCTCAAATACAGACTATTTAAGAATTCCCGTAGTTTATTTATCAGGTATGGGTTCTCAGTGTCACTGTTTGGACCTGCAAACAAACTTCTGTCGCCTTTTCAAACTGTATTAATGAGTAATCAATATCATGCAGCCCTTTACAATTACACCCTGGAGATATGGTGAAGGGACAAGGTGGTGTTCTGGAAGATGTATCCCTGGATAGATAGCTTTATACAAGGAGTCTCAGTGAACTCATAATCATCATGGGGAGTTTGCTGCAGGGGAGGTTGGGATCGTTCTTCGTAGTCTGTGTTCACCATTTAAGAAGTGAAGGGTTAGTTTCTTCAATAGTCTGTAAGTACGGATATTGTGTAGTTTTCTCATAGAAAAGGTGTCTGCTACTTTTCATACTCACATAAATTCACAGCACTTCTGGGAAATAAAAACTGTAGGGAAAAAAGACCTAACATTTGAAAAACCCCCAACCAAATCCCCAGACAAATTACATACAAAAGGAATGAGCAAGATATTTTTGCTTTTGCATCTTTGGTTTCTGTTAATAGCCTCATAGTCAGGTTGTGTATTTCCCTGGCTGGGTGGACATTAAGCAGTGGGGTGAAGGGCACAGGTGGGTGGCCCCTATCAGTAGTGTGCTACAGAGACTGTGGTACTGTGATGTGAGTGTCCAGTGTTCCGAGTCTAGGATGTGGCTCCGCTCATTTTGAGGCTCTGCTGTTGCTCCCTCCCGTGGCCACTGCTCAGAGCAGCCTCGCTCCTGCTGCTGCCTGATCCAGCTGCCTGAGAACCCAGTGGAAGAAAAACCCTTCTACCAAAACCTGGTGGCTCCAAGCTGTGCCAAACATTTGAGAAGACTTGGTCAGTCTCAGTAAATCTCTTGGCTCCATTTTTTTCAGAAAAATACAATGATGATGTTTTCCTTTTCAAAATAAAGTAGTGTAGGTATTCTCCAGGTTCAGAGGATATTTATTTTAACCTTCAGTAAAATGTGAACTTTGAAATGTTAAAACACCAAGAAAAACTGAGAGAGTGAACCAAAAATTGGCATTTTTGAGATACCAGAGTAAAACTTTATCTGGAAAAAAAAAATATTTCTGCCTTGATGAAATTGATGATTTTTAATAGTACTTCATAAATGGGGGGAAAATATTTCCTGAGTCTATAAGCTTACTCAGTGCTGACTTGCATAATAGGATTTTAACAACTGTAAAATAACCCTCATCTTTTTAGCTATAGATTTTGCATTTGGAAAGCTTATTCCTGAGCTATAAATAACAGAGCATGAAAATATAGAGCAAGCTTTTGGAAGCACTGAAAAGCCATATTTTTTGCTAGTGTACCTGTGCAGTTTTTATGCCAGCTGAGCACATGGTCAAACTATTGCCTAGTTGTATTGACTTAATTTTTTAAGATGTCATACATAATCAATTTTCAGAATTTAAAATGGACATCATTTTGACTAACAATCTTCAGTTTTCTAAATGCAAGAAACTGCAAGATGCCATCTTTAAATAAGGAGAACTGTAAGTACTTTGGTGGAGGATCCAGACAAAGTGAAAATACATTAATACGTTATACCGATCTAGAAATAGTAGTTATTTGCAGAAGTAAATATTTCATAGTATTAATAGTAGTACTATTAATAGTAGTACTAATAAATACTTGATAAAAGGACTGGTACTTCAAACCTTGTTTAAATTTTGTTATTTTTTGAAGTTGTTTAGAAAGAACATTCCTACTGCAAAAATTTGTGCTGTTTATACAGAAATTAAGTTATAGAATTACTTCAGTGCGATTGTGCATGCAGTATGCAAGTATTTCCCTCTAGACTTTAACTTCCCAGTGAAGTCAAATGTCACTCGTAAAACCTTTATCAACCTTCAGTATTCTTCCAAATTAAAGGTTGATTACATAATGAGATTTAATTGTCTATTTGCCCTCTTTTGGGACTGATGTATGTGGTTTTATGTAGAGAGCCACTGATCTAAATGAGTGAAGCTTCAATGCATTCTGAAACAGCCAATGTTTTGGTCTATTAATCCAGGTTAGAATAATTCATTATTTTAGGCCTCTGCTTTGTACTTTTATGAAGTTTACTTAATTTTAATAAACTGTAGGTATGAAAGAAGTCTAGATGACTCTAAGGAGTATGGATTAAGAAAAAAGAAATAGTGTTCCTTAATATTAAATTGTGCCTACTAATGAAGTCTTCAAATTGTTATAAAAGTAGAAACAGATTAAAAATAGTGTTCTCCCATGATAATGAATAGAGGTTTTTCTCTGTGTGGTTGTGATGGATTTTGTCTTATGGCAAAGTTGCAAAACTTAAGCATTTGACAGAGATCAGAGATTTCATCAAAATCCCTATAGCGAGATCTGCAGCCTGAGACCAGGCTTTTTGAGTCATCAGGGAAGCTGTGGGAGCATGTACCTCCAGAATAAAAACCATGGCATCAGACTATAGTAGCTTCAATTGTTTGTAGATTTAGACCCTCAGTATCCTCCATTTAAGCACCAGAAGTGGTTTTAAATATTATGGTTGTCACAACGAATGTCAATTATCAAATTCCACATGCTGTTGCAGAATTATTCCCTTTCCTTGTCATTATTCGAGTCACGTATAGTTACAATGACTTATCTTAAAATAACACTGATGTGAGAAACCCAGTGCATTTCACAGTCATCATGCAGGCAAGTGGATTAGAGGAACAGAGAAGGAGACAAGGTCAAAAAGGTAGATTTTTCTTCCTTTTGAAATCAATGAGGTTTTTAAATTTTACTTCATTAAAATCTATTGCCTTCTTCCTAGTGTCTTGGAATAATCAGACTTTTATGTTGAGTTTGAACACTTTGAAAGTAATTTTACTGTCTGTGTGCAAAAGTGAAGCACAGAGAGGTGCTCTTTCAGGTGCAGCAAATTCCTTCCCTTTTACTTGTGAGTGCTGGATGTAGATCAGAGTCATATGCTAATCCATGAATCTATTACTTTTAGTAGGGCAGTGTCTGTGAATTCAGGGCATTTCCAGTCACTTTAAAGCCTCAAGCTGGAGCATTCATCAGAAGATGGTGCCCATGCACCATATACTTTATATCTTACAAAAGAGGCTGGAAATTATATGTGGCACTTCCAAGTAGCTTTTTTCTGCTCTTTGTATTCTTGCTGTTTTCCTCCAAATCCCAGTAACTGGTGGAAAATATTTGCACATATGAAGGTCATGAGAGAATTTAGCTTTACTTTCAAGGAAATGGAGTGCTGAAGGTTAGTGCGAGATGAAAGTGAAGGGCTTTTGTTGTTTGCTTTTTGCTTACTTGACATTTATTAATGCTGGTTCTCTTTTAGAAAGCAGGTGATGAAGTGGACGTAATACTGTTGGGCAACAAGTGTGATAAGGAGTCAGAACGGGTAGTTCCAAAACAGAAAGGAGAAAAGGTATCTTTAGTACTTTCTTTGGGTCCTCCCGAGTTTCTTAGTATGTAACTGAGCTGTTAAACTAAAAATGGTAAAAAGCTCCTGAATTCTGAAAGTTCTATTAGGACTTGGCTCTAGAAGAACAGTTGAGAAGTTCTAGAGTGCTAGAAATACCTTAAGTAATCCCTTGCTGATCTCTTCAGAATACTGATTTTTCTTTTAAAGATTAAAATGTACTTTAAAAGTTTTAGGTGTTACAACAGAAATCTTATATAGACTGCATTTTCAGAGTACTGTTGTAATGTAGAATATTAAAATGAAATACATTCTGCATAATTTTTCTGATACCACCCATCAGTGGTATTTTTGCTACAGTCTGACTATAAAGAAATAATCTGTCAGTCTGTGCAAAGTGATTTGCATTGTCTCTTGAATAGCCTTAAATAAGACTGAACAAATACTGAACATCCAGCTCCCCAAAACTGTTTACATGACATATAGTTGAGACTACAGTAGAGTTTCTAGCTGCTGATCATGGGTGGGGAAGAACTTACTAAGTGGGGCGTGCTGTTCTAAAGGGAATGGCAAAAGTCTCTCACTGAGGGCCAGTGAGGAAATTCAGAAGCCATGCTATGACAGAAGAAATTGGGATAATAAATATTGCAGGACAGTGTGTCCTATATACCAGTAAATTTTGCTGCTGGAAACTGTATGCATCTGTTCTCTGGAAGTTGGAATTAGCCCTCCTGTTATGCTTTCAGGCCTGGTGAGTCAAGCAGGATGTCTTATATTTAAAGAAAACCACACTGATAGCTTCTTGCCAATTATATAATCCCAGATTAGGAAACTTTGAAAAAATAGCATCAACCTTTGGACAACATTACACTCCTGAGAGTTCATAGTTCCCATGCAAGATGCTTTCAGTGTTAAATGTACCATATCTGTGTACAGGGAATAAGGTTGCTGAAAAATACATGTTGTAGTCTCACACAAAGGATGCACTGGCAGAAAACTAGAGACTCACTGGATGCATGTGCACCAGAGGGCAGTAATAGGGTTTTGCTTAGTATATTAACCATGACATTTTCTGATTTCTGGGTTCTTAACCATGCAACCAAAATTCCTCTTAATGTAGTATTTTTTTTTTCAGAAAGAAATCATTATCTCCTCCCCAGTGAGTCTGCTTTCTAGATTTCTGCCTGTGCTTTGAGTCAATGCAACTCTTCTGTTATACTGTTTCTTCTTTTAATATGATTTACAAGTGCTAAAGGATCTGACTGAATGTGCTGGAGAAAGTTCCGTTAGCAGAGAGAGAGAGACAGTAATTGTCCTCTCACCCTAAAGAAAAAAAATATCCTAATTAAGAGGGAAAAACAGTTTGGTTCTAACTTTGACAAATAATAATTTGTAGTTACATACTTCATATTATCCTGACAGTATGAGCTTTAAGTGCTGTTCTATTCAGCCTCTTGCATGGAAGAAGTCTAGGTTCCCTGGGAATCTCATCATCTATATTGGCATTTCTGTAAAAATCTGTTATAACTGAGTGGCTGTCATATATAATTTCATTTCAGTTTAATGCTGAGAATTTTTTTTGTTGTTTATTTTTGCACAAATCATGTAATAATTCATTTTGTACAAACTTATATAATTGTGATCACTCAGAAATTGAGATAGTTAAATTTACCACTATGAAGTATAATTTTCCTGTATAAATTGCTTCTTATTCATTTAGATAAAAGTTCTAACTCAGCCTTCTTGGGTTCTCTGTTCACCCCCCAATATGATTATCTTTTTCATTGAAAGATAAAAATTGAAGGTTATATGACTTGGTAGAATGTGGCTGGTTTTCTCCTATCAAATCTTTCTAACAGAAAAAGCCAAGTAAAATAGTTTTCCTTTTTTTTGCTTTTGCTGTCTTCATAGCTGCACGTGATTTATAGTTTCAAAGCCGATTTTTCACATGTAATAGAACTCTGCACCATTTCGGAGTATTTCAGACATATCTCTCTGATTCAGCACTAAGAAATCATACCAGCACTTTGCTTGGAAGTAGTATTAGCATTACTTATTTTATAGTTGTTGTTAAGATACAAGCTTATTTCACACAAGTTCTCCAAACTGTTATCAAGGATATTATAAAATATCATTTCTCAGTAACATAGTTCCCACAGGTTTGAAAACGTATTTAGGTTTTTTATTTATAAATCTATTCAAGATGCTCCCAAATTAAAAAAAAAAAAAAGTAGTTATTTGAATACACCTTTCTATTGTGTTTTGGAGAGGGAGTAGCCACATACATATTCATACTTTCAACTGCTTTACCACTGGACCAGTGGGGGTTTTTCCACTGAGCTATATTTTTGGAGGACTTGCTTGCCACAGAGTTTAGCAGTATGCAGGGTAAAGTGAAAAAATGCATACATTAATCTTCTGTGACCAATATTGTGCACATATAGAGAAAATGGGGGTGCATTGATAGATGTAGTAGGCAATGTAGTAACATGATACAGAGAAGTCTCAGGCACTCCAGGTTTTTTTGTTTGAAATGATTTGATTTTTCTTTTCTTTGGTCTTCACAAATAGAGCTTGCTCCCAGGCCTCTGCAGGTACTGGGAAGGAGCAGGTCAGCCAGCAGTGGGAAAGCTTTGGATTAGAAATTGCTTAGGAAAGTTGGATGCACCCATAGACATGAAGTTCTCCCAGTTGTGCTGAAAGAGCTGATCATTGTCATTTGACCCCCTGACAGTCAACTCCAAAAAATCATGGTGGTTGGGAGAGATCCCTTTTCACTAGAAAGATGCCATGACATGTCTTTTAAAAAAGGCAAGGAAGAAGGTTCAGGAAACTATAGGCAGTCAGCCTTGACTCAGTCACATTGTTTGGCATCTTCATTGATAATTTGGCTGATGATAGAAGGAGATTTGCATGTGACATGAGATTAAGGGGTGTGACTGGCACACCACATGGGAGAACACCAATTCTGTGGGACCTTGATAAACTTGGGAACTGGGCCAGCGGAAACATCATGAAGTTCATGAAGTGCAAAGATTTGCACCTGTGATGGAATAATCCAAGGCATGAGTCACTGCCCTGCCACTGCCACTGCCACTGCCCTGCCCTGCCTGAAAGAGTGATGAGTTACAATGAACACCAGCTTGAATATAAGTCAGCAGTGTTCCCTCATGACTTTTAAGGTGTTGGGCTACATTAGAAGGATAATGGATAGCAGATCTGGGGAAATTATTACCCCCCTTACTTAGTGCTGACAAGGCCACATGGAATATTGTGTCCAGCTTTGGCTCTCCCATTTCAAGAAGGGTATTGAGAAACTGCACCTGGTCCAGCAGACAGGTATGAAGGTGATTGGGGTCTAGTACTGGTATTCCATGAGGAGAGGGAGCTGGGTAAACAGCAGGCTAAGGAGCATTTACTGGTCTACAGCAAATGAAGTGGCACTAAAGGAATGACAGAAATAAACTCTTCTCAGTAGAGACAGACAATAAACAGATGGGTAGCAGACACAAGTCCTGGCTTGGGAGGTTCAGGTTGGAGTTGAGGAGAACCAGTTGCACTAGAACGTTGATGTAGCCATGGAAGAGGGTCCCATAAAGGCTACAGAATCTCCATCATTGGTGGATTTCAAGACTTCTGTAGGCAAAGCCACGGCTGACCCAATATTGCATGAGCAGTAGCCTCATTTCAAGTGGGGTTGTCTTTCAAAATTATTTCTGCGATTCCACGATATAAAGGGTTGGTTTGTGTTCATCAAAGTTTGTACATAGGGAACTTCTAGGAACCTGTTAAATGATACAAGGAAGGAAAAGGGCATTTAATAGTAGTTTCTGTGTACTTTATAATCAGCAAGCCAGTAGCTCTCTCTACTTTATTAGCCCAGTATTCTTGTATTGCTTGTCTATTTCTTTATGAAGCCTTATGCATCATTGTTTTGTACTGGCAATAATTGAATGATCTTAACAAGTTGCTGCAGTACTGAAAACAGTTCACAGCAGTCCGCCGAGTTTCAGAATCCCTTATGAAGTTATGAAGTGATCTCTGTTTAATGAATCAGTTAGATCTCATCTTTATTTTCAGAACTACAATTTCTTGTAGCATTTTGGAAAGGAAACCATTTTACTTACTTTTTTTTTTTTACCTTAAGTGTAATCTTTATTATATTTTGACTAAAAAACTCTGATGACTGATTACTGTGTATATATATTGTGTTGGGTTTTTTTTTTTTCATGCCAACATAACTCAAAGCTATCTGTAATGAAAATACACTGGAAATAAGATAACAGGAGTAAATGAAAGAAAACCAACCAATGTAAAGTCTATGCTGCCCCTCTAAGTATTTTCATTCTTTGCCTTTTACCATAATATCATTTTGCGTGCATATGTTTTCTTTCCTTGCCTGTTGTCTCTGTGCTTCTCTTTGTCTAGCATAAAGGAACATCTCTTTTTTATATTTCATTCTGCCACTTTTTTTTCAACAGTTCTTGTCATATTTTTATCTGCAGGCACTCCATTAGTTTCCTCTAAATAATTGCTTAGGAGACAGTTCATTTTCCAAATAGCTCAAAACACTGAGAACAGACCCACTGGATTTTATTCTTGTCATTTGCAAGTAAAGATTGGTTAAAAAAGCTGTTTTGAAAACACCAAAATTTAAGAAGAATGTTTTAAAAGGTACTTGAAATTTATAAATTGAGGATTAATATAGAGTACTTTACTGAGCAGTCATGTACTTAATTAGTGTTTTTATAGTGTGTTAGCAGTCAGAACACCTTCATATTGCTTGCTGCTAGTATTAGGAACTGTTTTTTTTTGTTTTTTTTTTTTTCCTGAGGAATGTTCATCCTATTTCCTACATTTGTTTTTCAGCTTGCTTGGGAATTTGGAATGCCATTTTTTGAGACCAGTGCTAAAGAAAACGTGAACATTGAGCATGCATTCTCAGTCTTGACTAAGGAAATCCTGGAAAAGGTAGGCTTCTTTTCCAAGGAGAAAGAAGATGGGAGATTTTTCTTGACAGATTGGGTAAACAAGGTTGTAACTACAGAATAGTTTAAGCAAAGCATAGCTGATGCTGTATTTGCATTATGGAGTTAGTATTTTGGGAGGATCCTGTAGCTGCAGGCATACAGAGGAGGAACATGGGGGAGAAGAGAAAAAAAGAAGAGGCGAGCAGGTACAATACAGTTCAGAGAGAAAGTGAAAATTCAGGAAGACTACATTTGTGGCTTTATTTCCCATACTTTCCTTTAAGGGAATGGTTAACAGCTCCCGAGTAGTTCCACTTCTGTGCCAGGAAGATTCCTTTTTCCTCTAGGTTTCTGCAGAGTGTGCACACAGTGAAGATGCTGCATGATGATGGAATCAGTGGAGCTTTTATGTTCAGCAATCAAATGTTTTATCCAAGGTTCATAGCTGTTTGTTTGGCTGATTTACACTAGTGCTTTTGAAGTTATCAGGGCCTAAAGATTTGAGTTAATTAGTGGTAGAATCAATATTGTAGCTGTCAGAGTCAGCATCTCTCCAACTTGAGTGTGTTGGCTTAAAGGTCCTTACAAAGTTGCAAGTCTTTTGTAGGACTGAATTATTGTTCATTAGCTCTGAAAATGTTTTGCATTGCAATTTATTTTTAAGGAGCAGAATATTATTTTAGACATGAATAGATGTTCTTCATGCAATGTATTATCACTACCATTCATCACCAATATTAGTTGTACAAAACTAACCTTCCACTCCAAATACTCTTCAAGTCATAATAAAGATAAATGAGCAAAATTACTGACAAAGTCACAAGTAGTAGTGTTGTGATTAAGTAGCCATAGGGGATGGTCAGAATAACAGCTCAGGGTTGGACTGCTTCTAAATCGAGGTCCTGTCATACTACATAGTAACACAAGTTGTAAATGGTTATTTTGGGGGAGGAAAAAAAAAAGCAAAAAAATCTTTTGGTTACTTTGATATGAAAGTGAAGCTCAGCAACTGAATAGTCAAATATTGTTTAGAACAGGAGGATAATGGCAGACCTTTGAGTTACTGAGCTTGTTGGAAAAAAGTCTCAAGTAAAATAACTCTGATTTTGTTGTAAATGAAAAAGATACTGTCTACTGTAAATAGAGAATATATTTTTAGTATGAAGCATGAAAACTACAAAACAATAGCTATGATCATAACTGCTGCAAAGACAAATATGTGTGAAGTGAGCATTTCTGCAGACTGCATTTGGATGATATCTAAGAGAATTCTCTGCACATGCAGAAATGATGTTTGGGTATTTTTCACATTAAGATTGGCTACACTTACTTTACAGTAAGTGAAAATTCAGTATTCCTACTCACCTTCATGAAAATTCATGGGGTTTGTAGTATGGACATGGCAAAAAAATTCAGACAATGTTGAACATGCTATATACTACTGCTTGGTTTTAATTAGAACTGCTTTGAACAGTTGTATGCTCTGCATGTATGTGTGTTTGGAAAATGTGCCCATGAGAATTTTTCATATTTGTCTGTAGTAATGTTTCACCTTAGCTAAAAATATTTGGAATCCTGATGAGGCATCATGTACCGTTACTTTGAAGTATAATTTGCCATTTTTAGTAAAATGCATTTGTTGATTTAAACAAGGACCCCTTTAGCCCAATTGGTTTTAACACTGGCCTGATAAGAGTTTGCTGGAAAAAAAAATCTACTATACAGTTTCATCATGGTTTTCAGGTTGGACAAAATAATTTGCCTGTTCACAAAACTGTGAAATCTGAATGTAGTACTTGAATTTTAACTTCCTCTAACTGATGAAATTTTGGAGAATGGAAAATGCAGTAGCAAGTGTGACTAGTAGCTGTGAAAAATGACATGATAGATGCCAGTCTGAGATAATTTCAGTCATACATCTATTTGGTAGTGGTGAAATACGTATTTGCTGATTGTAAAAAGGAGATACAGCTTTGCACAGTGTTTTGGCCCAAGGCAGCTATGCCTGGGGATGTCAGGCCTCCCTGCCCTCTGCAGTGGATGAGATGAGAGACTGATGAGATGCATCCTCTGCAATGGATGAGATGATGAGACTGATGAGATGCTTCAGTGGAAGCACATCATTGCTTTCCCAGTCCCACAGAAGAAAGGAACTCCCTAGGACAGTCTATTATGGCCACACTTTTGGGAAGTGCATGAAGCTTACTCAGAGAGAAGATGAATTAGCAGGGTAGGCTGGCAGGCAGTAGACCATTCTCAGATGCATTGCAATAGACTGTATTAATCTGAGGAAATCTAGGATTTTTTATTTACATTCTTGCTTGCCATCTACAGTGAACATGTCCTTAGTAACTTCATTTATACAAAGCACTCCGATAGGTGGGGAAGATTGATGTCCAGAGTTATAGAGCTCTTACAAAAGTACTAAACTTCTTGATTCTTTCAAAATTTAGAACAGGTTGGGGGAAAAACATATTAAAAAGTTTCATATTAAAGACATTTAAACAACACAAAACAAAAAAAGCGCAAGTATTTCAGTGTATTGTTACGATTTTGTACTGCATTTTCTGATCTCTTTTTGCAGTTTGTGTTCTAGTGAGATTAAGGGAGAGAGTAGACTTCTGTATCCCAGTGATCTGGATAACCTAAAGTGCTGCTTGACTTTTCAGATACATTTCATCTCAGCCATTCTATGCTGGGTCTTGGTCCTGCAGCTCTACTTTACATGGGCAGTCTCATTAAAACCATCAGATGTTTTCCTAAGATTTTTTTTTGCTTACATTGGTAACAGCTAAGGAGTCATGCCATGTTTCTGAGAACTCACAATTTTCAAACCAATCAGTTAATAATAACTGAATGCAGTACTTGAGTTTTAACTTCCTCTGACAGACGAGTTTTTGGAGAAGGGCAATAATAACCAATTTGATTGTATTTGAAAGGCTGCAGTGGAAATAAATGTTAATGACATAGATTATTCCAGGAATTTGCTTGGACATGGTGACAAAAAACAGTATTTTATTTATTCACAAGTCTCATGAATCTCAGATATGCCTAAACCTGTTCATTAATAGATGACAGCTGCTGTTTGACAATGCTTCTGGTTGCCAGTGAACTATTTGGACTTGTGAGTCAGTCCTCTAAAAACAACCAAAACCAAAAAACTACCACCCAGAATGCAGTTAGCATTTGCTCTTTTGTGGTCTTTGGTTTCCTGCCTGGCAAGCAGTGGTGTTCTCAAGTAGGTTTTAAAAAAATATTACAAGCCTTTGTATATGTCCTTTTGGGTGTGATTGTTGGTATTTTTCTAAACTAGGATCGGGAGAGAACTCCATTAAAAAAAAAAAAAAAAGAAGAATGAAATTACCACCTTTTTCTGAAAACTAACCCAAACTTCTATTCTGCCTACCTCCCAAGAGTGATTGACTATTAAGACTATTTTAATCATACTAAATAAACATATATCTGCTGAGTAGAGAGCAGTGAAAATCCATTTAAGACCTTGCCCTGTGCTGTTGAGAGTAACATTTAATGTTTAACAGCTGGATGTCATTTGAGATGAACATTCAGAAGTAGCAGGCCTCAATTTTGCTCTTTTTTAATTTCTTTACACTTCTTTCCTATGGCAACAAGATTGTTGAGATTATACTGTGTTTTCTATTTCTTTGCTCTTAAAGTACCTTTGGAAGTGTTAGCTGATTTTAAACAAATTTGTCAGATCAAACTAAAAGATGAATTAAGTTCCTGAGTAATTCCTTGAAAATAAAGTGAGAAGCAGAGTACTCTGCAGAAGGAAAGTCTCCAGCATTAGTTCACAGAATATTAGAGACCACTACACAGAGAGACTGAAAAATGCTCCAACCAGCTACTCCAGCTGGAGCTTGCATCACAGATATCAAATTTAATTCACTTCAAGACCTAAATCCATAGGAAATCGGATTTCATTATTGCTGAGGTTCATGGAGTTGTTAGTTTGTCTGAAAGTTCTCTGCCAGTCTTTGTCAAGTGTGATATGTTTAACAGTGATATGTTAAATATAAACAAAATTATTGCAGTAATTAAGTAGGTTCATTTTTAGTAAGAGTAAAAATCCTCAAAATTTAAAGAAGTTATAAATAATAGTAAACTCAGTTCCAGTCTCTTCTGTTTGTTTCTCCAAAGCTTCTAATTTTTCAGTAAGCACTCCAGGTCTCACTTTGACTGGGAACATGATATGGATAAAGCAAAATCCTGTCACTCTTCCAAACCCACAGTGAGCCCCACCTTCAAAATAACTTAACCAGTATCAAAATACCAAAAACTGGTGCTAGAGAAGGTGGATCCACCATTAACCTGAGTAGGTTTTCAGCAAGGAATGCATAGCTGAGCTTAATGAAGATTTATATATTTACTCTATTAGAAACCTTTCAAAGAGGTTGTTGGGTTTTTTTCATTACATTTTCCTTTGTATTCTACCCTAGCTTTCTTGCCTTGATTATAAAAAAAAGAAGAAAAAAAGGAAACTGAGCCATCTTATCACAATTCCTATGTCTAGGTATCTGTTGCATGGCAGTGATACAAATTCTGCTTAGAAGTGGGCAGGAGAGACAGCCAGAAGGGGAGTTTTAAGCAGGAAGTTAAAACTGGCTTGCAGAGATGCCTGCTAGTTAGGTGAGACATGTCTGCTGTGCTATTTAACAGGAAAAACTAGTATTTAATAGCAGGAAGTTTCAACATCTTACTGAAATCACTGCAGGGTAAAGAGGCATCTGTGTCTGTGGCGGTATTTTCAAAACCTCACTTTGCCCAAGATACAGGAGTGGAGACTCCAGCTTCTTGGTACCATTTTGGTTACTCTCACTTTTTCAGAGTTTTTTGCTGTTTGTTGGCTTACTTGTTGGGCAGTGAGTTACAAGCAGCTGACTTGAAATGTGAGCTGGAAGTGTTAGTGTTCATGGAGCCCTGGAGGAGGAATGCTGCCTGCCTTGTTCTCACAGGTGGGAGAGATTTGCATACCTCCCTGCTGCAATTTCGGGAGAGGGGGTGCCCCACCTCTCCCAAGGCTTGGCTGAGGCTGAGCACTACGTGGGATTGCCCAAATCTGATCGTTGCTTCAGTGCTTTATGCAGGACTCTTTAGATTATGAATGTGCACTTTTTAAATGTGTGTGCAGCACATTTGCTTAAATGGATCCCAGACCCTTATTTGCTTCACAAAGACCCTATATGGAACAGTCTTACAAATTGAAGTGATTAATAGTCCTCAGCTTTTAAATTAATTTTAAAATGGCTGTTCTTTATCTGTAGAGTGGTGGTTCTTGTCTGTCTGTCCTGGCTAGTTTGTAGATGAACTAACAAATAATGATTGTAGAGATTATAAGAACTGTTGCATTATCAAATATGTTTCATCATTCTTAATCACTTAAACAGTACTGAGGATCCTTGCTAAGGGTATATGAAGAGCTTACTTACTATCTCAAAGTAATATTGAGTAGTAAAATGATAACAATGCAAATAAGTACCCTTAGTGTTTAAGAAAACGGTTCTCCCCTTTGACTGGAAGCACGAAGTTTGGTCTTGAAGTATAATCTGCAACATCTTCAAATTACCTGTTTCCTCTAAGTAAGTGAAACTTGAATTCTGAAACAGTTCAAACAGGGATTTTTCCAGAGCTCTTTTACTACCTAAACTGATTGTTTTCTCCAGAAAAAGCATGGGTGAAACAAAGCCTATTTAGTTGATGTTCACTACAATCAATGCTCAGTGTTATTTCTTGGTCTCGATTGAGTGAAATTAAATTTCTTACTGTACCATTATCTTCCAAAGCTTTTATTTTCCCTTCAGAATCTTATCTTTAAACCAGAGTGGTATCTTGTTTCTTGAGATGACAAGGTTTTGTTTGTGCAGTTTTGATTCTGCGTTGCTCCCTTTTTTAAAAAGGTCTTCATACTTTTAATTTACTGTCTATGCTTGCAGACTACCAAATACTGTCTCTGTCTAGCAGAAATCATAATACCTAATGCATGTACCTCCCACAGCTGTGTAAAAAGTTAAAACTAATCAGAAGCTATAAAGCTGCATGTTGGTGTTTGTGGGAATTATCAAGGGTAATAAAAATGCTATGTCTTTTGGTCTTTCCCACTCAAAAAAAATAAAAAGAAAACCAAAAAAACCCAAACCGAACAAACAAGCCCAAGTAAAAGTGCACCTGCTGTATTTCTTCATAGTGTGGAGAATTCATTATGACAAGAAATTTCTAAAATCAGTAAGCAACAGTCTTTGGATATTCTAGTCAGATGGTATTTGCTAATAGTTTTACGGATGACAGCTTCAGCATCCATTCTGGGGTTTAGACGCTACAATACATTTCCTGCCCTCTGCTCCTTCCTCTATCCATCACTTTTGATCCCTTCCCAGATGTTTCATGTTCACCCCCCAGCACTATGCACTGTGGAAGCCTCGCTGGGTCCCTGCAGCCTCAGGGAGGAGTGAGCTCAGCCACTCTCTTTGTGGGGATGGCTCTAGCACAGGGTAGCCAGCATTCTGGAAGAGCTGGAATTATGGCTACAGAAGGAAAAAGGAAACAAATTCCATGCATCTTCTCCAGAATTTTAAGTGATGAATATTCTCAGCCAAAGAGGGATAAAGCTTATTTGTAGCACAGGGGAGACTTTATATTTTGCCCTCATTCTGATGCAGCCAAGTAATTTTAGGTGAATCTTTCTGGATGTAGTCAATGTTCAACTACCCTGTGAATTTCTATGTGTAAGTTTTCAATTCTGAATCATTATTAGTATTGTACTTCATGATGCCTTTTTTTCCCCTTCTTCCTTTCTTTTTATCCTGTGCTTTGGATTTCATTCATTCCAGTTTAGATAGCTGTTGTCTCTGGAAGCTTCTCTTTATTGTCAAACATGTTTTTTTTTATGGCTGTTAGGTTTGGGTTGAGAGAGGAATGAGGTTTGGGTTGCACTTATTTCTCTGAGCTTGGTTGGTAAACCTGCCAAGGCACAGGCAGCAGAGTGGCAGGTAGAGAAGTTGGGGCTTTCATTTTCCTGGGCATGTGACAATATTCTCTGTGTCTTTGTGCCCTAGTTCAGGGTTCAGTGTTCATAGTTTCAGAGAACAAGATTGCGACATGTTCTGCATTGCACAACTGGGTTTGATTGTTTCTCTGGTCAACATTAATTATCTAGTTGAGTTCATTGCTGAAAGGAAGAGTCCTGGTTTTGATGATTTTCATTTTTGTTACAATCTGCTTTTGCAATCAGTACATAAATGTTTTACAAGGGTGGAGTGCTATTTTTATAGTTTATCATGATAAAGACTGAACTGTTTCCATTTGGGGGTATTCCTGGTTATTAAATAGAGGCAAGAAAACAGAATTTTAGTGAATTTCACAAAACAAGTTAACATCCTGTATTACAGTTAATAGCCTGTACCTGTTCCTTTCAAGTGGACTTTTCCAACCCATGCTCAGTACTTCAAAGATAAGGGTATTTAACTGAAAATTAGCTAAAATTGGTGTTGTCAACAGAAGAACCTGTACTTATAGAACAGTTCATGTGAATAAAGATTTACAGGATTGGCACGTATGGTTTGTAGTGACTCTTCAAAAGACACTTTCTCTCACCTTCTGATTTAGGAGAGATGTTTGAGGCAGCTAAAGAATGTAAAGATGCCAAATGGGACTTGCGTAGGCATCAGTTTCAATCTAATTTATTAGAAAACTTCAATAATTTAATTAAATATTCAAAGGAAAAACATATCCAGTGACTGCACCAAATATTTTATATTAAAGTATGTGAAAAAGCAAACTTTTCAACCGTTGTGTTCTAGTTATCTTAATGAAATGTTTGCTTTTGTTTGTTTTTCAGAAATCCGGTGTATTACATGACTTAGACATTGTGTCTCTAAATGAAACTAAGAAGAGAACCTGCTGTGCATTCTAAAATACTGTTTCTTATTCAGTTTTCTCTTCAGGAAATATCAAGTGTTACAAAGGAACATATAAGATTTTAAAAGTGAGCCTGTAATCCAAAAATACAGTGTTTAGGCATCCTTTGTATTACACAGACATTGTTGCCAAATTTTTTATATGTTTATATGATATTTTCATATTTTTAATGTGAAGATAAAACAGTTATCTGATTTAAGAATTATTAGGTGCTTCACAGGGCGACAGTGCTTGAATGTAAATGTTTGTAGAAATGAAGTCTAAGTGTACTAATTTTCTGTTATTAAAAAAACACCATTCACTTTTTTTGTGTGTTATTTATACCAGATTTGTAATACAGTGAACATTGACATCATCACACAAGCAACCTTCTGATATATGAAATCATATAACATCTCTTTTAGTATCTGATATTTACTGCAATCCCTTAAGACAAGTCTCAGAGAATTTTTGGCTTGGTTTCTTTCATACCTATTTCAGACACATACATGCTACCTCAGTACCCTTGAACAGGGACTCTGCAAAGGTGATGTCTGAGAGAAAGGGGTAAACCATATTAAGATTGGTGTCATAGAATGGTTTGGGTTGGAAGAGAGCTTGAAGGTCATCTAGTTCCAACCTCCCTAATATGGGCAGGGATGTTGCTAGATCTTCCTAAGAATTCTGAAAGCATGGAACAACAGAATACATCCAGTATCCAGTAACAATAATAATAATGTTTCTGTTATTTAAATTTCATAATTCCTTAAAATAATTTACGCAGGTGTTAGCAGCATACCTGCACTTTCAAATGTTTTTTTGTCAAATGATCACAATAAAAGGCTTTCTTTGATATTGTGATATATTTATGTTGTTTTCTCAAAGTGTAAATAGAGGAGGTATCTGGTTCTGCTCATATAGATTTGTTTTACTTTATACAGACTCTTTAAAATCCATGGAGAATGTCTTATTTAATTTTAAACAGGGGCAGAATCAGGATGCTGGTTACTTTTTCTTTAATCAAAAGCAAAGCAAGCACAACTCAAACCTGCAAGATAAGCAAAAAGCAAACACAGGTTGAGAAATCTGAAGAACTGTGGTGACTATACTGTCTTTTTTTTTTCCTTGCATAGGAGATGTGGTTGTTTTATCACCATTTTTGAATGACTAATGCTGTTGTGCAGAATTGTGTTTTGATCCACCACAGTACATCCAAAATAACTAACCCCACTGGCTTACTGTTCTGAAATGCCACTAACCTTCTGAAATACGCTTGCTTCTTTTTTGAGGGCTGTTTGCAGATTGTCATAATATCAAAATATTACTAAATTTAGTATTGAGAAAGGGAGCTCAACTGGAGCACATGGGACCAAATATGCCTGAGCATAGTGCCAGGTTTATGTGCCCCTAGCCTGGTTAGTGTGCCTGCAGAAATGTTGCAAAAGGATGGGCTGGGCTCTGTATTTAAGCTGCTCCTGACTACTCATCATGGCCAGTCCCTGAAGGTAGTGCTTTTCACAAAATCTGAAAACAAGGAACAAAGGATAATCCCTGCCTTCGTTAAAACCATAGCAGAGGAAGGAAATAGTGCTGGAAGGGATTTTGAGAGTCTGTCTAGGTTCTCATCATATCTCAACCTCTGATCAGCTGCCCCTGATGTAATGCAAGAAGCTGGTCAGAGACCTGCAGTGGTAGAGATTTCAGAGTGTCTCTGAGTGGCAACAGTCCTTACTTAACTGGTCTGGTAAGCAGGAAATTTCCCAATACCTGACCTAACTGGTACACATGGAAAGTAGCCTGTCCTTTTCCTCTTGATGCAGGTAAACTCTCTCCTCTCCTCTCCTCTCCTCTCCTCTCCTCTCCTCTCCTCTCCTCTCCTCTCCTCTCCTCTCCTCTCCTCTCCTCTCCTCTCCTCTCCTCTCCTCTCCTCTCCTCTCCTCTCCTCTCCTCTCCTCTCCTCTCCTCTCCTCTCCTCTCCTCTCCTCTCCTCTCCTCTCCTCTCCTCTCCTCTCCTCTCCTCTCCTCTCCTCTCCTCTCCTCTCCTCTCCTCTCCTCTCCTCTCCTCTCCTCCTTCCCTGGTAGTCTGGATTTTCAGAATCTTTTGCCCTTTTTGTCTCCCTCCTCTTAAGGTTCTTGAGTTAGTTCTCAGCTATCCTGGACTGTAGACCTGAGCAGACTATTCCAGTTTAAATAAAAAACAGCTGGATAGATTTAAATTATAATTTCATTTTCTTATTTATGATACTCCTTTATGCATTCCAGCATCAGTATAATGCAAGGTAGCCTAACACCATTTCTGATCTGCAGAACTGTGTTTTTTATCCTGCTACATACTTGTGCAGTTGATTATTCCTTTGGATGTGTAAAACCTTCTGTCTCTCCTTGTTTGGTGGCATTTCAGTTGCTCCAGTCTGCCAAGACTGAATTGTAATGTTGTGCTCCAACATAGTTGGAGTCTCTTCCTATAAATACAGTCTCCAAATATAAGTGTACTCCATTCAGTTATCAATGATGTTGATGAAGGTCCTGGATAGTTCTGGATCCAAGATGGATCAAAGTGAAACCCTGTTCAATGTATGATTTCAGCTTTGGAGTACTAATTATTTTCAAATACTTTTGTATTTATATTGCCTAGACTGTTTGTTTGGAGTTTTTTTGTTAAGGGCACATTATAAGAAACTCTTATAATCCTGTCTTTCTCTCCTATCCACAAAGCCTGTTAAAACCTCTTGATTTAGTAGAAATTCACTTGATCAGTTTGTATATTATATCAGTTTGGTATTTCCTTCCCTCCTTTGAGAGAGATGCAATCCCTTTTGGGTTTTATGGAACCTCATTTTATTGATTCTTGGAAATAATCAGTAGCGATTTTAACATAGTTTGAACCATAAGGGAGCTTCACCAGGTCCATTCTGTCCAAAAATCTTTAATTTGTCAATTTCAAGTTACTTTCCAGTTTATTTGTTCCTTTTTCTAGCCGTAGACTTTTGATGGTGGTGGTAGAGTGAAATCACATTTGCCTTCTAAAATTCTGAAGGCTGAGTTTGAAAGTATCAGCATCACCAGTGATGATTAAATAGAGTTTCCCCTCTGTGGAATAACAGACCAATTTTTTCCTCAGTATTCTTACTATGCATCTTATCAACAGGCTTGCTATATTTAAAATCCAATTTTCTAACTTTTTGGGAGCTTATCTTTCAGGTTTTGTCCATACATAGTCTATATATTTATTAACAATTTAGTAATTTGACCTACTTTCTATTTTATTTCAGGTCATTGAAGATCTCATGATTCATCCAACTTAATCTTTATCTCACTTCCTTCCCCACCTCTGTATAGATCAAATTCTGCAGTTTTGCCTTTCAACAATAGTTCTGTGATGAACTTTCAGCTGTCCTGAACTCACAGTTCTTCTACTAGTTCTCTAGGTTTAAGCCTCCGTGTAATTCCTCCTTGTTTTTGTAACAATGAAAATAGATTAAAAAGGGTCAGATTAATTTGTAATTTTGATTTCTTTATAGCTAATGAGAATTTCAAGTAAGGAATTTCTTCTATGCATTTTTCTTTTGTGCAGAGATTCCTGCTATTTGTGCTTATGATCCAGTCCCACCCGAGTGAGATGCAGCTATTCAGGTTCCCATGGCAGTTTTTGTAGGATGCTAACTCCTGCTAGCTGATGCTTCGCCTAACATTCCATGAGCACCATGAGTGCTCTCCTTTTCACATCTCCTGGAGCAAAACAACTGCATTTTTCCAAACATACTCATTGTAGATGATAGGAGTGTGCCAGTGGGGAATAAACACCACTCTCACTAGAAAGGGCCAACAAAGGTTCAGGTTGGAGATCAGGAAAATTTTCATCATGGAAAGGGTTGTTAAGCATTGGAACAGGCTGTCCAGGGAGGGGGTAGAAACACCATCCCTGGAAGTGTTCCAAGAAGGATGTGGCATTTAGTGCTGTGGTTTAGTTGACAAGGTGGTTTGGTCAAAGGCTGCGCTCAGTGATCTTGGTGATCTGTTCCAACTTAAATAATTTTGTAGTTCTGAGATTCAGAGAAATTTAGGATCTGATTCTGAAGTTATCACTGCATCTTCTGATATATCCTGCTGGATTTGTAAATATTAAGAAAATTGGGCCTTTGGTATAAAAAAAATCATATAGGAACAAGGAGTGCAAATTATTGGGGCATTTTTAAAAGAAATACCAAATATTATGGTTTCCCATGAAACTTACTGTATAAAACTCAAATTTATGTGATGTATGCACACAACACTGTAAAGCATGTTACCAGACTCATACCAAAATGAATTTGTTGTAAACAGTTCCTTTTCAGATGTTAGCACATATATGAACTGAGAATGATCTGACATGTTTTAAGAATAATGTTATTGCCAATGGAATACATACATACTACAGATTTTACAGACTACAGCAGAAATGTGTTGTGAAATCAATGTGCAAGTCAATTGAAAATGCATTTAAGAATAATTTCAGGAATTATTCTGACTCCTTTTGCCACTGCTTTTGGTTTTATGGCAAGAATTTTCTGTTGATTCATAAGGACTGTCCCTGAACACCACCTGAAAGGCACATAGACAAAAACTAAGACAGTGTGAAACTGAGGCCCTGGCCCTAAGGTGGATTTACTCTTCAGGTCTGGTGGCTTCATTAGCATTTTACACCAGTAGGAGACTGGTAAGCGATCACACTAAGGCATTGCTAGACATCAGGAAAATTATCTCTAAATTGTTAATTATACACAAGGTGCAGTTAAAACAAGAAATGTCTGTTATGTGCTAGTGATTTGAATGCCATTAATGTTCTATTAGAATATATTTCAAGGAGGTGGAGCTGGAATACAGTTAGGACACATAACAAAGTGACTCCAAGAGCAAGAGCAAAACATTTAAATAGTAGTGAGCATTGTTAACTCTCTGCCTGGAGACAACTGAATGAAATTTAGATATTATCTAGAAGTTAGATTTTTTTTTAATTTTAATGCACACTGTTCAGTAAAATGGTTAAAAATGGGCTGGGTTTTCACTGGTTGGAGAGAAGACAAACACAGTCATAGGAAGGCAGATTTAAAGGCCATAGGACCCCTAGCACGAAAGAATGAAAAAATGTTTCAAGAAAAATGAACAGTAACTATTTCTGTGTGAGAGATGCTTTTCTTCCCAGACAGCAGAAGTGCATGATGTCTGAGAGAGACAGATGCTGTGAGATGGTATCTCTCCTGGAATTAATGGTAGCCAAGATAGTGTTTAAGAACAATTCCTGACAGACTAGTGCTTCAAGTCCTGGTGAATCTCAGTCTGATCTGATCTGCTTCGCTTTACATACTGCACCTGGAAACCTCATCAAGCCTGAATGAGCTAAACCCATGCGTTCCGTATTTCAGCAATAATGCTCTTAGCAACAGTGCTCACATTCACTGGTGACACAAAGCTGTGAGGAGTGGCTGATACCTGCTGACCTGCTGGGAAGCAGCTCTGTGGAGAAGGACCTGATGGTCCTGGTGGACAAGGAGCTGTCCATGAGCCAGCAGGGAGCCCTGGTGGCCAGGAAGGCCAATGGTGTCCTGGGGTGCATTAGGAACAGCATTGCCAGCTGATCCAGGGAGGTGATCTTGCCCCTCTACTCTGCCCTGGTGAGGCCACATCTGGAGTGCTGTGTCCAGTTCTCAATACAAGAGAGATAGGGAGCTCCTGGAGTGGGTCCAGTGGAGGGCAACAAAGATGATTAAGGGGCTGGAGCACCTCTTTTATGACAAAAGGCTGAGGGAGCCAGGCCTGTTCAGGCTTGAGAAGAGATAAGAGATGACTGAGGGGTCTTTAAAATGTTTGTAAGTACCTGAAGGGAGGGTCTCAAGAGGATGGAGCAAGGCTCTTCTTGGTGATGCCAAGCAATAGGACAAGATGCAACAGGCTGAAACTGAGGCACAAGAAGTTCCACCTGAGTGTGAGGAAGAACTTCTTTACTGTGCAGGTGAGCATGGACTGGAACAGATTTCCCAGAGGAGTTTTGGAACCTCCCTCAATGGAGATATTCTAGAACTATCTAGATGCAATCCTGTGCCATGTCCTCTGGGATGACCATGTTTGAGCACGGAGGTTGGACCAGATGACCCAATGTGGTCCCTCCCAACCTGAGCCAGTATGTGATATTACTTTTGCACTTCAATAGCTTAATTCACCAATATTGTTGAAAAGCATTTGGTGAAGGTGGTAAAAGGAAAACTACTTCGAAAAGAAGTGTCTTTTCAAGGTAAATTTTAAAAGAATTTTAAAGCTAACTATTCTGGTAGATAGGATCTAACAGCAGAAAAACCTTCTTTGTAAAGAACAAAGGTTTTTCCACAGTGTAGGGAAAATCCAGTGCCACACCGTATAGCTAAAGCATGGATGCACAGCAGGATGAGCTTCAAGCCAACCTTGATCGACTTAAAGCAAGATCACTTGGGTTTTCTGTAATCTTTTATGTCGACTAGTTTCCACAATCTTTGTTTCTTCTTGGAGACCATGGATAAAGTCCCAGTCTCTGCAGCAGAGCAGAACAAGAGCATGTCTGTCTCAGCCCTCCCTGTGCTGGCCATGCTGTGCCACCAGCAGTGACAAAGGCACGCAGCAGTGTCTGGCCCTTTACCCAGGCCATGAGGAAGGGTGAGCAGCAGGAGCTCTCTTGGTACCACAGCTCTTTCCCGAGCTCTGCCATCCCTGGTAGTCTCAAGGATAGATAGAGAAGCTGGAGCCTGGAGAGAGATGTTGGCTGTGGATGTTGTCAGTCGTTTTGCTAATTACTGCAAGGCACTTTTATGACTCTAGTCAACAGTAAAGGCTTAAATGTAGCCAAGTTTGCTGCAATAAAATAAACAGTTTTGACACAGAAAGGGAACAAAATAAACTTGAGCACAATACAGTTTAAACCACCCACTAGTTTTTCTGGTTTAATTTCCCAGAGTTTCTGCAGTCTGGCAGCCTGGAGATCAAAATGCATAAAATAAAGGATATCATTAAATAAAATATCTTACGAAGATCATAAAAGATTTCATCACAGAAGCCACTTTGAAGAACGAATGTCTACAAACGTTCCCATGGTGTGAAGACCTTTGAATACGCAATATATGTAATACCTGCGTGTGCAGTAACAGTGCACAGCCTGTATACATGAACTCACACGTATATACATGACTCACAGGTGAAAACTAAAATAACAGATACGTAGCCCAAGTGCGGGCTGCACGTCGGACGAGCGGTCGGAGGGTGGAGTGAGAGGGACGGGCTGGGCGGCTCGGCTCGGCTCGGCTCTGGCTCTGGCTCTCCGCGCCGGGCGGGCGGGCGGGCAGCCCGGCACTTTCCTTTTCGGCGCGGGGAGGAGCGGCAGCTGCGCAGGCGTTGCTCGCACCCTGTTGATTAGTCAGTGCTGGGATGGCGCTTCCTGGGGCCAGGCGCGGCGGCGGCGGCGGCGGGCGCCCCAGCCGGTCCCGGGGGGGCGGCGGGAGCAGCAGCAGCCGCAGAGGCAGCAGCCGCCGCAGCAGCAGCAGCAGCAGCAGCAGCAGCAGCAGCGGGCGCCCGGCGGGCCTCCCTGTCTGCCTAACCCCGCGCGTCCCGGGCGCTGGCGCGGAGCGAGCCGCGCTCCCTCCCCTCTGTCCCTCCCGCCGCCCCCCTCCGCCGCCCCGCCCCGCCGGCAGCCGCCCCGCCGGGTGAGCACCCCCGCCGGCGCTGCCTGTCTGGCTGCTCCCTCCCCTCCCGGGCCGGGAAGATGGACCCCGGCCCGCCGCTGGGCTTGCAACCTCAAGGACGTGAAGTGGAGCGCGGTGGCCGTGCCCCTGGACCTGCTCGTCAGCACCTATCGGCTGCCCCAGATCGCCCCGGCTGGACAGCGGGTGCGTGGGGCGGGGGAGCGGGGCCGGGCGGGCGCCGGGCTGCGGGCGGGCTGCCGGACACCGTCCCGGGAGCGCCCCGTGCCTCCCGCGGCTCCTGGGAGCGCTCTCCCGGCGGTCCTCGAACTGGCATCTGCTGCTGCCGGGGGCTCGGTGCAAGGCTCCCACTCGCCGCGGAGTCCGCGCCTTGCTTTGCACCAAAATATCTGGGCAGTGTGCCCCTGTGCCCCCTCCGCGTGTGCGGAGGGCGGCTTGGTGGAGCCTGTTTGCTGTCAGCAGCCTGTCCCACTGAGAGGTCCTCGCAGTCCCAAATTAAGCGTGGAAGGGCATTTTCAGCACTGGAGACTCGGTGTTTTGATGAAGTGATGCCAACAAGGCCAAATGAGAAGGGATAACAAAATAGCCAAGGGGGCTAAATCCCTTGTGTTAAAATCCCTAAGAAGGCCACGGACCTGTAAAAAAAAAATGAGCACCATAAGAAGGCTTTGCAGTCTGCAGTCTCCAGATAACTTTTTATTACAGTTCACTTGGGTGCTCACCTGCCGTTCCCAAGTGTGCAGCTTTTTGTTTACTCCAGGAAATATGAATCAGGTCTGACAGAGCAGCTATGACAGCGCCGTTTATTACCGTTCCTAGATCCGTGTCCTTGGAAAGTAATGTGTCGGCACAGAGAACTAGGGAAATTTACGAATTTTTTTTGTAAAGGCTCGACAGCTGCTTTGTAATAATGTGTATGTGCATTGCATGGTAGCTCCATGAAAACTGTCCAGCTCTCTAAAGGAATGCAGAAGATTACTCACGAATTGGATAAAAATTCTAGGCTTTTTAATTCATTAGTTTATAAAGTCATCATGTACTTCTACGATGTAATAGAGCAGTTCTTGATTTATCAAGTTTTGTATTGATTTTGAAAAGTTAAAACTGAGCACAGGCATCATCCTCTGTTACTTCCCAGTGTACAGGTCAAGACCAAGACTGTTTTATTACTTAACTGCAGTTTTCATAATCAATGCATTGATGATTTTTGACTTTGCCCTTGCATTATGCAGTATTTTTCTTTTAACTCATAGTACTTCCTCAGAGCTGGCACTCAGGACTAGGTTAAAGAAAGGGCGTTTTTTTGCTTTTTTTACTGCATCTGCCTGTTCATCATACTGTCAAATATATGTTGTCCTGTGAGAATGGCAAAGCTGGTACATTAAGGAGTTCCTCGTGGCGATACCTTCTGTCACTAGGAACAGCTAAGATGGCCTCCAGTCACTGCACTTAAGGCTGTTAATTTACTTGAAGCTCCTGGCACTGATTCAGGCTTTAACAGGATGTATATATTGATGACTTATTAATTTTCCTCTCTGTGTGTTGCACCTCCAAATCTCCCCACTCCTCTTGTCTTTCTTCATTGGAAGGAACCTGAAAAAGCTTTGTGGTAGAGAAAGTTTATGGGTTTTGAAGCAAGCGGCTGTTGGGGTTTTTCTTGGGGGGGTCCTTGTGTTGGAGCTGTTGATGGGAATATCCCATAATTGTTGGGGAGACAAAGATGTTGTGGCTTTTGTGCAAAGGCTTCTTTGTCCCATGTGCCACATTTAAGAGCATATGCACAGGCAAGTGGATGTAAACAGACCTGAGCTCTTCTGCCCATGCCTGAGATGGCCAGACAGGAGGCAGCTGTTGGTGTAGGTGTCCTGCAGTAGTGGTTCAACCCTGCACTGCCAGGAGGCAGGCTCAGGTGGGGCTCTGTGTGAAGGGTTTCGGGTTGGAGCTGATTTAGGTCTGCCCGGTTCAGTGGCTCGTGGATCTGGTTTTTACCTACTCAAATGCATGTACTTTTAACTTCGGGCACTACAGACAGCAGACAAATCAATATTTTATAAAGAATGCAGATGCCATGGTCTTGGGGGATAGGAAGAGAGTGCTTTTCCTTTTTCCAGAGAAGCTTGTCTTGCAATAAGAGAAAGCAACCATGAATCAGTGCATAGCCTTCTAAAGGAGGAAAGTTGGGAATGTGCAGTGCTTGTGGAATTGACTGGAGCACGGGCTGTTGTGGAGTGGTTGCTCTGCATCCCAGTTCTTGTCTTGCAAGGTTAACAAGTGAAGCTCTGTCGGAAAATTTCTTGATGTAATGCTGAAGAAAATAAATGCAGAGTCCAATCCAAATGTGTGCCATCCAGTGCTTAGGAAGTTTAAGGCTACCTCTGTTAGCAAGGTAGTGTCATGTGCCAGTTTTATCAGGGTGTGGCTCTTATCTTTAGGTCAGGGTTTGTTTGCACAGAAATGCCCTCATGTCTTCTTCAGGTGCTGAATTCCTCTCTAGGTCAGTGGAAGCTGCATATGTTTCATGCTGTTGGAAATTGAACCACCTGTAGATGTCTATCTTCAGTCACCTTTTGATTCTGTGGTTGGCCTCTGTCTGTAGCAGCAAGTTGTTTCTTGGCTGTTGTTTCATTTTTCATGAAGTTTTGTGAAAGCCAGAATTTGTTTCTTCCGGCAGACCAGGATGTAGGAGAGGATTGTAAAGCTGGAGTTGTATTCTCTTCAGAAGATGTCAGTCTTACTGTGTTGTTTCTACATTTCGCAATGGAGTTGAGCACTTGGTGGATAATGTTCTTAGATGACACCCACACAAGATGTCCAGTTCTGCACTGTTGCTTCACCTTCTGGCCTTTCAGTATGAAGCAGAAGAATGGATATGATCAGTTCAGTTTTATTCTTTGAGCTTGGATGTGCAGCTCCTGGAAAATTGCCCTTAAGTAATTCAGTTTGATTTCTTGACAGGATGAAGTTATGAAATATTTATGTGCACTAAATTTGGTCCTCTGCTGAGAAGGGAGGGTTTTTCTTGATGGTATGGGAGGAAGTAGTCTTTTGTTACATCAAGATATAGTTGGAAGTAGGAAGTAGTTAGGCATTCATGCCTACCTTATCCATCTAGAAATTATAAATATGTCAACTTCTGGGGTTTTTTTTTCAGAGTTTGAAAACCTGAAAAACTTTTCAGTTTTGTTTTTTTTTTTTTTTTTTTAAATTTTAAGACTGGTTGTGTTTCAGGTTATGCTTTTGGACACTGTTAAGTCATAAAATCAAATTTTGTTTGTTTCAATGTTTTTATGTGTTTTATTGTTTTCCTGGTGAACATTGTTATATTAATTGAACAAATAGACTGAAAAAACCCAAACCTGTCACTCTTGAAGGGAGCAAATGGGTTTTTGTATGTTTTTTTTTTCCCAACCTCCTTAACAACTTAAATATTTCTAGATCATAACTCAAATAACTGCTAAAAAAGTGCTGAACACCCTACCAGAGAAAATGCACTGACTTGATCTCACACTGTGGAATTCACTGAGTGGGCTCTTTCAGATGAAAAGAAGCAAGACTTGAAGAACAAGAGAGGAACGAGCTTTGTGCTGAGTTTTTCCTGTCCTCCCCCCATTTCTGCCCCCTAGTCCCTATTTTCATTGTCACAGCTGAATACCACCCCAGTGAGAGACTTGTGGGTGGGTGCAGTGGGGGAAAGATTTTGCTCTGGGAACCCGCTGCAGAAAGAGATCTTATCGCAGTGTGGTTTTTGCAGCAGGGCAAAAGGTGAGCGTGGCTGGCCTGTGAGAGCCAGGGCTGCACGTGAGCCTGGCCTTGGCTCTCCTCAGAGCATCAGGAGAAAAAGCTGATGGCAAAGCTGTGACTGTGCCTTGGTGCTAGTGCGGAAATGATGTTGTGCGTGGTGATCTCAGGGCTTTACGTTTCTGGTAATTATTTTTCTGTGGGTAATTTTGGAGGGTAAAAGAGAAATGCTGTCAAGGTTAAGATCTAGAAAATATTGCTCTGCATAGAGCTGAGCTTTAGGTCAAGATTTTTTTTTTTTTTTTTTTGTAAGCTTACGCTCCCTTCAGACTCCTAAGAGCCTGTCATTCTTTCTCGTAGTGGAACTCCCTTTTTCCCAGACAGTCTTGATGTGTTTTCACAAGTAACGATCAGCCTTTGCTTGTAGGTATTTTTTACCCATATATTGGATATGAACTGGAAGAGTTTACAGAAATTCCCAGTTTGTGTACAAAGACTGAGGTGTATGTGATTAAAAGGCCCTGTGGTCCTTTTATTTTTTTTAAATTTTTTTCCTAAGTGATGTCTAGGAAAAAAAAAAATATGTGGTGGTGCTGTTGGGATCAAATATAGTGGCACTTGACCTCAACTCACAGAAAAGTGATTCCCTACTGTGCATGGCAGGGAAAACATGCCGAACTTTCCTGTGGAGGAGGTGACGGATCTCAAAGAGCCACCAAGGCAGTGAAGGAAATTCTTCCTTATGCAATGTAAATGTGCTGTAAGATGAAATGTCAGAATTGGTGGCTGTGAAGAAGGGAGAAATCTGTAAACGGGTAACAGATTTAAAAGGTGATTTTCTTCTTTCTTACCCTTAGATGAACTCCTGTGCATATCAGTAGTGGGTGAATAATGGGTTTTTGTACTGCTGTTGCTCCTGGGGACAAAGGGATTTTATTTAGTTTTATTTCAGGTTCTCTTTTTCTCTTCAATTTCAAAACTTTCTCGTGGTGACATCTGCCTCAGTTGTGTTCAGGGGACTATTGTTCTATTCAGCACATTGCTGTAGAGCTGATTCCAGTTCTGGAAACTAAGCACCGTCACATCTTATCAAAGAAGATCATACTCAATAGAACAGCGTGGTCATGTACATAATGAAAATTTTGCATTGCATCAGTCCACAAATGCGGGTTATCTGTGCAGCTGAGCAATACTTTGAAACTACAAAGAGGCTTATTCTTTAAAGGTCTGAATGCTGCTATCCGTGCTTTAATTGTCTTGAGTGACCTCCTCCTTTTGAGAAGCTAGTGCAGCATGTCTCAGTAGTCTGCTATTGAATAAATCTTTAAAAGGCATCGTGTGGGAGTAGGGCAAAGCTTTTGAACAGACCAAGAAAGAGGTTTCTGATATGCTCAGACCCTGGGTAATGGCTGTGATCTAATTGCCAACTGTAGGTGTGGCTGCCTTGTCCAGTGAGGTGTGGTAGGTGATAGTTCTTATGTATGGGGCAGACAAGACAAGTGTTTGATTTGACAGCAAATATCTTCAAGATCCGTTGTGTCCACATGGCTTGATTTCTTCCTTAGGTACTGAACAGCTTTGAAACTCCGACTGTTTGTACTGTGTGTTCTGCCATTAAAGAATAATTCCAGTAGTATCTCCTGCTTGCTTCCTCTTCTTTCTACCTTCACTGTGTGGTCTGCTGTTTCCATCAAGACAGTTGAATGAAAAAAAACAGTTGACAGGTTGCCACTAACCACTGCTCCTGGGTTTTTGTTCTGGTTGGATTGTTTTTTTTCCTTTTCCCTTGCTGGCAGAGATGTGTTCCATAAACATTTTAGTGAAAAAGCTTTTAATTAATTTAAAACCTGCAGCTACCTAATAGTGTCTGTGAAGACTGTTGTGCCTTTCTGGAGATGGAGGCCAGTACCTTGGCAAAACCTGTTCCTAGGAGTACCCTGGACTTCCAGTGAGATAGATAGAGTTCAGCATCATACCCATTTTAATAGTGTGTATTGTGTGTTCTTAACCAGACATTTGAACCCTTGGTAGTGTGTTAGAGCTGCTAGGATGGAAAACAGTTATATTGCTCTTACTTCTTCTTCTTACTTCTTTGGGAAGCCTACGAAGCCTTACATAATTGGATAAACACTTCCTGGATAATTATGTAGTTCAGGTATTGGAAGGTGAAATACCATTAGTCTTTTCTTAACTGGAATTCAAGTGCTATAACTTTAAGTTCTCCTCCAACCCCCCCCACCCCCCATTTAAATTACGTCTAGCTTTAAAATAAAGCATGAGATACACATAAAATCTAAGGTATTAAGGTGCCTCAAACAGTTAGTCAAACCCCTAAGCTTAAAACAAATGTGGTGTGATGAATCATATGCTGCTGTTGCAAGGAACGGTGTAAGTCTAGCATAGGAAAGAAGGGCTTCGTTGTTTTCTGCTTTGTCTCTAAGTGCTGTTCTGGAACTAGGTGTTCCTGGCTTCGGTGATTACGTGAACTGGCACTCCCTGTAATGCCCCAGCAAAGGCAGCTATGCCAAGATGAAATGCTGGAGGATATTGGACAGCATGGTCTGGTGCAACAGGATTTGATGGAAGTTGTGGGAAGAGTTGCAGTGTGTTCCAGTCATTCCAGTGGTGGTTTGTCAGAAGCAAAGGGCATGGGTGTTGCTGTATTTCCTTTTGGCATTAGGAGTAACAAGTTGGTTGGATTAGGGCAGTTTAAGTCTCTCCCCTATAGGAAAATATTCATCATCTTAATGTGGATTGCATATGACTCAAAACCAACCTTCATAAAACTCAGTGAGCCAATATTTCAAGTCTGAAATTTTTTGCTTTTAATGGTGCTTCTCTTTGGAAAGAGTTTTACGTAGCATTTGTGGTCTGTGATTTTCATACCATTTGCAGTATGAAAAACTTGTGCCTCCACCTGTAAGCCACATCTGCTCATCTAAAGGGCTTAGCACAGAAATGTAAAATTGAGGTGTATAAGTAGATTGAAGAGTGTCTTTGCTGAGGATTAGAGCCACATCTGCACTGCAGTCTCTGAGGCGGTGTGCAAGTCGGCATAAAACTAATAAATCACAGCTTTGTCAGGGCACCTGCATGCTTGGCTGAGGCTTTGCACCAGCAAGAATAGCTGCTGTGTCTCAGTATCTCCTGTACCACTGCTATGTGATGTATTGCCCTGCCAGGCTTGGTGCTGCATGGTGGTGGGGGGCTTGGTGCTGCATGCTCCTGGGGCTGGGGAGGCTGTGGAGTCCAGCCTCCTCATCCTTCAGGTTGCCTGTTATGTGGAGGGAGATGCTCCTGAGACTGCAGGGTGCACACTGAGTGGATCAAGCCAGGATGAAGATGTGAAATGCCAAGCAATAACTGCCAGAGCTGTGTTTTTGGGGGTGTGGGGAGCCCTGTGCCAGAGATTGCAGCTCTGCACACCCAGGCAAGAGCTGATGTGCTCTCAGCAGAGGAGTGGATGGTGATTTTCCCAGGAAAAGCAGCAAATCTTTTTGCTGTGGGGAAGGTCACTTGGACCTTCCTGGAAGTGCAAATGTTCAAGAAATGCAAAATTACTTGAAAAGTCCTTTTTGGTTTTGAGGTTTCTCTTTCAGGATGTTATAATCTTGTAATCACAGAGAACTTGGATGTGTGTGGATTTCCTTGGTGTGTGAGAATGTCACTGGGCTTCTAAGAGAACCAAGAATAAAGATTTAAACATGGTCTCAGAGGCTGGAAGATGCCCAAGAGCTCAACCTGATGAAGTTGATACTGAAGTTGCTTCATACCAGGGCTGAACCCTAGTGACTCAAATGTTATATAAAACACAACATGCTGCAATTCTGTTTGTGAAATGAGCAGGGAAAACATTGTGGTGGCGACAAGGAAGTTGGGGCATTTCTCCTTACAGTCAGAGCTGGGGGAGTGGGAAGAAAAGCTGAGTGAAGAAGTAAAAGCCCTTTTTGATGGGCCATTTTGTGCAGTGTGCTGCTTTGCTTTCTGTCTTGGTGCTATCATGGCAAAACATCTGCCTGGCATGGGTAAGGATGTGGCTCCGTGGGTGACAGGTTTCCAGGGACAGGCTAGGGGACTGCAGCCACTGGCTGGGATACAGTGTTGGGGTGTGCACCCTCCAAAGGCGATGTGATGGACGAGAGGCGGTGTAGGGACACTGTTCTGCTCTGCAAGGAGGATGTGGGCTAGTTCCAAAGAGTACATAGATTAACCACCCTGAACAGAGTGCATAAGGCTTCACTCTGTCCTGAAGGAACAGGCTGTGTGCCCAAGGCTGACCCAAGGGCACAAGTGGAGGAAGGTCCCTGCATGCAACATAAGCAGTCATTTCAGAACTGCCCTCGACTCGGTGTTGTGCTGCCAGGGCTGCTGCTCAGCACTGTGTGAGCTGGGCAGCCGGACTGAAGCAGAGCATGTTTGCCTTGCAGCTGGGTTTGTAAGAGCTATGCAGTATAAATACTCAAGTTACTACCTTCCAGGAGCTATTTCCAAGTAGTCCACAAATGCTTGGATACCCCCTCTCCTGTGTTTGTTTTTTCAGTTTGCAGCTTTTCTGTTGTTGTGGTTCCAACTGGCAGTTTTGCTTATTTGCCCCGCTGAAAGCTATTCTTGTTGCTTCCTGGCACCTCACCATTTTGGAGATGGAGGAAAGATTGGGGTGGGAAAATTAAGGAAACTTTTTCTTTGAGGAGGAGGAGGAAAACGGCATTTGTGCACAGATCTCTTCTTGCCCAGCTTTCCTGTTGCATCTTTCAGAGTATCCCTTTAGAGCATGGTGGGTTCAAGGAACCCTTGGCTCCAGTCTGTGTCATTTTTCCATGCTCTGTCCTGCACTTTTGGGCTTCCAGGAGGTGTTGCAAGGTTATCTGCAAGGTTGCTTGTCAGGTAAAACTCCCAGCACTGTCCAGCAGTGGCAGAATGGAGCAGCGCAAGGAGCTGCTTCTTGTATCCTTTCTTGTCTTCACATAGGATAGTCCTTCCTTTCACCCCTTCCTTCTGTTGTGCTGTCCTCTTCCTGTGCAAACTCTGCTTCTCCATCCCTCCATACTTCCATCTTTTTGCTCTGCCCTCTTCTTTTTTCCTCAGTGTGGAGGAAGTCAGGGTCTTTGTTGGACCAGAGAACAGTGTGGTGTTTTGCTGTGTGTGTTCCAGGAGGGATAGCTGCCTATGTACTACCAGATGTGAGAAAGCAAGCAGGCAAAGTAATTTTAGGCATTTCTAGAGACTTCAGTGTTTCTGGTCACTGGGAGCAGAAGCTGGAATTGCTCTCAGAAGGGGAGCTGTCAGAAGGAGCTGCAATACCTTCCCCGCTGCAGAGGGGCGGCTGCTATCAGCGCAGAAAGCAAGGGATCTCCCCCTGTGGAATCCTACGTTGTGCTGCTGACGTGGTGTTTTGTTTAACTTTGGTGAAGGGAGTTTTGCTGGCAGGACTTAAATGTGAATTGATAGGCTTTGCATATAATGCTTCCTTTTCTTAGCCCACATTGATTGATGGCTTGACCTAGAGAATGAGAGTGGGCATGCTGTGTATTTGTAAGAATAATAGTAATCCTTGTCAATTTGTGATATCATGTGATGAGACAAAAGGAGAATCTTAGGTGTGTATCCTTGCTGAAAAACTGGCTTCCAAAACAATTATTCCTGCTTCCTTTTTAACAGTTTTTGTTTAGGCTTCTATGTATTCAAAGGACAAACTGCCCTGTTTCCTCTTTGAAGGGGCCACAGGCACACACATAGAGTTAAATCTGAGATCTTACCCGAGTTGCCCGCACGTAATTTCATTATGGTCAAACTTTTTTTTTCCTGTCTTAATCTGTGAATGTAAAGCAGAAAACTCGTAGCAGGAACATATAAAAAGCATCTGCACGTGTGACTCAGAGAGGTGAGACAGCTCAAAATACAAAATGTAGTAACACAATGCAGCACAATGTGTTGCTGCAACCCCTGGACTCAGGATGTGGCTGCAGACCAGCAGCAAAGCTGTAACAGCACTGCAGCTGAATGTAGGATGAGCTGGAGGAGAAGAGTTTTCTGTTGCATGTCTTCTGGGTTGCAATGTCAAATATCATTTGGATTCCTGTCAGTATATAGCAAAATATCTTAAGACCAAATTGCCTGTGGGCAAAGATAAATGTGCCCTCAAGGGGAGAGTGAGGCATGATGGGCTTTTTTTATTCACTGTGTTCTGCATGCTGCTTAGCAAAAGTAAAAGCTTTCCTTTCCATAGGAGGGTGGGTTGTTTTTGTTTTTTTGGTTTTTTTTTGTGTGTACCTTCTTAAGTTGATAGAAATATTAATAGAGAACTGTTAAGAGCTGTTATTCACTTGTCTCTTACGTTTTATTAAAAGCAAATCCATTCTTATGTTTTACAGCTGAAGTATAGATTTCTTTGAAACAATGGAAATAAACTGCATTCAGGATTAAGAGTGTTCTTGATCAGAAAAGATGTAGAGCTGCTTAAAATGTGTTCCTCCTGTTAGTATTCCTGAATTACTCAAATACTGTTCTGGGTGGTAAGCAGACCAAAGAGGTGCCTCATTAGAACTGAACATCCATACATCAGTCTCTGTATGCAGTCAGCCTACGTTTGAAGAGGTATTACCTGCCTGTTAGTGATACTTGAATTCTTCCAGGTTGAGCAGAAGGGGTAGGGTGGATGTAGCTAAAATGCAGAGGCAATGGCAGCTCCAACAATCAGGTGCCATGTGTGCACAACCCATTAGTGCCTGCTCAGTCTGTGAGGGCACAGGGAGGTGGCCCAGGCCACTGGGCAAGCAGCCAGGTGGCAACCCCCACTTCACAGCAGAGCTGAACTTTTGTTCACTTCCAGCTGTTTTTGTTTCATCCTTAACCCAGGCTGCAAGAAAGATGAGAGTCAAATTAAATTGTAATGATGAGTTCTCTGAAAGCCAAAGAAAACTATGCTTGAGCAGCTCCTGTATTTGGGCTACTTATTTTTAATTGGGAGCTTGTCCAAGATGTCCTAAGTTCAAGCAGGGATCACTGCTGTGCAACACAAAGTGCTATGGTGTCCCTTTAGGACTTGGGATAGATAATGAGAGGATAGAGCATGTTTACTTGGATGCTATTTTAAAATATCATCTAATTATAAATAACTGTCAATGAGGGCTCCCCAGCTCTCATGCTGTGCCCAGGAAAAGTCTGAATGAATAGACTGTTTCTCTGTCTGCCAGGGCAATCTGGAATCAAATTCTAGCTCTTAAATCCATGAGGTTGGAAGGGTTAATATTTTCTTCATTGGCATCCCAACTCTGGGGAGCATTACCCAGCCTTCCCTGACCTCACTGCCCAAGACCTGTGCAGCAGCAAAGGTGTGCAGCTGCCTCTGGCTTGATCAGCTGAAGCAACCACTCTGTAGCTGTGCTTGGACATAAATGGGAAGTCAGTGACAGTGTGTTAAGTGTAATGCTAAATGCTGACCTCCCACCTCTTAAGTATTCAGCTTCCCCAGCTGAGCACCTGATGCTAAACAGGCACTTGGAAGTGTGTCCTCCAGTGGACCTCACAGTATTTATAGGCACATCTGAGCAGGAGCTCTCTAGAATGAGGAATGCCTGCCTGTGGTGAGAGAACCTCAGTTCTCTGAATGAAATATTTAAAGGAGCTTATTTGTATAGCAGCAAACTGGTCAGAGGTCTCATTACTGCTGTTTTTTTCCTTTGGTCAGGTAATGCTGTTATTCTCTTTACCTATCAGACTGCTTATGAAAACTACTCTTTGCATTCTTCATTTCCAGGCCTGGTGCCTTCATTGCAGAGGGCAGATAAACATTTTAACTTTTTTTACCCCTTTGATTTTGGCCATGAGAATTCAAAATGGAAAATTAACTGCCTGTGGGATCACCATGATTCCTTTCTCTCTCTCCCTAAGGTAACAATAAACTAGGCTGGAACATCTCTTGTATGCAATGAAAAGTTATTTAGCCTTCTCCTCGATATTTCTAACCTGTGACCATTTTAAGTGCAGTTAAACTTGTCATTCCTTGCTGTTTTTCTTAGCATTTCAGATTTGTGGTCTTAGGTGACTTCAAAACTGGAGAGGTCTCTTCTGTAAGAATCTCATTTTTTTAAGGAATTGAGTGGTTGTATGATTTTTTCCTTCTTTTTTTTTTTCACAATGACAAATAGTTGCCACTAATAGTTGGCAGATATTCAACATGTTGCAGAGTATCAGAATAGTTTAAAGAATTGCTGATATTTTCTAGGCTGTTGTAAGTAACCATGGTGTTTGACTGTTTTGTTTGATCAATCATAGAATTAAATCTGTCATGAGGATACAGCAAATCTGCAGTTACATCTGATGATGCTCAATATTAATAAGAAGAGTAATTATGGTAGCAACAGAAAGTTACTCTGTTTTGGAACGTGAATGTTACGATGTTGTTGTACTGAGTGGTTTTTTCCCCCTGTGTGGGAGTGAAGAGCAGTCTGTGTTGAAAGATGTGTTTTGGCTTGTTTGGCTTGAATGCATAAAAAGTAAGGTTTCTCATTCTGGGATGTTAGTTCTGAAGGCTTGAAATAAACACAAACAAAGCTCAATGAAATCTGTGTTGTTACTACTCCTTTTTTTTTTTTTTTCACTAGTTTTCTTATGAACACAAAGAAAGCAAGATGCCAAGGTTCAAACTGTGAGATTGCTGAAGTCAGCAGAGAGTTTACCATCAGTGGCAGTGGCACCAAAATTCCACTTACTGCTTATTTAAAATATTTGTCCTTCTCTTCCCTGCAGTAAGTCAAACAGGTTGTTTTTTTTTTTTTTTTGTTTTTTTTTTTTTTTTTTTTGTTTTTTTTTTTTTTTGAAGGCTCACTGAGATGCAGTCTCTGTGTATTTGCAGCTAGGGAAAAGCTTGCCTTGGAACAAACTGGATTTTTCAGTGGATTAATCTGTCCCATAGCTTTGTAATGAGATTATGGTTTATGCTGCTTTGTTGCGACAGTACTAGTATATCCAGTCATTCCAATAGCAAAATGCTAATCCTAGAGAAATAAATCTGTCTTCTTGCTGGCAGGCATGAAAAGAAGAGGTGGTTGGGAGTCTCTGCTCTCTTGTTAGGTATTAGTGGGTGATAGCTTAAGTTCAGCATCAGTTGGATTGAAGCAATTTGATTTTATCAGGCTTTTGCAGAGGGATTGGAAATTGCAGAAATAAAGCTTTATCTCCTTTCTCTTGATTGTGAAATATTTAATGGTTGCCCAGAGCAAAGTCTGATCACAGTACTGTGAGGCTGAAGGATTACATCAATGCACAAAGTACCCCAGGTAGTAATATAAGGCACTCTGAGGGTGATGCTGTCCTTGCTTCTTCCTCGCTGAGCAGTTAGGGTCAGTGAAGCAAGCTGGATTCCCTGTTCAGACAACTGAAAATTGTTGCAGTGCAGCCAACAGCAGTTGTGTTTCAGCCAAGGTGTACAGTGGCAAGAGGCTTCATCTGGGACAAACTATTTCTTGGGTAGATGCATCTTGCCCAGCTCTCCCTGAAGCTGCAGGAAGATACTGTCCCTCCCTCCACCATCTAAGGTGGAGGCAAGTGTAATTGCTGGTGGCAGACCTTGCTGCAGATGAGCAGCTTTTGGGCAACATTGGATGAGGTTGGACAAATCTCATGGACATTTCCTATTGTCTCAACAGTGAATTAATGAAGAGATGATGTGAAATTGTTGTTAAGTTTGTGAGGCACAACCTGAGCTGGCTCTGATGCCTAGCTCTCAAATAAAAACATTTTTAAAACATCTTTTTTTAAACTCTTTTGTAATTAAAAAGCATTTCTGAACATCAGTAGGTTGAGTCTTAATCTGACAGACAGCACAGAAGAATTTTGAATAATTTTGCCTAAACGTCCATGCTTACAACTTTTCCCCACTTCTTGTTTTTAGCAAAAGAAGGAAGAATATAAGTCATCTTAAAATCAAATTAAGTATGAATCCTTATGCTGTCAAAGGAAACTTTTCACTCACTGGAAGATGTGAAGTCTGTGCTGCTGATGGAAGGTCAAGTCAGTATTACTTGGGGTTTATTTTTTTTTTTGAGAGAGGAGTGTTAAGTTCAGTTTGAATCATGACAGAAATGTTCATTGATCCAGATAATGGGAAGCAGCACAACTGGATGTGCTGCAGGAATGGAAGTGTTAAATGGAAGCATATATTGAAAACTACTTGGGAATTTGTTTGAGAAGGAAGAAAGGAAACTGAAAAGTGAGGCTGGTTATCAATAGCCCTAGATATAACTGGAATATTATTCTAGATCTTTGTGTTGAAAGCTCAAAAGATTGTATAGCTGGGTAGAGAGCCTTCTGTTTTCATCTTTTCTACTATGCTCAGACATGGAAAGTCAGTTGAGACCTCTGTCAGGCTTGCCTAATGAATCTGCCCACTTTAAATTAAAAATTCAGTACACTACATTATATAGCCCTGAGATGTTTAAATTTTAATGTGGTTTGTTTTGGTTGAGTTGTTGTTTTATTTTTTCATCTTACTCCTGGAAACTACAATATTTTCTCCTAGAAATTATAATATTTACCCTTTTAACTTACTGGCAGTCTGTATTTAGACTTTGCATGATATACTCCCACTCAAGTTGCTATACTTTCTTTTAAATGAGGAAGTTTCTCTGATCAACTTGATTATGATTTTTTAATAAACCTTTTTTGTGTCTGTATGAAATCAGAAAGTCAGACTGATAACATGAAGTGGCTTTCTGAGAAGGTTTTTCTTCAGTACTAGTAGTGTCTTCTACAATTGCATGCTCTTTCTACTTCTCTGCCATTAGGCATTTAATGCAAGAGTAGCTCTTTTGAGCATCTGTTCAGTCATAGTGACATTAAAAAAATTCAATTTTTGTAGGTGTAATGTTGCTACAAGTGGGCTTCATCATGTAGCAAAATATTTCTGGGGTTTTCTTCCCCTTCCTTTAAGGAACATTACAATGATGTGTATTTTTTCCCTACAAATTTCCTTTGCTACTTCAGACTGAAAAATTCAGATGCTGTTCTCTACCTAATGAACTTTTTCTGCTGACCTACATCACAGACCAGTGCTTTTGTCGAAGAAATAGCACTGACAGGCTGAACGGCTCAATGGAGATTTGACTCAGTAACAGAGGACAGTGCCAAAGCTTAAGCAAGCAAACCACCCTAATTTAATATTTATTAGTCTTTGACATTCATTGAGGTGCATCTCCATAGATAAAACCCCAGCAGATAGTCTGCAGTATGATGCAGTGGGCAGAAAACAAAAGGTTTGACTTTCTCCCTTCACCCCCCTTCAGAGTTCAGATGGAGCTCTCATAAGGAGAGGTGGCATAGCCTGCTAGATAATAATAAAATAATTTGTCCTAATTTAAATATTCAGACTTAGCAAAAAACTTTTGTTTCTTCACTCAAAACGTAAATCCCAAACTCATCATTATAAAAGAAGAAAGCTCTAGGTATCAGTGAAATTATCTGTAGAAGAGGCAGCTGTTGTGCCAGTGAAATGCTGTGGCAGTAATACAGCTGAGTGCTGGAGGTGGTGAAGGATCATGTGTTGACAGCGCTGCGCAAGTCGGATGGAAGCTGTCCCGTGCACTGTTGCAAGGAACTTGGAGTTCTCTTTCAATAGCTTGTTGCCTATGCTAACACTCTGAGGCTTTTTTTTTATGCTTTTTCAGAGACCTTGTATTCTTAATACCATGAAAGCAACAAACTCAGTGCAGTGCTGCTTGAGCTCTACTGGTGCTTCTGCATGTCCCTGAAACAAATGAGTTTCAAATTGAAATTAACAGTGAATGCTCTTTGTGATGCAGCCTGATGTACATCTTTTAGTTTTGGCTTACTTGGCTTGTGTGGGAAAAGAAGTTGCCATCTGCTGTTTTTTTGTGGATGTTATGCCTTGTTTTTTTGTTGTTGTATTTTAAAAAATCAGAAGCCCAAACAAGCAACTGGCTAAACAAGAGCTAAAGTGCTGAGACCTCTTTGAAGATTATGTAAAGGATTAGCCCACCAGTGAGAGGAAACAAAGACTCTTAGATAAGAATGGCTCTTGAGTTATGATTGATCTTTTCTTTCTTATTTTCTTTAAAGATAAAAGAATGTTGTGGTACCCAGCCTTGTTTTAACACCCGGTGGTACTGCAAAGCATACCTTGGAAAGGCTTGCAGGTACCTGTGATGCTCCCAGACCCTTGTTGCCAAGGAGACTGAAGTGTGTACATGCCTGCAGTTCACAGCTGCTCACAGGTCCTGGGTGTTTCTGACCTGTGTGTGGTCTCTTCAGGTGCGCTGTCTCATCACTGCTCAGCCTTGAGCTTCCCATTTTTAGATGGGGTGTCCCCCATCTTTGTGCTGAGAAGAGGCCTTCATCTGTTACCTTCTGTGGATCTCCCAATAAGATGAAAAGAAATTGAATTAATCTTAAGGTGTTACCTTGTGTGGGAGCTATGTGACTAGCTGTATCTGTTGAAACACAAATTTGCCTTTCTAGAAACAAGACAGCCTTTATTAGTTTGCTAGTGCCAGATTTTGAAGGTCCCTTCTTTTGCCATGAAAAAGCAGCACTGGCATTTATATTTTTGCTAGCAGTGTGACCTCCCTCTGACCCAGAACATCTCTTTGCACAGAGCCACGCAAGTCTGTAATACTTTTTTTTTTTTTTAAACAAAAATAGATTATAACCTCATTTCATACTGTATGGGGCTGTCCTTTTGTTTTCCTGATGGGGTAAGGTGATGTTAAGGTTTATCTTAATGCATGGCTTGTTTGGTCCTCAGCTTGGGAAGGTCCAGGGAAGCTGCATGCCCAATGAAGCACATAGTGTGTGACTAGGGCTCCTCAGTGCAAGGGGTACATGATGAATAAGTAAGAACCTGACTTCTTTCTTTTTTCTGGCTTCTGATAGTTTTGCTTTCTCTTAGCTTTCAGTTGTTACCAGATAAACCTCTTTCCCCTGTAACACTAGACACATGCTGACAGTTCTGCCGAATTATTTCACAGCATAGGTGCTTACCTGACCAGCCAGCCACCTCTTTTTCCAGTTAACATGTCATTCCTAGCAAATGTTAGTGCAAACTCAAGGGGGAATAAGGTGGATGTTATTCTTTTGTGTGGTTTGGTAGGTACCGGGCTGAGCACCCAGTCATGATTTTTAATATTGCTGAGATTTTTCTATGTAATGATATGTAATGTGATTATGGAACATTAGATGGAATAATTAAACTCACCACCTACTTAACTGACCAAGACAGTCCGGGTGATGCACTTAATTGTATGGCATCTGTTACCATGCATGCAGATGGTGTTCAGGCTTAATGAAAACACATGGCCCTAAGTCTTGCTGAGTTTTTTCCCTGGGGTGTTCACAGGCATCTTTTTCATCAGTTATTTCACCAAAGCCATCTTAAGTTTCTTGTGTGCTCCTGGCTCTTTTCTGTAAGCCGCTTCATTCCAGAAAGAGCAAAATCAGCATGCTTGAGCTGATATGCAAGGGACAGCACTAAGCTCACTTTGCAGTCTTCTGTGATGAATGAGATGAGTGGAATGTGTCCATAACCATCTTCCTGGCAGGAGGAAATGGTATCTTGCTCATCTGGTGTGTGTAAATGGAATCTCTTGCGTTACTGGAACCTTGCATGCGACGACTTCTCTTTCTCTGAATTACCTTGTTACCTACTATTTTAATGTCTCCAGATGCAAAGCTTGTGCTTTAAGGCAGTGATGCAAACTCTTAGCCACAATGACAAAGTATGTGGCATTATAAAGCATTTATATTCCTGTACATCACTGCCTATTTTTAGCTGTGTAGTTTCTGTGAGTGAGTAAGTGAGTCATATTGGTCTGAACATTTTGCAGTGACTTGAATGTTAGTTTTTCCAATATTAGGAGGAGAACCGTAAAAGTTTTGTTGTTGGACTGTTGGTTGGTTCGTTGGTTGGTTCTTTTCATTTGTTTAATGAATTTTCTTTAGTGGATGGTGTTGAAAAGTCATTGTTGTCTTTGGCAAGCAGAGTACATGGGACCTGTGTGGGTTTTCTTTTGTGGACTGTAATGGGACATTAGGAAAAGGCTCTTCTCTGAGAGAGTGGTCAGTCACTGGAATGGGTTTTCCATGGAAGTGGTCAGGGCACCAAACCTGTCAGAGTTCAAGGAGCATCTTGGTGATACTTACCCATATGGTTTAATTTTAGGCAGTCCTGTGAGAAATTAGCAGTTGGGCTTGATGATCCTTACAGGTCCCTTCCAACTTGAGATATTCTGTGATCCAGGAGGAAGCAAAGAGGAGACAGGAGTGCTCAGACCCTTCAAAACTGAAGTGGTCTTCAGTTCTTCTCCCAAGGCTTTGAGGGAATTCATAGACATTTTGGAATTGTGAAATGCTAAATTAAATAAAAATGTGTGTGTCTTTAAAAAGTAAGCAGTGGCAACAACTTGCAGAAATGTCTCTTTTCAAAAGAAATTACTTTCTTTCTGTGTTGTAGCATAGACATATATAAACTCAGTTCCTGCATGTAATTGACTTCTGTTTTCTCACCTGGTTCTCAAAAAGTACAGGTGAAGACATAATTTCATCTCTGAATTTATAGGTGAAGGTATCCTGTTCCTCCTTCATCAGTCTTGCTACAGTTGTTAGCTGTTAAATTGAAATTGGAATGTTTACAATGACAGAGTCAAGATTTGCCAAATGTGGATGATCCAGTTTTGGAACCGGAAAGAAATATTAAATTAGTATTGGTAGTTAATGTAGATAGTATTTAATAAGCATGGGACTCTTGATTAAGCAATTACCATTTTGTAATGACTGTATCAACATGTGAATGATTTTCCTTTCCTGATCAGTGTTTCCCCTGCAACTACCCTTCAACAAGCGTGATGTTGGCAGTATTAGAGGGTTTTAGGAATTGTACAGGAATGGGTCATCATGCAATTAAAAATGATAGTGAATCTTATTTGCAATGAACACCTGAAGACCTATTGCTGTGCTGCTTTGGTGGTGCTAAGTGAAGTACTCAAATACTGATTGTGGTCAGAGTGCTTGTGGGAGATCAGCTTGTGTTGGAACATACTGTCTAAGTTTTTAGTTTAGAGGTGTGAGGCTTTTAATCTCAGGCAAGGATGGGTGTTGACACTTGATATAAGGTTTAGGAACTGCTAGCAAATCATAGGTGTCTTAATCTCAGGCATTATTATGAATAAACTTGACTCATATTTTGGAAGGAGGTAGGCAACTTGGGGAAAGGTGGGGAATTGCATGTGGTAGTTCATTGCTTCTCTTGACTTTTATTTGGGGGAGTAAAAGACCAGCACAAGTATTTGCCTGTAGATTCTTTGTAGTGGTTTAATTATATTGCAGGCATGTGGGGCAGGGAGGAGAGAGTGAAAACATAGAGCACCTAATCCACACTGGATCATAAGAGACAAAACTGTTACTAAAGGTGAGTGGCCTGTGTTCTCTGTTTTCTCATAGCATCTTATTTTTATGTAAGCAGCAGCCTAGGAGTGTGTTGAATAGGAGAGAACCGAGTTGTGAGGCTGGTGAGTGTGAGGGCTGCCGAGTTCTCTCCCACACAGCTAAAATGTGATTAATGAAAGGTTTGCACAACTTATGCCACTGCGGCAGGGGGAAATCAGATTGAATGTGTGTGGCTGTTTTGCAAGGTATGGTTGGCTGAGAAAGGTGTAAAAGGATAACTGAGCCTAGGCTGGGTTGGGCTGGGACAGGAGTCATGTAGCAAGGGTTAGAGGGGTCTCCAGGCTGGAAGGTCCTCCCCTCCAGAAAGAAAGCACTTTAAAATCACAGAGCAATTCTTATGGGGAAGACAGAGTAGAAGAAAAGGGAAGAAAGAAGTGAGTTGCTTTGTTGTCCTCAGTTACGTTTTCCTTGCATAGCTTGGAGACCATGGTTAGCCAGGTGTTTTTGAGAGTCCTTTAATCCCTTGGTGACAAGGAGCCTCTTCCTATAAAGCAAACTCCAGGAATCTGTCTCACCAATGGTTAGGAAAGATCAGGGCTTGGTAAGGACAGACCTGCCCTTTGTTAAGGAGCCAAGGGGAGTGTCAACTCCCTGTCACATCTGCTTCACCTTGTCTCCTCCAGTCTCCTGTGGCAAAGCACAAAATTCATTTCCGATGTAATCAGTTGCAGCAAATAATTGGTGTAATGAGAATTGTGGTTTCCAAGGTTCTGTTTAAAAAAATACAGCTACTTCCAGCTGCAGACTCAATTACGTAGTCACTCTTGGGCCTGCCTTACTAATCTCTCTTTACACTCACCTGTCCCACCCAGTTTTAGTGGAGCAACCACTTAAACAGATCGCAGCATGTGAGCCATGGCTGGAAGCACCTTTTCATAATGGGTGTCTTTATTTTCCTAAGAATATCTTCCTCAGATTCTTCGAGGGTGACCCATACTATAATTATTTCCCTGCAATCCTGGATGTTGAGTCCAGCTTCCCTTTAGGTAATATTCTGAAATTATACCTACAGATTGCAAGGCAGAGAAAATGTATACCAGAAATGCTTTGTGTTTTATTCCAAATTTGTTCACCACTGTCAGTGAAATTAGTAAAATACTAGGTCTTCCCTTAGGTGTCATTGGTTGGATTTTGCTGTGGGACAGAAAAATTACTTGTTGCCACGGATTATAGGAAGCACGAGTGTAGCTCTCAAAACTGAAACATGAGTTTCAAATAACACCATTTATTATTATTACTGTTATTGTTGTTATTATTATTGTGCTTTCCCTCAAAATCATGAAGCTTTGCAGCAAGCTGAAGGTAGTTTTTATACATATTAGAGGTTGCCCTGTGAGCAGAAAACAGGAGATACTCAAGGTCTGATAATCTGCTAAAACTTTGCAGATGCATAATTCCTTTAGCAAATCTATCTGAATTTCTTTCAAGATATGGATGGGAAAAGAGTTCCCTCGTGCTGCGTGGTAATTTTGCCACTCTTCCGTAGGCTTTACGATATCACTTATTCCAGTGTGCTGTGGGTGGAGGGGTGGTGTTTCCCAGGGTTCAGGAACTGGTGTTAAGCAGCCTGCTTGTCTGGGCTGCCAAGGAATGTGGTCCAAGGAACACCTGAAAGCCAGTTCATGAAATGGCCTGTTTACCTGGAAGCTACTTTCTGTGGAAAAGAAGGAAACCTAGAAATGTACTTTCATTGGAGCAAGAATAACTGGTACTAAGGAGATTTGTATACCTTCCGACTTCTCGATTTTTTTTTTTTTTTGTTTCTCCTCTACACCCCCATCATAGTAGTTTACCCATGGTTATAAGTTAAAGACACAAATGGGCAGAGCAGGAATTTTTTAAGGTTTAACAGGCCATGGAACAGCAGACCCATGGAAGTTTGGCCATGTCTCTCCCTTGTTTAGCCAGATCCGACTTTCTGGAGGAAACAAGCAGAGTCCTGTGGCCAAAGGGTGTCAGAGCAGATGGTCGTAATGGTTTCTTCTGATTTAAAATCTTAACAATTCTCACACACACCAGTTGCTCTGTTTAAAATTGTGTAGGAGGGTGCTTTCTGATAGAATGGGAGCATGAAATCAGGCAGGAATGGACTATGTAGAAGCTGTTGCCTACGGTGGAAGAGTGCCTGTTTTGGGCAGAAAAAAAGCTCAGTGGGAAGTAGCTCTCCTCTGCAGAGATTGAACGGAGGAAATGTCTGCTGCCCCGGGCTGAGGAAATCCTCATTCTTCCACTGAATTTTAGGAATATCAGGACAATGTGAAGAAAGTTCAGTTTGTTGTAGTAGCTGAAGGGGATGGGTTTTGTCCAAACTTGATTCCAGGGCTAAACTATTTGCATTATTTTTGGCTGTAACTGCAGAAGGCTGGTGGGAGAGAAGGAAAATGAAATTTCAAGTTTGATTATTTTTGGACTGTGTTTAGTGTCTACTGAGTGCTCTTGAGAGTCCAAGTGACTGCTTCAAAGACACCTGGAGAAAGGCTGGGTTTTGTGTGCTTAATGCAGAAGTGTACTGAGCAGGACTGCAGGTGTGTCAGAGCAGTTCTGTGATGATGCACAGAACAGTTTCCTGCTCTGTGAAATTTTGTTCATATATCATGCTTGAGATGTGTAGCTGGCACTTTAAGAGGTCTGTCTAATATGGCTCTTGCAGTTGCTGGAAAACCTAGCAAAGCACTCTAGAGCTGATCCCACACTGCAAACTGTAGAAACAGGGTAGGATACTCTGCAGGATTGCAAAGTTGTGAGGTGCAAGGGAAGAAAGGAGAGCTGGATCTTTGGCTGTGTTTAGGATGGGTTTGACAGACACCAGAGTACAAGGATACGAGAGAGTGCCCTAGAAAGGTGAGCAACACGTTGTCTGGGTTCAACCAGGCTTCTGGTTGAATTTCAGTCTGAGACAGGACTTAGATGTTTGTGAATTTTTTTCTTAATATTTATTTATTAATTTCTCTTCCTTAAGTGATAGGATTAAGTTTATAGACATCTGAATGGCTAATTAAGCAGTGGCTTGCAAAGAGATAGAATGACAAAGATGAAATCTCTGGATCTGAAAGTGTGATATCCAGTTACTACTGTATGCTAGTGTGATGCTTCTCTTTTAAAATATGAAAATGTGTTGGATGTTTTTTTCCCCTTTATTTAAAAACTAAAGGACCTCTCAAGTATTCGTATTGAGTCAGATAGGCAGACCAAAATAGAAATATGAAAAGTGTGTTTATGAAGAAAGTTGAAAAAGGAGCCCCAGAGCCACTGCTCAGTAATCTGGATTGCATCTCTGTGATATTGTATGCATGCACTGAGGTATTTTGCTTCATGTTTGTTTTCTGGAAGGTAAGGTGTTTAAGTTGTAAAAGTGAATACTGGACAGAGTTGAAATTTACTTAACTGAATTTTTAATTATCAAAAAGTCTGGGAAAAAATAAACACCAATAAGAATAAAATGCTTGTTGTGGTGCTTTCCTAATTCATCATGCAATAAGTGTGGTTTGTTTTATTTTTTAAAAAAACACTGCATCTGTTTTACAGGAGAAACTATAGAAGGTCTTCGGGAGAGCGATTATCTTCTGATTCATTCGTGTCGGCAGTGGACAACAATTACAGCTCACAGTCTGGAGGAGGGTCACTACGTCATAGGGCCAAAGATAGAAATCCCTGTACATTATGCAGGTAAAGCTAATGTTGACCTGAAATACAAATTGAAAAATAATGAATTGCCTACCACTTACACTGGTCATTATATTTGAGAGACTGAAGCTAAGCTTCTCATGCCATCGTCTGTGAGCTAACTTTTTAGTAATGTTACAAAGCAAGAGATACTGACTTGCTTGCAGGGCTGCTAAATAGACGTATTTCATCGAGCAACACATTGACAGAACCCGTAGCTGTGTAGAGGAATTGATTTCAATTTGAGCATAATGAGTTGCCAGCACTTCTCATGTGTGAATGTGGAGACACAAGTGTGAAAGTTTGAAATTGCCTTGAAATGTTTGGTCAAAGATGGAATAGATTTTATATTCAAGCTGGGGGGGGATTTTCTGATGTTTCCATGTTGAACACCAGGGACTTTTCATAAGAATACTGCAGTTTTAAGCTAATGCTCCTCAGTAGTGCCTTGTTTATGCCTTCTTGAGTGATAGAGTAATACTGTTGTTCCAAGTAGCTATGATCCAACTAATCCATATTTATTTTATGATTTCAAATTATTTTTACTTTGCTAGGAAATTATTTTTAATACTTCTTCCTGCTGTTTAATGTTCTTATTCACAAGCTGAACAGAACAATACAATGAGAGTGGGAAGTGCTTATCTTACAGGAGTAGATAGAAAACTTTTCAAAGCTGGAAAGTGTGAACTGAAAGAGCCATGGCTACAAAATAAAGATGCGGGCTTAGTGTTTTAATTAGTCTTTTGTATAAACAGTTATCAATTGAATAATGTGCTTGGCTCTGCTACAGTCTCCTTTAAAACATTGTGCACTGAGGGTGTGCTGAATTGGACAAGAGCTGGCTGAATTGCTTTGTGTCAGTCACACCAGTGCGACAGCTGCAGCAATGCACCCTATTCCAGTGATGAAAATTACACCACTTGCCTTCTTAAGTACTGTTTCTCCTTGGAGTTCACTGCTGGAATGTTACTTTTTCTAAGATAGGTTTAAAAGTTTTGGTCTGATGGCATATAGTGTCATAATGTATGTGGCTTTAAAACTCTCTGAAGTTGACTTTCTTAGGATAAACATTTTCCAGTGCTTATGCTTAGTAATGTTAATTTTTTTTTTTGACACCTCCTGGCTGCATAAGCTCCAGTGGTGTGGACAGATAAACACTTCACTTCCTTTGAACTCAATGCCATGTTTAAAATCCTTAACACTGATTCCTGGAAGGAGAACGGAAAATAAAATTGTTAATGGCATAAAAGATCTTAAGGGATTTACTGAAGGCTTGGTTTGGTTCTTTATTTTTAAAGTTAACAAAGATGTGCTAAGTAGTGTTTCCTGTTTCTTCATGTTTCCATTCATTCATATCTTAAATTTACACAGACATCAGAAAAATAAAAATCTATCCCCTGAGATACTGCAAAAGTGTCGATATGCTTTTCTTCCTGGCTTGTGTTAATGCAGGAAAAGAGGGTGTGTTTAGTTAGCAAAATACATTTTGCTGTCAAAGAAGGTTCCCTGCCACAAAACCCTTATTAATGAGATGAAAATACCTGAATGTTTAGAAGCTTCCGTCTGGTGAGGACACTTACTGAACACGAGATGAGCTCCAATGTTGCCAAAGGAACTTCACAAAAATGGTCTGTGCTAACTTGCAGAACCAGAGCATGTCTGATGGGCTTGCCTCCATGTAAGGAGAGATGAAACTGTGCATGTGAAGGGTTAGTTAGCAAAGCACTGCAGTTTGGCACTTGGATGCTAGCATCTAAGTGGAGTTAGAGGTGTCTTCCACACCCTAAAGATTAACTTGTGCTGCTGTGGAGTACCATACAGAGGTCTGTGAGCTAGCACTGAGTGTGCTGTCAGTGCTGCCCTGTGCAGTGCCTCATGTTCACTGCTCTTGGGATCCAGAACCCCCCGCTGGAGAGGCCAAGTTTAATGGAGCTATCTAAGCCAGTTTGCTGGGCTGCGTGCTGACCTGGATTATGGGACTGATTTTTGCATGGTTAAACTTTAAACTTCTGTCAGCTAAAATGTACTACCTACCAGAATGACCCTTAGAGATGGAATATAAGAGCTCATTGAAATTACTTTCAAGGTTTGTTTTGGCTTTAATAGAGTACCTTTTTTTTTGTTTTTAACCCTAGAAGAATTTCAATGTCACAAATTGCAGCATGATTTTCATTGTAACAGTTGAGCAGGAAGAGACACTGAAACTGATTTAATTTTCTGAGATTACAGTTTAAGTACCACAAAGTCATCACTCATGTATATATAACTATGAGCATAAAGTAAATCTTATTTTGTTACTTGCTAAATCAGGTTTTGATACACTTATTAAACAACACAATAAAACAAATACAACACAAATACAATAAAGCCTTACTAAAGAAGGGAAATGCTGTATTTTACATTTAAGTGGAATTTTATTACCAGAACCTGATTTGTGCAGTCTTGCTGGTGGTCCTTTCCCTACTATGAAAGTTCTACCCTGGTTGTTTCTTTTGATGGTGGCAGACATGATTAATTTTTGCTGTTAAAGATCATATATAACAGCTGTTAGTGTAACCATTCTCTCTTGAATATTCTCTCCAGTCTGTTTCTCTTTAGAGTAAAAATTAAAGTTAATGTAGCATCAAGTTAAATTTTAATGTAATTAAAACCAAATAACTGATGTGTTTCTGGCACTTAAAACAACAGAAGTCTTCACATGCATATGGAATGGAGAGCATATCAAAATTAATGTCCTGATAGTGCCCTATCTTTCCCTGAAAGAATGGGTTTCACTAGTGTCTGAGGTAAACCATCACCGCAGATGGACATTCCTTTGGTGCCGTTTGCTTTCTTCGGGTACACAATTCACACTTGATACTTATAGGAAGGTCTCATCAGCTCTCTGTCTGAACTAGTTATGTTTTGTTCCTGGTACTCTGATATCCTTAATTTCTACTCTAAAAGCAAGTGTATGTTACTGATCCCCTGCAGCTGATGTTAAATATTACTGTTACATTTTGCTTAGGCAGCACGGTAACCTTTACCTTGATAAATGTCTCCCCTGGTAGCCTCTGGAAAATACCGGTTTATGATCTCAATTTGGAAGATACAGGTTCTGTTGGTATCACACTTTACTGTGCTGAATTACATTTTGCTGTGCTGCTGCTTGCCAAGAAGGATATTTTTCATTCTTCTGCAGAAGCTCTGCATAGGAAGATGCGTCCCGGGACATGCTGGTGACCAATCTGTGACATAGTCTGTGATAACTAAAAGGCACTGAAGACACTCCCTCAGGGTTTTAACACTGTGGCCCTGAGATGTTGTCTTATTCTTCTTGCATTACTTTCTAGGACTGTACAGCTCAAAACTATCTTTCTGAGGATTCTGAGGTTTGTGTGTTTGTGTTTCTGAGGATTTATCAGCTCAAGCCACAGAGGTGTTCTGCTATGACTGTGAATGGCTTGGGTTCAGTCTGTTGTAAATGCCTCTGCTACATGGCCATAGTTGTTTGTGTGCAGGTTATTGATGTGAAAGTGGATGATCAAGTTGGACGTGGTTGCTTAAAACCTGCTGCACAGGAAAAGTGGCACAGAAGGCTGTGGAGTGTGTGCATACCCCCACCTACACAGTGCAGTCTTCTCTTTCAAAGGCCATGCTAGTGTTGGTGAGTGCATGCAATGAAAGAAAAAAGTACTTTGGGATGAATTGGCAGCATCCAGGTAATTTTGCTCCAAATACTCACTCCCATGTTTTATCAAATCATAACAGGACTTTTAATGTTGGGGTTTTTCAGGGCCTTATCTCTTGTTGCAACTGATGGTTCATTTTTTCAACTGTTTGGTTTTTTTCCATTCTGAAAGGAAAGCTGTTCCTTTGAGGTGATATTTTAAAAAAAAAGGAAGAACACAGAAATGTAAAAATCCTTTTCTTTATCTGTAGTCTTCTACTCAGTTTTGCCCAGAGTTTGGAGGGAATGCCTCTTAGTTCTCTGCTGCCATCTGTGTGCACACAGGAGTCAACTAATAACAAAAACATTTCTATAAAGATATTAGAAAGCAACACCCTATTCCAGGGTGTGCCACACTGTAACACATCCGGGATGTTGAAAATTCTCCTGTGAACTCACACCTCCCAGCCACGGTCTGAAGGTGTGCAGTTGCATATACAGAGTAATCACTGGTGCCCTGCTCTGGCTGCTTACCTAAGTGTGCTGATAGCTTTCTTAATGTCTTTTAAATGAGGAAATATAAAACCTTGTCATGTGAACCTTCCACAGGTGGGGTGCTGGATAGGAATGAGTCAGAAGGCCCTTCTCTGGTGTTGGAACTGGTGTACAACAAACACCCCACTGAAACCTGTTTCTGCGGGTTTGATTTGTTAATCACAGAGCAGTGCCTGATAGGCCTGCTCCTCCCCGTGTCCTGCGAACACGGAGAAAGACGCTCTCTGCAAGTCTTCTCAGGAGTGAACTTGCCTTGGCAACAGGAGGGCAGGACAGCTCCCTGAGATTTGGCAGCATGCAGCTGCAGAAATTCTCTCTCAGGTCCAAAGGTATGGCTGCCTCCAAGGCATGGTTTGGCCATTCCTGTGGGCTTATTGCTATCCACTCTGGAAGAGCCATCCCTTGGACACTGAGGGAGGAGAACATGGTGTGAGTTAGGTATCTCCCAGTTGTCTTGAAGTGATGACGGTGACAGTAGCTGCTGTTCCTCATTAGCCCCCCCTGAACCTGCTCCATCCTGGTTTAGGATGTCTGGAAGAGCTCAGATTTTTCCTTCAGTGATGCTGTGCTCTCTTGGATGTTTATAATGTGTTGGGTCTTCTGTAAGTTTGCTGTAGAGCTCTCTTCCTGGCCCTGGGGAGAAAAGTGAACATTAGACTGGCACGCATCCTTTGCTTGTCAGCATTATGGTATCTGCTGCCAGCTTGTGTTACTTTGGGGACAGAGCCTGCTTAAGTTCAGTTCAGACTCTCCACTCCCTCAGATGCAATTTAATGCTGTCTGCTGCTCAAGGAAAGTGGTGCTGGACAAAGAGCGCTTTGTCTGGTGCTTTGCCTCCCTTGGAAGAGCGGGTGGTGCCAGGGAAAGCTATGCCTCTTCTTCTGAGTGAGCTGAGCAGCACAGCTCCGATGGGGTAATTTTAAGTTCAAAGAGGTGGGTGAGATCTAAGGCAGGGAGGGACACTGCCTTAGAGAGAGAACTGAGTAAAGAACTTAGGTGAGTCCTTTCCAGCCAACAGGCACACCACTCCCTGATATGAAATGTTTTGCACTTTAATTTGTGTTATGCTTTGAACTTGACCTGGCAGCAAGCTATCGCACAGTTCTCCTGAGGCTTTTGTGCTCTGCAGCTGAATATCACTTTCTAGAGAGCAGGGCCCGAATGCAATGCTCCTGAGAGAGGCAGGCTGCCATGTGTATGTGGGCTGGTAAATTATTAATGAATGGATATCTTCTTCCTCAGAAGAAAACCAAGAAAACAACCTACCCACACATTTAATCCCCCCAGTACTCAAGTTTTGTTTAGTTTTTCCTTTTTTTTCTGAAGAGTTGTGCATCTGCAAAGCAATCAGAGATTTGAGAACTTTTCACAAATGCGTATAATAAAAGAAAGCATTGCCACCAGCATATAGCCTTCATGCTTTTAAAAGAGAAATATGACTTCTGTAGTTCTGAATACTTGATTGTGTGAAGTTTCTTGAGAACAACAACCTTCCTCTCCCCATAAACATGTAGAAGAAAGTGTATTGGGTATTCATTTAAAAGTCTGATTGTGGAGTAGTGCCTGAATATTACACAGAGAGAGGGCATTCATTTTATTGAACCGTTTCTGCCTCCTCAACTCTGAGATCAGTAATGTCCATAACACTTAAAATTGTCCATACAGCATCATTACATGCTTTTCTGGAAATATTTATGCTTTAAAATATATTTATTGACGTGATTTTATTTTGTTGCTACCTCATTTTCCCCACAAAGACTTATTTTTTTTATTCTAGGAAATCACAGCTTTGTAGTCTGGAAATTCTTCATATTCCTGACTTCTCAAACCTGTCACCTTGAAAAACTGGATGAACTCATCTTGTATACAAGCAAATATCCATATTCATCTTTCTTTTTTTTTTCCTCAGAGACTTACCTTCAAGTTGTCAGACTTTCCCGTGGTCCTGTCTGTTATTTCACTTTCTGTGACCATTTAAATTTTAGCAAACACTTCTCTGTTGATCTACAGTGCAATATCAAATTGCAGAATCAAAATGCAGTTGATGAGATTGCTGGCAAAAAATGCTTATTTCTTTTGCATCTCTGAGTGCACTTGTTCTTCCTGTTCTTTCATCTCCCCCTGTTAGCCAGTCTGGCACAGCAGCAGCTTTTTATCTAATTTTAATGAAATATTCCCCTTTTGTCAGATCACCTGTGTTGGAGAATCTTGTCTGCTTTGCATTTTTTTTTATAACTGCTAAGGAAAGTATACATATGTCTTCTCTTTTTTTTTTTTTCCTGTTTCTTTCTTTGTGTATATACAACCTTATGTCTATGAGAGATTCCTGGTATCCCCTACAGAACTTGTAGAATTTGATTGATGTCCAGTTTGATGGGTGGATATATCAAAGTTTGCATCCAGCTTTTTAATGATACCACATTCAACACTCTTTTAGTTCCAATTTACCTTTCAGACATTTCAGATGGGCCAGACAGCAAAACTGGAACTGCTATAAGAGTCTGCAGCCCTCAAAGACTGTTGCTCTTTGATGTAATGAAAAGAGTGGGATTAATTCACGGGGTAGTAATATTCCAAGCAATGGAGGAAAAGTCTGTGTCCCAGAAGTTCATGGAAGAAAATACATTTTCTCTCTTTCTTTCTAACCTGGAGTAAGAGTCTATGGTCTGTAGGTACCAGTTCTACCCTAAAATATGCTTGGTGCCTTAGCTTGGACCAAAAGCTTGTGATGACAGTGATATTTTTCAATCCTACTGCAGTGAGGTATACGTGGGAAGAGGTGTATACTTTTAGATACAGCTATCTTGCTCTCCTCTACCTTGACTTCAGCACAAGTATAATCTTGTCCTTGTTTTAAAAAGAAAAACCCTAAGTTTTTCCTTAGCATTGAACTTTGTGTTTTATTTGTGAGAAGGGAGGTAGGAAGAGAGAGGGAAAACTTGCAGCTTTTATGATTGATGACTCCAAATATCACATGTTCCTCTCAGACTTCCACAGTTCTTGGCTGTTACTCAAAGTCCGCAAACTTGAAACTTGCTGCAATTCAGCTGTGACCTTACAAGCATTTACTGTAAGGTGGTTGGTGGGGTTTTTGTTTCATTCTGTTTTCTTGTTTCAGATCTCCATGAGCAGCAAAAAAAGCCAATTGGAGTTGCATCAAATAGGAAAAAGTTCTAGAGGCTTGTACAAAAGAAATTAACTGGAGAGGATGACTTTTTGAAAGACTGCAATTGAGGGAAGGTAGAATAGCAGCCGGGAAACTGGTTTCCAGAAGACTGGGAGATGGCCTGAATCACACAGGATTTGTTTAGCATTGCTTGAATTACTTTGCCTTAGCTCTTGGCTGGTACAGTGGAGTGCTGGGCTCATTTGCATGATGCTGGAAAGACTTAAGTGCTTGGGAGAGGGTCTTAAAAGCTGCCTAACTTAACCACTGGGAAGCTGAGAGAAATAGGCTGATCCCCACTGGGAATCTGAGGTGTATTCAGTGCTGCACTCGAGGTTCTAATCTGATCCCACATTTCTATCGATTTGAAGATACCCTAAGCACCAGCTACAGGAAAATTGGAAATGTGGCTTCTGAGTTCCCAAGAGACAGCTGTTCTCCTCTTTCATGAGGTCTAACTTAACAAATCAGAAGGGAGGAATTGCATGAGCACTACAGCCTACCCAGCTGGTGAGCTCCTGCCAGCAAGGTTGGGGCAGGGAAACAGTTCCTGTTTCTAGGCACTGAGGAGGCATGAATAAAGTGAGAAACTGCTTCACCCCTTGCCTACCCCAACAGGCCTGTAGAAAACCATGCAGTTGAAAGTCTTTAAGGATAGTTAAGGAGCTCAAAAAGGGTTGCTTAGTTTATACTCTGTAATTACAATCTGGAACTTCACACCAGTTTTCCTAAAGTAGGAATTTTAAAGTTTTAACACCACACATCTGGCTTTGAAGTTATCCCTTAATGAGGTAAAGAATGAAAATAAGGGAGTTGTAAAGGCTATATGAAATCAGTTAAAAATGTGTTTCTCTTCTGTGCAAACTTGGGGGAATAATTTTTATTAAATTCTGAGAAATGGGATATTTTGAGTTGATGGTTCATATGGGCAGTGATGCCTTTTGTTAATCTCTTACATAAGGCTGCGTGAATTTTCATTTTTACAGAGTACCAGGTGCAGAAGAAAGCAAGCACATGTAACTGCTAGGAATGAAGCAGTCGCCAATGCAGCTATCCCATGACTCTTACCTGGATAACAGTTCATGCTAGTAGAGGATGAAGACTCTTGCAAAGAAGTAAAGCCCTTAATGCTTGGGGAATTTGGTTATGGACTACTGCACATTTCATTTCATTTGGTTGATTCTTCTGCTTTTGGTTTCACTTTGTTTCAACTTCATCCCCACTTTTTCCTTTACTGATGACTTGTTACATGGACTAAATCTGCATGGGAATTTGTGAGGGAAGAAATTGCCATGAGCTTTCTATAATTAGTCTATGAAATCTCTTTCAGACAGACTGTCCCTTTTCCTTCTGGGGGCCAGAGGGGGAACTGTTACAACTGAGCTAATATGGCAAATAAGCAAGGCAAAAATTATTGATGTCTTTCCCTTCTGTAAATACAGAACCCAGCTGGCAGGAATGTAGAGCAGGAATTTTGATAGGTCATGTGTGTTTAGGGAGGGAGCTGCAGAGAAGTCTTGTCTCACAGGGTGACGTCGTCCTGTGAATTTTTGGATTCCCAAACAGATGATTTTTTTTTCCCTGCTGGAGCCAGTATTTGCTGCTGAAAACAACTGATAGGAAGTGTTGTAGGAATTCTTCAGTCAGCATCCTCCCTATGGAAACCCGCACACTTCACGTCTGGGAACGAGAGCTGGTCACGTCAGTGCTGCCAATTAAAGCAGCTGACATCATTGATGTCCTAAGCTTTGACTGAACTACTGTGCCAATAGGAAAATAAACCCGTGCTATTTAAGTCATGTATAACTGTTTATATGGAGAATGTAATTTGTGTGATTAATTTAGCCTGTGATCCATGGCAGTGATTCTGCTGTGTCAGGGAAAGGCACTTCTGGGAGCCTTGAAATTTAAAGAAGTGGAAAAACTGGCGTTTTACTCTGTCGTGGGCTGTTGTGCAGAGATTTTCTGTTCTCAGCTGGCAGAGATGAACTTGTTTCAGTGGCAGGGAGGGGAGGGAAGCTATTAACACTAATAGCAAAGGTGACCACTATTACCTGCATAGGAGGAACATGGGTATTTAACTTCTTGCTCTGAAGGACCTGTGCAACAGAGAGAAACTGAAAGCCTGTACTTACCTTCTTGCAGCTTTATGTACAGATATGAAGCTCTGTCTTCCATTAATCCCCTTTACTGCAGGTGAGCCTCAACTCTTTTGTTGAGCCCAAGTGTGCAGTTTGACTCCAAATCTGGGTGGAGCAGAGGAAAAGAAGAAAATCCATTGTACCTGTAAGAGGGCTTTCATAAATGTCCTCAACTAGGAACACCAGGCTGCTGAGCCACCTGCCACAAAATCTACAACACTGACAGATGCTACTGTCATCTTGGATAGTTGAAAGCCTATGTAGAATTAAGAAAGACCTTTCAAATCAATGTGTTACGGTTATGTTTTTTAGGGGAGGCACCTTGACATCATGCTCTTTAAATATCTGTCACCAGTTCAACCTTTCCAGTTCATCTCACATAAATGCTATATTGCACTGGACTGGGAATAGCCAGCCAAGACTGGCCGGCTGCATTTGAGTTGCTGAAATAACTCAAACCAGCTGCATCTGTTCCCTGTTGCCTTGTTTCATGGCAATCACCTGATCCTTCTTTTGCTGTGTGTGGACCAGCTCCTCATGTGAAAGGTCCCATTTTTGTTATGATGGCTGCACATGTGCTCAAAAAGGAAGAGTGATGGGTGAGTAGCATGCAAGATCCCACCTGAGAGTTGTCATCAAAATGATGAAACGTGCATTTGTTGTGTTCTGCCAGAATAATTGGTTTGTGTATTTTATTTAGTTTGTTAAACAATTTATAACTTCTTGAGCATAGGCAAGTGTGTGTGTCTGTGGAGGAGAAAGCATTCAGAAAAAGTAAGGACTGGGAAAGCTGTCTCTGCTAAAATGCTGCATGGGCTTCTGCATTTCCAGACCCCAAAAGTAAAGTCTGTGTAGGCCAGGTGGGATCACTGTGAAGCTTGATGGGAAAAGTGAAGCAGGTGAGATGGATGGGCAGGCTGACTTGAATAATCCCGTTCTTTAGCTACTATGTCTCTGCTCAATTAATTACATGGGCTCAAAGTATGTGGGAGAACTAAGACATTGGCTACACAAATGGCATTGCCAAAAATAGAAGAAAAACAAAGTAGTGCTGCATTAGATTCGTGGATCTGAGTTGAGAGATTCTTGCAAATGTGGCTTAGAAACCCAGAACCAGCTGCTGGGAAGGATGTGTCCCTCAGAGTCAGTGTAGGAGAAGAGCTAAAGCATGTCCTGGGGTGTGGGATGAGAAATACTCTGAGTAGGCATGAAGTTGCTGTATGATACTAAATCAGCCTTAGGCTTCACTAGACATTGTGGAACTTTGGATGGGGGAAATGGTCAGTACTTGTAACTGTTCATGGTATCAGATTTTTTCTGTGCAGTGCTGTTGAGCCATCCAAGAGGAGAGTTGCTATAGAAACATAACACGTGAATTTAGACAAACTTTCTAAATAAAATCAACAGAAAACCTGAATTTGAGTTCAGACTGGTAGTGTCTTAAAACAGAATGTAAATAGAAGAGAGTAACATTTATAATTAGGTCTAGTATGCATATGTTCCTATCTGAAAAACTGCTTTCTCTGAGTCTAAAAAAAGGCTGAGATGGACTCAAAATTGAAAGGGTTGGGGTAGGTTGCTTGTTCTCCTTTTTTTGTCAATTTGATTGCTGCTGACTGACCACTGTCCTGCTTCAGGAAGTTTGTGGCTGCCTGTGGGCAGCCTGTTTGTCTACTGGTGTGTCAGTACAGCTGTTTGTCCAGTATCTATTTGTCTGCTGGTGTGTCAGTACACACACTATCAAAGACACACAAAAGTGTCAAAGGATCTGATGGATCTAGTGAATCCAAAGGTCTGCAAGAGCTGTTCTAGGCAGATGGCTGGGACCAGATGTGCTTGTGCTGACTTTTGTCACCCTCTGGCTGTGGGAGTGTTAGGGCAGTAGTAGGGAGGGAGAGGAGTGAGTGGGAAGTACTGGTGGAGGGGGAAGTAGGGGACGGTAGCAGCAGCACCATGGGTGGTGGTGGATGGCAGCAGGAGGAAGAGATGGAGGGACAAGGGCTCCCTACTGGGAGGTCAGGAAGCACCAGCCTTGCAAGGATGAGGCATTCTGCCAACCCTGCTTTGGGATCGGGGATCCCCTGTCAAACTGGTAACTTGCTCTGAGCACCGAGTGGCTCTCAGTGCTCTACTTCGGAAAATTTCTGGTGCCATTTTAGCAAAAAGTTGCTTTGCTAATCTACATTTCTGGTTAAAATTTTAATGACTAGAATTAGTCTGTCTAGAAGAAAGAGACATATGGCAAGCAAATGGCCTTTTTTAATGAGCCTCCCACTCAGCAGTTGGCTGCTCATCCAGTTTGTGTGTGGCACAGTCTTAGAGCAGCATCTTCTTGCCAGATTTAAAAAAAAAAGAATTAAAATCCTGCAACTTTTTGGTGAGTCTCCTTTCAGGAAGGGGGTTAGGAAACATCATCATGTAAGTATTAGAGAAAGACAAAACTTCACTGTAGCTTTTGCAACAATTTATTACCAAAGCTGTAAAAAAATATTCCAGAACCTGGTTTAGAAAACTGGAAAGCACAGAGTTCTTTACCTCTCAGTGGTGGTTGCTTAGCATATATATTTTTCTAGAGCATGTGAAATTTTCAATGATAAATAAAACAAAGTAACATAATATCTGACTTCTGAAAGTCACAGTAGTCTGAAAGGCTGTAATAAATTATTGCAGCTGGTCTATAAAATCCTATTAAAATTTATTTCAGTAAATACTTGTTGGAAGATACTGTATTTGATAGGCAGTAGTGAGTCTGGAGGATTGATGGGACCATTGTTTCTAAACCGGGGTGCCACCAGTATGGGAGCATAAAATTTATGATAATCAGTCTCTGCTGTTAGTAATGGGTCTGTGACTGATCTAAGAGAAATCCACTGCCAAGGTGTAGCTGTGTAAGGGTTCATGGAACTAAAAACTTACTTATTTACGCCCAACTTCCTCGTTCAGCCTTAAGACTTCAGATGAACTTGTGGCAAGTTCAGGCTGTCCTTCAACACTTAACCTTGCCTGCTGAAGAATATTATGTGCTGTGGCAATGACTTTTAATATTGGCTCTGATGTTTGTGTTTGTTCTCATGTTGGAATTAGTTTATGTGTAGCAAAGGAAGAATACCTCATGCTCCATCATCTTGCTGCTAACCCATTCTGAAGTTCTGCCTCACCTCTTGTGCAGTAGTGCTGCTTTTCCTTCTTTCTGTGATTTCTAACACTTTTCCTGACCACTCAGTGATTGCTTTTGAAAGTGTGAAGAACTTTGCTACCCTCTGTATGCATTTGTGGCTACCCAGCCCTCAGCTGAAGAGTGAGGGCTGCTTGTGCAGTCCTTTATCTTGAGCACTGCCACTACTTGGTGGGTTTGAGGGATCCTCTGTAGGAAAGAGGCTGGTTAAATACTTCTACAAGAAAAAAAGAGAGATGTTTCAGACCTGTTTCAGTAGGACTGCCTGAAAAAAAAATGGGAGGTACTGGAGTTCCCTGGGGTGGTAGCAGCAGCAGTGTTCACCTAACCCTTCACCTGGTGCTATTTACTTTGTCTTTAGTTGCCATTACTAAAATCCTTGTGGCTCTTTCAGAAGAGAAAAGGAAGCTATTAGCGGCAATGACTGTGTTCATCCGGCTCTTTTGATAACGTATGAACTCGTAATTGCAATTTAAAATAACTTTTCCCAGTCCATCCCTTGTCTGCACAGTTGTTATCTAAGCAGCCTGGAAACAGAGCTGTGCTGCTGGCCTCAGGCACTGCCCGGTCTGGTGTCTGCAGACTGGTTTAGAATCTGGGGATGAGCTTTTCAGCTGGCCAGCACAGTCTGGGTGTTGGAGGTCTTTTTGTAGACTGTTAATCTTCAGTCTTGCAGGCTTTCTTCCAACTGTGTGTGTCTAGCAGGGACTCTTGGGAAGCTCTCTCCCCCCAAGCCTTGCCGGGACATGTGCCAGCCGAGTGTGAATGTACAAACCTTTTCTATGTCACATTGCTGGGGACCAATTATAGCAGCACAATATAGAGGGGGGGAGAGTGGAGGCATTTGACCCTCTGTATTTGCCAAGTCATATTATCATAGCAAGGTGTGAGTAATAGCCTCTCTCTCTCTCGATATAGATATAGATACACACCACAGTAGCAAATCTTACTTTGATTTGATTTCCAAACTATCTGTATACCTGAAGGCAGACTACTCCCAGATACTCCTTCTTTATGTGTAAGCAGAAAAAAATCATTCAGTGTGAGTGGGCTGAACTTCTCAGTGGGGGGAAATGTAAATATATTTTAAGGAAGATATGCTCTACAGCAATGTAGCAAAATTGCCAACCTAATTTTACCAATGTAGCTAACCAAAACGGTGTTCTTTGCTGTTGGGATTTGCTTGTGGGGGATTGAATTTTTTTAAGCTAGATTTTCCATTGTAAAACATAAAAGGTGTTTACACTCCTATAACATGGTGAATTAGATAGGATCAATGAGGAGTTGGTAGGTCCTGCTGACTGTACAGTAAGTAGTTGACAGTTTTCTACCCGGGAGTAAACTCATACTGTATCTAGCTTATTTCCATTGTCTTAAATTCATCTGAAAAAGGGTAAAGAAAATTTAAGGCAACTCAAAATCAGGTTTTTGCTCTTTCTGTCTCTGGTTCTCCAAAAATAGCCAGAAGAATTCTTTCATATGCAGTTTTCAGCAATACCGTAGTACTTTAATATATTTCAGTATTTCATTTAGTTTCAGGTGTCTCATGTCACACATTTTAAGAGCACAGAATAAAGTTAACTGATCTGCTTGAGGGAGATGGTGAAAGAAGTATGTGGTGCTATGAAATTCCTCTATGACATGTTGCCACAACTTGAATACATCTGAGTGGGTGTGCAAGGAAGCTGGTGTTTCCATTAGAAAGTTCCTGCAAAAGAAGTTTGAAGTCCACACTTTCCATTTTGGAAAAAGCTCTTAAAGAAGTGGGGAAGGAAGGTTAAGTCCTAGAATTACAAACTCAGCAAGTGTTTAGGGGCTATGAAAATTAGATTTCTCTTCCCCAAGTTTTGAAAACCAAGCTACTATATGAATGCTTCGGAGAGGATTGCTCTGCCCAAATCACTAGCAGAATTATCTGCTGCCTTGCTTAATAGAAGGCTGCTTTTTCAGGGTAAGAACATTTTCAGCTTTAAATACCTGTTGTGCTCATAAGCTGCTCTGATGGATAGGAGTTGTACTGCATGTAAACAGAGACCCTCACTTCGAAGGGCCTGTGTCATAGGAGCCATATGTGTGATTTATGTGCATATTTCTAGTGTTTGCATTGTGTGTGGTGGTGATGGGTATCGATTGTTTTCCATACTTGCTGGTCCAGTCACAGTGATGCTGAGATGCATTTATAAAATAAAGTGGAGGAGAAAATAAGCATTGCTGCCTGGGGCCTCCCCTTGAGCACCAGTAAGCCCTGCACTTCCAAATCTGAATCAAAAGTTTCAGCTGTTGCATTTTGAAAGGCAGCACTTGAGTAATACTTGATCTTGTTCATAATTTAGTTGGATCAGTTTAAAACATACTCTCTTTGTAAAGGCTTAGTTGTTTATAAAGCTCAAAACCTTGTTTGGATAGCTATTTGGAAAACTAAAATGGGGGACCTGGTTGGTAAGCATTTGCCCAAGGCTTCAGTATCATTGACTTCAAAAGAAATCAACAATAGAAACAATTTGGGCTGGTTTTGGCAGATGGGGCTTTTTTTTTTTTTTTTGCTTTCCTCAGCTGGAGGGATGATCTTGGGAATAGAGACTGAATACTTTGACTAGCATTGTTAAAAATATCAGTCTCCCTTGCAGGAATTCTCTGTGCTAAACAAATAAACAAAACTGTTTTAAAAGTTTATTCTTACATGTGAGGAACCATTAATATGAATACAGACACCCTCTTACCTATGTCCTCAGACAGTTTCTCTGAAATAGATTTAAAAATTACATTGTGTGTTGTCTTTTTACATTTAGACTCCATGTTGTTGCATGCTGCAGCATGTCATATCATGGCTTCTTAGGCCAGATGAGTTTCACTACTTAATCATGCTTAAAATTAACAAATGCTGTAACTCTGAAATTTATCTTGAGTGATTGGTTTTGTTGTTCTAGGGCTTAGTAACCCTTGTCAGGTAGTTCTTCAGCAAGTATTGTCTTTATTTGAAATGCTCAGCAAGTTGTTTCCCTTGGTAATTCCTCACTGGAGGAAAAATTCTTTCTCTGCCATAAGAAGGAAGTGGCTATGGCACATGGATGATGTCAGAACTTTTGGGTAATGTTTGGAGTAAGTGAAAAAACAAACAGCATCAGGGAAGGATTAGATTAAACTCTTCACTGGCCTTTCATGAAAACTTTTGTGGATGTATGTAACATTTCCTTAGCTGAGCCATTGATTTTTTTTTTATCTTTTTTCAAGACAGTGATAAAAGTCACAATAATTTCAATGGGAGCTGAGCTGGATTACTAATAAGGGCTCTTGAGAAGAGAGATTAGTTGTCCCTGAGTATATGGAAATATTTGTGTTCTCTCTGGTGTTCTGCTCATACTACTATGGTTCAAAAAGGGAGAAATATAAGGGAAGCAATGTAGGTGGCTTTTGGTTATATGAACACAGTGCTTTTGATCTGTGGGTTCACCTCAGTTGAGAGATGGTGGAGGCTACAGATGGCAAAGTTTCCAAATCTTACTTAGGGACAACTAAGGTTCAAAAGCCTTTTGCCTTAAGCGTTGAAGCTTAATCCAGTGGCTATAAAAGAACATCCATCTATATACAGAAATAAATGATAGCAATATCAGTTTAATGCTTAGGGATGAATGGAGATAATGCAGATAGGAGGGTGCATATATTTGTTTAGCTGATTTTATATGAAATACAGATCATATATAATGGCAGCAACAACAAAAATGTGATTCCCCATTAAATATAGCTGATTTTCATAGCAGCAACAAAAAATGTGTCCTTACAAACTCAGAGCACATAAGTACAATTACTAATATTAAATGCACAGAATTAGTGACTCCCAACCACCCACAGCAATGAATTTATGTGTGCTGCATTTTGGGAGCACCTTTTAGGTTCCTTACTCTTGGCTTCTGTGGCTCAGAAACACTAAGGAGTGAACAGTATAAATGTGGTTTCCACTGAAAAGAGAAGGTGCAAGATCATATACAAAGGATTTGTATTATTTAATGAGAGCACCTCTTGAAGAGTTGAACTGCAGACTCTTTGAACCATATCCAATCAAACATTTGGAAACAGATGCCTTCAATGTTGTTTCTTCTCTCTTTCCTTCCAGTGGAAAAAATTGCAAACATTAAAACTAGCTGGTAGAGGTTAATACTGCATGATCACTTTTTAGTTTGAAAAAGAACAAGAAAAAAAAACAATCCTACACATCCAAACTGTAGTTGTCAAGTCTCCTTGTTTTTGTGGCCATGTACATTTGTAGGATTTTTCATTGTAAATGGAACATATACCATGCAGAAGTCAGTAACTCAGTAAATGTAAATCCCCACAGTACTGTTTTCATGGATGTCTTTCAGTCCAATGGTGACGCTTTCTTTCTTCCTTTTCTACATGGGAGTTATCACTTATGATTTGTGGAGACCTAATAACTTTGATGTTTGACTATTCCAGAAGGTCTGACTAATAGAGATGACAAAATTTTGTCTGTGAACAGTTACAGAAGAAAGAGTTCAGGCCAACATGGAAATCAAACTTTGTGTGGTGACACCAGTATTCTTCTAAATAGTGTAAACAACCAGACAGATTATTCTTAGCAATGATTTACAAACCCACTAGAGATTTGATTGCATCCAGATTATAATGCAACATTTCCCTCTGAGCTGCAAAGTCAGTTATTTTGTCAGTAGAGGTTGTTAGATTGCCACTATTTTTTTTTCCTGTTGTGCCCATGTGTGGTATCATCTCAATGTTTTTGGCTGCTTAACAGTCTCACAGTTACTAAAGCAAAATCAAAGTAAACATGTGAAGAATAGCTAAGAGATTGTTAAATTCATGTAAAGATTTGGTAAATCCCCCCAAACAAAATAAAGAAATTCCCCAAAACGAAAAAATTTCTTCTGTGCCTGGCAAATTCTTTTACTGGAATCTTTCCCCTTATGTTATCAGACTGCTTTAACTGTTTATTTATTTAATTATTTGCTTTTGTTTTTGTCTGCATATATACTGGCTCCAGGCATTGGCGACTAACCCGAGTTATATTTGTGGAGTTGATGTTTGTATTGTATTGATTGTGCTACTCCTAAATATAGCAAAGTCATTTTTAGACTGTTCTCTCCCTCTTGTTTTGCAGTCGTTCAGAGATACATGTTCATCTGTTAAGCACCACTGTCCTGCAAGTTCAATACCTTAGCATTTCAGTTTGAGTAAAAGCTTTGTCGTCTTGAGATTTGTGAAAAGCAGTAGTGGAAAAAATACCTTTATGTTGTACTTGACTATGAGAAATTTGTAATGATATTTTTGAATAGCTGTTAACTGTAAGAATAGATTTTAGGCCATTTAAAAAATCCCTAAACATTCCTTTATTTCATTGTGCAATTAACAAGACCAACATACTGCTTGAGAAAAGCCATTATTAATTTCCTAAAAAGTTACTGATATATTGTCTTAAAGGGTGCTTTGTGTCAGAATAAATCCTTCTCAGGTCCAGAATGGTGGCAGTAGGTTTTCTATGGTTTTAAAGTTCTGTAAATCTTCCAGTAAGAGGCTACTTATTGTTGTAGTCTTGTAAGGACAGGACAGTGGGGCTGCTCCTGTGGTTCTTTGTGAGATGAACTGCATTCTTGGCTATGAACATGCTATTTGTTCAAAGTCTTGTTCTGGAGGCATCTTAATGTTTAGGCCCAGCCAGGAGAAAAGGAGAACTTCCCACGTGAAACAGGAAGGTAGATGAGGCTGAACTTCCACAGGCTGTACACAGCAAGAAAGTTTTATAACCCATGTCTAGATAAACTGCTCCTTTTAGATTAGAGACTCTGTATTTTATTTACCAGATGCTACAGGCTGAGGTGATGGAAAATGAAGGGGAATTCCTGGCTCTGGGCTGAAGTATTTGTGTGGGCTTGTGTAATAGAGACCCAGAATTAAGAATAGTAACTGAACTAGCCTGATCCTGACCAGAGACCAGCTTTAAAAGTACTTGGTCTCTGGCTAGAAAGGAATATTTGTGAGAACAGTTGCAATTTGGCACTGAGTTGCAGTGTATTCATGAACACAGATGTAAAGCTAGAAGAGCATCATGTAATTCCAATGGAGAATGTCTGCCCAACCACTGACATTTCAGAAGCAGCAGCAGCTTTTGGTTACGTAGCGCTGGATTCTGAATCCGTTCACATGCCCCAGCTGTGCCTCATCTCTGGAGTTGTCCTCCATCAGCTCTGCAGAGGTGCCCCACTGCTGGTGTGTGGCCTGTGGTGGCCAAGTGGGACACTGCTGCAGCACAGTAAAGTGGAGCACCTGCTATACCAGCTCCTTGCATGCTACTTCTGTTTGGTAAACAGAATGTAAAGCGCTAGAGGAAGTAGTAAAGACAATAATTTATAATCTCTTAAATTCATGACGTAATCAGGACTCTTGCAAGGACAGATTTTGTAAGCATCTTTCCTGCTTTATTAGTATTATCTTGTGTTGCAAAACTCTTCCTATTGTCAGATCAGTTTGTAGGTATGTTTATTCTTAGGGGCTGGGACTTCTTTCATCCACAAACCGAACTGTTAATGTCTGGTGTATTTACGTTACACCCATTTGCCATCTTTGAGTTCTTGAAGGATTGCGATCTGCTGTTTAACATTTTTCACTGACCATGTAGTACTAGAACTTTCTTTAGACTGATTTATATGACCTTTCAAAGGAACAACCAGCCTCGTTCAGTTAGTTAGTGCATGGTGCTAATAACACCAGGGTTATGGATTTGATTCCTGTATGGGTTGTTCTCTTAAGAGTTGGCCTTGTCTCTTTCAACTCAGAATATCCTGTGATTTGTGAATCTGTACAGTATATTTCCTCTAAAAATGCTTAATTCCATAGCCTTTTCTAGTCCTTTCTTCATCCTGCTGAAACTAACTAGTAAAAATCTCTTCATATGGTCTTTATGTTGACTGCTTAGCCATAAATGTGGATTTAACAAAACAGTTTGTTGTTAGCCTGCTGTATGTCTAACATACTGACAAAGGTTTTAAGCAGGACTGAAATCAAGCTGACAAGGGCTTAAATCATACAGCTAAAGGATACGAATGCAAATTTGTCAACTGTTGTAGCCCTAATATCTAAGTAGTCCTCTAAAAAACATTTGCTGCTTTGTTGCCAAGATTTTCTTGAGGAGTTTTCTTTTGTTTATATTTCTTTAACAGAGGTGGAAAAGGTGCTTGGGCTGATTTTTTTCCCCTTGTCTTAGAAGGTAATACATCCAGAAATACAAATGTGTACTTCTAACAACTTGTTTTCAAAAATGCAGCATTTAAAAAAAAAAAAAAACTTTGTGCTGCAGAACATTGTAGGCATTCAGAAAAAAAATGCTACTGTAACTTCAGAAAGTTCTTGAACTAAGCTGTGACTGATCTTAAGCTTATTTAGTGGACACTTCAAAATTAAAATAGCACCTGCACAAGCTGGTCAGAACATGGAGCCATAAAACCATTTTTTTATTCCGCGCCTTGTTCTTGCATGCTGACACATAGCAAGAAATGTGTTTCCAGGTGTTTGTACATGTGTATATGCACACGGTAATACCCATGATCAATCACCATACTACAGCTCATTTTCTTACACCTAATTCTTTTCTGAAGAAAAGTGAGTATCTGTAGGACATGTTCAATTTCAAACTTGGTTTAACCAGTTAGAGAGCTTGACAGTCCTTTATTATTTCTCTCTTTAGAGCAGCTACAATACCTGAAGCACCATTCAGATACATAGGCAAGTAGTTCTTGTGGTGGGAAACTTTCTTTCTGCTAAAGGCAAGTTAACAGAGGGGAGGTGAAGAGAAGATGGCCACAGAGCATATACATTCAGGCATACAACTCTTTAGAGCTGCATGGATCTTCTTCAAATGGCTGTATGACCTTTTTTTGGTGGGTTTTTTTGGGGGGGTTTTTTTGGGGGAGGGTTTTTTTGTGGATTTTTTTGTTTGTTTGTTTTTTGTTTTTTTTTTTTTAATCTGGCAACCTCTTCCTCAACTGAGTGATGCTTCCTGTCTCCCTTTCTTGGTAGGGAGCCTGCGTGTTCTGCCAGAAAGCAGCTGTCACTTGACACAATCTGTTCTGTGCTCCGGCGTAGGCTGGCTGCTCAAAGGGGAGCTCTGTTGATTCTTACACATTAGGAGATTAGAGAGTGACTTCAACCTCCCTTGGTTATTAGGGCTTAAAGACCAGCTGCAGAGTAAAATATTTGGAGCCTGTTTCACTAGCTTTCTGCAGTGAAGCGTGTCAGGGTTATGTGTTGAAGGAGTGACGGGTGTGCTATTCTGACATCTATTCCGACATCGACAGATGCCTTAAGTGTATCGTGGTTGATGTGGAAAAGAGAAAATGGGGGGAAGGAAGGTGTGAGATTAAGGGTTTATGAAGTGAGATTTTGGTTTTGTTTTTTGCAGAGGTTTAATAGGTAAGGTCCATGTTTTAAAATTTATGTAAGGTCCATGTTTTAAAATTCATATGTATATATCTGTTGTCTACATACATATACTTATATGCTCATACATAACCAAATATACACACACACCTGTCTGTCTATCTATCTGTTTGAAACTGTGATAACTAATTACTACTGCCACCTTTTTTTAGTGCCTGTCAGCAATTCAGAGTTGCAATTCAGATGTTCTTCCTGAAGGTCAAGTTCTTGCTGCAAACAGTAGAATAATGGGGTAGTAATACTAAGCTTCCATAACAGCAGTAAGTGAAAGAAAAAAAAAAATATTTCTGCAAAATAATTAAGCCTGTTTGGAAGATAATGTGCTCTAGAATCACGTGCCAAGGCCTAGTTGCAAGGAGATTCTGAGTTACAAGAGACACTTGTATGTGAGCTTAATTCTCTAGAATAAGCTTTAATTAATAATTGGCAGTACAGGAAATTTTGCCATCTACTTAGTCATCTGAGAGTCCTGTCTAAAATGTCTCCTCAGGACAATTTGAAAGAGTCAGTAGTACCCTACATAAATATCTTACTAATGCTCTGTTTCTGTGATTACTCTCCAGACACTCTGATATGAAAGTTACACATTTTGGGGTATGTTAATTAAATTTAAATGAAAAGCAGTGTAGCTGAAGGATATAAGAAGAATTGATTATCCTTTGGCATTTTTCATAGTCTTAAATCTGAATGCAAAACCATTATTTTTTGTTTAATTGTAAGGCAACCTTACACTTGCAGTATTAAATTTAGGAGATTTTCTGCTAAAGACATCTTTTTTTTATTCTTAACATTTATGCTTCTATGCAAAGACAGCACAATTAAGGCCTATTAGCTAAACTAAAGTGGTTTGAGAAGGTAATGTTAAAAATCATACTTCAGTGTATATTTAGAGTTCTCCAGTGGTCTCACAGGAAAGCAGATTGTATACAATTTGACTCATTTATTTTACTAGAAAAGCAATTGTGGACAACATGGGAATGATTCCCATCTTGGAAAATGATGAAAAATATTTCAAAGAATGCAAATGAGTCAACAAGAAAAGTTGTGTGTTTAAATGTAGTCTCATATTTAAATGACAAACTGTGATTTTTCTTGGTTTCTTAAAGTGCTTATTTTCTCCTTCAGGTTGTGAAATTGAGATTTGTCATAATAATTCAAAAAATTCATGAGTTCCACAGACACTGTCCACAACTGTTTCAGCTGTTCAGCATTGTTAGAGATCATGAGATTGAGGCTCCTCACCGCTTTCCCACCCCTTCCCTCTCTTCTGTCTGTAAAGACTGTTTTGTTTGTGTAGTTCCTTGGAACAAAATCCACTGACAGCAGTCTGTGCAATAGATTTATTAAGCAAATACAGTAGCTCCTTCTGTAGCTTCCTTTCCTGTATCGTGCCTGTGACCCCTGGAGTTTTTCCAAGATAATGTCAGTCTTATGCTTCATAGTTGGATCCATTAATTATGCTTATGAGGAACTGAGCGTCTTAGAGTTCATTCATTCATTCATTGCTTCTCTTCACAAATCCTGCCAAGTTAACTGGTTCTTAGAGGTGTTGGGTTCCAGCAGAAGGCCTTTAGGTTATGCTCTGTGGGACCACCTACTAGCTGGTCATTGGTGAACTAGCAGAGTGTTGGTGACACCATGCTGCTCCTTGTTTCCAGCTTTTATCTAACAGTTGAAAGTTAAAAACCAGGACTGCCCTGGAAGCTGTTTTAGTACAGCAAATTCATGTGGGCTTGTGTAGTTGGAGATAGTCACTGTAACCTCACTGAAGAGGTTGGACCACTTATGTGCTGTTGAAGTTGTTCAGGGTTCTCTTTTTAATATTGCGTCTTTGACTCATTTGAATTTATTTTTTTTTCTGTAAAGATCCTGATATTTCTATAACCAGCATAAGCTGAATAACAACAACAACAGAAAAACTCCTTGCTTTTCACAATTGCATTAAGTGTAGTCAATAAAACATTAAAATTCACTGCTGCAGGGGTAACAAACTTGGAAATCTTCCTGTTCCCTCCAAAATCTCTTGTGTATGAACTGTGTGTACTCTTAACATAACTTCTCTAAGCCTGTGCAGGAAAATATAAGGCAAGTGGTAGAAAATCAAATGCAAAGCAAATATTAAGGGTCATGCCTCACTGATTAAACATACCTGAAAAAAATACCTTCTCTTTTAAGTAACATGATGATCATCGACTGTTTGTCAAGCCAAATAAAAGACAAATGTGTGGTGCTTCTCACCATGTTCTGCTGCTGTAGGTGTGAGCTGCTTGGTGCTGCACAGACATGGTAATTTTCTGCAAAGGTGTTCACTGGGTTCATTTTTACTTTAGCGGTGTATCGAAGTGAGAACCTGAATGAAAACAGAGTGGAAATAGTGGTGGAGCAAGCCTGGCAATACTGAATGATGACATCTTTCATGTGATGGTAGGAACAGGAAGCGCAGCAGAGTGGGGGAACAGAATGGAGCTTTGGTTACTAAATATGTTGATTGCTGTCAGTTCTCTGCTAATCTAATCCTTCCCTAGTGGATGAGTAGGATGTGCAGGGCTTGCTGCTCTGTAGGTTATTTTATACATAAAAACTGTATTTCCTATGCAGGCTGTGTGCTTACATCAATCAAAGGACAAGCTGGTCTGACTTAGATGATGAAACTTCTGTTTATGAGGACTCCTGATTGCGTATTGATTCAGTTATGCCTAGCTGATTGTGATGACACTGTACCTCGTTAAATTGAATTAATTTGCATACTACCTCTGGATTAATCAAGAATAACTATAACTACCAAGTGCTTGATTTTGTTCACATCATTACTCTGAAGCATAAACATTCAGTAGTGACAAGAATGGAGAAGAGTAGACTTCCTAGCGCAGTTTCCCTGGAAACTTGATTTGGAGTTTTTAATTAAGATGGTATTTGGGGCTAATGGATTTGCCCCATTATTTTAAAAGTAGTAAATGACAAATCAGAGTTTGTAGTGGATGTTGATTGCTACCAGTAAAAGAATTGTTGGGGGCCTGCCAAAACATTTGGTTATCTGGCTTTTTCCAGGTGTGTTTTTATTTGTGAATTCTCTTACTTTACTAAATGCTTCCTAAGGGCTTTCTTGGAGATTCAGATGTTGTCTGTAATCTTATAAGGCAGTTTATAAACACATTTAATTAAAATCTGTATAAGGACTTATGGTTTATGGGTAATTATGGCTGTCCGGCAGCAAATGAAAAAACTGCCTGACAATTTTGCATGGGCGAATAAATGTAAGACTGATGAAAGCTTCCAGTTGAAGCTTAAAGTCTCTGCTTGTCCTCTGTCTGAATTGAAACCAGAAGCTCATGACTTATATGTGATGAATCAGTTCACATTCAGAGGCTATAAATCCTGCACAAATGAGCCAAAACTGAGGAATACTGAATTTTTATTAACAAGAAAACTGGCTTTTGATGGGTGGCCACTCTGTCCTTGGGAGAGTTGAGGTGGTTTTGATCTTCTGTGATCAGAGCCCTAGGCACAGGTCTGAGATTTACAAATGGTGACAGATTACTAGTACTTGACCTAGTTGTAGATGGGGAGGGAGTTCAGGATTAAAATCATACTGGAGTGACTCTTGTTACGGCCTCAAGCAGCTGGAAAGCCTGGCTAGAGCTGCCCTTGCAGAGACCGTGGCTGCCACGTGGACGGACGCTCCAGGGCTATGGCGTTCACCTCCCTGCTAGTGCTGAGTGCTCCGACGTGGGTTTGCAGCTTTGGTAGCTTCACGCTGAGAGGAAACGAAGGGACGAGAGAGGCACACTTTGCCGGGGATGCTGAGAACTTTTATTTCCCACGTGGTCGCAGCGGTGGTCGGAGCGACTGTTCCCAGCGCGGTGCAAGGCAAAATGGCCCCGAACAAAAACTTGCATTAGATTAAATAGGGGGTGGGCAGACAGGGGTGGAAAACCCCCTCGCCCAATAGGGACAGACAACAGGGGAGTGACATGGAACATAACAACCTATGGGAACATAACAGAGGTGGGTACAGCGTTCTGGGACAAATAGCATTGCAAAGGTGGGGTGATTGACACAGAACTTTCAAGAAGAATCAGGGAGTGGCTACAAGATTGACATGTAAGAGCTCCCATGGTAGACAGCTTGGAGTAAACCATTATGAGGGAAAATAGGGGTACAGAGAACCAATCTAACTAACATTTATTAAAATCCCTAACTAAACCAACACAACGTACAACATCTTGTTTGGTAGCAGTGGTAGAAACCCTACTTGGAGCTACAGCTGCCAACCACCTCTTCCAAAGGGCACTACAGGGGCTTGAGAAGCCAACCTGGCTCTGCAGGGAGTGTGCTGTCTTTTCTGGGATGTGAATGGATTGTTTGGGAGAAGATGGAAGCCTACACTTTTATAATCTGGGTGCACAAACTTGAGCCACTCTTCTGCTAAGACTGTAGGAGAGCTACGTCAGAGTTATAGAAGGGACCTTAAAGATCCTCTAGTTCCAACCCTACTGCCATGGGCAGGGACATCTTCCACTAGACCAGAGCCCCATCCAGCCTAGCCTTTAACACTTCCAGCAATTCTCTGGGTAATCTGTTCTAGCATCTCACCACCCTCACAGGAACAAATTTCTTCCTAATATCTAATCTAAACCTTCTCTCTTTCAGTTTAAAGTCATTCCCACTTATCTGTCACTACACCTGCCCTGGTAAAAAGCCCCTCTCCAGCTCTATTGCAGACCCCCTTCAGGTACTGGAAGGCTGCTCTAAGGTCTTCTCTTCTCCAGGCTGAAGAACCCCAACTGTCTCAGCCTGTGCTCCAGCCCTCCGATCACCTTTGTGGCCTCCTCTGAACTTGCTCCAGCATAGCCTTCCTTTGCTACTTGCAGCAAGGCCAGTGCAAAATCCCTGTGGGTCCATAATGAGACAATCAGTGGTAGTTGATTTTACTGACAATTTTGGTGGACTGCAGAGCTCTTACTGTGATAGTCTGTGATTGATCAGAAACCTGAACTTAATGGCTGTGGAGACTTTCCAGTCCCACATTTCTGTGGATTTTACATCTTGCTATTGCCAAAATGTCATCTGATATTTGAGGTATCAGAGAGCAGAAGGCCTTTGGCAAGCAGTCTGACCAGTTTCTGGCTTTTCCCCCTAAATCAAATAACTGACAGCTTTTTGCGTAGCTGTCTAGTCTCTGATTTAAATCTTAGCTAAAGTTTTAAAACCCAGATACCCTGGAATGTCCTGTTTATTTTTCTATGGGAGAAGTGAAGAGGAAGGAAGGGAATATGCAAGCAGAGTGGGGCAGAAGCTGTAGTGTTTGTAGGTATGTTGTCTCACTGTGACAACAAGTTATATAGAGAGGCATAATATTTTTGTTAGACCAGCTGGAATTTCACAAGATACATTTGGAAAAGGTAGGCAGTCTTTTGGGCACATGGCTCTTAGGGTGGAACAGCTATTTTTGCACTGCATGGGAGGGATGAGAAACATGGAGTCCTTGGTGGGAAGAAAAAAATGGAGGATTTGAGTATTAAAGTAGGAGGGTGAAACAGTTTGACGTAGTGCAGAAAAAGTTCTCAGCCTCTAATCTCATCTTTACAGGGTGAGATTTTACACTTTCTTTTCTCTGTGACTAGGTATTGTTATAACTAGCAGATAGCAGTGTGGAAAGCACCCATTTTAGTCCTCTGTGGGCACCATGTTGTTTTTTATGCACAGAGTGGTTTGGTTTGGAAGGGACTTTAAAGCCCATCCAGTTGCAAGCCTCCTGCCATGGGCAGGGACATCTTCTACTAAACCAGATTGCTCAAAGCCTGCTCCAGCCTGGATGGAAAGTGGTGCCTTCAGCGAAGACTAGTTCCAATTCTTTGTTCTTGGGCATCTGTGAAATTTGTGTTCTGTGGGAAGGTGCAAGTGAGGAGAGGAGGCTTTCTTGTTACACAGGGAGAAGAAAAATAGATGTGTTGGAGACCTTCTCACAAGTAGCCAACAGTGCTTACCTGAACATGAGTCATCTCCATTTCAGTACCTGATCTAGCTGAGTGGAAAGACAGACTTCTTGTGTTGCAGATGACTGCCTGGTTTTTGAGGCATGAAAGAGATGCTGCCTATACACCCAAATCTAAGAAGTGAACCATGGTAAAAGATGTTGTAGTAGGAAAATCCAGTGAAGATTTCTTAGAAATAGCCATTATTTTTTGATTTATACAGTTAAAATAGATTTTTTTAAATGAAGGAATTCTAATAATATTTTTAAAAGCAAATAAAAAAGCCAAACAAACCCTGACTAATGTATGTCTGTGCTGTAATATATCAATAATTGTATTGCCTTCCTTCCCTCTAATCCCAACCAGTTCTTTAGAAGAGTGAAGATGGTTGCTTAATGTGTAGTTTTACACTTAATTGATTGAGACTGGATTGAAGGGGACTTCTGCAAGTCCTCCTCAAAAGCATTCATTTATCAGCTACCCATGTAAGAAGGGTCCAGAGAGTGATCTGGGTGAATGTTGTTTTATACTGCATGTGTTCACCATCTGTGATTAATCTGGATTAAAGAGGTCACACATGCAAGATTTTAATCTAGGCATTTTAACCATGTGAAAAAACCCTACTGATGTTTTCTAACGGGTCAGAATTCAGAGTTATTTTTAAGAAAATTTTGATTTTCTAAATAACATCCTAGCGCCATTTTACTTCACAACCTAAATATTACAGTCTCTATAAGCATTGTGTGGGAGGCATGTAACAGAAGATAAGTGTGTCTTACATGAATATAGAGTTCTAGATTTGTTTTGTTAGTTTTTATTGGGAGTAGTAGGCTTAGTAGTATTTAAGCAAAAAGCATCCTTAAAAGTCAGACAAGCCAAGGAGTTCTAAAAGATGCTTGTTGTTGATGGTTAGGGGGCAGAGAGATCTACTCACTTGATTTAAAAGAATATCCTCTGGACATCTAGAAATATTTCTAGAACTCAGAACACTTTCCTATGCTGCCTCCAGACAAGACTGTTGTGGAAATTTTGTATAGTGTTTATCTTGGTAAAAATAACACTGCTTCCATAAAGACTTCAAAATGTTGGCTGTGGTTTTGTCAGTTTCACCCTACAGCTGGAAATGGGTTCACATCAAGAAAACTGGAAAAGTTATGGTTTAACAGAAACCTGTTTAGTAAAATGTGAAAAATAAAGTTGTAGAAAAGCCTGAACTGTGTTCATTGACAGAAAGTGCAGTTCATAACTGTTGGTCTCATGTAAGTCGGTAGCATCTTTCATTATAAATGAGCGTGGTTTTAATAATATTTACTACAATTTAAAAGCACTTCCCTTTCCTGTCAGATTTGAGTGTTGCACAATGCTGTATTTGGACATTTTTGATATAATCTACCTTAAGTAGCAATTCAGAAATGAGCCAGGCAGAGCTGTTTCTTAAATGATGTTCCCTTTTAGAACCGGGAAGACTTGCACTGTGTAGCTGCTAATGCTTGAAAGCAGCTTTGAAATTCAAGTTGGTTTAAGGATGGCCTCTGCACTCCTGTACAAAGGAGAGGAGCTGGCTCACTTCAACTCCTTCATGCTACTCTGGTTTACAACAGTTGAAAGAAGAATCCAGGTATTTCTATTTCTTTATTGAAAGAAGGATATTGCTAGTCCTGTAGCAGCTTCTAGAACTTGTATGGGTATATGAGGCAAGGAAAATATTAATCATTACTTGCGAGGCACCATGGAGATGTCACATTTTGTAGCTTTTAATGTTATGGCTCATTTCTGCCTTTTATGGCATTACTTCAGTGGTAATTTCTGTAAAATCTTACGTATTCTTAATGCTTCTTGTGACTACTTTCCTTAGGAGGGAAAAAAAATAGAACATGTTTGCCTGATACATTTCAGAAGGAGAAACATTTCAACAGAAGCTTCTTTGGGTTTTTTTGTTTGTTTTTTGGACTAATTGTCTTTGAGGAATTCAAAGCCCATGTCAGAACTTTAGGAAGATCTTAACAACACCTTACTAGGTGATGAACAAAGACATACATTCAATTGCTTCAAGCAACAGACTATGTCTGTCACTATCTGTCTGTCCAACAGCATTTAGAAAAAAATAGGAATATTTTTTATCAAAATAAAGGCTACGAAGGAAGTTCCTTCATAGTGTTTTTTTATCTCTTTCATTAGGAACTATTGAGACTTAAGACATGCTTACATATGCATGCTATATCTCCTACCCATTGCTTCATGTATTGAAAATGCTTCTTTTGACTCTTCCTCAACTCACTGGCCATTTCACTGCTCTTGCACACCAGCATCCCTTTTGGAAAACTATTGTAATGTTTAATACAAACATCATATATTCTGTGTAGTTGCAACACAGTACAGTTTGTAGTGCATGTTATTTACACACATTTCTAAAACATGGGGAGTATATCTGAGATGACAACAGTTGTTACATGTAAGGAACACAAACTCTCTGAACTCATGAATGTTTTAGAGAGTTGTAGCCTGAGTGCTCCCTTGCTGGGTTTTTATAGTCTAATTTGATGTTACTACAAAGACAGAAATCTCTGTGTGCTACTGAACGCTTTGCTTGTTTACCTCAGTGATCATTGCTGGTGCCTCTTTTTTCTAGTTGTCGGTCAGTTCCCCGACATGTTCTGCCTTACTGAAGCTCTAAAGAAGAGCACAGATAAAGAATGTTTCTTTTGCTGTTCCATGTGACACTTGAGTTGTTTTTTAAGAATACTGTGTTTGCCATCAGTAGCTCTTTTACCATGTTCTTTCTTTGTTGTTTATTTTAATGATAGATTTCTTTCTCCTGAAGAAATAGCAGATATCATCCATGCAGACTTGGTATGTTGGAGGGTACTTGGGGGCAAACAAAATGAAATGCTCTTTCACCCATACAGACAATTTAGATTCAAGCAAGAAGTGTTTATGGTCTGCATTTAGTGCTCTGCTCTGCCTTTTTTTATTATTATTTTTTAAGAAAGTGGTCTTTTGGTATGTCTGAAAATCAACCATCCAAGCTCCTGATTGTTCCAGTTTTAGAATTCTTGACAGCTGAAATGGAATCTGCTTTAGAACAAGAGCATGAATAAAGGTTAAAGGCAGGCATCAAGCATATTGCTGGCAGCAGACATCAAAGATTTTATTTTCAGCTGGATATTTAGAGATGGAAAACAAATTTAGTAATAGTTTACTTCTGTTTATAAATCTGAACATGAGTCAACTGTGTCATGCTGTTGCCTCAAGGAAAGAGGAGGGGTGAAGCGTCTGAGATGGAAGTCAGTCCGTAGGATGATACGGTTCTGCTCTCCCAGCTGTTGGTAAGGCAGGAGCTGAGCAGCATGTTCACTTCTGACACCAAATATCAAGAAAAGTGCAGGCAACTGGAAATACAGATGACAGCAGCAAGAATAACCAAGAGCTGGAAAACACAACCTCTGAAGGGAAGAGTCCTAGCAAGGGAGATTTAAATGAGTTATTCCAAGTAACCCAAAAAACTTTTCTGTGTATGAGGATGCTACTCATTAACTTAAAGTGCCTTGACAGTTTAAGATGTCTCCTATGTTAGAAGCTTTAAAAACAGGTCAGATATTTGCCAGAATTGGTTTAGAGGTAACAAATTCTGCATTGGAAGTGAGAGAAGGGAGGGAAGAGAGAACCTTTGGACATCTGCTTTTTTCTCTTGTTTCCTGTGATTTAAACACTGAGCTATTATAAAGTTCCAATCATACCCATTCTTTCTCAAATGTGTGCATGGTTTTTAGCATTCTTATTAATGAATTGAATGTCTGGCAAACAAAAGATCAGGCATGGATAGAAAATTAATTTAGGTGAAATATTCTAGATTAAAACAGCATTTATTTCATTGTAGACAGATACAAAAATTATATGTGTAGGAACAAAGGCATCTAAGTTACATTTACAGGATCAAAACACACTGTGTTAAGAAGCATCATGAAGGTCTTGATTATCCACTGTGAGATTTTTTAAATCTAATTTCTGTGGTAAATGGGCCTCACAGTAACCAATGGGTTGAGAAAACAGAGGCATATACGAGTCTCTCTTTGGGACTGATGTGACTGCAGCCAGAATACAGTTTATGTCTAGTTTTCACAGTGGAGCAGATACTAGGAGAAAACAAGAATTCCTAGAAGAGGCACATGAACATGATGGGCTGGACAATAATATCACTTGTGAGCTCTGGAAGCTTGGAAGGAAAGTTAGTTTTATTCAGCTGTGGCCTTGAGGAGCTTTCCCTTACCAAAGCAGTGAAATTAAGCCATGTAATGTTAAAGCTAGAAGAGCCTGCCAGGCCAAGTCTCATCAGAGCAGGAATCAAAAGTAAACAAAATGGTAGCAATCAGGATGAGGACAGAAACATTAATTTGAGGGTAAAACTTCCTTCCCTGGAAACATTTCACTCAAGATTGATAGGAGAATTTTTTTCTTCTCTTTTGGAATAAGCAAAAACCCATAAGCCTTAACTCAAAAGAAATAATTCATTGCAATCCTCTGGCTTGTTCTATCAAAGAGATAAAGACTTAGATGATTACATTGGCTCCTTCTGGCTTCATAATTTTTTTTGCAAAATGAGGAAGAGGGGGAGGATTAAATGGGAGATTAGCAGCTCTGGTGGGAGTGGAAGGAGGGTTTTCCCATGACTGGCATTTTGTAATCTCTCTCTGAAAGTGGTGTTTTCAGTCTTCATGCCTGTTCTTTTTAGATCATTACTATTTCTCTCAATTTTCATATCAGAGAAGTATATTTTAGCTTTTATTCTTCTCATAGCAGGGAGGACATTGTTCACTTACCATCAAGGGAATTCCTCTCAATTCTTGATGTTTTGGTTTTTTTTCAGTAATTGTTTAATTTGTTATTTTGTTTGACACCATATTTTCTGGAGTCACATAATTGCAAGCAATCTTCTTTCATAGTAAAGAAACTGCTCTAAAAAGATGTCCTGAAAACTGTAAAATCTGACAAAAAGACAGAACCAAGTAGTTGATGGTGTGGATCTTGTACATGTTAAATATATAATGACTTTTGTGGGGGGAGTGGGGTAGAAAAGGCTTGGTTTACATTTCCAGTATTTAACCATTTATAGATAAAACTATGAAACTATACATCCTTCATGTTGAGGGAAATTGCAGTAACGTACTGTATAAAGGGAATGTCAGAGAAGGAAGTTTGCTAACTTCAGAATGATCTTACTGGTAAGATTAGTTAGCTGTGAAGAGCTCTCTGCGAATTTTTGTGTATCTGAAATTAGTGATCAGCAGGAAAAAGTCACTGAGATAGCTGGGGGCTGTAGCATGTGGTGTTATGAGAAAAACTGGAGGAAGTTAGGCTTGGAGCCTGGAGAAGATAAACATGGGGGGTGACAGTGTCCACCAGCTACAGGGAGTTTTGAGGCAAGACAAGTGAAACACTTCAAGGGGCGCAATGAAAGAGCAATGTATGCCATGTTCAACAGGGCAACTTAGGCTTGGATGTATGGAGAAGCTTTGTCACCATCATTGTGGTTAAAGCTGGGAAAGAATCACCCAGAGGTGACATGAAGTGTCCATCCTTGGACACCTTCCAACCCTGATGGAACTGGATGCTGGAATCCACCTTTCAAGTTAGTATTGCTTTGAGCAATTCATGACTTCCAGAGGTCCTTGCCTGATTAAGGACATTACAGATTTGTCTTGTAAGGACAGATATCCCTCTCCTTTATTTCCTGCTTATTGCTAAATGCTGAATCTGTACACTGAAACCTTACTTTAAAATGGACAATTTTATTCTGATGTTTGTCTTGTTTTATGAGATGCTCTTAAGAGTTGGACAGCAAGGAAAGGAAGAAAGGAACGAACATGTCTTTATCACCTGCAGTATACTGGTGGCGTTTCTTTCTGTGGGAAAGGAAGTTTGGTGGTGTACCACAAGGTGTAGTGGTAAGGGTTATAGCCATCTAGTTTCTCATCTTTCTCAGCCTTCTGAATTACTGCCCAAAAACTGAAGCTGATGTTGAGATTTGCTGTTTCCTCCCTTTCTGCTACGAGCTGGGGATGTGTGTGGGCGGCTTTTTGTCCCACTCCCTTTTCTTCTTGTATCTCTCCAAAATACTTCTTCGTAAACTTTACAAATGCTGGCAGGAGAAATTTTGGCATGTGCATAGCATTAACTGTTTTCCTATTCCTAATTGATGAGAATACACCTTAAAAATTACTAAGAATGTTTTGCTTTGGAGTTGGCTGTAAGGTTTATTTTGCATCTAATTTGTGACTAAGTGCCTGTAGCATTTATTTTAAAATAAGACACCTCCAAGGTTTTTTTTTTTTCCAGTTTTTTTGATTTAAAGGAATTTTTATGTTTAGCTGTTGGTGTTTTCTGGACACTTCTATAATTGTTTGAGCCTAGTAAGGGCAGGTCTTGAGTTCATAGCTGAAGTTCACTTAACAGATGGCCATCCTTGGCTAACTTGCTTGATCTCCTCCCCCTCTCTCCCCTTCTCTAGAGAGAGAAGGTCTCTCTGCTCATGGCTGTGAACTTGTGAAAACTGGATTCTACTGGTTTAAGCCCTTATGCATCCAAGCTGGGAATACTCATGTTCATCTGAGTAGTTTCTTTTTCAACCTCTTTGTTTTCCTGTTTCCACCCACAAAATCTTCCCCACCCTTCCAGGTTGCCTCAATGGCTACTCAAACATCCACAGTTTTTCACAAAGTGATTGGATGGTTTTCACAAAGCAGAAACTAAGCTCTGTATTTTAGGATTTAGGGCTTTTTAAGAATAAACAGCCTTTTACCTATTTTTCATATAATCTCCCATAAACTATCTGTACACTCAAACTTTCGTGCCATCAGACATAATGACCCCGAGGTATCCTTGAGCCTCACTGTTTCCTCTTTTATAAGTGTGGCACCAGATTTCCCTCTTAACTGTGGCATAAGTTAGTTCCTTGGAAAGCTCTTCTTTGTATTCTGGTGGGTTGGGGCTTCAGGCAGGGATGGAAGGAGAGGGCTTAGCAGTTCTCTAGGATGGATGCCAAATAGCTTCCTCTGAATCCTCACCTCAGCTCTCTTTTCCCCTCATTTCTCGGAAGAGAATAGATTCATTGTGCTAAATAGGGTAAAGTTTCCTTTTTGTAGCTGAAAGACCACGATTTCTAAGCTTCATAATTTTATCATTTTATGAGAATTTAGTTTCTTGCTAGATATAACTATTAATGTCACTGATCTTTGTTTTTCTTTTTCCTTTCCCATCTTCCACAATTTCTTTGTTGCAGTGCTGATAGTGACACTTGCCAAGAGTTGCTAATAAAAGACAAAATTAAATACCTCTCAGTGCAGAATTTAGTACAAGAGTGAATCCCATGTCTCATAGCTCAGCATAGGTATCCTTAAAAGGTAGGTTAGTCATACATTCTCCTCAGGGGCAAGTGCCTGAAGTGCCAGTACTGTGTTTGGGAGCATTTGGGTTCAGAGACCTGAAGCTGACAAGTATGACTTTAGGATAACAAATGAGTAAATGAAGCCTTAGTGTTCTGGAGGAGTTCACAGGACGTTCTTGCTTTAGCATGCTTGAACAACTCTGCTCTCTGTCACACCTGCTTCACACAGCAACGTCCAGCTTTGCACCAAATGGCAAAAATTTGACATCCTGAACTTCCTTACTGAGCAATAAATTCCATCCTGTTTAATGAAGTACGAACAGAGGTCTCCTGCTGATCATGTTCAGTTGGGTTTTTTCTTGAAATTAAGGGTGTCTTTCTGTTTATTTTACAATACCTGAGAGCAGTATTGTTTTAGGGAGCCAACTACTTTATCCTTTACCAGCCTGAAGTGCTCTGAAGCATTTAATAGTAACCAAACCATTTTACAAAAAGTGCTTTGTCAAAACAGATTCAAATGCAGCTTTACCTAGGGAAGCCATGGAAACACATTTATTTTTTTGTCTTTCATATGGAAACAAATGTTCTGTTCTTGTTCCATGTGAAACTGGAATAGATTTAGGTCAGGCAATGCATATTCATTCCTTGAGACTCCTTGACAGTTTTAACTACAGTCATTTCCGTCTTCAGCCCACTCCTTTCACTTCTAACTGTGAGAATAGGAATTCCTTAATCTTTTGGGAATTGTGCTTGCATGTCTCTATGCCTTTATGGATAAAAATCTGTTAATTTTTGTCTACATGGAACAGATTTAGTGTGTGAATTGTGTTCTGAGGTGTTGCGATATAAAAACATCAGCATTCACTAAAAATGGCTTTCAGTGGTAGATTTTTTTTCTGGATTACTGTAGGCCCTTTTGATACTTCTTTCAGTATTATGAATTTTTTTATGGGAAGTATTAATCTGGGTGAGTCATGGTAGATCAGCAGAGGTTCCTTGGCTGAGATCTGAGATGTCACTGATAAAGCCTAAAACCTTGTCCTTACATAAATGAATGGATCCACTAGTCTGCAGTGATGCCAGTTAATCATGTGCAAGCAGACATGTAATGCCTTTCCTCTCTGATCTTCACCAAACATCTGATGGGAAATCTATTCAGGACAATGGCAACTGTCTCTTTTCTTTGGAAAGTTGAGAAATACCCATAAGGAGTGTTTGTATGAACTACCAGGTGTGAAAAATGCTGGGATGTGACATTGCACCCAGAGGAGACTCAAATCAGTTATTTGCTTTATTCATTTCAAAGTTGTTCTTCTCTCGCCTGTTTTGAGGGTTCAAGTAGCAGCACTAGAAGTTGAGAAGGCTGTATTGTACTGAACAAAATGAGGGCTGTTCTCCAAAACCCTGTCCCCTGTAACACAGGGTCCATCTATACTGCAGGAAAAAAGAATAAGTAACAACAGATTAGTTGTGCAGGGAGCCACACAAAACACATTGCCTGTGTGGAAGATTCAAGCCTCTTCTGAACACTGAATTCATGTGCTGCTGAAAAGGTCTCCCCTCCCCCAGCTTCTGTGAACCAACACCTCTCCTCTCCTCTCCTCTCCTCTCCTCTCCTCTCCTCTCCTCTCCTCTCCTCTCCTCTCCTCTCCTCTCCTCTCCTCTCCTCTCCTCTCCTCTCCTCTCCTCTCCTCTCCTCTCCTCTCCTCTCCTCTCCTCTCCTCTCCTCTCCTCTCCTCTCCCTCGAACCTCAGTGTGCTGGAGGTCGTTGGATATTTTTCTCATTAAAATTTATGTTTTGAATAGTTACCAGGTCACCAAACTGGCTAAATACAAAGAAGGAGGATTTAGCTGAGTCTCAGCCAACCATTTACTAATAAATCTCTTGGAGTCTCTAAACACTGGTGAATCTCAACATAACTTTGATTTGAAGGCAGATTAAGGATTACAAATACTTTATAAATCTATTTTTAACTTTGCTGCCCTTACATGAAGGTGAAGCATTCAGTGCTACTTTTTCACCCTTTCTTACCTCTAGCAGCAGACTGGAATGATTTATTTTGATAGGCTGAAAATTGTTAAGTGTTTATACTCCATCTGTACCCAGTGCATGAAACAGTGGTAAGTGATGTGGCCAGAATGCATTGGTATAGAACTCAAGGAATTTTGGTATTACAAAATGGGGGAGCCATGGAAAAAAAAGGGTTGCCTGGTAAACTTCTCTTTCCCACAGACTGGATGTGGATGAATAGTGGATGAATATTTCAACTTTCATGGCTCTTTGTCTTAAGTCTGGATACTTGTGCCTGATTCCCACTGAGGAGCATAGTCTCTGTGGGATACTGCAACTCCTTGACACATCACTCTTGACTTGCTCTTGTGTCTGGCAGGGAAACGTCTCTTGCTGTGCTTTGCCATCATCCTCTTAGATACAGGGATTTCAAATAACGATAGAAATTGCCAGGTGAGTTCATGTAGGAATAACTAGGTGTTTGGATACAAGGAGATGGACATGCCTTCTTCAACCATACATGTGATATGCCTTTTACAAACTTCCAGGAGCCTATTCTGGCAATGTGAAACTGCAGGAATTCTGTGAAATTCTATCACAGAAAAGCCCTGTCCACAGGGCTGCACAATCAGCATCCTTTAGTTCCCCAGTGCATTACACCTTTTCCCCCATTCCCCTCTTTGTCATCTGTGCCAGTTGTTTGAACCATTTTGCTCTGCCGTGTAAATTCAATTCAATCCCAAAGCAGAGTCGGGAGGGGCTGGGAGAAGGCATGATGGCTCCTGTTTCTCTGAAACCTTCTTAATTTGGTGCTTTACACATCTTAGAAATAAAATCCTGAGATGATATGTAAATGTTAATGAGCCTTAGCTGGGCTAAAGGCGTTGAGATTTGCCTGCAAAAGCCATCTGGATATCTGTCAGCGCAATGTTTGTTCTTCGTATTATTCTTTCAACCTGCTGTAAACAATTTCAATGGCTTCTGGATTTCCCCTTGATACACAAATGACTCTTCAGTGCTGGTCCTCCCTTTGACTCTCTGTATCAGTTCTGATGCCAAGTGGAAACAAAACTCCCTTCTGTGTAATCCTGACCTGTGTGCTCCTGTGGGACTAGTCCTGACAGGGAAGGAAAGGCAGCCCCAGCCCTTTCTCTGCCACCAGCCTTCAGGAGAGTCAAGTCAGAAGAGTGCAGAAAGTCAAGGTGGAGACCTGATCCTTGAAACCTGTCTCCAAGGCATCAATTCTGGCACCCCTGGCAAAGAGAAGAACAGGGCAGAGGGTGAATTGCAGCTTGCCCCTTACACAGCTTTGTATAAAGCCTTTGAACCCTTGCCCTATGGGGAGCCACGGTGCCCCTGCAAAGCAGGGGTCTTCTAACAATGTGCCCCTTGTGCTGGCCGGTTTCTCCAAATGCTGCAGCATCTTGGATTATCTTGCTAATTGCTTCATCAGAAGGAACGCCCTCCTGATGTAAAAGCGATTTCCTACTCCTGTTGCTGGATGGAAGCTGAAATAAAGCAGTTCCATCTTTAGAAAACTATCAACCCTGAAAGAGCTGGACTATTATTTTAAGTAATGTAATGAGCAAACACTGCTTGGAAATCATTAAAAGAGCATATTCACAGCTCCAGACCCTGCTGTCCAATGTATATTGATTAAGCTTTTCCTGAACCAGGAGGATGCAGGTTAATTTTTTCTGCTAAATTGACAGCGGTGGGGGCAAGATATTTTGCTGCTGCTGTGTATTGCATTTCCATCACTGGAAATTTAAAGTCAAATACAGGCTATTAGTGTAAGTGTGGGTGAATGGTGCAAGTGAACATTCATAATGATTTCTTCATAGAGGTTTGAAATTAGAGTTGGCAGAATTAATTTTTAGCTATACCATTTTTTTTCATGGGAATGCTGAACTGTTCACACTTCTGTAGCATCCTGAGTTGGATCTGAAGGTAGGCATGTGTTTTGGTTTTGGGTTTTTTTTTCTTAATTGAAAAGCTTCTCATATTTGCAATGGAAATAGAAAATCATACCCTACAATAACTAGTGATTTAAAACTTTTGTGAATAACATATGAGACGTGTATATTCATGCATTTCCTGTCCTGCTGGATGCGGAGCAGTAACTTGAAATTTGCTTTCCATGTTCACAGTTCCTTGACCATAAAGATGTATAATCAGCTACCCTGCCCCAAGGATTGTATTTGGAGCAGTTATTTTCTTTTTTTTTTTATTCTTAGGTATATACAGTTCTGACTATGGCAGAAAGATTGAACTTGTACCGGGGATGTAATAAATTCAGGTTGATAGCTCAAATGAAACAGAAGAGGGGTAGATTGAACTCCAGCTGCCCACCAAGATGTAGGGTTTTCTAAGCGTAGAAGGTGGCACTGAGTGCATGCAGGCATCCCATGCAAGCTTCAAAGCACTGGGAAAGTATCTCAGAATAATTCTGTTGTGGAAAAAAAAGAAACAACTCTAAAACTTAAGATCAGTATGAGGGACAGAAAAGTTTAACCACGTTTCTGAATACAGAATTTGTCTGTACACTCAGTGAAATAAAGTTTTCAGAGGAGCTTCAAGATCCTTTGGAAAGAGGCTGCTGAAAAACATGGCAAGCAAATTGCTAGCATAAGGTAAAATACAGATGAAGTATGCAGGCTTGTGTTCTTCCTTCAGAAAAGCAGGGGGTTTTTTTGGGTTTTTTTGGTGTTACAACTGTAAAATAACACCTACAGCTGTTTTTTTTACTTAAATCACCACCTCCATGGTTGTCCTTTGTATAGATGTTGTTCAGCTGACAGGAGTTGACTGGAGTACTGAATATTTCTGGATCTTCATGATGGGCAGGTTTCTAAAGCTCACCATGCTTTGTGTTGCTCAGTAACAGCAGGGGACGGGTGATGAAGGTGACAGATGAGCTGATCCAGCAGAAGCACCGTGTCATTTCTTTGTCTGTACCTCGCACATGTGCAGTCTTTCTGCAAGGTTTTCTCAAGGAGAAAGCCAAAACCAGTGAGAGAGCACTACAGTGTGGGAGAAATTGTTTAATAATGGCTGAGATCCTAATTAGCTGTAGTCCTAAAGAAAGAAAATTAAAACTATTTTGGGTATATTTTTTGAGGGGAAAAAGAAATCTGATTATTCTTGCATTTCCCTATTGCCTTCTTCACCTGTGAAGAAAGAATTATTGTATTCTAGGATTTTTCATATTTAGAGATTGAACTCTCAGCTATAAGGCTAAATCAGATGACCTGACACTTGTTCTCTTTCACTCACTTCTTTCCAACAAAGATGAGCTGAGTTTGCTCCTTGAATTTGACCATGGAGGTGGAATCAGATTTCATAAGGGAAATGAAAATCTCATTTTCAGACAGATGTTGGATATTAAAACCAGACACATGTTAGGAAGCTTGATCTGAAGAGCTATGCATATGCTTTAATTTTTTCAGTAGAAAATGTAATTAAATTGTCTGGTGTTCCTGGATTAGCCCATAATGCTTCATGCTGTAATCTTGCATGAAAATCTAAAGTGTGTGGTTTTGATATTTCTGGTATATGTAAGCTTTTTTTATTGTGAAGGATTGGTATCTGGTGCAATTTATTTACTAATTAACCTTCCTTTTTCACTGATTGTCGGAGTTGGTGTGCTATGTGGTCATAGATAAACTTATCCTCTGTTGTTACTCTGGGAAGAATGCTTTTAAACTTTGATTTCTCTAAATATTAATACTAGCTGTGAAGCTTTTCCTAATGGTAGAAGAAAATAATCGTTTTGTGCAGCATAGATTTCTTCACTCTATGTTTTCATAAGTTTACTATGAAATTTGGGTCATACCAATTCCTGGGTATGCCACTTCCTAGAGGAGAATCACCGAAGATAATTTCAAACATACTCTTTTGCTTGTTTTTCCTTTTCTTCAAAGGGAAATAATTGTGGATGAGGGAAAAGGGGAGCAGGGGAGGCATTGGTGCACAGGATTTGTGTCAAGGAAAATGTGAATAAATAAAATAAAAAGGACCACGCCTTCAGCATGCATGAAGATATGAGCAGGCTTTGCAGATCAGCTGTCTGCAAGGGTTGAGACTTCCTCTAGAAACCCTGGAAGTGAAGCATGTAGGGTCTGCCCACATACCCCTGTGAATGTGTAAGAACATCTCCTTGCATGTTTAACAGCAGCGGGGACAGAGCAGCAGCCCGACACGTGATGGCAACCAGGGTCTGTGTGCTGGGAGTCCCTGCGAGGGAGGCATCCTGTGCTGCTGGGGGTGGAACGTGCTGCTGCCATGTCTGCCTTACTGCTGTCAGACGTGCTGGCTCAGGGGAGCAGGAGTGTGTACATCCACTTGTGTTTGGATGTACCACTTGTCTTCTCCACTGTGTAAAATGTAAATAGCCACCTTTTTCCCGTAGTGCAGATGTTTGTCACTTTATGGTGTTTGGCTACTGTAAGGCTCATTTAATGCGGATCAGATGGAAAGTGTGCAGAGTGGTTTTCTGACTCCTGTCCAAGGAACGCCTTGGGTCAGCTGGCATACAGCTTTCTGAGAGCTGGCTCAGCTGAGTCTTCCTAAAGCTGGCAAATGAGCTGCCTGTTCAGCCATGAGGAGCCTGCAGCAGGCAGGGATGCATCACTGGGACAGGGTAATACGTAGGGAAGACATCAAGTAACTGCTGTAGGTATTTGGGCTCCCAGCCACTTGGGCAATTCCAACTTGAAGAGTGGCTGGGGAGGCCAAAATAATACGTGCTCAAAGCATGGAGAGTGACTGCAAGGAGGAAAAGTGAATTGCCTGCTTTGATATCGCTCAAGAGAGCCCCCAGCAAACAAAAAGACAAAGATTGTAAACCAGGTTATATCTGGCTTTTCTTAGGTGGTCACAGTCTTTCTCATGATTTAACTAAATGTGTTTTGTACTGATTTATGTAGGCAGGCACTGAAGCTTTTTTTCTGTGAATCCTGTACCTATCGCTGGCCAAGCTGAGACCCTCACCTTCAGTGGCAGGGTTTTGGTGGCATGGACACTGTCCCCTCAAGGCAGCTTGGTGTGGTAGGAGGAGGTGGCAGAATTAAGGGGTAAAAGAAGTGTTGGTCTGCTTCCTTGGGGCAGGTGACCCTTTTCCAAGCGACCTTCTGCAGCACGGTGATGACTGTGCCACTGTGTGTCTGTCAAGGCCTTGCATGCTGTTGAGTTTTGCTTTGCTGGGTATGCAGGAGTGCCGTTGAAAAAAGGAAGGACTGGACTTTTTTGAGGAAAAATGTGCTTTGAAAGAGCATAATTTATGTCATTTCAGAAGCAGGAGTTTTTAAACATCTTTGCCTCTCTGTTTCCTATGTTTGGAAATCTCAACTGAAATAGTCGTTTTCCTGAAAAGAATATTAAGCTGTCGGGAAAACTTTGCAACAGCTCTAGCAGGCTGATCTTATTATGAGTTTTGGTTTTGAGTTACTTCTAGCTTGGGATGTCCCAATTCGTCTGGTCTCGAAGCACCATCTGCCTCCCTTTCTAAATATCTACAGTAACCAATTCTAATTGTCTGAAACTCTAATATGCCTTTTTCCCATCCATGGCATCTTTGCAACTTTAAATCTGTGTGCTAAGGCAAACGATCCAGTATTGATTTAGCTTATTTTTTCAAGGAATAACTTTTTTTTTTAATGAAAGTTTTAATATTTTTCCTAATCACAGAGGCAGAATTAAGATTACCTTGTTTTACAACCAAAGTTTTTTTGCAGAAATTTAAAGCACAGAATTTCCCTGGAACACTTGCAGCTGCTAATGTTAGATTTTATACTTAGAAATCAGTATGTAATAATATATCTCATGATAATCTAGCAGCTGGGAAGTCCATGAGCACTCAAAGACAAACAGGCGGCCAGCCACTGTGATAATTACCACTTCACAGCCTTCAGTGAAAGGCTATAAAGTGGGATTGGTGCAAAAATGCCTTTCAATGGGAGATGCCCAGTATTAGTGAGAAGTTTTCACTAGAAAGACATAGAGGGAAAATACTCACTAGTACAACTCTAACTCATGAATTATCATTTAGATGAAGAAAACAAAATCCCATAGGTGGTGGTCTGAAAACATTTTTTGGAATTAAACCACCCCATGTGTAGTCTGTAGCATTTTTTTCCATCAAGCTGTTTTAGGCTAGGCTGGCAGCCTCTAGTAACGGGATTCATTTGGCTCTCAGCAAGCTGGCAGGCATCTTACAAGAGGGAAAATTTGGCTGGGTATTCTGTTTCTTTATACCTTTTGGATTCAGCTGTGGTAAGTTGAACTGCCAGAGAGAGATTTAGATGGTACCCTCCTTATTTAAGGTGTGTGACGGAATGCGTTCAAGAGAACTGAGGCAGATGCATATCTTGCCTAGATCTGCATTTTAGATTTATCATCTTTGTTGCCTTCTTGAGTAGCATTGAAAATTAAATGAAGTGGCAGTGCTGAAGCAATGTGCTCTTACTCATCATCTCTATTCACCCACCTTTTCAGCTCATCTCTCTCTTTCCCTTTTTTCCTTTTTTTTTTTTTTTCCTGGTGACACTTTAGCACATGCTGTGAGCATATGCCAAAACGCTCATTCTTAAAAGCTGCCTTCATTCATCTTGAGCTGTTATCAAGAGCTTTGTCTGCTTCATGGGTAAATTGCACAGTGCTGAATCAATGTCCTCTTGTACTGGAAACCAGACAATTCTGACAAACTCTGTTGCATTCATAGGGAGCGAGTGAAGAGATGGCTTAGCTCATGCAGAATGCAGGGATCAGAACACCTTCTGCCTCTCAACTGAGGCAGTGACACAAATGTGACTGCTGATCCTAAACCAAAAAAAAATTAGAAATGTTTGCTTGCTGCAAGTTACTTTGTATGCTTGATAGATATTCCAGCATTACAGATGACAGTTTTTGGAGCATAAGCTCCTAGGTGTACTTCATCAAGGTGATTTTCAGATCATGTATTATTTTGGCTCTGCACTTGTTTTAAATTCTCCTTAATGTAATTTTAGCTGTAGCATGAATGTACTTAAAGCTGAATACTCTCCTTGACAGGAAACCTCAGATGAATAAACCAGACCTATTGTGTAATTAAAGAGTTTCTTTGGAAATTGGCTTCATTTCAGTTTTCAAAATGTTGTTTAATTTGTTCCAGAAGTAAAGTGAATTTGTTTTTTCAGAACTTGGTCATGATTGCTGGTGGTCGGAACTATAATAAATTGAATTCCTTCCTAATAAATTGAATTCCTTCCTAATTTAAACACATTATAAATATGTAAACTAAGGTATAGTCTGCATTGACAGGCATTGGCAATGCAAAGTGATAGTACCTTTCCAAAGAAAATTGTCTTTTTAATTACACAGAATAACAGAAACTGCTTCTTCCCATTGCAGATTCACAAATGTTGGACACTTGATTGAGTGACAGATTCTGCAGTAATTTGAGTACAATTCTTTAGTAGATTTATGTTGAGGGAGAGGGGAGAAGTGGAGGAAATACAGGCTCTGCTAGAAACTACATATATATTCAGCAAGCAAATGAGATACAAGCTTTGAAACAATAAGCTGCTCTATAATGCACAGACGGTCTTTCAGGATACCAAGCCTCAGTTCTGAAGTCTCTCTACACATTGATAAAAATGTCTAACTGAATGAAATAAGTTTATTCTGTCTCATGTTAAAGCCCTGTTAAGCTACTGAGAACTGACTGAGCTTCTGACTCAGTCATTGTTCCTTTTTTTTTACAACTCCTCCCATTCAGTTAATTAAAAAACCTGTTCCTGAGCAGGAAACAAAAGCACTTTTTATACAGAATTTGTCTATGGGCATTTAAAAGATTTCTGCTTCGTGAATACAGTTTTTCTTTAGCTTTGTTTACTGCAGCACAAGTGGCTGCCAGGAGCAGTGCTGTGATGTGACTGCTCTCCTTGCGTGGAGGACACACCGTCCTACACTTGGGCCAGGGTGTGTTGCCCACGGGATGGGGTCAGAAGCTGAAAGGCACAAAAGACTCTCAGTGAGCAAGAAGGCAATGAATGGTGCTCAGGTCAGGCCACAGAAATGGGGATACTCATGTGGGAGTGGCAGGAGGAAAAAGATCTGTCGGCAAAAGAGCAGAAAGCGTAAAGGATGGTCGGTTTGCAATTGAAGAAAGTGTCTTTGCACTGTGGCAGAACCATTAAGAGCTTGAGTTTTGGTGAGTGCTGGCTTTGAAGCTTTTGCCAAATCAATAAATAAAAGCTGTTACTCAGTAAGGCAAAGTTAATGATTACGCTCAGAGGTTGCTGCTGTTATCTTAGTGAAAGTTTTGACTTACCAAGAAATAGAAAAATGTGTATGAACTTGTTTGGGAGAGCTGCTTTCACTTCACAGATTTATTTTTTGAGAGATGGATACCAAATCCAAAAAGCTGTCTGGTGTAAATCCACAACTTGCTTGTGGTTAGGATCCCTGGAATCCATATTGTGGTAAAAATGCACTTCTGCACATCTTAAATCTCTCCCTATAATTGCAATCTCTCAATTTTTTAAATCAAAGTGCAATTATAGGATTCATAGCAGGCCTGACACAGAGGCTGGAACCTGCTTGTTTCTAATTTGCAGAAGTTGGCTCTCTTCCATGCAATCAAATTTTGGTCCCTTAAAATTATTAGCCTTGTTTTCAAATTCATCTGTTTGTCTAAGAATGAAGCCTCTTCTGTCACTATAACATTTTTCTGTTGCCACAGGTGAACAGTTTCTTTCTTGAATGCTGGCTGGTTTTTATCTTTCTGTCAGCGCAAAAATTAATTTTCATCTTTTTGGCACAAATTTAGGCACTGAAATTAAAAGAAACTGTTCCACTAGAACTGTTCCACTGAACTCAGGTCCTGAAATATTGCTGCTCTCAGAAAATACTCCAGTTTCTTTCATTGACACTTCATTTGCACAAGGAACTGAAGTTCATGGTTTAGCAACCAAAATGGCAAGTGTCAAAGGTGAATTTCCTGAGAGGAGGCACCTGCTGAGGCAAGGGAAGGATGTCATTGGGTTTCTGTACTCATTAGGTACTTGTAGTGCATAATCCCCATGCAGATTATGGACTGCAACTGCTGGTGTGGGCATCAACCTACAGGAACAGATTGTGTTACTGTGTTTTCTCCAAATTATTAATTATAAATTTGTTCTGAAATAAAAGGAAAAGGAATTTTCTCTGCCATCATTGAGGAGGAGAACTTACATATTCATAATTTCTTCTGAAATCAGTGTTAATGAGGTGTGTAATCTGTGGTATAAAGGCAACATATTTGGATGCAAAATCCCAGCATGCTTGGCTAACCTTTAACAGGTATTCTAACATAGTCTGTTTGAGCCTGCTTGAAACTAATAACATTAATTACAAGTGTTAACCAGGAGTTTGTTCTGTTACTCTCGTCTCAACTTTGTGCTGTGCTTTAATGAACTGTTAATCTGTTTTAGACAACCCTGTTTGTTTAATGTATGTGTGTCTTGGGATGGAGGTATACTGATGATTTGGGAGGAGATCTCCCAGCTAGGACTAGATCCAAAACGCAGATTAGGTCTATGTTGCTTCTTACTTTTAAAGGTATGTGATGTCTTTCACTCAAATAGAAAAATCTATGGGTACAACAGTGTGAGGTTCTGTTAAGGGTCTTATCTGCCACCCAGTGCAAGGTTTGGTGTTCATTTTGCATTGACATATCTAAGCTCGGTCTCCGCTCCTTAGGATTGATTTTTAGCCTTGAATCAGTGTTATTGTAAAAGTGAAAGCAATGCATTTACTTGGTAAGGCAAATGTTTCAAAGTATAGTAAGAACTGTAACCATATATGCTTTCACCCTTGATTCTGCCTCATTTTCTTTCCTGGTAGTTTTTGTTAGAGACTTCTAAGTGAGGGATTGAGTTGTCTTTGTCTTCTTATCAAGTCTTCCTCTCTGGCGGCAGGCAGTTCCATTGGATGTTCCCATAAGGATCCTGGATGCTGCTGCAGTAGGTTGGAGCCATAAGCTTTCAGTGACTACTAAAAATTGTCATAACTGAGATCTGCATGGATATTATCTACTCCGGTACCAAGGGAAAGATGCTCACACAAGAAAAGATTTTGCTATTGGGCAGCTGCTGTAAAATGTAGTCACCTCAATATTGTTTCATGCGAGCTCTGGGTTGGTTTACCTGCGCTTTCTGTAACTCTTTCTCTCAATCCCTTTTTGAGCTGTGATCAGGGTAAGTGCTGATACTCACCAGGAGAGCATCCCATCTTCATGTGTGTGTCTTTATATTCTTACTCTTCAACAGGAAACTTAGCACAGCTTTTGTTAAAAGTAATTAGGAAAGTCAGACAGTGTGGTAGTCACCAGAGTCCTCTGCATGGTCAACTGAGTGTGTGAACTAACACACTGCTTATGGAACATACTCTTCATGTCTGTTGGAAGTACATGGGAAAGGAAGAAAATTATGCTAATTACAGGTTAGATCAATGATAACCCAGTAAGTTAAATCTAGTTAACTTACAGTCCAGACACTGAAAACATGTGACCCTGTAAAATGGAACATTTCATTGTGGTAATCTTGTATTTGTGATGATAATAACTTATGAAACAAAGGTTGGAGGTTAGGCTTGTTTTCCCTGTCTGTCTTTTTACATGATCTGTAACCTAAAATTCCCTCTCTTGCAATATCTGTGAGTTAAATCTGCTTTAAGCTATCATCAGTCACCATTTGAACTGATTTTCCTTTGTTATGCTGCCAACAGAATCTTTCTCTTTTTTTTGTTATGCTACTTACGAATCATAAAAGTAAGATAAGACAAAAGAGAATGCTAGGCTGTACCATCCCCTTTGCTTTGCCAGCACAGGATTAGAGGGTTTGATTAGCAAGCATTGCGTTGCTGTGTGGGAAACTTGGTTGGATTCCCTTCCTTGATCTCTCAGATGGTGTCTGTGCATATGCACAGGTGATGTGTCAGTGGGCTGATGCTCTGCTTCAACATGTCTCACCAGGTTGTGGTGCCTGACTCATTCTCTCTTGGTTGATGGGGAATTTTGTGCCACAGACATGACACAATGAGGAATAAAGGCATTCAAGCCTTCAAAATCTTCATAATACTTCCAGGAAGTAAAACTGTTCTGAAGGGCTCCTTTGCCATGAAATGTTACACAATATCAGCTGACTGAATGTGCCTTTGTGCCTTGCCCTCTGCTTTGCAGTGCCATAAGTTTAGCTCCAGTACACTTGATGAATTCTACTGGTGTCATGTTTACTTAGATCTGTCTCTAGTTCATGTTCCATCTATTTTTTAATACATTCCCAAAATTTCCAGAAGACTGGGAATAAGTTGGGACACAGGAGGTCCTCTTCTTCACCTGTCTCCTCAAGAAAAAGTATTGACAGGCAGTTCTTAAAAAAACAGAAGGAATATTTTGGTTCCTTACAGCTGTTTCAAGGAGATTATGCCTTAAGAATCAATCATAGCATTTCTAGTTTGTGTCCCAGTTGTCATCCTTTGGAAGCTGTGCACCAAAGATATATTTGTGTATTTTCCTGTTGTATTCTCCACCCTTTTGTAGTTTCCTGTGTGCCTTCAGCAGGTTACAATATGAAAATAAACAAAGAAGTTCTCATTAATAACTCAAAAAAATATCTTCTCTGCTCCCAAGCCATTTTTCCATAGCTCTCAGAATCTATTGGTGTAGCAGACAAGGATGAATTTGTGACACTGGGTTATCTTACTCTATCTTTGACTGAGGGGTTGAACTTACCATGGCACTGCATCCATCTTAGTTTGCTGCCACATCCCAACCTGAGATGGAATCAGCAGCTCCTTCAATGGAGAGTTCAGAGATAACATAGCAGGTGATTCACTTTCCTGTCTTCTCTGTGAGCAGCGAGCCTGCCTACACTAGTCCATTTGTGGACTACTGTCTGCTCCTGCTATTAAAAACAGCATTCTGTAATTCCATTTACACTTGCAATTTCTCTCTTTGCAGTGAGGCTCTGCTGCTGAGTGTACCTGCACTCTTCTCTCCTCTGGAGAGCTGGGAACAAATGCACACTGTTGACAAGTTGGAAGATGACAAAAGTGAAGCAAGGCATTTATTTCCCACTCATCATGACTTCTGCTTGTCTGCCAAACCCTTTCATGTTGGCTTAGTGATAGGTCCCTGAAAGAGTTTCAGTATTAATTTTACACTGTGGTCCCAGTTAGCCACATGATAGCTCTGTCAAAGATTGTGATGGGCTTTTCTTCTTTTTCTCAGGTCTAGACAGCTACAGCCACTGCTAGGACAACACTTCTTGCAACAACAAAATGCTACATTTAGGTTCTATGCAAAGACATATTGGCAAATGTCAATTTAAATTAAAAGTTGACTATTTTTTTTTAATTGCAGTTGGGCTGCAGTGTTATGGTTATAGCTCAATCTATTTTTTTAGAGTCTTTATTTTGCCATGTTCTCTCTTGACTGGCTGCCTTATCTAAGGATTAGTTAGGGATGCAATAGCTCAACCGTATGATCTAGTTGATGGGCTGATGGGGAGACCACAAACTGAGATTCCTTCCATTGTCCCCCACTAAAATGAATTTATATCTTTATCAGACATTGAGGAGAGTTGTATACGCAATCAGATAAACACTGTACAGGCGCATCTAAGAACCAGCTCTCCTGAAGTGTACTTTTGGTTTATGCTCTTCAACTCTGCCCAGTTATATCAAAGAACATGATTTTGTGAAGAAAAAACAAGTAATTTACTTGTGATATGCACAGGAATGCTGAAAAATGTAGGCAAGAACTGTCTTTTTCCAAAATTATGTTATTTTGTCAGGTAGAGCCTTTCCTTTTTGAGTAGCTCTGTAGTTCTTTGCAATACTTAAATGCAGTCAGCAGTCAACAAGTAATATGAAACATAACCTCTGCAGTACTTTTGCTACCCTGCTGTGCTGTCTGCACGGTCTTGAGAAGCACTGGGCCTTGCACACAGTCTCATAGAGGGCTGTGAGACTTCCTAAATAATCAAAGAAAGACAATACAGCTCCTGCCTCCTTGGAGAAACATTTAGCAGCTAACGCAGCTGAGCAGATGTTTCAGTGACCTTCCATGTTTGCTATTGACGACATACATTTTTCTTTAACAGAGTTTGTTTTTCCAGCTTTTGGTGTATGAGCATAAATGTGCTCTCATGCTTTTGTATCAATGAAAACTTGACAGTTTGTCCAGCCAGTGAATGCCTGCCATAGATAAAGACTGCCTGGGTCTAGGTACAGTGCAGACACTGTACAGAATGTTTCTGTTTCAGGAACATTCTGGACTGTTGGAAACTGCTGGAGTATTTGAGGGTAAGGGGTAAGTCACTTTGAAAACCAGGAGATCTTACATCACAGAAATAACCTGTATAAGCTGGGTTGGAGTTAGGAATGTGTGTAAGCCTGCAAGAACCTAAGCATTGGAAGCAGCAGAAGTTGGGACAGAAAGGGCTGATTAATGCCCTTGCTCACAGCCATTCCAGGGCCAATCTGGCAAGGAGAAAGATGGACTGATCTTCCTGCTCCTAATGGGTTTTTATAAATGCCTTCATAAACTGGAGAATAAGCACTGGTTTAGGTCCTTCCTTGCTTTTTTAGCTCTCCAGACTCATTTCCACCAGTAGTAGATTTACTGTCTTTGCTGTAAGTACCTTCACAGAGAAATAAGAATTCATAATCTGCAGAGATAATATATACTAGAATGAAACTGCTCCAATACTGTGCCTGCCAGAGGCCAGACAGAAAGATAAAGAGATAAAAAGCTTGCAGTAGTTGTTCATTTCTCCCTTGTGTTTGGCTGCAGAGGAAGAGCCATACCTGCTCAGTGGACCATGCAGGTATTACAAATCTTTGATCTTTCTGAACCTTCACTGATTTACTACAGAAACATTTCATTTTTCTTTTTGTGCTAGTGAGAGAGGGATGAGCTTCTGTAACGGTATAGGTTTAGCTTTATATTTTCTTTCTTTTTTTGTTAAATTCCTAATTAACATAAAGTGAAATTGCCCTGTGGTTTGTTCAAGCTTGCTATCAATTTTGTCAAGTGTCCCAAGGAAATTGTGCCTCTTGCAAAGTGGAATAAATTTCCACTTCAACATGCAGTCAAGCCATATTTTTGTCCATTAAACTTTTGTTTCAGCCGTGCTGTCTTTGTTTTTTTATGGAGGCTTGAATAGAGACCAGGCAGAAACATAGTAAGAAATTGTCTGCTTCCTCCCCATTAGTTAGTTAGTTACTGACATCTGGTTCAAATGTGTATTATAGGCTCTTCAGCCCTTCTTTCTCTCCTTCCTATAAAAAAAAAGTCTGCTTTTTTCATGAGGAAATAAATTTTTAAAAACTGTCTACAGAAAATCTCAAATTATAAACCCATCTTTTTCAAGGAAGAGGCATTTTAATGTCTAGCCCTGACAGCTCTCATGCACAGCATACTTCTTGATTTCGTAACAGGCAGAGATTAATGCTGCCCTTCTCTTCTGTGCTTTGGGATCTGTGTGTACTCCTCTGTCGTCAACCTCCTCGTGAACTGCTGCTTATTAGCAGGGAGGGCACAGACGGCTTTGTGTTTGTGAGGCTCAGCTGAAGGACGGGGAGGATGGCACAGATAGCGACACAGACAGCTCTGAGCGTCGCTTTGTACCAGACCAAAGCTCCCAGTGATGATTTTCTTTTTTTCTTTTTTTTTTCTTCTTTTTTTTTTTTGCAGGAATGTGTAATTCTGCAGTAAAGAGCAAACTCTGCTCCCAGTTGCACACAGCCCAATGCGTTTGTTCTATGCTGAGGAATTTGGGACATTTTTGTAGAACTTTGGGTTGCAGGGAGTAACTGGCCTTGTCTTGCCACCAGATTCACTGTTGTTAAATATATAACAGTCCTAGAAAAATAGTATTATTATGCTTGCAAACAGAGTAACTGGAGAACCTAGAATTAAAGGCCACTGTCTCATTCAAAGGGCTGGATGAGTATTGTTCGTATCATGTATTACTAATCAGTATTTTGTTTTCCTTCTTCGTTCATGTGAATTCATGCTTTGTTACTGTGCCCAACTCAGTTCCCACTCTGAAGTGAGAATTCTCAATTTATTTCTGAACTAGTACAATTTTATTACTGCAGTGTACCACAGCTTCAAAAAACTATTTAGCTTCCGTGCAATATCATGTTCACCTCATTTCTGTGCATAAGCATGGAGTACCAAATCAGAAGTAACTCCACTGAGTTTATATCTGTCTGAGATGACCTAAACTTGCTGTAGTTTGAGTTAGGGGTTTTTTTGTCATTAAAAACTCTAATCACAGCTTACCTCAAATGGTAGCCACAGCCAGGAATCCTGCAAATCAGACCCCTAGCTCCCAAACTGGCCAATCAGTTAGGGCTGCATCCCAATGGCTGTGTCGGTAGTCAGAGAGGATAACAATTGAAAATAAACGCAGCCTCAGGTCAGCCCATGGTGAAGGAACACTGTGTGACATCTGTTAAATTTAAGAGCATCCTGCTCCTAGTGACTATCTGAAGTAAATTTACTGGCTCTGTTCTTTAGAGTAGTGTTTTTTCTTTGCTGTCAGATGCTCCCTGGTGCAGGTCATAGTCTCTGCTGCTACACAGTGTCCTGGCACATCCTGACTCCATGCACAAGGGCACCTGACTTCACTCAACTTCCCCACTCCTCAGTTTTTTTTACAGGAAAGTGAGGTGCCTGTGAGGGAAAGGACCTGTTCAGCCAAGGGATGCATCTTCCTCTTGGTTAGGCTGTGGCTGACAGGGAAATCCTGAAGACAGGATTTTCATGGTCTGTGGCAGACTAGGGATTAAAAAGCACAGTTCTCTCTTCATCTCTCCATGTGCATGCTTTGGCATCAGTCATAATGCACTTCCCAGCACCAGTTAACTGAGCAGCTTCCTGCTCATTTTTCAGATTCCCTAAGCCCAAAGGTGTTGGCTGCCTGGCCCCTGTATTGCTTTGCACCCAAAAGGGCTCAAAGTGGACAGGCTGAGTAATTCAGCTTTAGTATGCTGGCATGTTTCTGTTGAGTATGTGAAGCATTTTCCAAATGCTTGTCTGCTGTCAGGTTTCCTCTGGCTACCCATACTGTCTGCCAGGTATAGCTTTATCGCTCTTACAGTTTGTAGTCTTAATCCCAGCGGTACTTTAAAGTTTGTGGGAAAAGAGTTTACCAATATTTTTCTAGATAAGAGGGTATGTCTACATTGAAAGTTTTCTATACCGTCAGAAAGCAATTAAACAAATTTACAGGGGAGAAAACCTCTGAGACTGCTAAGCCCAAAACCTCTTCCCTGCACTGGGCATCCTTCAGCCATGAGTTCCTCTGAGAACTGGGAAGGAGATTCTGAGTAGTATTGCTAATTGTGCATTAAGTCCAACCTCCTTACGTGGCTGTTGCTTACTCCTGTCTAAGGTGGAATGGTGCATGAGGCAGACCTTTGCTCTGACCCAGAGAAGCCATTCCTGCTGTGGTACACTGTAGGAAGGGCTTCCTCAGGTCAGACCAAAAGTCCTGCGGCTTCTACCTCAGCGCTGGTCTCCAAAGTACATGAATTGCCTTGGTTGCGTGTCACATCATAGCATGTCCTGAAGCAGACGCAAAGTTGGGAAAACTCAACTGATTTTGGGAAGTGCGATGAAGGTTATTAAAACACTGGAAAAATAGTCCTGCAGTGAGAAATACCAGCATCTGTAGTTACCCTGCTGATAATACTTCAAAGGTACCATGATCACTTTAGAAAGACAAAACATGTGGAAGGGTATAAAAGGACGTCCTCTGCCTTGCAAGTTGATATTCAGGGTTGCAATCACAGAGCTCTTAACATAAAAGGGTGTGCCCCGGCAGCAGGTGCTGGGGATGGGCGGCAGCACTGAGCCTCTTGCTTTGGCACCTCTCCTAAAGGGTGGGTGGGTGCACGTGTGTGCACACACCTGGCAGGGGCAGGACAGCTCTCTCTCATGGGCGTCCAGGCTCACTGAGTTTGCATTGTCTTCTGCTGTTGTGTGGCCTGAAATAGTTCAGTGTGGGTGAATTCTCCAAATGTGTCACAGAAGTCTCAAGCCTGATGGGATGTAAAGGGGCAGCAGGATGCTGAGCTCTAGAATGCTGAAGGAGTGAGAAAATATTTCTGTAGGTGGCTGACATCCTCATGTACTGGATGTATTTTAATGAAGTTCAGCGCTATTTGGGAACAATAATCCAGTGCATGCATTGCAAATTTTATAATGTGATTTACAGGAGGTGCACCAACCATAGATTTTATTCAACCTTTTTCTCATTTTCTAAAGTTGTTTTTTACATCAAGTCTTGCTGAGACCAGCCTTTAACTTAGCAGTAGTTACCATTTCTAAATTTGGAAAGATCACTCCACTGATTTTAAGCTTAAGTCATACAAACAGTAAATTGTCTTAAGCTTTTCTTATATCTGTATTTATAAAATAAAGTTTTAAAACTTTGTGTTCATAGTGCACACAGGTGATTGATATGCCTGGCTGTCCCTGGCAGGTCTGCCTGGGGTGGCTCCCTCCATGTTAGTTCTTGTCTTTTACGAGAGATAGAAAATAGCTGAAGTTTCCTTGCTGGGGGGAGGTAAAGTTAACAAGAAACACTTCTTTCTCATGCTCTTCTGAAGGCAGACACCTTCAAAAGAGTTTTAAATGTGTGTGGTTTAATATCTTATGTTAGATAAAGTTCTCAAAGGGTTTAATTTATCATTAAGGAAAGTTAGATGCTGTTCCATTTTTAAGGAAGCCCAAGGGTGAAAGGGTTTAGGTTTAGCCTGCTGTTTGATGATGCTAAAAACAAACCCAGACTCCTTATGTTTATTGTTTTGGGGTTTTGTAGGTGTGGTTTCTTTCTGTAAAACTTTTAATATTAAAGGCCCAAAAATGCTATCTGTACAGATACTATGACACTGAATTAAGTACACAAATGCAAATGCCTCCATAATTATTTACTATTTCTAGAGAGCATGTGATAAACCAATCTTTTTTAATTTCACTTTGGCTGCCACATGTTCTTTTCATTCCAAGCCAGTGAAAATGGGTGTCTTTCATGGCAGGTTCAGGAGACTCTACAATCTTTCGTCTTCTTGTTTGGTTGCTAATAACTGGAAAAATTGACTGAGCAAAATGGTGAAGTTGAGCTAGCAGTTGCCACAGTGACAGTTGTCTAGTATAAATATCTTACAATTCTTCTGTTTATCATCTGTTTTCAGGGCAGTTTAAGCTGCTGGAACAAGACCGAGATATTAAGGAGCCAGTGCAGTATTTTAACAGTGTGGAGGAGGTGGCTAAAGCATTTCCTGAACGAGTTTACGTCATGGAGGAAATAACATTCAACGTTAAGGTAGTCCCTGAATAAATATTTGTCCCTGTCTCAATGATTAACTATTGCAACCTTTATATACATGGCAAGTGAGCAGCGGCACTGAGTGGGAAGTGTGATTTTTGAGAGAAACGAGCTTTAGTGTTCCACATTCGGTGATGGTGCTCTTTGGGATCATTTTTGCAGTCTTAAATCAACATGTCCTCTAAGGGCTCTCCTGCCCTATGGCACTTTGGGGAGCAATCCTGATGATCCATTCAATAATTCATCTAATTAGGATGCTCCTGCCAGATTTTAAACAAATGTTGTTTGTTGCCCCCTTTCTCCTCCCCCTCCAGCAGTCTGAATTTCATTCTCTGCTAAGCAGCAGCTGCTCAAATCCCTCTCCAGAAAACCTCTTTTCTCAGAGAGCACACAGGGTGAAATGATGGGGTTGCTTGTCTCAAAATTACTGCAGCTAAATACCACTGTGAATAAAATAATAATAATAAAAAAAACCCACACCAAAATAAAAAGACACAGTTGTTCTCTGTGTGCATGTGTGTGTTTGCTTGGGCTCATGAAAGGGTCACTGATCCCACGAGAGGGTTTGCTATCACCAAGCACACTGCAGTGTAGTGACAAGAAACAATGAAGTCACAACTTGTTCTTCTTTGTCCTACCTATATATGTGATACTGTACAAGGTAGGTCAGCTCTGCCATGAGAGCAGAGTGGTCTTCAGGCTTATCTGGTTGGTTTGAGCAGCAGCACCATCTCAGACTGGTGTAAGAGCATCCTAGAGCTGGTGTGCAATCGTGGAGATCCACATCGTGTACCCTGTGGGGAAGCCAGCTGATTTCTGCTGGTGCAAAACCAGCCTGGAATTTCCTGGTCCCATGTGTATCAGGTTGGGCTTTGTACAACAACCTTTTAATGACTTTTTCCTTTTTCTTGCGCTGCTACAGCTGGGAGACACCAGCTAGTTCACAATTTTTATAGGTGTTAGTGGAAGAGCTCGTCAGTTAATTTACTCAGTGACTAAGACACACACCTTGCAAGACACTAGGTTGTTTTCATTTGTGTTCTGCATTAACCTGAGCCTGTAAAACAGAGGCTTTCATGAATGAAGGCTACGTGAGAAAGTTGGAACACTTCTGTATTGTTAGGCAAAGGAACAAGAAAATTTTATCTCTGCTCAGAAAAAATCCTTGTGACTGCTAGCCTTATCCAGAGTTGTGCTGTTATTTCTCTTCTGATCAATGACCAAGAGAATGGCACAGTAGAATGTGCAGCTTTGATTTTCTAGTGCAAAAAATTATGTCTACAGGTTTGTTTAAATGCAAAATGCCATATCTTCAGTTTACCGTGAGTGGTTTTAAAACTCTTTTTCATATGTAGCAAACTGAGAAATAAGCATAGCTTTCTGTTAGATATCAAATCCATTTTTAAAAGGTTTTATAGTGATACTCCTTAATGTAAATAACAGTAGTAATAATCCAGGTTTAACCTAGTTACACAGTTATCTTGGCAGTATTCCTCTTGGCAGTTTTTCCAGTTTCATAGAAGTCTATTCCAAGGTTATCATCTTCCAAAAAATAAATGAACTTAGCAGGATTTATTAAAGTGTTTAATAACCCTTTACATGCAAGAGAATTATGTACGCTAAAATTTTAATATGGGAGAGATTTTGTCAAGCTGATTAGAGCAAAGGGAGGAATACTAAGTACAGTTGATTCCTGTCCAAGGTAGTGTGCCCGTTTAAATTCAGAAGAGAGTATCAGAAGGTAGCTAATCCGATATAAAAAGAAAAAAAAAAGTGTCCAAAATATCTGATGAAGCACTTAAGATGAGAAGGAGCTCTGAAGTCTGGGAATTCTTTCTTGTTCCAAACACTGAAGTCTTCAGTGGATAATTTTTGAAGAAGGAGACTGTAGAGTTCCAAGGTGACCAGACAGTCACTGCGTGCTTTTGTCTGTGCTGTTGAGGTGTGCCTGCATGTGCCAGTGCACCGCGGTTGTGATTCCACTTGGTGTGAGCCTTGCTCCTGAGTGTAAATCCTTGGCAGCTCTAGCAAGATTTCACAGCTGCCATTCTCCAAACTGCCTTCTCGCTGCAGTGGACTGCGAGATCCTTTCCAAGGGGCTTATTTACATTTGCTTCTCGTAATAGTTGTTAAACGGAAAACTCAGCCACCTTATCCTGGCGAGGCAGGGGGAGATGGTTCTCCCTTCCTTCCCTGTGGTTTTGCAGCTGGATAGGCTTTCTGGGCAGTGTCCTGAGGCAGGTGGTTGAGGAGCTGATGGGTGTTTGAGGAACAGCTGTAATACATGCAAGCAAGTGCCACTAGGAGGGGAAAGGTAGTATCTTTTTAGAGACTAGCAAACAAAATTTTTAGGTTAAATAAAACTTTTTAATGGCTGAAAGTACTTCGTAACTTTTTTATCCATACATACTGCACTGAGTACCCACTTGGTTGTTTCAAGTGGTGGCCAGCAGCATATACAGGCATAGTAATTTAGAGTGTTCTGGGGACAAGTGAATTTCACTCAGTCAATAGTTTAATCTCTTCCTGATCAAAAAATAGAGGCATTCTGTCCTTTCATCACTGACCAGATAGGTGAGAACCTTTTTTGTATTAATATTCAGTGCATAATTTAAGAAGATTTTGTTTATGTTACAGCATTATGCTACAAATACGAGAATTGTTTTATTTTCTATTGGTAGGATCAAAATACTAAGAATGTTGAGCTACCCCAGGACCCTATCTTTTGCTGAAACAACAGTAGTAGATTTCTGCTTTCAACTGCTCTGGTCTCATACATACATGGCAGTGTGTACAAACACCCAGGAAGTTATTTGCACCAGGTCTTAAAAACAAGACAAGGAACAAACACACCCCCACCCCCCCACCCAAATAATACTGAGGGCAATTCACAAAACGTTCCTTTAAAAAAGTAGCAGTGTTTTGTGATAGATTGAACATTGGACAAACTAGGAGTTCCTTCACTCTAAAAACCAGCTCACTTAGTGTTGCAGGACCCTTCAGATCTTCCAGAATAACATTTTTGTTCTGAAGACATCTTTGGTCTCCCTGGAGAGTCTGTGAAGCTGTTTGCAGACACTTTCTAGAATGGAGAAATGGGTTAGTGTTAGCCTTTTAATGATTCTTTTCTTACCTATCAAAGATATTGTATGACTGATGTGAACTTTTGATACCTGATTTGTTCCTCTTTTTTAATGAAATCCTCTTTTCACAGTGATTTAACCATGCTGGCCCATACAATGTGCATTTTGGCAGAAAGAAATCTGTAGTGAAAACTTCGCACTTTTTTTGATTTTTTTTTTTCTTTTTTTTTTTTTGGCAGATGGCAATGCAGTACAGTGGAGCAAAGTTGATTTCCTGGTTGTAATTCTAGTGCCTCTGATAAACTCACCCTGAGTTGCCAGAAAACACATATATAGTAGGCTGTAATTTACGGTGACATTCTTAAGTGCTGCAGTAGTGGCTTTCTTGAAATGAGGTGGTGTGTAGATTTTGGCTCCAGACTTTCAGGCAATTCATAATACTTCACCTCAAGAATTAGTGCTTTAGTGGCCTTGTGGCTTGATGCCAGCCTTACGAAGCAGCAGGAGTCAGTTCCAAGCAGTTTTGAGTTTTTTCTTCTTTTTCCCCTTTGCTCCCAGTGCACACAGGCTTGACACCTCGGTGTCTTGCGTTGGTATTGCAGTCCTGTGGCTGCCTCTCTCCCTTCTGGAAAAAGGTGGGTGGCTTGAGTAAGAGAAGCAGAGGAAGCAGAGCTGCTGCTGTTATGTGCCTATGTTGAAGTGCCTGTGGGAGGGGTCCTGCTCCAAAGGGAGCCTGGATGGCAAGTGCCACTGCCTCGGTGGCTCCTGACGTCCCACATAAAGAGACACTTCATGATACAGCTCTGCAGTGTTACCTGCTACATTTCGGGTCAGTTTTAGAACACTGATTTATTTGAGACATTCCTTAAAGAGCACTGAAGCCAGCTGTTAATGTAGCAATTAGGCAAAGTCCCTCATATCCCAGATGGAAATACAAGTATGCTAGCATGAAGACTTTTATTTGCTGATTCTGTCTTGGGAAACAGACATTTATAAAAGAAAAATGGGATACTGTCTCACTGAATTTAGCCAACTTCCTTGAAAATGTTTGCTCATTTTTTTTCTGTGAAGAGCTCTTCTGAAGACACTGTTTTACATTTTAAAAATCTTTTCCCATTTTTGTGACCTGTAAAAAAAATATATCTAATATATATGATCTATTAAATATATATATGTAGTGCTACAATTGATCCTAGTAAATTGGACCTAAGTAAATTAGTCCCTTGGCTCTAAGTAAAAACCATAGGCTGTAGGTATGAATCAGAGACTTCACTGTTACAAAAAGCTCTAACAAAAAAAAAAATCCTAATTGTATTTTTAAAGTGAAAGCAATACTTGCATTAATCGAATAAAATCTAGCAGCTATACCAACCTACATAAAGCCACAAATCATTTTTATAAAGGTGTTCTTATGTGTTCAATTAACGACTTCTGCTTTGAATTATAACAATTTAGAACAATTGGAGTCCAAGACAGCATATTGACTCAGGTGTTACCAATGTCTATTGTTGCTATTTAGCCTTTCCTTAAGCAAAAGGAAGATTATACCCGAGCTTTTCCAAAAAACAGTTTCCTGAATAATCATTCATTGCTTTTCTGATGCCTGTCTTCTGCAGGACTTTTCAGTGGCTTTTCAATGTTACTGAAATTGCATGAGTCTTAAAATATAAAATATTATAGTGACTTAAACCACTGCTGGTTTGCAGTGTTTTTGGTAAGGTGTCTGTATGCCTGTAAACTTCCTGGTCAGTATCCTAGCATCAACAGTGAACAGATAGTATTGATTAACAGCTGGCAGTCAGAAGGGAGAAGGCAAGTACAACAGGGAGGAAGTTCTGGATCATTGTTCAGCTTGAATATCTGCTACTGATTCCTACATGGCATTGGGAGTGTAGTGTGGCAAGCACTGCCTCTTTCACAAAGATGGGATCACTGGTTATTCTCACCTGTTACCAGTGAAAACTGGCTGAGAAGAGCAGAAGAGGGGCAAGTGCAAAGTAAAACTGCAGGAGTTTTTACAGTGCATGAAACATTATTGTTAAAATGTATAAAGCCCTCCTTGGATATGTGATGCAGCTGAGTGAAAGCCTCTTGGATGTTTTCTGCCTTCTGAGTGTTACCTCTTTTCCAGAATTATTATGAGACTTTAGGAGTTTACCGCAAAAATGTCTGATTTTTTCTGCACTAGTCTGTGATCTGGACCACGTAAACTCTGCCACTGTGCACTGCTGTCTTGTGTCCATCATATACCAGGGATATGCTGTGTCAATTTCACCAGCTGGGACCTGCCACTAGCAGGTCCAAGTGTCTGAAATAGTGTAGGGCTCTGCTACATCCCACAAGCAACTGCATAGCAGGAAGCAGAGGGGGCCCAGAGAATGCTCTCAGCAGAGTTGTGAAGATGCACATCCTGCTGGGTCGATGCTGAAAGCTTAGAGGGTAGAGGGAGATGGGTCTGGTGTGGGGCTACCCCTTCTTCCTTTTAGGAATAATTTTTGATATGCACTTTCATGTTGTCTGTAAGTGTACTATTTGGCATAGAACCATAGAATCATTTAGGTCAGAAGAGACCTTTGAGATCATCAAGTCCATCCATTAGCCCAGCACTGCCAAGTGCACCAGTAAACTATGTCCCCAAGTGCCACCTCCTCACATCTTATAAATGCTTCCAGGAATGGTGACACAACCACTTTCCTGGGAAGTCTGTTCCAGTGAATGACAACCCTTTTGGTAAAGAAAAAATTCCGGATATCCAATCTAAACCTCCCCTGGTGCAACTTGAGGCCGTTTCCTCCTGTCCCATCTGTTCTTAGGAAATGCTCTGCATGACTAATTCCTGGGCTTCTGGAGGCCCTGTGAAGCTCACCAAAGGCAGTGTAAAGCCAAGCTAAAGTCCATGGCTCTTTGTTGATTTTTCTGTAAAGTTTTGTGGCCGCTGATAAAGTGAAATGTTTGAACAAGACACAGCAAGTCTGATTTTCATATGTCATTGCTACAAGGACAAAGTAAGGATCATTTAGCGTAATGTAATCTTCAGAACAAAAACTGAGCAGTATATGTGCAATGTTACGTGTATTGAGAGAGAGATTTAGGATATGTATGGTATATCTTTGTTGCCAATATGCTGGAAACCATATTTACCTACCATTTACCTACCAGTTTTAAAGTACAAGCAGCCCAGTGGGATATGTCAGCAATCTTAACATCACCTAAATAGAATTTAGTAGATAAATTTCTGAGGTCTTAGACTTTTAATTTCATGTTTTTGATTTTTATTATAATTTTGAGCAGCAACTGATACCTTATACTTTTGTTTAGAAGAAAGAATGCAGAACAGTATTTTTCTCAGAGTGCTGAACTAGAACTATGGACTCATCTTTCTTTTCATAAAATATCATAGAATATACTAAGTTGGAAGGGATCCATGAGGAGCATGAAGTCCAGCTCCTTGCCTTGCACAGGACACCCCAAGAATCACACCATGTGCCTGAGAGCATTGTCCATTGCTTCTTGAATTTTTGTCAGGCTTGCTGCTGTGACCACTTCCCTGGGGAGCCTGTTCCAGTGCCCAAACACCCTCTGGGTGAAAATTTTTTTCCTGATATTGAACCTAAACCTCCCCTGCCACAACTTCAGGCCGTGAGTCCTATCACTGATCACACAAAGAAGAGATCAGTGTCTGCCCTTGCTCTTCCCCTCATGAGGAAGTTGTAACTGCAATGAGGTCTCCTCTTTTCCAGGCTGAACAGACCAAGTGACCTCAGCTGTTCCTCATACGGCTTCTCCTCAAAGCCCTTCACCATCCTCAAGGCCCTCCTTTGGATGCTTTCTAAGAGCTTAATGTCTTTTTTATATTGTGGCACCCAAAACTGCCCCCAGCACTCAAGGTCTGGAGGCCGCTCCAGAGCAAAGCAGGACAATCCCCTTCCTTGCCTGATGCTGACAATGCTGTGCCTGATGCACCCCAGGACACAGTTGTCTCTCCTGGCTGCCAGAGCACTGCTGACTGATGTTCAACTTGCCATCAACCAGGACTCCCTTTCTACCATGCTGCTCTCCAGTATCTGATTCCCCCACCTGTACATTGATTCATGGTTAAATTCAGCCTTATTTCACCTGCAATGATTCTGTGACTATATTTTTTTAACAATGAAAAAAATGTTTTCCAATGTTTTTAATTGAAAATAATTTAAATAGTTTAAAGACATGTCTTTAAACATGTTGGTTGACTCCAAAAGCCCATTTGCTATTTGGCTGGTTGAAGTGGATGACATCAATAAGTAGCTGCTCCACAAGACCTTCATTGTAAAGCTCAGCCGTTTAGTTACCTCTGTGGTTTCACATCTGACCCACCGTTTCCTCATACAGTGGCTAGTTTGTCTGTGAATCACCAGGGAACTGTAAGTTGGTCGAGGAGGAGCTCCCGCAGCTGTAGGATGTGACACCTCCTTTGCTCCGGACAGTGTCCCACAAGTCGTGAGGAAAAGCTGTGATCATGCAGCATTGAGTGAAGAGTCCAACAGTGTAGCTGGCATTGTCAAAGCAGCTATTTGCAGGGACTTGTTGATTTCTAGAAACCAACATTCTTGGAGAAAACACCCTCTCAGAAAGAAAAGGGGGAGATTGCATGGTACAGACACAGAGCCCTGTGTGTCCTTAGCCCTTATCAGCCCCTCGAAGGCAGGGCTCTGTGGCTGCAGCTCCAGTGCAGCGCTCTGTGGCAGTTTGAGGAGAAGCCAGCAATGGACATGACATGGGCCTTATCAGCAAAAGAGCCCCCAGTGCTTTCATTTCACCTTGTGGTGTTTCAAATGCTGCCAGGCCAGTGGTGCAAGCTGTGAATGAGTATTACATAACATAAACCCTAGTGGTTTCCTGGATTAGACCAATTAGTGTTTGTTTAGATAATTCAGGGTTTGAATGACTTCCTCTCCGGAAACCCCAAGCCTGAAGTGCTAAGGCGGCACACCTTGCCTGAGCTGCCTGTGCAATTACTCCTGTGCAACTGCAATTCTGGCTTGCAGAAGATAATCACAGTTCTGCAAATACAGGGAGATCGCAGGTCATGTCTTACAAGAGGAATACAAGAGGAAGAATTAATCACTGTGCTTGTTGGTTATTGACTAACTGGAATGTCAGCTTTGATTTCATGCAGTGGGTATTGTGTGATGATACCAGGGTTGGAAGCCTGGAGTTTGGACTTCACTCATGTCCATGAAGTCTTTAGGAGTTTTGGAGGAAGGGATATACAATTTTAACATATGTTTTAATTGGCAATTTCTTTAGTATGTTCAATTTCTCAAATAAAATGGTCTTTAACAGACCGATAGTGTTTATCTGGTGCACCTTCATTTATGGGTAGGAATCTGCTGCTACCAAAGAATTGGGTGGGTTCTGTTAGGTTCCTGAAAATGCTTTTCACGTTAAACCACTCAAATATGAGGCAGAGCAATCTTGTCTATAAAGAGTTATTTCAGTCATAAGGAAATAACTTCGGGAGCAAATGAGCCTTGGACATCTGTTTTGTTGGGGTTTTTTTCCTGGTACAATTTCCATACTAGAAAAGCTCACACATGGCTGTGCATATGTTGTTTAATCTCTTAAATTGCAATTATGATCAAAATGAGGAAGGAAGTCTATGACTAGGAGAGCAAAGCAGGGGGGGAGTTAGGCGTATGGGATAGACCAATAGTCTTGATTTCTCCTTCATGGAATAGATGTCATCTGTCATTCCCCCTAGCCTGGAAAAAATTATATCAAAGGGATATGCTTCATCTGTAATGATGAAATCACCTTTTCTGCTCATCAGGGAGCTGAAGATGGTGAAAGAAGTTTGTTTCCCTCAAGAGCCTGGCAAATAAGTTCTAACAAACAGCAAACACAAAGGTGGGAAAAGATACCCAAGGGAATCCAGACATGGTCTGTCATAGCTGTATGACACAAGCAGCTATTTGAACTACTATATGGGGATATAACTGGGATATGTGGATTTGCCCTTTCTTTAAAAAATGTTTATGTTTGTTCTCATGCCTTCTTTGGCAGTTTCAGGTGGCTCTTTCCTCTCAAGTAAGATGCAGGAATGTGCTGAACAATTTAAAAAGGTTATTTAGCTGAGCTTCAGCTTAAGCACCTCGCACTTGACCAGTCAGCTGTTCAAATACAGCTACTTTCATTTTTTCCAATACATAGTCTTGTAAGTTTAGTCTCAAGTGATACGATGTGATTTGAAGTATTGTCTTCATTGGGGGAAAATCCAATTTTTTATTATTATTTTGCAGGTAGCTTCAGGTGAATGCAATGAAGACACTGAAGTTTACAACATTACCCTTAGTACTGGGGATGAGCTCACTTTAATGGGGCAAGCAGAAATCCTTTATGCAAAATCTTCTAAGGAGAAGTCACGGCTCAACACCATCTTCAAAAAAATCGGGAAGCTTAATTCAATTAGTAAGCTAGGCAGAGGCAAGATGCCCTGCCTCATCTGCATGAACCACAGGACCAACGAGAGCATCAGTCTCCCTTTCCAGTGTAAGGGCAAGTTCAGCACCCGCAGCCCACTGGAGGTGCAGATGCAAGAAGGTGAGCACACAATTCGCAATATAGTAGAAAAAACCAGGCTGCCTGTTAATGTGACTGTGCCAAGTCCTACGCCAAGAAACCCTTATGACCTGCATTTTATCCGTGAGGGGCACAGGTACAAGTTTGTCAACATTCAGACCAAGACCGTGGTAGTTTGTTGCGTGCTTCGTGGAAACAAAATCATTCCCATGCATTTTCCCCTGCACTTGACGCTTCCGAAATTTATTCTACCTGATAGCGTGGTGAAGGGGGAGCTGTGGCACGAACCCCTCATCCAGCACTGGTTTAATATATGCCAGGAACAGTTTGACATAGATGAGTATTCCCGTGCCGTGCGAGATGTAAAGACTGACTGGAATGACGACTGCAAGAGCCCGAAGAAGAGCCGGTGCGCGGGGCACAGCCACGTGCCAAACTCCCTCAGCTACGCGCGGGACGAGCTCACGCAGTCCTTCCACCGGCTCTCCGTGTGTGTCTATGGGAACAACTTGCATGGGAACAGCGAGGTGAACCTCCATGGCTGCAGGGACTTGTGTAATGAGTGGGCCCTGTTCTCTCACGATGCTCTTCAGTACCAGGAGTCCGGGGACAGTAGCAGTGATTACCTTTTCCCTGAAGTTAGCGAAGAATCGATGTTTCTGCCTACGAAACCGGAACTTCCTTATGAAGAGCTCTGGTTGGACCAAGGATCTGGAAAGGGCGGTGATCAGCCTCTCTCGTGCTCGCTCGAGAAGAACAAGTGTGACAACTACAGAGGATCTTTCCGATCAAAGTGTGGTACTGCGTCTCTTCCTGTGCCTGCAACTGTCGGAACAAACACAAAGTCTTCAGATGTTTCCCTACCTCCACCTCCAGTGCCTCCCAAATCAGAAGCAGTAAGTCGGGGTTATTTGTGTTTGTTTTTTTTCTTTTTTTAGGTGGTGAAGAGTTTGCATGCAGATCGTTTTAGGGAATGTGGTGGAGAAGGGAGGGGCACATACAGGGCAAGGGAACAGTCAAACTTTGCAAGATGTGCCACTTTAGCTAGTTTCCTAACATGTGTAAGTCATGTCTTAAAAATCACAGGAGTGTGTTTAATATTATTGATCTAATAGCTTAATCCTGATGCTTTCAGGTGATATTTATTTTGGGTTTCTTGCTCACACAAACAAGAATTGCTGAGTCACTTCATTCTGTTGCTTTCCACATCATCTCTCCATGTGACCTCCATGTTTTCTCATATCTTCTGTGGCCAGAGTGTATGGGGCATGACCCACTTGGAAATGCCTCAGATTGCCTTAGTGTGTCTTCAATTAACAGTTCGTTAATGAGAGATTGTCTTCTCTATTATGACCCTAAAGCAGATTTTGAAGAATATTGCGTCATTGTCCTTTATCAAACTAGACCTGAACTAACCGCTCAGTACTGCTTATTGAAAGAAAATATGTTTAAATAGGAGGTCTGCAGAATTGATAAATGAGCCTTCTAGAGGACTAAGTTGTAAACAGAGCATGTTTACTAGCCTAAGGTTTTTAATGAAAACTCATGGGAGAAATCACTTCTCCAAACCTGAAATGTCATGGAGACTTAGGAAGGAAAAATGTAAATGTATTTTATCAACAGGAGCTTATGTGGACTGGCTGGAGAATCCACCCATTCTGTGGTCTCTTGACGTAGTACTAAGCCTTATTAAAAAAAAAAAAAAAAGAAAAGAAAGGAAGAAAGAAGATTCCCACAGGAAAGTGTGTCTAGGAATCTTTAGCAAAATGTCTACCATACATATATAGCATGAATCTTGGTGTATATCGTTATTTACCAAATTTGTTTTGCAGGAGTTTTTCTGGAATTAAAAAAAAATACCATTCTACTTGCAAGTCCTATGGTGGTTCCAAGAGCATGGCTGTACAGTAAATTAAGACTAAATTTGAGACAAAACTGCAGCAAACCATGATGATCCTATACCTTTCCTATTGCCATCTAACAGTCCAGTATTGTTGGCTGTAGCCTTGCCCTCATGAGTTTGGTCACAGCCTGGTTGAAAGCTAAGATGTGTTCGTTCATGCTGGGTCAGCCTGCAGTGGATTCCTGTGGGGATGCCCTTGGCCAGGTTCTGCGCTTCCTGGGGAGGTGCAGCAAGGAGAGGGGAGGAGGACACTTGCAGGCACAAAATGCCCAACTACAGCCCTTGGACTGTGCCACCAAAACTTCCCTGAAAAGCAAATGCAGCAGCTGGAGCAGCCAGGAAAGGCAAGACATTATGTCTTCTTAGCAAAGTGTTTACATGCAGTGTTAAGTGCAGGAGCCCAAGAGCACTTCCTTGCCTCTGAGGTCAGGTATGCACTGACACTTTGTCCAGACTCTTGGACAAGTGCCCAGCAGCACCATATGGAGATGAGGCTCCCTGGCAGCCTATGCTGACTTTAACTGGAATGGGTCTAGTCCCACCCTCTTCCACCTCCTCCTCCTCCTTTCCCAGACACATCGTCCTGGCTTCCCTTTTGTGCTGGCTCTGGCACTCCTGTGCCTGGGCAGGCAGCCAGGTCTGGATCTGGAAAATTATTTGTTTCCTGCTGATTTGCGTGAGCTGAACTGCTTCTGCGCAGGGTCAGAGGAGCGCTGGAGTGTTGGGAAGTGGGTGGTGGGGGAGGAAGGCTGCCCCCACAACAAGGTGAGGGCAGCCCTTGTGGCATGGGGGTGCCGATCGCCTGGGTCATGCCTGAGACATAAGGGTCTTACCCCTGAGGTGTGGGCACTGAAGTGCTGGGAGAGCTGTGGAGCACCTACACAGCCTCACTGTGGACCCTCATACCTGGGGAATCCCCATGAGTCCCTTTTGGGGACAGCCGGGTGACACTTGGGGTAGATGTGTATGTTGCCCTTTAGAGTTATTTTGGAGAGTGTGCAATTTTGTCATGTGTGTCTTAAATTACTGAGGTAATGTGTGAATGCTGTCAGCAATTTCAGTGTAGCTTTCTAGCCATTTTGGAGAAGTAACTTCTGCTAAAGATATTAGCTGGGATTTAGCGGTGGGCAGGGGGTGTAGCCCCATTAAAAATAAAACAAAACTAAAATCCTACATTTTTATAGATTATAATAATGTAGACTTGCTTTTATGGCTTCCTGGAACAGCTTTGGAGTGAGTATCAGTGACCTACAGAATTCATCTGTGGGCTGGGGCTGAGGAGGTGTTTGCATGGTTTCCATGTAGGTATTTATAGAGTAAGTAGATCTCAGGAGCTGCTGGTGAACATGCGGTTTAGTCATCACTCCCTCTAGAATGATATTCCATAGCATTTCTGTGTAAACGTTGGCCAGCAATTGTATTTTTGCACTAAATTTAAAATGTGTGTTCAGGAGCTGTTTGCAGGATGGGAAAGGACATCTGGGTATTTCAGAAGCTGTTCTGGTTTTCTTCTCTGCAGCAGGATGGAGCATTGTGATACATTATGTGTATTTTCTGAATGCCTTTCAGAAAATCAAAGTAGCATGAAGGCAGAAGGCCTGCAAATTAGTAATTTCTTCATTCCCCAAACACTAATTTACATAACATCAGAAGCTGTTTTCCTGATTGATACAAAGCACATCCCTAATGGAGTGCGCCGGAAGTTCAGGCTCCCATGGGCGAGGAGTGTGGAACTGCTCTGTGTTACGCTTGCAGTCAGGCTGGTGACTGGGCACATTTTATCCAGGCAGCCTTAGAGCTGGTCACTGCAATGGACACCCATGATGCCCAGATTCAGCAATAACCCAGGGCCCAGGTGGTGCTGGCAGGGCTTGGGCTGGCAGCAAGGAAAAGGAGCAGAGGTCTTAAAATCAATATAGCACCTCATGCCGTTGGAAACAGGTCACCATTCCTAGGTCACAGGAAGGAGGATTGGAGCATGAGAGAGCTCAATGTCGAATAGAAGTTTCAGGTTGTGCAGTGTAAGTGTATTATCTGTATCTGACAGCCATGTGACATCTAGGGCAAAGAGTATTTCCAGCTAAGAGCAGCAGCCATCAAGGTCATTGTCCTGTCACACCGTGGTTGTTCCACTCATCTTCTGCATTTATTTCATTGCCATTCTCTTGGACCTAGTGAGCATGGCTTTCCTGAAGTTTCCCCTTGCTGTTGTCAGTTTAATCTGCAAAAGCTCTCCTTTTTATTCCTCTGCTGGGTTTCCTGGGGGCTGTGTGTGGCGGCTGTAATTGTGGTTTTGTGACGGGACCAACTGGGACTGCAAACAGGTATTATTTATGGCTTCGGTCTGATCTGTAATCTGGGTCAAGCAAGGGAATTTGGCAGAGTTTGTTATGCCAGCACCTTTGAATTCCTCAGTCTTCCCTGGAAAAAAAGCTTTAAGCCTTTGACCATCTGCTGTGCTCCAAGAGCTCCCCTGAATAGTGTCTGTAACCCCATGGATATATATTAAATAGCATTCACTATTAACTTTACCTATTCTGACTTGTGGGGAGAAAAAGTCTTCAGGCATCCTTGGGGCACAATACTAAAATGGTTGAAGAATTTTATGCCTGAATTCAATAACAAACATGAATAAAATTGATTCATTTTTTCCCCTTTCCTTGAAAGACCAAATAAGATCCCTTAGAAAAAGATTTATTTCAGTGTTTTATGCTGACGGGCATTTCCTGTAATTTTGACTTGTTTTGAATTAGGGAAAAAAATGTACTACAATGGCCTAGTCCCCAGTTTTCCATTTCACAAAAGTACTAAATATGTTGTTGCATTTTGAAAGCATTGAAGTGGATTGCAAAAGGTTCTACATTTATTTTGTTTTTAAATAAATTACATCACTTTAATTGCTAATTATGTGTTGTAGAACTACTAAGATAACTTTTAGTTCTGCAGTGTTGTAAAATTTAAAAATAAACTTCAACTTTCAAACACAAAAAGAATTTCCTTTTTCTGATGCATCTAAGACTGTTTCAGACAAGGAGAACATAGAGGTCTCCTCCTGCCCAGGGGCAGGTGGTGAATCGTTAAAAATCCTGCCTGGCAGCCAAATTCTCAGCAGCCTTCTCACCTCTAGCCTTACTAAATAAAGTTGCTCTCCCAAATATGTCCTGATGAGATTAAGTCCTTAATTCTATCATATTTTTATGGGGATGGATCCTGACATTTTGCTCCTATGCAGGCACACCACACTAAATTTCAGGTGCTCTGTGTGTTTTAAGCTGTGAGGTTGTCTTGCTGCACAGAGCAGACCTGTTGGCTGGGAGTACACCTTTCCACTTGTACATTTTGGACAGTCTTTTCCTGCACCGCTTTGGCAGCAACAGAAGGACTGAAGCTCCTAGTTTGAATCCAGAAGCTGGTAAATATGAGATAAGTGTACTATTCCTGAGGGAGGAGGCTGGGAATCATCTTAAGTTGGATGACTGACTATCACTGGTGAAGTAAGTCAGGAAACATCTCAGAGTATATTGAGATCTTTTCATTACATAAGCTTGGTTTATTACATCTAAATAAACAACACTAATGAAGTTTAGGTGTAATGAATTGCTCCTTACAGAATGTATAATATGAGGAACAGTCTGTCTGATTTTCTGTCACTGTAATGTTCTTTTAAATAGTTTCATTGCTGCTACTTTTTAAATGAGTGGCTATCAAACTGCTGAAATGTGCCCTAAAGAAGATTGCTGGTCGTTCTACCAGTGGCAAAGCGTTCTTTTGGACTTCCTTGACAGCTACATAGTGTTGCAAATGTATATACTTTTTCATTCTCTCTTCTCCTCCCTTTTTAATTATTTCCTTTCAAAGAACAAGGCAGAACCAGATGTGCTTCATCTGGTTGAGGCTGCTGTTGCCCAGATTTTCTTGCTGCTTGCTTACATGTTCTTCTTTTGTACAGGTAAAAGAGGAATGCAGGCTCCTCAACGCTCCCCCAGTCCCACCACGGAGTTCAAAGCCGTCCTCCACCAGTCCTTCCATCCCTCCTCGCACAGTGAAGCCTGCTCGACAGCAGACCCGCTCTCCCAGCCCCACTCTGTCCTACTACTCTTCAGGACTGCACAACATGTATGTGTTTGAGCTGTGGGAGCACCGTGCTAGCACTTTCTGAGAAAGTTAAATTTAGCACTGTTCTTTTTGAAGGCACGTGTTTCTAAGGCACAGTGTGGTGTCAGACTTGCAGTAAAACCAGCTAACCTGTCAAGTTGTTGTGAAAGATTCAAAAGGAAGAAAAGATCCAGCAGAAACTATGTTTTACTAGATAGGACTTAGCAGTTTATATTAAACATCTGCATGCATTGCTAGAGGTAATATCACTCTTAGGTGACATAGGCTGTCTGGTTAAAAGATCATGTATAGTTCTCCATGTTTCTTGAAAGGCTTGAATCTTCAAACCAGACCACCTCACTGCTAGTTTTTGGGTGGGATTTCAGCGTTGCATGCAGTGCAGCTAGCTCTGATAATCAGGGACACAAAAAGAGTGTAGTAATCCAGATATGTGTTGTGCTAACTATATGGACACCTACGGGGTAGAGATGATGGAGGACAGAAAGACCAGCAGACACCACTGAGTGCTAAGCGAGGTATAGCAGAAGGGGGCCAGACAGCTTCCACATCAAACACACTTCAGCACAAACCCAACCCACAATCCGGAAAATCCACCCGGGCTAGCTGAAAGTTGACAGTAAATTCTGAATTATGTGGCTGCATAGCTTTTCTTAGTGGTACAGTGTCCTTCCTTTGGCTTCAGAAAGTATATGCACATTCTAAAGCCTCATCTCCTTTTTGCCTTGGATGTCTTCTTGCTATTATTTTTTGTACCCCTTCAATGACACAATGCTACCTGTGTGAATATTATAAATTCATCCAAAACATCACAGAATTAATTTTAGCCTGGATGCAGTTGGTATAACGACTTATGCTGAAATTGCCTTACTAAGTCATACTGCACATTTGAAGCTTAGTGTTGTGGATCTGGCAATGATCACTCTAGATCAAGGCTGCTTGCTTATTTTAGGAAAGCCTTTTGGGTAGTTCTGTCAAGGTCTACTCCACAGGAGGCTGAGCACAAGACCTCCCAGCTTTAGGGGCCCACCAAATGCTGCTTTCTCTCTTTGTAGCTAAGAATACATTCACCAAAAACTAGGGCAAAAACTAGGAAAACAGAAATGAAGTTTCTCAAGAATGCAGTGAGTTAAAGTAAGGTGAGGGTCAGTCTTTTCTCCCAACTAACAAGCAATAGAATGAGAAGAAAAAGCCTCAAGTTGCACTAGTGGAGGTTTAAATTGGATGTTAGAAAAAATTTCTTCATGGAAAGGGCTGTCAAGCATTAGAACAGGCTGCTCAGGGAAGTGTTGGAGTCACTATGCCTGGAACTGTTCAAAAAAAGTGTAGATGTGTCACTTGGGGACATGTTTTAGTATGGACTTGGCAGTGCTGGATTAATGGTTGGACTGATGATCTTAGAGGTCTTTTCCAACCTAAATAATTCTGTGATTCTATGATTTGCCTTGACTTTCACAGTAATTCATCTCCAGCTGGGTCCAGACCAGATGTCTCTATTTTGGTAGAGCTGAGCTGGTGTTGCAGAGGAATCTACTAGAAAACTGCCATTGTGCAGAATAACCAGATTGCTTTGTCATTTATATCAATAAACTTGTTTTCTGGACCATGAAGGGTTGGAGACAGTATTTTAAACAGAAACAAAATCAGTATGATTTGTCCTTACCTGCCTCTAAAAATGCCTGATACCTGACTTCAGCTGTATTTGAGGCTTGTCTTTCATCCTTTCACACTGAGTCCCAGGCAGTTCATTTTAGTGGAGGCCAAGTAAGGAAGCACTTCGAAAATGTTAAAATGTTACTTCATCAGTTTTCAGAAATTCCATTAATCTTTGAACTCAATAAATGTTCCAGTTCTAGTATGGAATTGGAGAACAGAAATGGGATCAATTTAATTGCTTTGCATGTTGTTTAAAACACCTCACTGACTGTTTTCTTAGCTTGATGGCTTGGTTTGTGAAAAATTATTTTCACTGTATGCAGTATGTCAGTTGGTCTTTAAGCAGCCAGAAATAACTAGTTGATGGGGTATCCCTGTTGAGGGGGCAAAACTCCATGTCTCATATCGAAAACATCCAGCTGCTTTACCTGTCAGACTTGTATTAGTGACATAAACAGGGGAAAAGTTTGGAAGGCACAGAATAAAGACTGAGAGATGGTTAGAAAGAGGGAAACGGCATTTGTTGGGACAGATATTTTCCAGTGATGTAGATTAAGGCTGTTTTTACACATCTGCACTTTGTATTTGATCTGGGGAAGTCCAGATTGGCCTCTCTGATCCACTGTAAGCACACGAGGAAGTAATTTTGTGTCATTCCATTGAAAACTGCTGGTTTTTTGATAGCTCCATTGATCTATTTTGATAGCTTGATCCATTCTCAAGCAGAGTTCACTGAGCTGTCATGGGGTGACTACTGAGTTTTTATTTGAGCAGTTAGTTTTCAGGAGAGAGAGGCAAGTCATTAAAACAATTTTTTTCAACTGTTGGTTTCTGTCTGTTGTGTTGAGTAAGGATTTTTAAGGATTTTATAAGTCTGCTAATTATTTTTCCAGTGTTCTGGTTTAGTTGGCCAAAATTCCAGAGATCAGCACAATCTTTCAGATTTTTTTTTTTTAGAAGGTGGCATAAAATCAGCAAACATTTGCTTTTGATAACAGGTTGTGTCCTTTTGTTGTCATCTCCGTCTCTTGGGAACACCTGGATATAAACCATCAGTTCCCTTGGACAGGCTGAGCTTAGTTCACCACCTAGAATTGGATCCAGGGTAACTTTCTTTAGGTGCCTTTGAAGAGCAAGTGTTTAACGTCAAAGCTTGTTAAAGATCCAGACACACCAAAAAGTTACTCTGGGTAAGCTTAAAGCACATCCAGCCAGGTCTGCTTTCCCTTCCAGCTAAAACTCTTCCTTTGGCAGTGAGCATTGACTCACTCCGTTGTCTCTGTACTCTGCACTGGTTCACATGGCCTAGGGCAGTGGTGACCTGCCCTCGTAGGAGCTTTTGCATACCATGACACATCTATGGTACATATATGTAGAAAAATGCTGGATTAGAATATCTATCTAGTGTATGTGACACTGTTTTTTATCCGTGGTGGTATCCCTCAGAAATTCAGCAATGAAAAACAGTATTTGTGAGATGACCCAGAACTGAATTGAGGAATCAACTTTTTTATGACCTTGAAAAAACAAGGCATGGGGCTTTTGGATATATCAGCATCTTGTCAGGCTTGTAGAAGGGGTGAAGGAACTCTCAATAGATTAATTCAAACATGTTAATTCAAATGTGAAAAGTTCTGCTGGAGGAAAGAAGATTCTTTCCTTGTGACGGTCACCTTCTATCAGATGATTTATGAGTTCATTGAAATGCCAATTTTTCTCTTACTAACATCCTTTCTGCTTTGTTCCTTAAGTAATGTCTCGGAGAGCGACAACACCAACCTGACTGAGAGCACACCTGTTTCCTGCTACCCATGTAACATGATGAAAACTGAATCCAAAGAGCCTGAGAGCACAATGCCCTTGGGAAGCCCCTCAGCTGAAGCTCTGCCTTCAAGGTTATCTTGGCCAAACCATTTTTCAGGAACTGCTGAAGGCCTGAATAGGAGTGATTTCCTGCTTGATCCAAGCAGGAGCTACAGTTATCCCAGACAGAAGACTCCAGGTACACCAAAGAGAAACTGTCCAGCACCTTTGACTTTTGACTTCGATGGATGTGAGCTCCCAACAGGGTACTCCCCACTGACTCCAGCAGAGTTCACAAACACCATCTCCAGCTGTCCAAAGTCAGCAAGTTACTCTCTAGACTGCACTGATGAGAAAACTCTGGGAGTCAGCAACACAAAGCAGAGCCATTCATGTCCTGCCTTACCTCCTCGGGCACCGAAGTCAAGTGAAGATAAGACAGTTACAGACATGTGTCCCTTGCCACTGAAAATAGATGGTGCCGAGGAGGAATTAAAAGCTGGCTCTCCAGTCGTCTTGGAAGATCAGTATCTGGCTAAAAAGGGCATGCAGGATGCATTCTCTGTGTCTTACCCCTTCTCATCTCCCCTCCACCTCCAGTTAGCACCAAGGTCTTGTGGGGATGGCTCTCCCTGGCAGCCACCCACAGACCTTTCTGGACTCTCTATAGAGGAAGTGTCTAAATCGTTGAGGTTTATTGGTCTGTCAGAAGATGTCATATCATTTTTTGTCACAGAGAAGATTGATGGCAATTTACTGGTTCAGCTTACAGAAGAAATCCTATCAGAAGACTTCAAGCTAAGCAAATTGCAGGTTAAGAAAATACTACAGTTCATTAATGGCTGGCGGCCCAAGATGTGATGCTGGCTAGTTTTTAGTGAAACTGTATACTTGATACATTTGAGCTAATATGTCACTTCCTGTTTTTTTGCACTAAAAATCCTTCTTGTAAATAGTAGTAGGAAAATTCTTACTATGCAGATAAACATTTTTCAGTGGTGAATGGACTTTTTTTTCTATGTCAATAATAAAGGTAGAGAATCTGCAGAGGTGTGCTTTTGTGCATCCCTGAACATTCAACAGCTGCTAAAAACAGGACACTAAGGGAACTTTGACTCCATAGTCTGTTAAGACTTAGTCGTATTTATTACTGAACAATTTGATGCTGAAAGACACACACCAATCCAGTTTACAGTTTTGTGTTAACTGCAAAAAAGGTATTTCTTACGGGATTATTTCTGTTCACATAATATTTGGCAACATGCTGTGACTTGCAGATAGACAAAAGCATTGGTTTTGACACTACATCTGAAAATGTTAAGAATTGCTGTGAAGTGCCACTAATACGCTATTCTTGCAGCGTCATTTTTATGAACTGTATCTTCCTGACTGTCTGTAACGTGGATGCATTTTCCATGTTACTTTGAGCAAAAAGAGTTAAATGTTTTTAAACCAAGAGTCATGCTTAGCTCGTTGCCCAGAGGGGAGGGAGAAGGGGGATTTTCTACTGAGCCACTCTGCCCTGTCCAATTAAAAGTTTATGACCTGTAGATTTCAAAAGTTGCTTTTGTAGTCGGGTGACTGGAGTAAATAGCATGACTTCTGTTCATGCAGCTTTCTCATGGGAAAAGCAGTTCAGTGCACAGGCTCTTTTCTCAGTAGATCCTGCCTGCTGCAGCAGCCTGCTAGCACAGCCCTTGCAGGAGCCATGCTGTGGTGAAAGGTAACAACTCCTTGTGTTTCTTCTGCTGCTGTTCTGATTGTCTGAAAATGCACTTGCTCTGCTCTCCTCTTCCTGCAGTCAGACCTGTGAAGGAAGGTGATAGTGCTCCTGTGTCATGCCTTTGAAATAAAGTGCTGGCAAGGTGGGAGGGATTGGAAACAGAGCATGGCATGCTGCTGAGAACGGGCTGAGGGAGGTTTTGGGCCATGCCACAGGAAATGCTTGTGATCTTTTCAGTTCACCTGTCTTGTTTGCAGTGGGCTAGGAGGATGTGGGTGTCAAAGTGGGAGGAGCTGTAGCATCAAAGGATGTGCTAATTCAGTTGCCCAGCTGCAAAAACTCACTGCAATAGATGTCACATGGAAGTAGCAGTTAAAAGGGAGTGCAGAGATGGTAAATGGGCATTAGTCTGCCCCTGGAGACCTCTTAAATTTAACTGCTCAAAAGGCTAGGAATAGCATTAACTTTTGATAGTCCTCTTGTAGTTGACAGAGCTCTCTGAAATGTGTCTAAATAACCCCAGGATCTTTATATACCTGCCTTTATATACTGGATTAGAGGATTTGTGGAGATCCTCAGGAAACAGTCTGTGTTATCCCTTCCTCTTCAGCAAGTGTGCATGCCCAGGATCCTCAGGTGAACAGGGCTAGGAATGCTAGAGCAACTTCATCTTCACTTACTGCTGAGCAGAGCCCTGGCCAGGAGAAAACCATCACCTGCCTTGCTTAACTTTTTGTTGTATTAAAAAATATCTCCATTGTAGGGCATGTAGTTGGGAGCATCAAGAAAAAATACAGAGCAGAGACAAAAATGCTAGATTTGCCTGTTTTCTCGACCATATTGACTCATTAAAAAGAATTTATTAGCAAATAGAGCTTTCTGTTGTTGGGACACATTTCATGTCATGTTGCCTTGCCAAAGCCAAGATGCATTATTTGTCTTCCAGTAATGCAAACCACCAGTTCCCAACTAGAAAGCAAATCCCAGTTGTTGTGGATACTATAGAGCCAACAAATATCCCAACAGAAAAACCCCCAAGAGTTTATAATCCTGTTTTTCGTAATGTATTGACTTTAAGCAACAGATCAATAGCTTTCTCCAAATGCTTTTTAATTAGCATTCTAAAATATTTTAGCTTTAAATAAGACTAGATCAAATTCAAATATTGTTCAGATGTGTATGTTTGTTGGTAGACCACATGCAAGTTGAAACCAATGGCCTTTTAAACCTCACTCTGTCAAATGAGTGTTCAAATATGAAAGGGCCTAATCTTTAATGTCAGGTACTTGCCATTGTTTTGCTCAGCTTGTTAATTCTAGATAAAAAACCCTAAAAAAGATGCAGTCTTGGTAATATTAACATTAAATATTGCTAACACCCCCCAGAATATTAACATCCCTGAGAAAGTAGTTTTCTTTGACTGTGGATTCATACCTATTTTATTATCTCTGCTTACCTGCTTGAAGTGGTTATTCTTGCAAGAGACTGGTGGAATTTGCATTCATGACCACGCTGCATTAACATCCCATGTGCTTAAACCAAAATAGAACTGGCCCACAGAAAGGCTTAGAAATGTGCATTGATTGCAGAAGCTGAGCCCGTGTGCCAAAGGACAGCTAAAATCTCTAACTGCAGACTTGCTATTGATGGCCTTCCAGCTGTCTCGTTCTGCTTGGCACTGCTTACTTACTTTTATGCATAATGTATTAGCATTAAACTTTTTCTTTTGCCCTTAGCCACTCATCACCTTCACTTTCCAAGCCATTTTTGGGGATTTAGGTGTTCCTAACATTTGTGTTCTGTGAATTATATGGCTTCGGTGTCAATCTGCCTGCTGTGGTACTCAAGCTGGAGTGAAGTGTCTGCTCTGGTGAAATCAGCAGAATGATGAGCAAACTGGGTGTGTGGAATGTTGTAGCTCAGCCTTTGGATCCTAGGTTATGGAAATGGGTACCTTTCAGTAGGTAGCCAGGCTATGGCAACTCCCAAGCACTGCACGGAGGTCAGCAGTGGGGAAAACCAATCTGGTTTTGGACAGTAGTGGAGTCCAGCCATGTTGATGGGAGTTCTGTTGATTGTCTTTGGGGCCTGAGAGCTGTAACCATTGAGCATTGTGCCAGAGTGGGCCTAAAATCACTTCTATTTTCAAGGCAGTCCTCTAAAATAGGCCAGTCCTAACCTTGGATTTCTTCCCTCAGATTAAATAAATGTAAGGCCTCTGGTGCTTACTTGGTTACCAGTTCCTGAGCTGTGTGATATCCTTGGGGTTTTAGTTTGTCTGGGGGTTTTGGTAGCAAAAAACATGTCATGTCATTCTGTATGGAGCTGTCTCTCTGCCCTGCACCAGGAAACACATCCTTTCTATGCAACTGTCATGTGTTGGCACAATGACTGATGCTGCCTTCAGCAGTAAAAGCTGGATTCTGGCATGGAGGCTTTCCTGGAGGTGGACACCAAATTGTGCAGGGAAGGGATGGAGAGGAAACTTGAGGGGAAATGCTAGTTTCTTTCAAATGCTCATTGTGCCTAGGATGATGTTTCTTTGTCTTGCTGCCTGCCTGGCTAACCAAAGCTGTGTTGACAGCAACTCAAAGTGCATATTTGCATTCTTATTCTTGCTGTATTGTAAAAATTGCCTATGGCTAGAAACTTAGACAGAAAGCATTTGGTTCATCCAAAATTAGAATGGAAATACATTTTGCACTGTTCTTTTCAGCTAGAAGCAAGGGTTAGAATTTGCTGTGTATTGCTGTGTATTTTCTAATAGAACAGGTTTACTTGCCACTTAAAAGAACTTTATTCCACAACAACAGCTTCAAGAGAAACAGCGTAAACAGGCAAAGCTGCCTGAAAAAGCTCTGTGTTTCAAACCTGTCTATAAATAATTGTTTTCTCTTATGTTTTCATCTTGAATCAACTTCTTGGTTGTCCCCCCACAAAACAAATTGTGCTGGCACCAGCTTCTTGTGTGCTTCCCAGCAGGTTGACTGCCTTTAACACAGGCAAGCCAAGTCCTGCCTGCAGGCCAGGCAGGAGGTCACACCATGGTACTTAACAGCCAAACACCAGCCCTGTGAGAGGATTACAGCTTAGCCCAGCTCTCCTGGCTCCTTTTTCTGATGCTTTGAAATAGCAGCATTCCTGTATGCAAACCAGAAGATATAGATTAAATCCTAATAAGCAAGAGGAATTGTCCTTTTTATTTATAGGGATGGCAGGGCAGTGGAGAAATGCAGGCCCCTTGTTGAGACCTAGCAATAAATGACTCTCCTTTTTGTTATGTCTTAAACTCCTGGTAGTCCAGGAGTTGTTCAGACTTCACAATTTTTGTGTGTAATAACCAAATTTTCAGTGTGAAAATCTGCAGAGTGATTCTCTTGACTTGGACAATCTTCTGAATTGTATTAAAAATATGTTTGTTCTTAGCTCTTTAGATTCACTTCGGGTATGTCAAAAAAATAACACTTGGGAAAAATAAAAAAAGAAAAAGCCCCAAAACTTTGGCTTAGTACATTTCCGTTATAAAACGAAGCATGGGTTTTGTGGAATTTGTGCTGTTTTGGGCTTTTGTGTAAAAGGCTGGAGGCAGATTGTTATTTAAACCAGGTGCAAATAAATATCCCTGTAATGTATATGAACAAATTTAAACTGCGTATTGTAAGTATATGAACTGTATATTAAAGACACTATTTTCATGATACTTCAAATGCGTACAGAATTTGTTGTACTAAATTGGTGGGGTTGCATGTGTTATATAAAAGGGTTGGTTTTCATTTAGTAATTTCACTGACTTATCCTCTTGCTCATCTCAGTATAATTTGGAAATAAGCACTTCTCAAACAGTGAATTTTGCAAAGATTGGATAATTGAGAGGAGTAATCAGGAGTTTGCATTTAACCTCTCAAGACATGTTACTTTTTCCTGTCTTATAATTTCACTTGCTCCCCTTCAGCAAGAGTATCGTGCTGTGTTTCCCCAAAGAATTTGTTGCCAGACAGCTTGCCAGTCTCTAGCAGATGTTCATCTAAAACATTATTTTCCCAAGCCCTATTATCTTTGCTTTGGAGGAGAGTGTTCCATTATAATTTGGATATGCTTTTAAGTGCAAGACCATGCACAAATATTCCTGCTTTGCAGAAAGTTTCTGAGGCATTTATTGGATGGGGAGGAAATCGGAGACAAAACAATGTTGTGCTGTAAGGTTGCACGTTGCCTGTTCTCACTTCCTTCCATACTGGCAGTGGAGGGAAATGTCAACTCTACAACCGTCAAGGTGTTATGCAGCTAAGTTTCTGCTGTGCCAGATTCCTTTGTGCTGAAGCTTCATTCGCTGATACCAGGCCAAGAGAAAGTTTACTACAGCGCAACAGTAGTTGTGGAAGGGTTTGTGGAAGGACTCATTAATACATGTTTATGAGACATAAAGCAGGGCAGAATCTGACACAGTAGTTGCCATTGGATTTGAGACGGTTGGGATTTCCTTGCCTCCAACCCTCACAACTGGGAGAGGGACGAAATGTGTCTGGAGGCAGGATGTGTATCACAGGGAGGTAAGGGGAGGGACAGAGAGATGCAGATTGCTTTCACAAGTTAAGAAAAATCTCATTCACCATGAGCAGGTCTGTCTAGGGCGCATCTCTGCTCCCTTCTCCTAAGAAGGGAAAGAAATATATTTAATTTTTTGAATGCTTCAGTCAGTTGGGTCCAGCCTGAGCAAAAATATCTGCAGGATACAGGATAGATTCACTGCATGCAGGGGGAGTGAAGGGCTGTAGCCCAAATCAAAATATGTCCATCTCCTGATAAGGAAAGTGCTGTTCTAAACAAGCAGGTATATTATTTATATATATATATTATGTATAGCAGTCACCAAGCCTGACATAAATCTCCTGATTAGTCACCATGACTACTTATAAATATGAATAAAGAATAGAGGCAGGGTTGGGACCTGAAACCGCAGCTCTCTTCTCTTTGGAAAGTGGAAACTTAATGCTCTTGGACATGATCCTCCTCTAGGTGCAATACAATCAACTAGATCTCTCCTGGTCTGTTAGAGGTGTATATCCCCTGTCCTCCCTCTCGCTAAGGCTCCTGTCCTTGAGCTGCTGTGGGACCTGGGGTGCTGACAGAGCCTGAAATCCTGTCTCGTGTCACCACTGATTAATCCCTGAAGTCCTTGGTTGCAGAGGACTGCGCAAGCTCAGGTCATCACTAGCTTGGGGCACTCACTCTACACCACGCTCTGCTGCCCAGGTATAAACACGTTTTATGTCACCAGATGCACACGTCACATGTAGCCACTTTCTCCTGTGCATTGAATGACTCAAAGCTGCAAACCTGGGCGAAGCTCCCATGTTCTCCCCTTTTTCTGTGCTGTGAGCGCATTATGGGATTTGCCATTGCAGAATGAACATAAAAACAGTCCTGCTTGGGCAGTTTGCCCTTGGTGATTTTTCTTAAGCCCTCAGTGCTGCTGTACCATTTCCCTAGCAGCCTCACTTCTATGGCAGCATTATTTTTAGGGATTCCCTTGGCATCCCTTACTGACCATACCTCTGCCTGTATGGGCGACTGTTGGAACAGAGCTCTGGTAGTTCTATAAAAACCCACTATTAATTGTATTCTGTATATAGAATTCTTTTTCCTGTGATTGTCGCACTCAATGAAGATCAATTTTTGTTGAAAGCTGGCAGGATTTATATTTTTATTCAGTTGCCTGGATCCAGCATTTCTCCTTTCCCCTCAGGATAAATCATTTTATATTCATTCTTACTTGGTATAATGGAGAGCTGACGTGAAGAGTGGCTTTGAGAACTAGGTGTCTTCTCACCATTCTCTCCATCAGATTCCAAAGATGGAAAGCTCAAGATGGGTAACCAGGCCACCACAATGGGACAACAGAAATATAACTCAAATATTTATTTATTGCTCAACGAGACCTCAAAATGCCCTTTACTCCTGGGCGGGACAAAAGGAATCTCTTGCCAAACACGCTTGGAATAAATGAAAACCACTCCTTACAGGGAATCTGGGGTAGGAGGAAAAAGAATAAAAGGAGAAAAAATGGAGGCATTTTTTTAGGACAAGGAGAAAACATTTCTAAGGTGCCAAGCCCAAGGAGCTGGCAGTGCAGTAGAGGGACGTGTCCCCTGGCTGTGTGTGGCAGCAGTTGCTGTAGTACTTGTACGTGCCACACAGTGTCAGACTGGCACACAGCCACTGAGAATGGAACCTGCTGGAGGGGCTGCAGTGGGTGATGGATGGGTTCAGGGACCTCATTAGGACTCTGCCAACCCCACAAGAGCTTTGTCATGAGAAGGAACAGTTTTTATAGTGCTGGTGCTGTTGCATTGTACAGAAACAAAAATTATTGTTAATGAACATGGGGCTCAGCAAGGCAGGTCTCCAGGGCTGGGTTTCCAGTGGATTAGTGCAAACAGAAAGCAGGAGGAAACTGTAGTAGGTCAGCAGTGTAAGACCCGGCAGAATGTCTGGCAGAGCCCTGAAAAACTGCATATATCTTAGTAATCTTATTTATTTAACTGCAGCTCTACAAAAAGGAGAAACATATGACAGCTAGAAACTATCCTAAGTGCTAGTCCTAGATAGCAGCCTCTGCCTCTGATGAATGAAGCCTTGGCCATCCTGGTAACTGGCCCTCCAGTTTCCTCCTGAAAAACATGGGTGTTTTTATCCCTCGAAAAAGACTGAAAAATTGCACTGGATTAGTATTTCATTGAATGATTGAATCACTTGGGTTGGAAGGGACCTTTAAAGATCATCTCATCCAAGCCCCTGCCTTCCACTAGACAAAGCTGGTCCAAGCCCCATCCAACCTGGCCTTGTGCACTTAAAGGGATCCACAGCTTCTCCAGGCAACTTGTTCCAGTGTCCCATCATAAGAACTTTCTTCCTTCTGTCCGAACTTAATCTACCCTCTTTCAGTTTAAAACCACTCCCTTTTGTCCTCTTGCTAGAGAACCTGATATAAAGCATCTCTCCATCTTTCCTGTGAGTCACTTTTATATGTTAAAAGGCAGCACTAAGGTTACCCTTGAAGCCTTCTCCAGGCTAAGCAACCAAAATCTTAGCCTGTCTTAATAGGAGAGGTGTTTGATTTTCATGGCTCTGAAATTTCTCCTTTCATAACAAATCAGTGAAACTCCAATAGAGATGGGCACAGTGCTCCCTCTGCATCTTTGTAGGTCTGCAGTTACTCCTGCCTTACTGTTGATTGCTGAAACATTTTTCTCTTCTGAGTCCTCTAATAAAAGGCAGTGATACTTAAAGTTTTATCTTACCTGTCAAGTAAGGCTTCCAATAACTCTTCCTTCCTGATTAAAAAGAAAAATAAATCCAATATTGTTTCTTCTTCTGATTCTTCTCTGCTACAGTTGATTTACTGAAAAAGGAAATGTAATTTTACAGATTCCACAATGTTCATTTTTATTTTATACAATTCAATCTGAGCTCCTTGTACAATGCTAAAAACTAGGAGTTGGAAACTGAGCCTCCAGAAGGAATGTGGCAGGCCAAGAATAAAAAGCATACAAATTTAAAAAGCAATAAAAGGTACAAATCTAGGTTTCCCAATTTCACCTACAAACCCAACCCAACATATCCTTTCATTTTGTCACCCTCTTTTGCTACCTTTTGGTCTTCAGAGCCTGACTGGGTGCCTCTTGCTATGGGTGATGGTGTGGTTGCAGGGGTGGGTGGCTGCCCAAATCTGTTCCCATGTGGACCCCTACTGCTATGTCCAGGCAAACTTCATCCTCTTCCTTATCTGCTGCTGCTATCTGCACCCCTCCTCCTCCTCTGAGATCTTTAATCCCTGAGCTTCCACTACAGTGAGGTTGGCTTCCAGCATGCCTGCAAATCCAGAATTAATCAATTACAGTGATATCCACATATAAAAGCAGGTAAGTAATGCTTATAAAATACCCCACTGCTGCTTAAAAAACAGAGAAAGGCAAAGCACAAGTGAAATCAGTTACATTTAGGCAGCAGGTTGTTAAGCTTGAAATTTTAGACCCGATCATGAACCTGCCCAGAGCCATGAATTTCCATATCCAAGATGCAGCTTTGAAATATTTTTCAAAGCCTTGCATTAGAACTGTGGAAAACCAGAGATGAGGAGCAGTTTCTAAAGGGGAGAGGAGAGGCCTCTCTGTCACACTGCACCTTTCATCTCCAAACACAAAGGACCAACATATAGGAAAAGAACAAATGTAATCGAGCCACAGCACCTCAGCCTGAGGTTGCAGCCTGGCATCACCTCCCTTGCAGCAGCCCCAAGCAAAGGGCATGGCAAAGGAATGGGAACAGGAAACACCAGAATGTTTTTTGGGACTGCTTTCCCCACCTCTAATGATTTACATCTCAGGGGCTTTCAGAGACAGTAGTGGTATTTTGTGTTTAAAAGTCACTGTCTTCATTAATGAGTTTTGAAGTCTCAAGCTAAAATGCAAATTTTTACCTGTGGCTTATGTTGGATTTTGTTCAGAAGCGCTAAGCAAAACTCTAGGTTATAGGAACAGATGCATTCAAATACCCCAGTGCCACCACTAAAACAGTGACAGTATGTTGTATTTGTAAACAATATGTGACTCTGCCTCTGGTATTTTTGTCCTTGGATGCTTTTCTAAGGTGTTACAACTTTCTGTTGATACTCACAGAACTTGACATTCATGCAATAATGTGTGGAGCACTTGGAATTAGGGGATGCTTGTTTCTGACTGGTTAAAAAAACCTTCCCAATTGACAAGGGATGCAGTTTGCACCAACCCATTCATGGGGATCTAAAGGATAAGTGCCAAATTCCAAGGAACAAAGAAAATGTTGCCTTGGACCCCAAATCTCAGCATTTTTCAAGTTCTGTATGAAACCAACTTTATTGCATGGTTTTCTTAATTTATTTCTAAGACAGAATTTACTTTGAAATGAAATTGTATTTTTAGAAGCCAGAGGGGATTCCAGCCAAGAAACTAAGGTAATGTTCATCAGCAAAAATTTGACCCAAGGCATTATCGAGCATCTTAAGCCTGTGTTATATATCAGAAAAATTCTTTCCAGAGAGCTGTTCCAAAACAGCAAATGCTTATTGCTCTCCCTTTTGCCATAAGCCAAGAAAATAAATGTATTTTTAATTGATGTAATGTGAGTCTTGGAGTTTTTTGGAGAAAAAAAGGAATTATAATTTCTTCAGTTAAGCTGAAATACTTGTGAGATCATTTTAAATAGGTGTCTCCTAGAAAGCTTTGCTATTTCTTCATTTTTAGTTCTTACCACAAGCTATTTCAGATGGGAGCTGTCAGAGCATAATAAAAAGTTGTTAAGTGCAGGCTAGCTTCCAGTGAGCTCAGGTTTTTGCTGAAGCTGTGTTATATGTTACTGAATGCAGATGTGTTTATGCACCTGTGTGTCTGTCCCTATATGCATGTAACTAACAAAAAATTCATGAATAAAAGACTCATCTGCTGCTTATTATACAGCTTAAGTGCTCCTGCAATACTGAAAACTCAAGTTTTTCTGGCATGTGAGAACAAGCAAGTGAACTTGCCTAACAGATAGGAAACAAAGTCTGCTCATGAAGACAGACTGACAGTTCAAGAGCAAGGCAGTGGGGAAAGGGTAATCCAGGATCCCTTTTAAGTTTGCTTAATAATAAGGTTCTCTCCTGTTCTAAGGAAATCAAAGATTACATTCAAAGAGGCAAAAGGCTTTTAATTTAATTGTTTTAACTGAGTTTCTTTATGCAATTTTCCATTTGATTTAATTCTATTTAGTATGATAAATGCTGCTTAATCTGAAATTCTTTTCCTTGTAGTTTTCATGTATGAAAACCAGAGATGAAAGATTAGCTTCTAGTGACCTGCATCAAAATATAATTTGGCTGGAAATTAAATGAATTTGGATTTAGCTGTATCTCTTGGGTAGTTGTGCTGCAACAACAAATCTTCATAAAGTTAAGCTGCCTCTGCTCAAGGAGTTGTTCAGGCTGTGAGAAGCTCCCGCAGTCTCTGCCCTGCCTATATGTGTCTGACTGGGAGTCAGTGCCATCAGATCCTCAAAATGTAAAGGAATTTAGGATTTTTAAGTAAGATTACTGCAGCAGCTTTTCATGGTTTAATTATTTTATATTAGAAGCTGCTGAATGATGCGTTCAGTGAGCTGATTGCTTTTCGGAGAGCATTAAAAGATTTACTTGCTTGCCGTTTCAAACATTTGGAAGTTTTTTGCAGTGGGATTGAAAGGAGCCGTGGAGCAAATCATGTCTCTCCTTGGGTGCTGGCATCTCGCTTCCTTGGTAGCTTGGACTGTGTGGAAGGAATTGTGACAAAATGTAATTATTTTGGATTTAAGCTTTGTTGTAACTTGGTCTGTGTTTTGTCTCTCAACTGTATAAAAGGCAATATGCACTGGTTGTTGGGTTTCCTTACCGAGAAAGTATTAATGGCAAGAATTAATACAGCGTTTACCCCTGCTCTGCTGGTAGCACTGATCTCGCTGGGTGCCCACTGCCTGGTCTGGTCCTGTGGCTGCAGTGGGGAGCTGCTGTCCCTCAGTGGAGAGCAGGCATGTCCAGGTAGATCTCTCTTCAAATCCTCATGTTCTTACATACCTTTAAGGCATTGGCTCAGCTCAGGTTGAAGCAGGCACTGGAACAAAAATATGGGCAACTTGTGAGCCATTGCATCCTCTTTTCCTCAACGTACCAATTTGTAGCTGCCAGAGTTGTCATCTATCCTCTTCCTCCTCAGTGGGGAAAAATCCAAATACCCTATGTCTCAAGATCAAATGGTCTGCTTACAATATTACAATATCCTGTGGAAGGTATTTACAGAAAAATCAATTTCTTTTGGCCAGTGCACAGGAGGAATAAGTGGTCATAAAACTGCATAGACGGGCATGGCAGCAGGAGAGGCTGCCATCAGCACTGGCTTGAGAGGAATTTGGTGCCCCATGGCAGGGACTGGCATTTACCAAGCAGTTAAAAATTTCTTCTCAGCATGTTTCCAATACTGAGAAAGGTCCCTCTGTTTCAGAGCCAGGGGCTAGCCTGGCCTGTGCTAGCCGCTGCAGGCCACTCCCTATAGCTGTTGGAGGTGACTGCCATGCTGCCACTGGAGGTGTCAGCAACCCTTTGCACTTAATGCCATCTCCTCTTTGACAAATTTCCTCCCATTACCCAGCCCTGGGCCCTCCCCAGTAACAACTTGATGCCCCTTGTTGTGTCCCTGCTCTTCCATGAGTCCTCTTTGCAGGGGCTGGTGTTGGAACTTCATTGAATCCTCTTGCAGTGTGGATTTCACTTGCCGAGCCATAATAAAATGGATAAACCTAATGATCTCTTTGAATTATTTTTTGTGTTGTGTAAAACAATGGTCCAGTGTTTATTTAATAGTTAATGCCATGACATTTCTCTGCATCTGCAAGAAAATACCCAGGACAATAACGCTTCCTAATAATATCAAACTGATGAGCAAAGAAATAGCACCCACATTCTCAACTGATGATGTGGCAAAGATCAAGAAATTCTGCAGAACTCAAACCAAAGTAAGATATAAATTGCATTAATACTGGCTAATGGATAATGAGATTGCATTTAATGTTGGTAATGTGCAATGTAAGTGTTTGCTGTTTCTTAAATAGGGTATCTTTGACCATTTAAGCAAGCCTTTAGCACCAAACGTTCATGGCCGTGAGTATATTAAAAAAGCCATTTTTTGTATGCTACTGCAGGGTAATGAGAATGTTCTCAACAATGGGGCATGCATTAAAGGAGACATCAATATCTTATTATTAGATAAGAGCTTGTAGAGTTAATAGTGCATTGATAAGTTATTTTATTATCCCCCCTCCTCATCATGCCAGCGTAGTTCTGTTATGCAATATTAGCAAGAAAATAAAAGCCAACCCAGTACAAAGACTCATTTTGCTTTATACAAGAATGTTTGTTAGTGTCTTAGGATCAATTTATTTTATCCTTGGGCACATTTTTACAATTATTTCTGTTTTGTCCCACACTTCCCTATTTACTTGACATCTGTTCTATGTTTCTAACTAGTGCTGGCATGATGTGCAATCGAGTCTAATCCTGCATTGCTCATTCGGGCGAGACACCCACTGATTTCACGAATGGGCTTCACTTTATCTCCAAAGTTGATGGAACTATTCTACTTCTGTCACTTGTAGTCACGGTAGCTGTTCAGTTGTGACTTCATTCCTAAAATGCTTTGTTTTCAGTACCCATAATTAAGTTACATTAGCTGCTGACTCTAACCTGCTCCAGAACCGCTCCTGGCAGAGATGTCAACTTCCTTACATAAATCAAGCTCTTTTTTTCTCTGCAGAATTTCAATCAAATATTTGATAACTTGCTTTAAAAAACAGAATAGACTAAAAAATAATCCATGCCAAATATTTTGGGTGTATAGTTTCTCTCCTCAAGAGGGCAACTTGAAAATCTTCCTCCACAGGACCCTGCTGCAGCATTTTAACCATGTCAGTACAGGTGGGATCTGTTGGCCAATAACCCCTTGTCCAAAGCACTTGCTCAGCACCTGCATTGCCTGGCTGGGTACCCAAATGTGGCATATGTAGAGCCATGGAAGTTCAAAGCAGGTGTCTAATGGCACTCAATGACATGCTAATGGATCTGCTGCACTTTGCAATCCAAAGGACTGTCTATTAAAGCTTTAATAAAACCACAAACTGCTCCCTTAATGAAATGCAAAGCTAGGTGGGACATAGGCAAGCTTCTTTGACATACAGAATGAGATCTTAAGTTTAAAATTTTAAATATTTATTTTTGGGAGGATTCTGAAGAAAGAACTCTAATGAAAGGAAAGTACATTTTGTGCATTTCTATCTCATTTATTGAAACTGTAGAATTTCTGAGGATGTCTTTAGTACCCACCTGTGTTGTACTATTGTCAAGAGGAGTGTTAGGTATGCAATAATACTGTTGTAATATCAACTTTTTTAATATCAACTTCTCCTTAAGAAAACAGATTTAGTTATTTTATATAATTTTTTTAACAGTCTTGACCTTAGAAATGCCAGCTTCTGTTTCTTTTCCTTCCAGCTTGAGACCGAAATGAAAATTGCAATCACAACACACCAATACTGTTGGTATAACCTTACATGTAATTAAGCAGTTTAGAAGCTAATTAGTGTCTCAAGATTTCCACGTTTTCAAGAACTCAAGAGCATTCTAGAGAGGAAATGCTGGGGAAAAAAAAAAAAAAGCAAATTAAAATTCTATAACCAGAACTTTTCAACTTTGGGAACTTCTTTAAGGCTTGAGCACATGTTTCTCTAATGCTTTGTCTTCTTCCCATTGCCTGGACCTGTGCTTTTGGAGATCCTGGTGAAGCACGGCAGGCTCCTGTACATGGAAAATCAAAAAATGTTGATTTGATTTGCTTATGATTTTCTCACGGTTTTCTCCCATTAAGCTGAAGCAGATGGGACATTTATGACATTTATATGAAAGGTGTGGTTTTGAATAATGAATGAAATAAAAGGAGTAATAAAAATGTAGTAAAGATGTTTCAAGGTATTTACAAGGTTTAAGTGAATGTTTTAAACTTTGTAAGTTTTGATCGTGAAAACAGGAAAAGCTTTGACACTTCCCAACATACTTGCAACACTGTCAAAGGCATCTTCTTCTTTTCACAGTGAAAGAGCTTAGAAAACACTGAATAAAAAGTATTTACCATGAAGATCAAGTGGCAGCACATAAAAGTTGGCTGTAAATGTCATTCAGGTGCCTGGAAAGCTGCACTTTTTAACACCACAGCCCCAGACTTCCTTGGATTTCGCAAGATCAGGGTTAGCATCCCCTGAGCCATCATGAGGGACTTCTAGTACTCCTGGTGCCGCCACCTTCATCCAGCTATTGAGGTCTGTCATCTAACAACTGTGGTGGGATTCTGGGGCCAAGAGGAAAGGAGTGTCTTGTCAGTGATTGTGGCTGTGGCAGAGCAGCACTGACTTAGATCCCAGGTTTGTTCCCCCTAAGTGGCGTTTCTCTGGTTGTGACTGCTGGACTAAACAACACCACTGGGGCAGCAAAATGTCAGACCAGCAAACAGGTGCTGGTGGGTTGCCTTTTCTCAATTTGATTCAACAGGAATTTATTCTATGCCCTTACTTAAGCCACCTAATAGTACTGATATAACTCTTTCCAATAAATGAGGAAACTGATTTCCCATTTCCCAGAAGTATTTGGGTAATTAATTGTAAAACTACTTTGTAAGTGCTTGAACATTCATCTCATTCAAGTTCATTCCTACCAGAGATTGGAAGTATCAAGATTCTGGTGTACTGGTGCAATTAGCCCAACATCATAAGTAAATATTTAGTGACTATCCCTAACATCCAGTTCAGAGACCTGGACCTGCATCCTCCAGTCCCTGGATCTGAAGAAGGTAACCACTGTTCTCCTCCTTCCCTTTCTTTTGCACATCCATGGAGAGGAGTCAGGACTGTGGCTGCTGGGATCCACATAACCCTTCCATAAAAGTTTTTATTTGTGTATCTGTATGGAGTTGCTGTGCTCTTAGGTATCACTGAAATCTGAGGTTTATTGACAAACAAGCCCTTCTACAGATGGGAAAAGATCTTTGGCAAGGTTAATCTGGCTAATGTGTGGCTCCATCTGAGATGATCCAGACCCTTGGGATCCAGTGCTCTGCTATGTCTTACACAGTGACCTTTGAGAGAGATGTCCAAAAAATATTTTTACTTCACCAGTAGCTACTGAAATTTCAAATGCTTTCAGCACCTCTTGTGACAAAACACAAAGTGGTGGATAAGGAGGGTTTCCTGCACTCCTGTTTAATAAACTAAGGGGAATCATGTACTCCTGCACCAGTTATTCAGCGCAGTTTAATCATTTGCATGTATGCTGAATAAAATGGTAGCAGAGAAAGGTCAGGATTTCTCTACTGCTTATTAGGCTATTTGGTTTTTCCCATTGCTCTAAAGTCAGTGTGCAAAAGGCTGGAAAATGGCAAAGTGCTCTGCTTTCCCCTTTAAGAGGTGATCTTTGTATTGCGAAATGTTCCCTAAACCACTTCCACCATCAGCAGGGGGTTGCCAGGAAGGCAGTTGACAGCAGCTGTAACTGCTGATTAAAAAACTGATGCTCAGCCTTGCATATCAAAGATATCAAACTTTCCATCTTCTGAGCTTTAAAACCCTCTCGTTGTGCAAGGGGCTGCACACTGTGCACCCACGTGAGCATCAGCCAGCACCCATTGTACCTGAGCTCCTGCACCCCAGCCCATGAAGGACTGGGTAACAGAGCCTCAAAACGGTTTTGATGACACCTAATAAGAAGTAGGAAAGTGTTTTCTCGTTCAAGAATATTTGTGGAATGGAAAAGAAAAAAAGTTATTTTAACCTAGTCTATTCTAGTCCTCCAGATCATTGAGGTGCTGTGGGAAATAAGTGAGAAAGCAAATACACAAGTGAGCCTGACCACAGCCAATCTGAGAGCAATCTGACACACCTGCAAAGTGGTTTGTGCAGTATGGGCATAAATCAAGACAGGTGGAAGCGCAGATGGCTTGCTTTTAGGAAAACAAGTAGCACAGCTGGATCTAGGCACCCAGGTATTATGGAATAAAGAAAAGCATTTTTTTATTACTTTCTTAGCACAAAGGGTGGAGTGGCTGTCTCATTTGAGTCTCCAGGGGGAAAAAAAAGTAAATAAATCTCTTTTTCTCCTTTTCCCACATTTCACTTCAGAAGTGTCTCAGAGGCTGCTGGGACTGCACTCAAAATGAATGCATCTGTGGCTATCTGTATTTCTCAGAAATTCAAATTTCTTCCAAAGCTCAAGATACACTTGTGATAGTGGTTGCCCAGCAGAGCTCTTCAGATCTTCCATGGACAGGCTGCTGCCAATGGGGGAGGTTTGTTGCTAATCAAACTGATTTGGAGTCATTCCCACCATGTGACTTTGTGGGGACCTGGCCAGGGAAGCCAGTGTGGGGCAGGGTGCTGGGAAGGGCTAGACTGGCTTCCTGGCAAGGGGTACTGGATGCAGAATGGTGACTTCCCTCCCAAGGGAGCAGGACATAATCCAGTCTTCAGTGTCTATGTGAAACTGAGATTCACTTTCCACCGGTTCCTCCAGCAAATCCTGCAAGGTAAGAACCACTTTTATTTATTGCTCCCAGCTGCAGCTTATGCAGGGATGAGCCCTCCACAGGGACACAGCAGAGCTGGCACAACAAGGTACTACCACTGGCTTTGTCTGTTTTTCCTCGGTCTTCCAGCTCCCAGTGGCTAAGTGTGTTTTGTGTGATGCTTATGCCAGCTCTGCATCTCCCTGGCTGTCAGCTTCCCAGACCTTCCCAAGGGAGAGAGCTGCCTAAAGAAGCTTTGCAGGCCTGGGATTTGGACAGCCGGAGGTCTCACTTCTGAGACTCATAGGCATTGCTGTAAGCTGATGGAAATAGTTTACAAAGGACACACGTATTGGCAATTGATCTTGCTGTGAGCTAGCAACCTGTGACAAGCAGAGCAAACGGGTGGGCTGCTGAGTAGGAGGAAATCTGCTTGGGAGACACGGCCTGGAGACAGACTATCATGCAGTGGCCCATAGCAGGTATTCACTATCTCAATTTAAGTTTCTTTCTTTTCCTTAGAGCTTTTTTCCCCTTAAGAAAATTCATACTATGTTATCCCAGCAGCTTTTCTTTTCCCAATCCTCCCAATCACACATGTTAAGGCTTAAGTATGGTCATTTTTCTTTTGGTCAAGGCAACCCTTTAATTTTCTTTTTCTCTCCTTACCTCCAGCTTACACTGACAAATCTTTTCTGGTGATGAAAGCATGACAGTAGCTGCCAGAATGAAACCTGACTTTTCTAAGGAGCAACAGAGACTCCTTCCACAGTTAATAAACAAATTTTATTAAACAACTTAATAGCTACCAAACTCAATAAACTAATAGCTTTCTTAACAAGCAAAACAGGACTTGCAATGATACTTTTATGTAGTTTATAATGTTCTGTTTTGAGCAAGGAAATATCATTTACATGAGTGAAAGCTGCCTGCAAAGCCAAGTGTTCACAACGTGATGTGAAGTATAGGAGAGTGTTGGGGGGAAGTAGAGATGAAGAGGGAGATATGCCTCTGGGAAATTTTGATCTGGGTTTTTGTAGCATAGACATTGTAGATTCAGATGGAGTTAAAATAAAAAATCAAGGGCAAGTGAACATACACAAAGCTCTAGCAGAAGAAGGTGACTTGTTCTAGTTACCTATTAGTAACTGTGAAGTAGAAAGGCTATCATTAAGAAGTTAATCAAAGTATTCCATCAAATGGTTTAGAGATAAGATTCAAATCTCATAAAGAGCACACAGGTCTTTTTTCCCATGAGTATTGCATTGGAAGAGTGACCATGTTTATGTATTGTAGGATTAAGCATTGCAACCTTGGGAAACAATGAGGTTTGGTTTTGCTCTTTTAAGTTCTTGACATTCCAGTTAAACTTCTTCGATGCTATTTTGTTTTCACAGTAGGTGAAGTCAAAGGCATAGATCAAGCATGGAACTTTTCATCTCCAGTAGAAGTTTAGGAATTTATGAGCAAAAGAACTCCAACGTAAACTTGCCTGCAGCCTTTATGATACCAGTTAGAGTGTATCTGGTGTAAGTAGTAATCAGTCTGAGTTGTTGTGGTCTTTGTTTTTTCACAGTTTTTTCTGTTGATGCTTAGAAGAGGGAAAAGACAAGGAGAGCAATCACAGGGAATCTCTCTGCTGCAAAATTTCATAATCTTCTTGCATGAAACAAATCCTTAAGTCTCAACTTTAGAGTTTTCTTTTGCAATAAATTAAAATATATGTCATTGAAAGAAGTGGGAAAATCACATCACCATATATTTCTTCATAATTTCATAACACAGAGCAAAATACAGGTGTTTTGACATTACTGTGTCAGTATTACAAAAGTCTCTAAGCAATAATTGTTTGTTATCTTCTCTTTTTGAGACATAACTGTCTGTACTACCAGCCCCAAAGACAGCTTGAAAATGCACTCCGAGAGGAGAATTAAGATCATATTTATCAGAGTCAAAGGTAGTTCAGCTGATGGCATCTATGTCTAGGAAAAGACCCTGAGCTCTAATATCAGTGGATAAAGAGACCTGTGGAGAAAATAAAAAAGAAAAAAGCTACTTCTCTGTTCTGAATTGCACCTAAAGAAAATGACAAGTCATGACTCCTGCCCTTCACCCTGGGACCGTGTCTGCCTAGCGTGGGTGGCACGAGACACCTGACACACTCAGCTGAAATAGGAGGGCTGGTGTCTAGAATCAGTCCCTTTTTTGCATGTAGACAATGCTGTGCCAGCCAGACTGAGACATTACAACTCAGTAATTTGCTACTTGTGCAAAAGCTAAACTGAGCAGAGCTACTCTGAGTGATGCAAATAGCAGTGAGTTGGTTTGCCTGTATCAGGAACAGGAGGCTTCATATGCTGTTTAGCATAGATAGTAGGTAGCAGGATTAAAAGTGCTGAGATTCTTGAAGAAAGACCAAGAAGAACCCAGAACGATGACCCATGTTTTGGTTTTTTTCTTTCTTTATTATTCCACACCTGAGCCACTGACTTAAATATTGGAGTTAGTTTATTTTTAAGCCCATGCTGTGACTCCTGACAGACTCAGCAATGGGGAATGAGTCATGCACACAGTTCTGGATACAATGTGCACATACTCTGCTGGGTCCAGCTCTACAGCAAATCTGGAACCCAGAAAAAGAGGAGCAGAGAAGAAAACATTCACTTAGGTCTGAGTCTTTGCTAGATGCTCTTGAATGAGGAACAGGAGCAGGGCAGGCAGCCCAAGGAGTCAATGTCCACAGCCCAAACCTCTGCACTGTATATTGTGGGAACACAGTAACAGGGTTTTCACACTAGTCCTGGTGTGTAGAGTGGAATGTGCCTGAGCAGGCATGCGGGCAGAGTAAATCCTTGTTGCAAATCAACCTGAATCACTACAGTGTGAGGACAGGAAAGATAAATGGATTGGTGCATATTTAACACTGGTGGTGTTTACCATCACATTAGTATCTCAGTGATTTTATAGAGAGACCTTTATAGTAAAGATTTTTAGTAAAACTTTCTGTGAACAAATTTGCTCCAGGAAAATAAATTAAGCACCCAGGCTGCAAGCCCATGTATAGCTCTCTGACCAGACAATGCAGTATCTGACCTGGGATAAGTATCCATAGTATCTGTAAATGTGTAAAATGTACCTCTCCAAAATTCCGATCGTTAAGTCATTTGTGCTAGAGCTTTTTAAGAAAAATGTATTTATTCAGGAACTTGAGCTAGTCGCATAACTTTTGTGACAAACAATAAAGTGTAATATTGAATGTCATTCTTCATTGTAAAATTGGAAAGAATTACTCCTCTTGAGTATTTTTAGGTCAGTTAAGGACATTAAAAAAACCTTTCTTTTGGCTCTACAGAAGTGAATTGTTCACACTCACTGACTGGGAGATTCAGTTTTAAAACATGCTCTTCATTCATTCCTGTTTGAAACGAATAAGCAGAAGCTTAAGATTTTTTCCCATGAAAGTTTAACATTTCAGGATATACCCTATGGAATTTGTCTTCCACAATGTATTGAAATTGTATTGTAATACTGCTCTGTGTTTTAAGCTCTCTTCTGATAAAAGTACAGGTAAGTATCTCATGTAATCTGGATTTTTAAGATATAAATGATCTCTACTGTCATAAATCTGGTACTTCACATTTGAAATTATCAAGTGCTTGCAGTTTATAATGTTAAGGATTGTAGCCAGGGTTGAATTTATGAACAGTCTCATTTGTGTCTTCTTAACTCCATGTAAATCTATGTGCATATCTTAATTGAAGGCACATTTGGAGGATTATTTGCATGAAAACTGCTGATGAAGACATGTGGAAATAGGAAAGTTATTTTAAGACAGCTATAGTAGGGTATTTTCCTATCCAGGATGTTTGTTAGCTCTGACAAATCTTTGTTAATTTTGTCTGGCTGTTTTCATGAATCTTTGGATTCCAACAAAAGCTAATAAATCCAGCTATGAATGCTTTAAATACAACTACATTTCAGAGAATATGAATCAGAGAAGGACTACATATATAGCGTTGATACAGAAGAATACACATTTGTTGCTTTGTGCTGTGCAGTAGCATTCAGAGGAATACTTGCTCCCTCATCAAATTTCCATACATTTGAACTGCTCTTGCCCAGAGTTAGGGCAAATTGCATGACAAATGTTAAAATCATTAACACCCATCCCGGGCAATCAAAGTAGCTGCTGACCTTTAAATGTGAACCCATTCACATACCAGTCTACCAACCATCTGGTGTGACCTGACATTTCCATTACAGGCACTCCTGTCTCTCACAGCCCCCCTGCAAAACACCACAAACGTGATGATTTGTGCCCATGGTGGCTGCCATCTCCCTCTGCTAAGAGTCCTCAGGGAGGGACGTTTTGCTTCCTCTGGCCCTTTTATTTCCATGCTTACTTATTTCTCTAAATCCTACTGAATTGTAGCTCTATTTGTCAGAGCTTCAAGGAAGCCACTGAATCTCCCAGACCCAGGATCCAGCTCCCCAGCCAACATGTCCAGCCAGGTGTGGTCCCAGGTGATCTCTGTATCCCACTCCTAAGTATTTGGCTGCTGCTCCCAGGTCAGGCTGGCAGCAAGGCTGTGTCCAAGACACTCTGACGCACACATACAGGGGTCCCTGAAGTGGCTGGTGGTTCAGGCTGCTGCACACACACACAGAGCAGCATGGGCTGCCCAACCCCTCTGTAATGCTACCCAAACTCAGAGAAGGGCACACAGCCCTGTCCTCTTCCTCCCCTCCAGGAAATCAGAATGCTGGTTCTCTGGTTAAAAAAACGTGTGCCCTCATTCTTCACATCCAGAAACACACTCAAACATGCACAGTCCCCTTAAGTGTTAGCATGGCCTCTAAACCTGTTAAATATCCATGTTTGGGAGTTCTGGCAATGGTATACAAGTCACTTTCTGCTTGCCAGATAGGGCAGTGTGATGTTTGAGTCCTCCAGATGTGGAAATATTTCCTCCAACTCATGAGCTAGTCCAGCTTGAAGTTTGCTAGTGAATTATGCACACACACACACACACACACACACACTCACACACAGACACAGACACACACAGAGGATTAAATTCACTGAAGGAATTTTAACACACAGATTTCTCCAGCTGCCAGCACTTAGACCTCTTACACACCAACACACAACCCGATCCCTCCAGCTGCTGCTGGCACCTGGACCTTTCAAGACACATACAAAAGACACATACCAGTCCCTCCAGTTGCTGGTCTTTAGATCCACAAGCCCTGTGGCCCACAGTCCCTCCTGTTCCTGGCACACAGACCCTTCCATGCAAGTCCCTCAATGTGCTAGTACCTAGATCCATGCGCCCTAAGACCTGTGGTCTCCTCTGGCCATTGGCATCTGGCTTTCTTTTGCAGGTGGGGCTCTCCAGTTTCTGACCTCATTTTCCCCCACTTTTCTTTAGATCTTTTGATCCTTCCTCTAAACACCCCATAATAATTTTTACATAAATCTACAAGCCGTTTCTGATAGCCTACATCTCAAGCAGTCTCAACTTTTCCACAACACTAATGTTAATCATATTTTCCCCTTCCTATAAGTTAATAATTGTTCAGGTTGACATTCTTGAGGGTTCTGCCTGAGTAGTTCCTCTAATGGACCATCAATCAGTGGCTGAAGCATTCTGGATCCTCATTATTATCTCTACTGTGACTTCCTCATTAATGTGTGTCTGTGAGATTCATTTATTACTTTCCTCATTACTTGTTATTTCTTTTATGGTGAGTAGATCACAACCAAATAACATAATGAACCAGATGCTCCCACACTTCACAAACTCTCACACTACTGACTGACAGCGGCTGCAGGACTGAGAACTGCTGGGTCCAGCTCCCCTTTATTATAGATAACTATGCACTGATAATATAGCAAACTTAGACTTTCCTGGGTTGACTGAAATTCAGGATGCCATTTTCATATTTTCTTCATGTTTAGGTAGACTTGAAGGACAAGGCAGCCATGTCACAAAATGTATTTCCATTTTTCTCCATTGAGTGACCATATACAGCACTGTCAGACACTCCACTGACTTTAGCACAGTATTTTATCCAGATGATGAATTATTTTCCAGACTTTACAAACTTTTATCATGATGGTTGAGATAAAAGGAACAGAAAGAATGATGACGTAGTTGTGGTTTTGCAGTGATGTTCATCTTGTGTCTTTGATGCTTGTTTGCATTATCTTCAGAAAGATGTTTTAGTCTAAGTGAGGAAAAAAAACAAACCCACATCTTAAAAGTGTATAGGGAAGGGAAATATGTGTATAATGTAAGACCATTACTTGCAAAGAAACCAAAGCTATTTATTGGACAGTCATAAAGTAGCAGTGTCAAGTATCTGACGCTGCACAGAGGTACTGCAACTCAGTGGGGTATCACACAAAGAGTATTAGTACAAAATTAAAAATGGAACTCTGCTTTCTGGAAGGATATTCCTCTTCAGTTTACAAAATTTCTACTGTACCCTGTGAGTCCCTCTAATCTATGTCACGATTGCAACAAGCCTCTTAAGTAAGCTCTTTAAGTAGACAAGCCTCTGCTTAGAGTCCATGTGTCTCAGATTGCATGAAATTTCCTGTGAAAACATACCCAAATGCTGCTTCTATCCAGTACATGGAATTTCTGATGCTGTCAACTAGACAGTTTTAACCTGATGTCTTCTTAACCTTTCCTTAAGTTAATATTTCCATGTCTACTTCATGCCTTGCATAAAAAATGGCCTTCAAAAGTGGAAAATTACTTTTTAGATTTGCTTTTTGTTTTGACATCCTGGGATGCATTTTTAGCACCATATCTAGAGGGGGATCTTTAGTAGAATAGGCAGTAATAGATGAAATACAAGTTTACTGAGCAGAAAATATGGTTTAATTACAAATTGAAAATGAACCCCTTTGTTCACACTACCCCACTCAATGTAGGCTGTCACTGGGGCAGAGTGGAGAGGGGTGGAAGAGGAGGACAGGTTTTTAATTAAGTGGGGTTTTGTTGTTTGATAAATTACTGTCATTTAAAGGAGCTCTTTAATTCTTAACCTGTAGCCTTTAGGCTTCAAAAAGGTGACAATTTATCATTTACTTCTTACTTAATTTGATTGTTTGCTTTTTAGTGAATGCTTTTATGTTTTTATTGCTTTTATGTGTGCATGTGTCTGTATATTTGTTGAAAGAGGCAAGATACTTACTTCTTCTAGAGTCACACTCTCCTTATTCTCCTTTCTTTGTTTGTATTTCTTTTTAAGGCACACTGCAGTTGTGATGGTGACAATTAGCATTACAACAAACACAGTTATGGTTGAAGAAACAGCAATTACAGTATTTTCTTGAGTTGAGCCCTTCCTTTCACACTTTTCTCCCATGTACCACCAGTTGTCACCTGCTGGACATCTAGAAAGCAAAAGAACAAACATGTACTATCACTTAAAGATTAAAAGTGTGAAAAGGTCTACTTCAGAAAAGTGACATCTGTGATGCAATTTCTATATCCTAAAGCATAATGAAGTTATCTTAAAATGGACTTCTATTTTAAAGTTGTCTTGAGTGGCCCGAGTGACCCACTGTCCTTACACGCCTAAATGTGTTTCTTTCAGCTTCCTGATGTTTCACAGGTTGTGCCTTCAGAGAGAGCCTTTGCCAGAAATCCTAAATGCCTTCTTGATCTTCTTGACCTCTTAATGCTTGGTTGCAGCTGATCTATGGAGCTTCTCTTTTTTTTTTTTAATTTTCAAATTTAAAGAACTTGTAAGAGCTGCCTTTGCCCACACCCAACAAGCAGGTAAGAAAAGAAATTCACAGCCCAGCAGCCATCCAGTTTTAGGACTGAAAACAACCTCCAGGCTTTGATTCCATCACCTTACCCAGCACCACAGTCAGCACACTCACCTCCATCTTTCTAACCTTGGTTACTCCTTATGTATTGATTTTCTAGCTCCTGTCTAAGCCATTTATTCAAGACTACCACAGCCCTGAAAACAAGTCTGTTTGCAGTGCACTGGGGAGACTCCAGGTGATTCAGCTTGAACAGATGTACATTCCCACCCATTTCCCAACAGAAAATTGGGGTGGAAACTGACTACTGGTCACACATTTCTGTAGGACAGAAAGTAGGTTGCAAAGGCACTAAAGCTTCAAAGAGTCCAGATAAATCAGAAAATAAATGTTCAATTTCCATAATTTTGAAATGAGGCATAACATTGAGCATATTTTTTATTTTTATCTTCTTGGAACAGCTTCTTGACATTTACTCATATTTGTGACCTGCTTCTGATGAGTTGCACAAGAATTATTTTTTAAAAGTTTTCTAAATGAGGATATATAACACTTAATGAGTCATCCTGACTCCTGTGGCTCTTGGTCTTTAGGTTTTCCTCACAGCACTCCCCCACTCTACCTGCCCTGGAACAGCATCTAAGGTTACTGTCTTCAGTCTCAGAGCTGATTTGAGAGCTGGAACAACGCTAATCAGGCAGGTAGGTTACGTAAATGAATCCACAGAGAATTAAATAAAAGTTGATATTAATCTTCTTGCAGGGCAAACAATCTTTCATTCCTCAGCTTTCACTGGTGGTTTCAAAAGCAAGTGACTACACTTTGGTAACTCATGGTCATAATTTGCACTGTATTATATGTCTGAATCAAATTTTAAAATAATGTCTACACTGCTTCCTACATGACAAGTATTGAAAATCTACTCTAACTATATAAATGCTCTTTTCTTTCAATTACATTTATTTAACTCTTCTACATTTTGCTATAGGGAATTATAAAGACTTGGAGTAATACATTACTGAAAATAATAAACACATTTAAAATATAATTTACAGGAAAGTCAAGCAGAGTTCTTCAAAATGATCAAATGCTAAGGTTAGGAGCTTTCTTCCCCAAATTGGCCACAAGTTCAGTCTCACAGGAGCAGTTGCAAATACTTGCCTTATTCAGATAGTCTGTCTTTCCTTTCATTGAGAACAAAGATTTATTTTGTTAGAAACTTTCATTACTCATCCTAAAACTGCATTTGAGAGTAACAAAGGCAGTTACCTGCACACAGGTGCTCTATTTACCATGACACAGACACCGTCGTTTTCACAGGGGTTGTCTGAGCAGAAAGCCGGAACCTCTGGATCTCCAGGCTGGGTGGTGCTGCCCGTTGTGGTGGTGGTGGTGGTGGATGCAGTGATGGTGGTCTCAGTGCCACTGGGGGGCTTGGTGGTGGCAGTAGGGCTAGCGCCAGGTTTGGTGGTGCTGGCACTTGTTGTCGTAACAAGAGGGAGTGGAGTGCTTGGCTGAGTTGACAGGAGATGCGATATATCTGCAAGGTGAACCCACAGACAATTAGGTCTTTGCTCCACATTTTTTTTTATTCTAATGAAAATTTCTAATAACAAAGAGCAGTAAGCCTCTCCAAAGGTATAATGGATAAACAGGTTTTTTTGCCTTTCAGGAGCATGATGTGTTTTGGAAATGTCCTCTAGAATTTTTTCAGAAACAGATCATTTTATTCAAATTAATATATTCAAAATAATTTGCACAGGATTAGCATTGTTTTATACACCTTCACATGAGATAAAGGAATTATATTATGTATGTACCTGTTCACAAATTTATTCAAACATACAATTTGACTTTAGACACAGGCATAATTCAAATACTGCTCAAGTGCAAAGTACATCGTGTATTTATAACTACAGCACTAGTGACTTGGTATCTGACACTGTTTGCTGCATTGTAAAGAGAATCAGCTGTGTTTACATACCTTCCATTGTTACAAGAATATAAACACCATCTTCTTTGATAAAGTTGCGGCTTCTAAGTCTCTCATGAGTTAAAAATGTGCTTGTTCCAACTCCTGGGCCTTTCATGTATTTAGTTCCATTGGGAAAAGTTGCTTCAGATCCTACTTTATCTGGCCTATCCCAAATATAGTTTGATGACGATTCTGGGGGGAAAAATAAGATAAAAAGAATGTGAATGTGAGACTGCTCTGGATTTGTGTCTCAGCAGAAGCCTCAATTGCCTGAGATTTCCCACTGATGGGAGGCACAAAGCAACGGAGATCTTCAATGATTTGGTTTAGCCTGAGGTACTGAGAAAATAACCTGCTGGAGGTGAGGTTATTGGAGAGATAGTTGAAAATCTGTTGTATTTTCTTTTTAGTTTGTTAAAGTGAGGTGGTCAAGAAGATAAGTAGCACATAAATAATCTATAATATGAGTTAATGCAGTGCTTCTCAAAAGAGAGCATCTCCTGCAGTAGATGTGGGGCACAAGATATTTGAGCAACCTAAATGATCACAGATCACTGATGCCTGCTCCATCAAACCCTGTTCTAAAGCTTGAAGCTGAGCCTGATTGTCCATTAAAGAATCGGACAGAGGGAGAAAGATCTGCCTGTTCCAACACCTCTCTGGTTAGATAAAAAGTGTGTGTTACAAGGCTTCCCTTGGGAATCATGGACTATTTGCAATATATGAATAAACAAGGGAGAAGGAGCAGAGAGCAAACAGATACTGGGTCAGAGAAGGAAAAGGACACTGTGGCTGAAACAGCAGAAAGCACAAGAAAAATGTGCTTTTACAAACATCTGTGGAGGACATGGTGTGGTGTGTCTTTCATTTGTAGAGAGGACATTAAGTCTTTCTTGATTACCCACTTTGTTTTCATGTAGAGCCAGTGTCACAGAAAATGCAATGTAAAACATACTGGTTTTAAAATAATAATATGAATTAGACGGTTTTGTGCCTTCCTTTCTTCCTTTCTAGTCTGAAAGTCCAGAAAACTTATTCAGTGGCAGAGACGATTTCTTTTGGCAAAAAGAAGAAGGTCATTATGGCTTAAATCCAAACTTTGTCCAATGCTGAATGTGGGTGTTTTATGTCTCTCTCTGTAGAGATTCCTATAATTTCTCAGAGTTACTTTTTACCTCAACTGCCACATTTCCAAATTATTGTGGGCAATAGCCCTTATCTTCTCACATCTTGAACAAATACAGATTACATAATATGAATCAGTACTTTGTCCATCTAGAGGCTTGTGTTGACATCACTGTACCTTTGACAAGGAGGGCTGGGATTTGTTTGATAGTTGCTTCACTTTTATCTGGTATAAACCACCTGTACTGTTAATTCAGTATTTTTATTTTCATGACTTCTGGAAAAGTTCTATTCTCATTAAAACAGAAATATATGTACCCTCGCAGAGTATATGAAAGAAACTTGAGGAATAGATCATCCACCTGCTTCTTATTCAACTATGAAATCCAGAGACCCAGCTTAACTTGCTTGTAGGTTTAATTTTTTTCTTGTCCATGGATCAATATTATTGTAGCTGCAAACATATGAAACATTCCAGAAGCTAAAAAATATGTGTTAATTTACACAAAGAGGAGATGTGACCCCTTGTCTTTTGGCTGTGTTTTACATGCTTGATTTTAACTAACCTGATAACTTCAGAGGGTCTGTTGTTACACTTCTTTGGTTTGACATCTGTTGACGAATATCAGGATGCTGGTCAAGCAGGATCATGGTACCTTGCTGCCATGGACAGGGCCATTTCAACTGATCATCATTTGCTCCAGAAATCAAGGACAAGTATATTCCTAAATTAAATGGGTTATCAGTGGTACCATTTACGTACAAGCTGACTTGGAAAGCATATCCTTCACTAGAGTAAAAAGGTGGGCTGTATATTATCCCATCTTTCCCTGCTGGACTTGAGTTGAGGAGCTGTGTGAAATTTCTGATATGCCAGACATGGTGGGGACACTGAGTTTCTGACAAGTTGATGTCATCAATAGAGAGGCCTCCATTTGACAAGCCACTTCCTCTCACACCTTGAAACACAATCCGGAATTTACTCGTGACATTCAAAGAAACATGATGGAGCTGCCAGTAGGTCTCAGGTGAACCTGAAAAACAAGGGTAGAGATTTCTGAGTCAGCAGCTCAGTGCAGTCAAACACTGCACATGTCTGTGAACCCTATACCAACACTGTGTAAGAATTTTTCAATTCCACTGGCACTGATGTGCTGGAATATTTCTTCTGTAGATGTTACTTTTTCAGTTCAAGATCATATTTGGTCAATACAATATTTTAACAGAATTAATATGCATAGTAGCACTTGTTGGTGGGTTTTAAAACTGCTTTTTCTTTTACATTTTTAAATAAAATTTCATTAAATTAGTCCAGGAGTTGTGATTATTAAATCCACAAAAAGAATTTCATCTGTATTGTTAAAAGGAAAAAAATCAGAAACAGGTATATTCAAATAACTGAACAACAACATGTCTCAACAAAGAATAATCCAGAGGATTCTGGGAACCTAGAACTACAAGACTAGTTCGTTCATTTGGTTTTGTATTTTTAAATGGCTTGTTGGAAGCTTGCCTATGCAGAAGCACTATTCACCCATCACATGATTAATGGTACTAAGGTCAAATTAAAGCCAGTCATTTGCAAAACCTACTTTGTGCAATAGAACATTACTGCAAGTTTGATGCTGCATCTAAAAGTGCCTGTACTAGCAAATTCCACTTGACTCCAAGAGTAGTGTACACAAAAGCAAAGACCTCTGCACAGGGGCCTTGTGAGGTTAATGAAAGTAGAACACCCTTTTTTAAAACTATGTGCACCAAAACAGTTTATTTTTGGCCTGGTTTTAGTTCATCTGCTCAGAAGACCAGCTGCATTTATTGAAAAAGCAGGTACAGAACTCATACATCACTCTCCTAACAACCCAAAGCACAAAACAATGGATCTCAAATATGTCTTAATTTCTTGACATTCTTCATTACTGTTATAATTAGGAGGGAAAAAATTAACCAAGAAACAAGAAGAAAAGCACCCCACTGTTTTTGCCTTCTGCATAAGCTAAAGGATTTTTACATGTAATATGTGCAGTTCAAAAGTCCCCAGCTGCCACAAACCAGTGGGAAGGGTTCAGGGATTGTCCCTAAGCCTCTCAAACATCGTAGTTCAGTGCAAACCCATGAGCAGCTCAGCCAGGGTGTCAGACCATGGATGGAAGGGGCTGTAGTGCCACTGTTACTTCCAGGTTATTGACTGCATTGGTGAGGGTAACTTCTCACTTGAGAGAAGTGAAACAGCTTGGGGGAAAAGTAGTCTTGAACCATTCCTAAAAGTTTTGCCACAGATTGTCAAAATGGGGTGCCTCTTTGGACACGCTAATGAGATCAGAGACTTCAAAGGAAATGATAGACTTGAGAAAGCAGGAATGGGAGATTGGGGCCTAATAGACACAAAAGAGTGTTTATGAGGAAGGCTGAAGTCTGGAGAAATTAATCTTGGCATCAAAGTAGGGTTTGAAAGAGTTTGGAGGGCTAAGACCGATGTGAATTCTACATCTGCCTTAGCAACTCTTACGTTAAGGATGCCTGTTAGCTCAAGGGCACAGAGGGTGAAACCATAGAGGTGAAGAAAAGAAAGAAAAACAGGCACTGTCAGCAGCTGAGTATAAAGGGACAAAAAGAGACAGAAATGATACCTATTTAGTAAAAGAACTTGCTCAGATCCTTCTGAACTTGGTGTAGGTGAAATGAAGACCACATAATAGTTAAGTATTTGAGTAAGTAATTTAATCACAAGGTGACTTTGGCAATTCTAGCTTAAAGAGCTCTTGTCCATTAGCTGATCTCAACTGATCATTCTGTAGGCCACAGGCCCCTAAAACCAAGAATTTAATCTTCTTCAAACTACAACTCAAATCATGATCTGTTGCTCATACATTCCAGTTAAGTAATTTAAATTTTATTTCTTTTTTTTTTAACTTAAATATTCCAGGGCACTTATGATTTCCATTTCTTTATTATACTTTCTTATTAATTGTAATTTACTCTAATATTCTGACTTCATCAGCTGCTATTGATACCAGCAATTTTAGAACAGTTAAAATGATTGCTCATGGAATTTTAGCTAGTTTGGTGAGAAAACTATCTTGATAATACAAGAGTTTGAAATTTGTCATAATTTATTATATTATAGGAAAGCAGCTGACTGAGGATCCATCAGGTATAATTTCAGCAGCAACGAATCAATTACATAGATAGAGAAGAAGCCAAAGAACAGCACTAGGAAATAAGTGACTCTGCCACAATAATTTTCCCCAGTACTTTGAAAAAGACTGAGAATAGATTAAAACAAAATGCAATTTTATTCCATACCTTTTATCTCCTTGATGAATCTTAGAGTGCCATTTGGATTGGCTGATGTGTACTCCCTGACCCAGACATTCAGCTGGTCGCTCTCGTTACCACTGTTATATAAATAGAATTGTAAGCACTGAAAACCTCTTTTGGGATACAGAATTCGGCTCTCCAGGACAGCTGTGCTACCTTCTCCTCCAGCACTGGTGTCAAAATGCATGAAGTAGCCAGAATCTGCCAAAAGTCAATGAGAAATGAGCGGTAGAGGGGAGAGAAAACAGAATTTTCCTGGCGTACTGGGTTTCTTAATGCTATACTGTAATAACTCCAAAAGATACAGTCAGGTCAGAGTTAGATAGATCCTGTACAAATCTCTGACTAAGGACTGTTAATTGTTCACCTTTTCCAAAGGTAGAACTATTATCTTTGCAGCTTTTGTTGTAATTTCATTATCTCTACCAAATTGTACCCAAACTGTGGGTTTTTACTCTTTACTCACAGCTGACACTCTGGAGGACTGATTTAAACTCCTGAACTCTTGGACCATTCTGATAGGATGAGATACATCTAGCTAGATTGTTAATTAATTTTTCACCTCAGCCTTGATAATACACATTTCAAAATCCTACTCCTGCCCAAGGACTTATTGTGCAATTATTCAGAAAAGCAGCAATCTATTTGGTGTGCCTGTATCACAGGTTCAATGCTTTATATAACTCTCATTACAGGATGTGACACTAAGACAAAAAAAAAAAACCTGATCAAAAGAGATAAGGACATTCGATCCTCTGAAATAAGCAGAAAATCAACATACCACATGATGTCCCTAGGTATGTAGATTTACGCCGCTTAGTTAAAAAATAAACTGTAGTTTGTAAAAAAATAAACAGATAACAAGGCCAAGCTTGAAGGAACCCTGCATGCCTCTGCAGAAAACACCTCCCAGAAAGATAAGAGTTTTTTCTCATACCTTTGCATTCTCCCATATTAGTGTGATCAGTATTTGGCCCAGCTGGAACCTGAGACAAACGCTGCCAGTCACTGTTATCATCTGAACTTTGAATCATGCCACATATATTTTCAAGTTCAAAACTGCATGTGTCCGTGAAACTTAGGGAAGAGGCTATGACATAAAAAAAAAAAAGTGAATCTCTATTACATAACACATTTTAATTCTGAAGGTCCAAAGCCATGAGCAGAGAAAGACTAAATGCAAACACCAAGTAATCAGTGGCATCAAATTTGATCAGCATTCATGCATACAATATTCAGGAACTCAAAACACTTGGTGATTAACACTGACATTAATAAGATGTCATCAGGAACATTCTGGGCCCTCAGCAAACACAGGAGGGCATCTGCTAATTATCATATCATGTCTTTTTTTTATTAAAGGAGTACTAATTTCAACCCAATCCACACACCTTCATATTATAGTCAAAAGATCCTGAGACTTCCCTGAACAAAGACCTCTTTGTTCTACTTGCTTTGGGCCAGTCCACACATGGCCACAGATTTTGACACAAACTCACTAATGTATCAGTTGGAGTGCTTATTTTGAAATATAGAAGAGCAGAAGCTATTTGACTGGAATAAACAAACCTTGATTGTCCAAACAATGAATTAAAAAAAAAAAAAACAAAACCAAAACAAAAACACAAAACAAAACCGAACAAATATAAACAAAAAACCAAAAAAATTTGGCAAAGGTATATTTGGGAGCAGTGGATATTTCTTGTCATGCAAATTTTACAATATCTTTCATGTAACAAGTGAAAAATTAGGTAAAGGAAGACTGCGGTTAAATATGAAAGGGAGAACACCATCTGAAATATTTTCTCTGTCTAAAGCAAACTCTGGACAGGTGAGAGATAGCACAGTCGAGGTTTATCCCGGTTCGTATTTTTGTTTCGCATCGTACCATGTCTGAGCTCATATGTAATACCAGCCATGATTTGAAAACAGCTAAGTTAATGAAACACTTTTCAAACTATGTATAAAATATTGTGGCTCAAAGGTTTAAAGGTTTCATTGCATAACAAAAAAGACCTTGAGTACCACAAAACTCAACCTCAATAACATACCAAATGCTTCACTTAAGCTGCAGCTCTGGGAAACACTTAAGTATGAACTGCTACCAAATCAGTTCTACTCCTGAGATATTTTGTGCTGTCCTCACAGAAAACTAAAAACCCTCTAGAGGCTGCAAGGTAGTCAAAACTGTATGGCAGATATTTTTTTAAGATACAGTTCAGTACAATGTTGTAAAAACTAAGAAAAGGCTTTCACAGCAAATGTTACGGTGACTGCTGGAGAAAGAAGGTAAGCAAAAATAGAGAATTATTAAGTGAAAGAACTCTTCAAAATCAAAATACAAAACAAAACATGAAACTGATTTGGCCAAACGGGAAGGAAGTAACCAAATGACCTTAAGTATAAAGTACTGGCTGGCATGGAGAGTTGACCTGAATGCCAGGAAGACAGAAAAGCAAGACTCAGTTGATTATGATGTATTTCTGAGATTCATTTCTGAAACAGGTGAAGGGACAATGAATGAGGCAGGTTGTGAATTCCATCTGCACCAAAAGCCAGATACTTGCTTGGTATATAGTTAAAGACTGGACTCAGAAGAAAATACAGGGGGGATGAGTGCCAAGTCCTAACTTCCAGAGGCTGAGGGAAACCTCATAGTCAGTTTTGTCAAGCAGTATGCTCCAAGGGGAAAGCAGACTAAAATCTACTGTTATCATATGGCCTGAAAGAAAGACAGCAATGAATTCCAGATTGGAGCAGCACTAAACTATCAGTCAGTATTTCTTATGCTGTGGAAAGAAGATATACATTTAATTTTATAGAAATTGAAAGACATACTTTCAATTTAGGAAAGAAGATATACATTTTTAATGCAATTTCCTGTCCACATGGGCCTCTAGCAGAAATTTAGCTTAAACATTTCCTTAAATCATGTTCAGCAAAATGAAGTAATCTTTTGTGTGGGTGAGGGCTGGGAGCTGCGAAGCACCATCCTCCCTGGCACAGGTGGGTAATCTGACAATATTCATGTCTCTGCAAATATCATCCACACTATACACATCACATGAAACCAAGAGATAGACTTGGGAGCAGGGCAGGTCCTGATTGCACTGAAGGTGGTGGAAGTTTTGTCACTGATTTCAGCAGGACTGGGGCTTTTTTCATTTGGGGAATGTGCCTATGGGTTAAGAATAAAGTTAAAATGGCATGAAGTATTTCCTTAATGCATGAGAATGATAGAAAATAGATAAGATTAATGGAGAGGAAGAAGGACCCCATCCCCTGTCAGAAGAAAATTTTCTTCTGAGTGCCAGGGCACATTGAATGCAGCAACAATTACAGAATTATATTCCAGTTTGATAATGGACTTATGTAGATTTCTCTATCTCTTACTTTCATTCAGCTTTGCAAAATAAACCCCACCTCAGCAAAATAAGTCTTTTGACCACTTTTGTAAGAGACCAGGTTTGAAGCTAAATATGAAAATTCAGAAAGCTTGCATTTTATTCAGAATGGCATCTGTTACCCTATTTGCATGAATAGGGTATATATGAATAGGCATGAATCTGTCTCACAGATTCCATGAAAGTGGAGTAGGTATGACAGCCACAGCAAAGATGCTCATTTCTGTGCAGCATCTGAGCATCAGCTGTGGAATAATATAGGGAAAAAACAAAAGGCTTTGTGCAGAAGCACACATTTTAAACAGCCACCCAAGGGATGAACAAAAGTCAGCTGCTGAGCAAAGCTGGTTTTTAACTAAAGGTTAGATAAAATTGCACAGAAACCTCTGCTACTCAGCAGTGTTTCTGCAGGAGGGATGTTATTTCTAGATGTACCATTATTTCTGGTGTTTTTAACACAATTTATTTCTCTAAATATGTTAGTATCTCTTTCCCTTGTGTCTGGATGGGTCCAGCATGTATATGTCACCCTCATTTCTTTCAAATTATTCTTTCAAATAATATAAAATAAACGGAGAAACTTACTGCAGTTGTACAGCCGGTTCAGTTTCTGGAGGTCGTACTCACTGAAATCCATTCGCTGTCCTATGACATCAATAAAGTCTGGTATGTTGGTGATGATGGTGGGCTCAGTTCCATTCCTGAATGCAGTCTTACTGTAGTGCATCACAGAATTGTAGTCATAGGGAACATTCAGGAAGTCTGATGTTTTATCATCGTATTTATTGAAATTATGTTCTCTACCTAAATGGTAAAATTGAAAGGAAAGATTGTCTGTGGCTCAAGGAAATCAAATTTTAATGTAACGATTTGCAATGACAGAGAATCTATCACATCTCAAAATATTTTTTGTAGTAATTTACTTGTCCTAACTCTGTAAAACAGTTTTATTTCCAGTCTAGGGCTATTTACTTTCTTCTTTCAGCCACTGATGACTTCTGCTGGATGAAGCAAAATTTTTGCTACCAGAAAACTATTTCCTGTGGAACTACTTATAAACTTTGATGGGCTTGTGATACCCAAGAGTGGAGAGAGGGTTTCAGTACTCAAACTACTGCAATTTGCAACTGTTTCTAATCTGTAGTATCTGATGTTCAATTGCTAGTCATTTTAGGTAACAAAAAAACAATTTAGAGTTGCCATCAGATAAACTTCCAGAATTTAGTTTTACAGATGTTTTCTGGAGTATGGACAAAAAAACAGTTGCTTACTACCCAATAGGGAGTCAAAATTTAAATCAGTCAAAATACTGTGACTATTCTGGTCAGTGTAAAAAAAATTGCAGCAGTTTCAAACGTCTCACAATAATGGAGCTTGTCACTAAAGAGTCATCAAAATACAATGGAAATCAAATAACAGAGTCTAAGTAATTTTCTGTAATATATAATTGCATATGCACCTGACTATTGATCACGACTAAATAAGAATGCATTAGATTTAATCATTATCCTGTTTTTCAGTCTTCAGTGTGTATCTGTGTTAGGAAAACATCATGTCTGCATATATAACATTGTTTTTGAACAGCCTGAAAGTCACAGAGGACGATGACTCCCTGTGGAAGCTAAAGAGGCAGAAACAGAACAAAGTCCTGAGGAATTCTGTGCCATCTCTCAGGATTGTGCCAAACATACCAACACTTACAATTCACAAGCTGCATTTCTAAAGTAACTGCTGGTGTGACACAGACCCTGAAAAGTCTCTCCTGCCTACCAGCCTTCTGCACACTCTGTTCTCTCAGCTCTGCTGCTGGCATCAGGTATAGCAGACAGGCAGAAAGAGAAGGACCGGCGTTCTCACTGGAGATTTTCTACTGGTTTTGGTCACACTGGATTTTTCAGACTAGGGGGTGGGGGTGGGGGGGGGAGTTGGTTATTTTTATTTCATTAAGGGCTTCTAGAGTAAGTGTGCTTTTAGAGGATTCATTTTTAAAAACTAAATTATCCTCTTCTGCTGCCTTGTGGTACAGCACATAGTATAACAGGATTCAGATTTCTAATTAGAGCTTCAGAAACTGTCATGGCACAAGCAATTACAACAGCAAAAACAAATGAGAATTTATGTTTCAAGTAGATGTCCCTTTATATCTAAAATAAATAATAATAATATAATAATATCATTTTTATTGATATACTGGCTTTGAAAAGTAAGTCCAGGCAAGAGAATAGCATGACCACTAAAAGATGGCTGGAAGAGATGTTCCACAGCTAAACTGCTAACCAGAGATTGAGAGGACAAGCAGAGGAGTGACTGACCAGACTGAATCCTGTCCCAGACGATGGTCACATAGTCATCCCGGTCAGACCGAGACTGCTCATGCCAGAATCCCAGGGCGTGCAGGAATTCATGCTGGATTGTCCCAATCCTGTCACAGCTGGCTCCAATGGAGAGTTGCTGCAAGCCCATTTGCCTGTTTCCCACTGAGGACCAGCAGCTGGCATTGACATAAAATGAGAGAGGGCTCTGTGAAATACACACCATCCCCATGCCATGCAAACCTCAAAACCAGTCTATTCAATAGGTACATTTTTAACCTGAGCATTGAAGTCACATTTTGTTAGAGAGAGCACTTTTCCATTGATCTATTCTTTATCATACCCCTTCCTCTCACACTTAGCTCTGTTTTGATGAACAAGAAGGTCCTCGTCTCTGGCTCTATTAGAAGAAAAATGTTGAGCTATTTGTGACAAAAGAAAACTGATGATGATTTCTTTAGTACTCTGGAACATCAAAGATTGTGGGCACATAATTTAGAGCAATTAAGTTACTGCAAATGAACAATTTTCAGCTAGACCACAATATGTGACTGTGAGCGCACTTCGAGCATGTCCCGCTCATAAGGAGAAGTGTGTTCATGAACAGTCTCTCCTCTGCCTGCTTTTCTCTGTACTGTTTTGGCCTTTTACTTTGCATGGGGCTGTGGCTGCTAGGCAAGGTGTGTTTCTGCATGCTGTGTTTACCTTCTGGCAGGTTGATGGTTTTGACAGTACTTTTCACAAGCTCTTTTCTTTCTGGCTGTCTGTGAGCTGCTGTGCTAGAGCACATGCTGCTCTCACATACTCCCAAGAGCAAAACTGCAGCTGTGCTGCAAGTTTTTATTAAAGGGTGAAAGAATTTAGTGAGTTATCTACACAGGCCAATAAAATGGCACCCCATGTCCACAAACTAGCAGGCACAGAGAGCTACATTTAAATTGATATTTTATGTAGCAAATAAATCAATACTTACCCAATGAAGTACATAAAATTAATCGGGCACAAAATATACCATAGGATTTGCAGTCCTATCACCCCAGAAATTTAAAAATACAAGCACACCATGTGCTTTCAAACTCCGTGACTTATTAGTGCAACATATTCCCCAGTATTTCATTTTCCACAGAGCAACGCAGGCCTTGCCTATTGATTACTCATTAAAATCACAACATGAGACCTGTTAAGGAGCACATGTAGCATCCATAATTACAAGGTCTTTCCTTGAACAAGGCCTCATAGTGATTCTTGTGTTGAGCAGAAGAAGTCCATCACAGGCCTGGGTCCACCTCCTACCAAAGCCACCTCTGGCTTCGCAGCTGCTGCACAGTGCACAGCAGGCTACAGCAGGTACATCCAAGACCCTTGGCAAAAGTAACATCCAAATGACAGTAGGTGCAGCTGCCCCTTGCCTTTGGTCTGTCAAATGCCTACAGTGCTGTCAGTCAACAGCCACAGAGGGAGCAAATACACAGTCTGTACCACCCTGCCCTGAGAATAAAGTTAGGCGAGTGGGACATGGCACTGCAGAGCAATGGGCACATAGAATCCTATGTCAGCAGTGTCTTCTGGAGGGGAGAAAAATCTCAGCTTTCCCCAGGTGTGTGAGAGCTGTACTGCCTGTGACTCAATGCTTCCTGTATTGCTATCAGAGGCTGGAGGAACAGGCAAGCGCTTGCTCTGACTAATCCCACCATCCCCCTTTTGGAGTTGTAAATAGACACACACCATCAGTTGCAGTGATGCCACTTATTTCAGGTACATATTTATACTAATGTCCTGCCACTAATTTTCTTCCCACAGTATCACAGATCACCAATATCAGCTCACAGACACTCTGACTTACCAGCACCAAGCTGGAGAGCCAGGGATCTGTGTCAATCTACTCCTGCGTGGATTCCCTTTGCCATGTGCAACAGTGGCAAAGAGCTGAAGCGGCCCCAGGGGTGCTCCATGAAAACCCCATTTTCCATGTGGAAATACTACAGATTATGTTCCTCATCCCTGGTCTGTTAATCATTTGATTCTACCACTCCATGTTAGTTTTCCTGCTGAATGAATCGTGCACTTCATGAGAACAGTAAGGTGAAATGGCACATCCATTGCAGGTTTCCAGACTCCTCTGTGAACTTTGCAGTCACATCTTGCCACATCTGATTACCCTGCATTTCTGTAATTCACAATTACATACCTCATGCGTTTTGCTCAGCACAAAGGCGGGAGTTAACATAATATTAATAATAGCCAAGGTTAATGATAGATGAAGAATGTGTACAGGGAGAGGGCTCTTTGTATAGGGCCTTGATACACTCTGTACATATGCCAGAGACTACAAATGTGTTTTTACACAGGGCAGTCAATACAACAAAAGACAGCTGGCTTCTTTTGTGGCTGGTTTCATTTGAATTCAAACGGGTAATCCAGATGAGGACTTTATGGCTTACTTCAAATCCTTTTGACAAAAAAGTTCCCCCCACATTCCTCTCTTTTATAGATGCAAGCCAAGATCAGAAAGGCAAAGATGTGATTTATCAACTTTACTTGAAGTGGTAAAATTTTATGTTGCCAGGAACTTTGTGTACTTCTCTGCACTGTACCCTCTGGGCTGAGGTCTCTAGTCAGCAGATAGAAGAGTCCTAATTGATTTTAAAAGCTCCAAAATATTAGGAACAACAGAGCAAAAATGGGTTGGTTTACCCGGCTTACATCCATTACACCAGAAGTAAGAAATGGCTTGAAATGAAAGCAGTTCATTCAGGGTCAGTCCTGATTTCTTTGTACAACCCAAGATGACTCAATGAAACTGGATGGACCTTTTCAAGAGACTGCACCATTTAGCTCCAATCTTTTAAAATGTTCTGCTGTGGATGTGTCAGCTAAGGTGATGGAAACACTTCAGGGCAAGCCACACACCAGGCAGTGAGGGCAAGATATGTTATCCAACTAGAAGGATTCATCTTCTTCATCACCATGACACATCTATTTTCAATAGACATATAAACGAAACATTGCACAGAGGCCTCCTACTTGCTGTAGGCTAAATATTGTGGTTCTTTTTCAGGTACAATTATTAGCAAATTCAATGCATACTTTAGGGGATGAAGGATTACAAAATTCAGCTACATGAGTTTTCCATTTAGCTCAAAAAGCTGGAGTCATTAGCACAGGGAAATGCATTGCTCCCCGAGTCTCCAATTATACATCTTTTAGAGCTGAATTTCAGTGTCATATGTACAGCATGAACAGCAGCAAACACAAAGAGCCAGACACCAAAGAAATTTTGAAACACTTATCTGATACAAATATCTCAGAACAAGCCAAAGGGAAAGAGAAACATTTTTATTATCAGAAAATCTTTTCCCATTTATGAATGCATTCTCATATCAGGAAATGAATTTCTGAAAGCAAATTTCCTCACCAGGCTATCAAGCTCTCCCTGTTCTCCTTTTCTATAAGATAAATGGTTCAGCACAGAATGAAAAATATATTTGTTCTTGTTGCACTGTTTTGACAGAGAATGTCTTAGAAGGGAAGAAGATGGGATAATTTTGATTTCTTTACTGGAGTCTTATTTTGCAAAATGTAAGATGAAATAGCATGGTTGTTCATCAAAAGAGGTAAATAAAGTAAAATATCAGCAAAATATCTCAGTGTTGTACAGAAATTTAAAATATAGCTTTTTTATCTGAATGCTCATGTGGCGTTGTTCAAGTGCAATTCCATTGTTACATTCAAAAAAATTCATTGCCCCACAGTGAGAACTATTATATTTCTCCTTGGTTTTTCTTTTCCCCTAGAAGCCAAGGTATACTAGGAATGACCAGCTGAAAGTGATACTCCATATATCCAAAGATCAGTCAAGAATATAATTGCTTTGTTTCTGATATCTTTTACCATGTCTAGTAAAATACCTCTTATAGGACTTGATTTCTTCTTATATTCAAGAATAAATATCAGTAGAAATTGTTCATTACTACTAGGGTAATACCTCTTTTGGAAACTGTGGTAGTTTTAAAAAGACTGGGAAAATGGAGACAACAAAAATGTAAAATTATGACCAGATATATGAGTTTTAGGCCATTAGAATAGTCTGAAAGCAAACATAACGCAAATTATTTTGAATTGCTTCTCTTACCCACTTCCTTTGAACACAGATATGTAATTCTTCTCCCCTTCCCAAGGTTTGAAGTCAATACAGGTTTTCAGTCGATACTGTTCAAATGCCTTGAGGATGACTCCCTTAGCATTCATTTCTGCAAAGCAAACAGTGTTCTTGTCAATATTGAACTGAAAGATTTCTACTGTTATCCTTATGGAGCAAGTCCCAAGGGTAGCTCTTGCTCCAGCAATCTTTGATCAAAATAAACAGATTGTTGCTGGATTAAGACCCAAGGGGGGACCTACAAAAACATAAATTAGGGTATTGCAACACTGTATCTTGCTCTTGTTTTGCTCCTCTGTAATTTTTCTTTGGTACTTATGTATCAAATATGACGAGTATATACAAGGATACTGTGTGGGGGTTTTAATTTTGTAGATTCTTTCTTTTTTTTTTTTTTTTTTTTTTGAGATTTATGTAAACAAGTATTAAATAGATAGGAAATGAAGACTTCATATTTTACCTAATACAGAATGCAGGCTACAGATCCCTCACTGAATTTCTCCAGCATTTGAATTTTTCAGATTATATCTGAAAAATTCAGATAATCTCTGTTATCTCCTCTAAGCAACTTGCATAGTTTCGACACAAAGATTTAAAGGATGGAGTCAAATTATGGTGTGTCTCTGACTCACATTAGGGGACTCGGCAATGTGCCATTGCAAACTCTCTGTCAGAATGCCATTTTGCCCTCACTGCTGTAAATTATAGAAATGGCCAGGTAAACTTCCTGTCCTTAAAAATATCTTCAGTGCCCTCTTTTCACCTCAGCTTTGTAGAGTTTCATGTCTCAGACACAAAACCAATAGGATCTGCTGGGCTGTAGCAGGGTAATAATTCAAGAAAGGAGGTGAGAGCTAGCTCTGATACCAAGATTATAAATCCCTTTTGTGCACACTCAGCCCCACTCCTGCTGTGGGAAATGGCCTGCTCTAGACTGAGGAAAGGACACCACAGGAGCTTTGTCAACCTGTGCTGAACAGTTCAATCAAGACAACATACAGACATGGTGAAGGGCAATACTGTACCCAGGCTGTCCTCAAGGACGTAAGGGATAACATGGGGCCATCGATAGTTGTCACCAATGATGGAGTTTCGTTCCTGTATCCAAGAAAGAAAACAAGTATGCAGTCTTCAGTAAAAAGGAATTTAGAATCAGGGACTACAATAGTGCTAAAGCAAACCTACAATTCCAAGTAAGACATAAAGGAAAACAATGAGCTCAAAAACCTTGAAAGATTAGTCAGAGGTCTGAGGTTTGGGTTTGAAATCCCTTCATGCCCTTCTACTGGTGTCTCCAACTTCTGCTGCATTTTATCTGTAGAAATTACCCAAGTTTTTATGCATGTGCACGAGAGCTTCTGCTCCTATGGGAAGCCTTAAGATCTAAAGTCCTGAAAACTGCACAAATATTAATAGTTTTGTAATTTTTTATAATGCAAAATTTGTTTCTGTGCCTTTAGCAAGTGCTGTCCTTGCTTCAAGAGGCATATTCGGCATATCTCCCAAAAAAGAGAGTAAAACACTATTTTCAGACTTCTTTCAGAGTGCAAGACACATTGGGGGTTTCCTGCTAGATATGTTTAAGATGTAAATGTATTTTTTTTTTCATTGATCAGATAAGGATGTTGGCGAGATGCCTTAAAATGTGGTATTAGAGATCTAAATTTTTCACTGGTTTTAGTCAATCTACTTACAAGAGGAAGGTTTTGCAGTGCTGCTCAGTAAATTTAACTGGCTCAGAATAAATATTGTGCAGATAAACAAAGAATTTTTTTTATACAAACCTGCCTGGATGATGATCAGTGCTGCCTAATCTCTTAAAAGTGACAACGTATAAAAGGAAACAAGAAGCTAATAATATTGATCTAATCACTGATGAGATCTCATGCTGGATAATGTTTCTGCATATGCTGTTGATTCCTTCAATGTTTATGACATTTTGTAGAATTCCATCCCCAGTCATCTTCAGTTTATTGTTACATAAACAGCATTTATTGTTTGTAAGAGCAGGATGCATCTATTATTTCCATGCCAGTGATACTTTACATTTAAGTCAATGACTCATTTTTGGCTTTGTATTTTTATTTGAACTCACCCCACGAAGTTTGATGTCTCCCTCAAAAAGGTCTAGTCCTAAAGCTAAAGGGAAGAGGAGATTAACATTCAGTTACTGTATTGATCTATGACTACTATAATGAAAATTATAGAAAAAAAATTGAGACTGAATTTTGAAAAACCTTCATTTATGTCGAAGATGTCCTGATCAATTCCTCCATCTACGTCTATTTCTGAAAAATAAAAAGACAAGTGAGGTAGGACATTAGCCCTTGCTGTTATCTTTATGAAGTGTGAAAATTAATGCAATAACAATAACAGTAATTATAAATCTGTGTCTGTCCTAGCGATGTTTATGAGCAGCTGGTTTTGTTGACTGCCTCCCGTGCATACAAATAGATCTCTAAACAGAACTCACCAGTTGTCTCTGGAGCAGGCTGGGGAGGGGAAAGAAAAAAGATATTATTAGAAAGGCAGATAATGAAATGCAGCTCGCGTTACTTTCTCAACAGTATTAGAGATGTGATTCAAGCTCAACTGACAGCACTTAGCACATGGCTTTGTGTTGGACTGACTGCACCCACTGCCTCCTCATTTGACTGGAAATCTGTATTTGCTCGTGTGGCAGCTTTGTGCCCTCCCCACCTCAGGGTGCCCAACAAGTAATTCAGCCAGAACTGCTTCTGTAGAGGTTTCACAGATACTTTTCTGTCACAATTCAGGTAGTACTAAGTTGTCCTTCACAAATGGGAAAAATACTTGATTCTAGTAATACTTGATTCTAGAATCAAGTATTGCTACTAGTGCAGAGCCTGTGGGAGCTATGATGAACTTCCCATCACAAATGTGAAGACTGGGGAAAGAATGAGTGGTCTGGTGTTACCCAGTGAGGCTTTGAAGGACTGGGTACACAGCCCAGGTCACTTCAGCCCCAGTTCAGTGCCCTACCTGGACTCCATTTACCTGAGTAATAACAACTCAAATGCTCCCTTTGCAACATGGAGAATCCACAGACCATAATGAGATAAAGTGACATATGATGAGATATACATAGAACAATTTCATTGCCATAACATGCCTAGAGAATCTTAATTATTTTATTTAACTGGACATTTCATTTTTGGACTGCCTTGGACATACTTGACATAACACTGCATAACTATTTCTCATATAGTGAGTAAAATAATGAACAGCCTTTCTAAGCAATTGATCCTGGGTGTCTTGTATTTGTATGTGAATAGAAGTTCACAAAGTGAAGATAAAAAACATCTTTATATTCTAAAATAAATGTAACAGCAATTCTGGAAAAAAGTGGGGGATTTTTACTTTTTTTTTTTTTTTTTTTTTTTGCCACAGTTTTCCCCTGTGCTTCTTTCTCCATATAAATAGTTTATTTTCTGTACATGCATCTTTGCATATAGGACTTCTTTTTCCAGTGTGATAAGCATCTGCAACTTCCATTAGAAGTAATGAACAACACAAAATCAGAATGCTGAAAACCAGCAAAAACCAAGTCCGTGCAGTCCCTAGGAAAATTAATTGTACTAATCTCTAATATCTGTACAATGTGTAAGACAACTCTATGGCCAGAATATTCAAGAGAGATTCAAATGTACATGTTCTTCTAGACCTAAGTTTCAACACATAATGATGGGAACAATTTTGAGGGAAACAACTGTGAGCCCTACAACTGACTCCATATAAAAATTTTAACCAAACACAGAGAAAGAAATCCTACTTCCCATGAAATGCCAAGGTTCAGAAAGAAAGCTTTAAAATTGTCAGAATGTCTCATTTTAGCTTCATAATGGAAGATTAATTTTTAATCTGAAATGACTGTCTTTTAAAAACTTCAGCAAATGGCAGAAAAAAATACTGTAAATACAAAGGCCATAAATCTCATTTTATGATTCACCTGAACTAAAATTCAAGGTGTTGCTTCACATGTTTTGTCAGATTTTGATCATTTAATCTCATTGTCTAATAGATGAAAACCATTTTTTGCCAAACCAAATGGAGACGATAATTTTTAAGAAACATAATTCCTAATCAGCTGGCACAGCAAACATTTAGTAGCTGTTATATAAACAGCCAAAGTTTTTAATGAGTTTCTCCTGCTTCCTTTTTCTATTTTAATCAAACTACCACTCACATATGTCTTTGTCCAGCCTAAACCTGACCCTGACCAAGGTCAGTCTAACTGATCTTGAAGAGTCAGTTACAGAAAACACGGAGTAGAATCTGTTTCCTGACTTAATTTGTCCTCAAACAGCCCTGCTTCAACACTTTGCATTTTCGGAAGTTTTTTAATTTGTCAGGTTTTAAGTGTGGTGGCTCTTAAAAACCCAGTATCACTGCAGAAAAGTGACTGACTCCATTTTCAGAGTTGGGCAGATGCAAATGCAGAAGGATTGATATTGATCTCACATTTCAAAATTAACTGGTATCATTCAGGTTTACATTGATACATGAGGAATAAGGATGGGGACTTTAGAAAGAAAACCCCACAACTGTATATACACACAGCTTAATAACTGCAGATATCTTGTTCAGACAAACCATCCATACATCTGAAATGTCAGTAGACTCCTCCTACATGTTGAAGTTTCATGCACATATATCGTACCATTACACTTTGTTATCACTGCATAAGACAATTCATTATCACTGTGCATAAAACACAACTTACATATTCAAGTTTTGAAATGAAGGTGCAGCTTGTAAAACAAGTTGCAATTACATGGGCAAAGTGTGCAATACACGTTTTAAAGGTTTCATTTGCTTTTAAACTCCCACTCACACAGATTTCTTGGATTAAAAGAAATTACCAGTAACGTTTGCAATATTAAAAAAATAAAATCAAATTATTGCATTTTATGTAAAAATTATTGATGGAGGAGAAGAATCACACCCATATAGCCTGAATCCCTTTATAACAATTAATGGTGAGTAAAAACTTTCTGCGGTTCCAATAACTATAAATTACAATGTACTCATATCTACTAATCAGAAAGTATAACTGTCCTAAAGGTACAAACTGGGTAACTCCTGGAAAAGCTCCTCTAGCAGCATCAAAAGCCCACAAACTGAGATCAGTAGCTGAGTACAGTGGTATTTTTGGTGCACAAATCAAAATGTGAGTCCATGACTGAAGAATACCAAATGCAGCAACTCAGTGAAATCCAGGCTGGTCCTCAGTGTCTGAAAACTGCCACTGAACGTTTTATACTGAAGGAATCCCTTCTTTCACATCTTTCCACTGTGTTCCAAAAAAAACTAGGTCTTTTGTCCTGTGAATCTCAACAGCAAAGTACTTTGTTTCAAAAGTTGTATCTCTGCATACAAGTATCACCCATTCACATGGCAGTGACTTTGGTCTCAATACAGCCTGACAAAACATATGATGCAATTTCTAGGCTGTGAAAGTATTGTAAACACACAACAAATACACAGTTCATAGTCTCGTGCAGAGGAAGGTTGTGTTAGCTGAAGTGTGCCAAAGAGGAATCTAATTTAGTCTAATCTACACATACACAAATTTCTGATAATTTTTAGTATCAGTCCCTAATTTTGGACATGGACAACATGCGAATTAAGACATTGTAATGGTTGATTAAACCACTTGTGAGAGCACATTTAACTGACAAAAACTTCATGTGCGTCTTGGACAAGTGGGAAACATCTCATCTATTATAATCATGTAAAAATCAGGTAAAGGGACTCACTCAGTAATCAATCAAGAAACAAATGGATAATTCTTATGTGCCAAGAATATCTATGGCACCACCATGATGCCCTGGCATCACTGTAAGATGATCTACCTCACCTAGCCTAGACATCTATTCAGATGGAATATACTCATCTAGTTTGGATGAGACATTTAACTTACCAGTGATTTTTCCAGACTATAATATTTTAGTATTGGCATCAAGAAATTTGAAATTAGCTCTTCCTGGCCATAGAACTGATGGAAATTAAATAATTAGCCCTGGTGGTCAGAAGCCCCTCTCTCACACAAGAGCTGGTTTTTAGGAATCGGTTTGATGTCAGGTAACTTCTGAATCTTCGTAACACCCTGTATCACCTACTATAGGCTTTAACAAAGCCTGCAGTGGAATCTAAAGACTGAGGCTTGAGTTTTCAAAAGACTAGGGCAGAGGCACAGGTAGTGTGAATAGTAGGGGAGGATGGGTCTGGAGTGATGGGGAATACAGGAGGACTATGGGAAAGTTTGGATTGTGAGGCTGAGAGCTTAATTTAGGGAAATGTATGAGCATGGGTCAGTGGAGAGGAAGAAGATAAGGCTGCCACAGGTATTTATGTTGCATAACTTCAATAATGTTATTGCATTTACGTAGTGTCATAAAAAGTAATGCCTTACTCTGTAGATTACCCTGAAGATATGAAGAGCTGAAACAAATTTTCACGAACCTTTCGATGTTTGTTACCTGAATTATATTGTGTATCACCAAAAGTTCCTGACCTCTACAACAAAGCCTCCCAACATGAGCAAAATGCTACATTTCACTAAAAAAGGCAGGTAATATCAAAATCTCAGCTGTTACTTTTTGACCTGAAATATTTCAGCTGGATTGGAGGAACAGGAAGCAGAAGTTTCCAAGTATATTCAGTAGCTAAAAAGGCATAAATTCCAATAGCAATTATATTGTGTTGTAGCAAAAAAACCCCAAAAAAAAACAAAAACAAAAAAAACCAACCAAAAAAAACCACAACCCCCACAATAAAATAAAACACAAAAAACAAACAGAAAAAAAAACCAAAAAACCCAACCCCCCCCCCCCCCCCCCAAAAAAAAAAAAAACCCAAAAAGCCAAAATATTCAGACATGGACAATTGAAATAAATTTCAGTTCTGGATTTTGACCTCAGACTTGTTCTGGTAACTTTGAATACTAATGGATATTTTTCTTAGTTGGGGAACACAAGGTAATCTCTTTCCATCTATAGCCAAATCTATGAAAAATAGCAACACTAAGACCCCAAGGAAACAGGAAACAGAAATCATTTATCTCTCCCATGCAGACAATAACAGAATTATATTGATTCTGGAAAATAATAATTAAGTATTTTCCTCTCAAGCTACTCTTAAGCTGCATTATTTTCTCACTCCGATAAAGAATATATATTCTTTGTTTTCTTACCAGACTCCAGACCACCTGAAAAAGAAGACAGGTTAGAAGCCCAGGCACAGAAAACAAGCCCATGTTCTTCTCCAGTCTACAGTTGTGTGGATAGAATTTTACACCAAGTTGGTATTTAAGATAGTAAATATCATAAATCAGAAACTTTGTCCTCTCAACAACAATTAACTCACCTTACCCATGTTTTTCTCGTCGAGTAAGCACATCATTGTCAAGTAAGTCCATTATTACTGTATTGCAATAACTAACAGAAGCATTTTAATTATTTTTAAGAACTGCTGTGAGAAAAAGTGTTGGAGAGAAATTGAAATACAGGATAAAATAGAAATAAGAAAAAGGAAATATAGGGGAAAGACACACTGAAACACAGGAAATTCCATCTAAATTCAAGAAAAAAAATCTTCTCATTGTGTTTTTAAGCACTGGGACAAGTTGCCTACAGAAGTTCTGGAGTCTCCTTGATGACAATCAAAACACAGCCAGACAGAGATCTGACTGATCTGCTGCAGGTAATCCTGCAGCACAACTGCAGGGGAATTGAACTAGATCTCCAGAGGTGTCTTCCCACCTTAGTCATTCTGTGATTCAGAGAATAAAGCTGACACTAAAACCTTTTGAACAACAGAAAACTAGCAAGACTCTTGGCAAGTCATTAATATATTAATAATTGTACTTTTTTTGACAGAAATTGAAAATGAGAAATGCATATACATAAAAAAATCTATCACTAACATAATTTGGGTATCCTGCTTTTGGAAAATGCAGAGCTATTTCTAGTGTTGATATATGTGAGGCACTGCATTTATCACTAGCGTAAAAAATGGCATCCTTCTCAATTACTTAAAGACTCCATTCAAATGATTTTTTTTAAATGTCAGTACCATTGTACTGTCACCACTGTCTGTGACTCTTGGGTATTTCTTTCAACTTTAACCATCTCTTCTACTTCCAAGCTGTCATTGAGTGCTGGGATTGCCACAGCTTCTTTTTATGCTTAAACTGTAGGTACTTGTGGTAATTGTATGGTCAGACTTTGCTAACCTTTTACTTTGCCAGACCAACTACTTGTATAGACTAACACAAAAATTAAGAACGGCAATTAGATTTTTTTATTGTAAATTCAGACTCACAAAATTATTATATCAAAATTAATAACATGTTGCATTCTATTTTAACTATCAGAGCTAATATGAAAGAAAGATCCTAAGTAATGAGGACAGCTAAGCCATTTGTAGCTGCTCAGATCCATACCTATTACATCATTGCTGATGCATTGAGAAGCAGCAGTTGTAGATATTATTGTTCTTATAATGGTATGGTCTTTTTCTATGAAAGCGACTAAATATTAAAATTCCCTACTCACCAATAATGATGGTGTCAACTGTTCTGAAATCAGTGTTGTTTGGTAGATCAAAAAGCTCTTTTGTCAAGATTTCTTCTGCAAGTTCATCAGCCCTTGAATTCTGCATGTTGTCATCTCCAGCTGCTGGGAGATGATTGGTACGGGTTCTGGAGGATGCCCGTGCACAAAAAAACCCTGAAACCCAACCGTGATTGCAAAGCAGGTTTGTTTTTATTAGACGCAGTACCAAATAATACATACCGACCCCTAGGTTTTTTGAAAAGACGCTGAGCAGGAGAAGGAGATGGAGCATGGTGCTCAGGTGGGAGGGGCAGGCAGGTGCTGCGCCTTCAGGAAGTCCCCTGGATCAAAATGGCATGCATCTTGTCCTCTTCAGCCCCTTCATCCCAGAACCACACCTCATATCTCCTCCTCTTGGAGTGGAATTTTTCCAGTTACGACATCATCTCACACTTGGCCAGAGTGTGAGATGAGGCCATAACAGCTCACGATACCACCTTCATTTTAACAACAGCTCCATTGTATATTGTTCTTCTTTCAGGTTAAGTTCCCAATACATTGTTTCTCTTAAGGGTCAAATTCCCACCGTTAAACAATAAGGATCTCTTCATTGCCTTTTCTTCATTATCTGGTCGACGTGCCCAGCAGCAGACCAAATATGGCAGGGCCTTAGACATGACTTTGGTCCCTGACACAGGTGACCATGTGATCCATGGTTGGAACACGTTGGCACTCCACCATACTAACAACAGTACAAGGCAGTATGCAATCTATTAAAAATCAGTTCAATGATACTAAACTAGAAATACAACAAATAATACATAGAAACCCAATACTTAAGGCACAAAGTAATACTAATCCCTTTTTCAACCAATTCCAACCCCATGTCCCTCCAGCAAACAGATTCCAACTGTTGTCTTCTACAAGTTGTTGAGTAAGTGTCCATAATTCCTGTAGTTGTGCATGATAGAGTTAGAATGGTCACTTAAGTTTATACAACATACCTAATCAAAATCTTCACACCATACTCATGTGTTAAAAGCTAAAAATCAATTGCTGCACAATTTTGTAGTGTAGCTTGTTTAATGCTGTCTGCATCAATTAACAAATCAGATATAGCTGTGCTGGTAGTATTGCTAAACTTTGCTAACCAACAACTAACTCCATCCAGGCTCATGAGGCCTTGTGCACTTGCAACCCCAAGAGCCAACAAAGAGGCAGTGATTGTCTTGACAGTGTTCTAGAATTTAGCTGTATCTATGTAGTCAGGAGTAAAAGCATGTGTGCTTTGAGTATGACAGTGGTGAGTTTGGTTTTGTTGGATCCATACTGAAGTAGTTATATTTGGAGATAAGAGGGTTAGCTTTCTTAAGGTGTATGGAAATTTAATTGCCATTGGCACTCTGGTCTAGGCTCAGTCCCCACAGATTGAGATGATACCTTGTGGGAGTTGCATACATGTACTAAAACTCAGGGTTAGTTGTGCTGTCATTGAATTATACCAGCATGAAGTATTTTAATACAATGGTGGCATTGACCCACCAAGTTATAGAGCTATTTTTTGTGCTAATAAATTTAAAGGTGGTATAACTATCTGCATTCTAGGTGATTAAAATCCACAAGTCGTCTGGGGATAAAGGGAGATTTCCCGAGGTGGGGTATTTGTTGCCAGAATCAGGTAGCTGGACAGACCACAGGTGTAGGGGTGCTCAGGGGTGCTGTTACATAAGTGCTGCAGCTCGTGGGCGGTGAGAGGGACATATCATATCATGGATCAGACACCTTGTGAATGGGTTCTGAGCCACAGCAGTGCTAAGGCACCATAAGGTCTGGTCACCTTCGCCAGAGTCACCCAGACGTTTTTCCCAAGGTGGGTATGAATCTGAGGTACCCTGCTAAAACATAAACAGAAGAAAAGTCACCTCCCCACCCCTTCTCCCACTCCCACCTGTTACTCCCACCGACAGAAGTGTTTAGCAGGTACTCAGCACCCTGGAATGTTCCCCTGGAATGGTAATAGTAACCTGCTTTGCTTCTGCTGCTATCACCTCAGCAGCCATAGAACCAGGTTCCATGGGGGGTTGATACTATACCTTTGCATCTCAAAAGTAAAATTGCACAGGACCTTGAATATATAGGGAGGGCATAATTCAAAAGAAAATTGACCCAATAGTTCCACTGGGGAGTATATGAGTAGAAGGAGTGGTGCTCCTAATGCCTGAAGTGAGTGGATGTTAATTTTCCTATTGTTTAAAACAGTGCAACTATAGAATAACTCCACTGAAACAAAGGTAAAATAAAATTAAAAAAAAACTATATACATCTGAAAATGTCTCTGCTATTCTCATTCTTCCTCTACACAAAGAGGCTTTTAATCAGGAGGATTTTAGTTTTATCCAAAGGCATTCAGCCCATATGCGCCAAAACCATCCCACAATGATAACCAAAGGACAGTCAGTAGGGACAATAGGGAGTGTTGTTTCAACATTGGCATACACTGTGAAGGAGAGGAAAGATAACTTCCAGAACAATAGTTTTATTCAACAATGGTGAGAAATATGAACTGAGTTTTGTTTTAAATCAATAATGAAGGCAGTTCAGTATAATATTAAAAATCATAAAAATAGAAGAAGTATGAAAATGGCAAAGTGATAATTATAAGTAAACTAATATTATGAAAATGTTAGCTCAAGCTATGGAAAATGGTTTTTAATTTTCTTGTGCTGCTCTAAGCCTTATTTTCCTTGTGGATAGGCTAATGATCAAGGCTATGGAAACAGAAAAAGTCATAATTTTCAGACCAGATGAAACTTGGTGATACACATTAGAAGCATTTACAACTCCAGAAAACTGCTGTAGGAGCTGGATATTTAGCTCTGTATCCCGCAATACCCCAGTATGACATCATATCTTTCAGTAGATGAACTACGTCACACCAGGACCTCAGTGGACAGGTTCACATTGTGCTTAGCTCCTTGAAAATCTTCCAGGTAGAGGTCACCTAGCTACCTTGCACTCCAGTTTTCCTTTGAAGGAAATCAGCTAGGTCTGATCACACCAAAGCTTGAGGGCAGCTCCTTGGATAACTCACTACCAACCCTTCCCAAAAGATAGCACGGATTAGCCTGCACTCTGTAGGCTCTGCTCAGTGTAGTTCTCCAACACTATTGCAAAAAAACTCACATTCTTTTCTGTCTTTCAGAACTTGCAGCACATACTTTAAGATTCATATAATGAAACATCCACTCCAAAAGACTGAAACACAAGTTACATGATACACTTTGATTGGCAAAACACATAAAAAATAGCAACTTGTAAGGCTGCTCTTGTGCTGTGTATATATAGAATTTGACACTACAAATCCACTTGCTACTAACGCAGGGTTGAAAGCAAAATATAAAAAACACTTGCTTGTAACAAATCATGAATAGTTGCTTGGATTTCTGCATCTCTTCCTGGAATCTTAATTCTAGCCTGTGGCCACTGCATGGTGTCAAAAGCCCAGTTGGCAAGTTTTTTCCTATTCCCAGCACTTCCCCAGGGGTTCCATTCCCCAAGATTACCTAGCTGCTGCATTTTTTCAATTATTTCATCCAGAGGATTTCCTGTTTCATTAATCAAAAGGGTCTTTATTGCATTTTATATGCTGGGGGAGCAGTCTTAATCAATCAATTTCTCATGGTAACAAATGGGGATCTCACATCAGAGCGTCAGTTCCGAAATAAAAATAATTTCTTTCATTCCTTCCTCCTTCATTCACTGTATATACCAGAGACACTCAGACCCTGGTTATGCACTTTCTGTGGGGTATTTAATACTACATCTCTGGGTAGCCGTGGCTAGCAAATTAGTATCCTGTGCATAAGTTTTAAATACATTCTCTTTAAAAGAAATTTGGGCTTAGCACCAAGAATTTCTTTCAATCTCCAGCATCCATTTTATGAACAAGAGTTAGAGATTGCTTAAAGAATCATCAGCAAGGGTATCAGCAAAAACTAGATTTAATATTAAGTGACAAAGTTTGTTGACAAGATTCACTCTACTACTTAAAGAACAGTTAAGGCACCCCAAGTTAAAACAAGCAACAGCAAACACAAATAAAAGCCAATCAAAACAGAATTGAACAAGGAACTCTCTCTGTTTGTGTGTGTGTGTGTGTAACAAAAGGACAGTGAGGCACAGATAAAAAGGAATATGCTTTAAAAGCTTAATATCATTCAACAGTACTTTAACTTACACTTTAAACTTAAAAATTTAACAAAGAAACAACACTTATGACTAATTTAACTTATAACTTAAGTTATACCTTAACTGTAACCATTTAACAGAAGAATTATGCTTAACAGCATTTGAACTAACTTATAATTTAAAACTTAACCTTACTTACAGGCCTAGTTTACTGAGATCTCAGATTGCAGCGCAGCAGCAGCAGCTACAAACACTTGCCTTTGCAACATTATATTGGCCCTCAGCAGTTGTATGCCCTTGTCTTGTTTGTCTGTTTTTCAAGCTCTGTATTCTTTTCAACTGCAACTTTGTATGCAAATAACAGACATTCAGCCATGCATCTAGCATGAAAAAGCCACTCTTTAGAGCGTTTTTGAGGAGTTTGCACAAACTTTCCCTAATATTTCAACACTACCATGGGATCTTTGATCCCATGGCTTGGGCTCAATACTTGTACAAATTTCTAGCTTGTCCACAATATGCTCCACAGTTCCGGTGTCCACCCCAGTGGCACCCCTGGTGGAGCCATGGCCCGAGACTCCTTTTTATGAAATATCTTTATCAATGCACTGGCATTAGGACACGATAATGACAACAGAAATAGTGAGGGCAATAACTCTGTTCTAGTGGTATCATCCAGAGACACCACAAATGCAAAGGACTAAGGGTTCTTCTGAGTGGAATCTGAAATGTACTCGAGCTATGTTTACAATACACCAGGCAACAAGTGTATGACAGTGATTACACTTTGGACACAGGAAAACATTACTAAGCTCCCATACACAGCTGGGTACTCAGACTAAGTCTTGACCTCCCACATGCTGCACGCACACATGGAACAGTGTCTCTCAGTACAGCTATGCGTTTCACTTTCTCGGTGCAACCATGCACCCCACTGCCCAAGCCCTGTCCTTTCTTTACATCAGTTTTTGTTCTCCGGCCATCCCATCCTCATCGCCATTAATGTTACGGGTTGTGGAGGATGCCCGTGCACAAAAAACCCTGAAACCCAACTGTGATTGCAAAGCAGGTTTGTTTTTATTAGACGCAGTACCAAATAATACATCTCAACCCCTGGGTTTTTTGAAAAGACGCTGAGCAGGAGAAGGAGATGGAGCATGGTGCTCAGGTGGGAGGGGCAGGCAGGTGCTGCACTTTCAAGAAGTCCTCTGGATCAAAATGGAGTGCATCCTATCCTCTTCAGCCCCTTCACCCCAGAACCACACCTCATATCTCCTCCTCTTGGAGTGGAACATTTCCAGTTACAACATCATCTCACACTTGGCCAGAGTGTGAGATGAGGCCATAACAGCTCACGATACCACCTTCATTTTAACAACAGCTCCATTGTATATTGTTCTTCTTTCACAGGTTATATTCCCATCAATTGACCCAATACATTGTTTCTCTTAAGGGTCAAGTTCCAACCAGTTGAACAATAAGGTTTACTTCATTGACTTTTCTTCATTGTCTTATCTTGTCAAAAATGATCAAAACTGAAAAACTGTATCCATTGTTTCTTGATTACAGTACCTTACAAGGGCTTTGTGTAGATGGTGAACTCAACAGAAATGGCACACTTTTGGTCTTACTACTTGACTTTGGAAGAAAGCCTAACAATCTGATTTTCTGGTCCCCTTTAAATGGAAATAATCACTAGAATTGCTCTTTGTTCCCCATTCCCACTTCTAAGATGTATTCAACCACTATTTGGAGCTCACACCAAATTCTTGTCAATAGTATATAGAGGGATGAAGGGTTATATGAACCTCTGTATCATGACCATTGCTGCTTTCAGGACGGGCTAAAAAGTGAGTTACCTAAAGAAAATTTTAGCAGGTGTGGGAATTGGCATATAGTGACACCAAAGAGAGGAGGCATGAAAGTTATATGCTAACACACACCACTGTTTCATTAAATAAACTCAGAGTTTTGACACCTCAACCGATCATCTGGTAGCATAAAACAAGATGCAATGGAAAAATACATACTATATTAATAACAGGACATCAGAACTTTTAAGATAGAAGCTCTTGGCAGAAAATTCAGTGTCACTCAGTAAGTAGCTAAAATAGGCTTTTGAGCCTATTTTATGTTGAGAAGAAAGTAATTCATATATGGGCAGTCTTCAGGAAGTTTTTTCTGCTTAACCACGGAAGATCTTTTCAACAGACCTTATCTGCTTTTGTGACCATGTTCTCTACAATGACAAACATCTTACCTTATTACTGACTTATTGTCTGTGTTCAGGCAATATACTTATTTTTCTTCAGGGTTTTCCTACAGGACTCCTTGCATTTTTCTTACCAGATGAATAAAACCATGTGATACCTCCAAGACTGAGGTCCATAATAAGAAATAACGTAGTATTACTTCTGATTAATTAATAAAGAGTAGTGCAACTTACTTGAATAGACAGTGTGCATTTTTGGAAGAACAAAAAGAATGGCAGTCTTAGATTAAGTCTTTGTTCCACAGCTACCAGGGCATATATGTTGAGGAATGCACTTGGTCAAGGTAGCTCAGGTTGCGAGCTGCAGATTGAGATGCCTGAGTCTTGTAAATGGTCAGGCTGAGAAATTTCCTTAATATATGACAGCAAAAAAAAAAAAGCATGTCCTTTCTTGGCACAGTCAGGGATCTGTGGAATTCAAGAATGCAAGTAGACCATCAGTATCCTGATTGCAAGGATTGCAAGGATCTTCAAACTGGAGTTTGAAGAAAAATAAAAACACTAAAAGCAAAGGAGAATGATCAGATCTTTAACTGGTCGATAGCTTTTTCCTTTCTTGCAATTCTTTGCCTTTAACATGTTTCACAACTTTTACGAGTGCTAAGCTATCTAATGAGCCCTGAGTAACTATAAGAGACACCTGCAAAATCTGAGCTTTTGCCAGTCAATTACATTTCTCTCCCCACAGACTCTCATGCTGCTGCAGGAAAATGAAAGACATCAGAGCTTGCTGCTGATCTATTGCAAGTGACTGCTTGGATCTCCTGCTGAGCTCACTTTGCGAGCACCAGAGAAGGAGAGCATCCCAGAGCAGACTGCATGTTCCCTGGGACAGGCACCCTGTCATCTTGCCTTCCTAGTGGCACTGTTGCCTGTGGACTCTTCCACAGCACAACAATAAACATACTGCAGTGCTTTTCCCCTGCCTTGCTGCAGAAGAAGGAACATTCATCAGGCATCATCCAATGCAGATGGGAAGCATCACCTGTTTTACTTTTCTTTGTAAACCTACTAAGCTTTGTAATAATCTAGGAAGAGACAGTAATGGGGGCAGAGAGATTGGGAAAAATGAGCGGAGGAGGGCAAGAATGCTCTTTTAAAAGCCAAAGGAACTTAATTGCAAAACTCAATTTCAGCTAACTACTGAGAACCATAAACCCAAGTAAAATTAGCTCCATATATATTGTGATTTTTTTAGAATTTTTGGTATGTAGTTTCATATTTGAATAGTTTTGTTAATCTTCTTTAAGACAGTAGGGATGCTTTGGTAATTTTGCCATCTGTATACTGCTCAGCAAACAATGGTGATTCATGACTGCTCGTTGACATTTGGTTGATACCTGTCTGATCGTAAGTTTCAGTGTCAGCTTCAAGTGATATGGATTCATTAACTAACATGAAAAGTGCTGGTTTGCAGAACATCACGTGTCCCACTCACAGCAGTGCTTATAGATCAAATGTGAAAAGAGCAGGAGGATACTTAGATGGTCTATTACTCTCAGATAGTGGATTGTCCCTTGCCCTGTCTCAAGCTTCCTGCATTATCTTGCACAAATTGGGCTCACTTTTTCGGTTAATCTCCCAAACAGAGATACTGTTGCAGTTTTATCTCCTTGGCTGATGAGGCAAAAGCATCAAGGAAGATAAGAGTTGTCAGGTAAACCTGCAAGATAAGGGACCCTTGATCAAATCCAGAATGCTACAAGTTCAACACCTAAATATTTGAAGTTAGGAAGCTCCAGTGTTTAAAAACCTAGCAAGCGTTATGTGGGATGTAATGAAAAAAAGTGAAAATTACACCAGATATCAAATACAAGTGTTACAACTGCTTGCAGAGAAGCAAACAAGGCAGGTTTGCTTTCATTAAGAGTTTATCAAGAAAATGAAGCAGATCTTCAGCTTCCTTGCACTGCTTAGCTGCAGGTAAATTAAAAAGCAAGGTTAAAAAGAAAATGGCAGAAACTTGGGTATAACATTGGACAGCTTCCTGCCCAGTGCCACTTCAGACCTACTTTAACCATCATTTTTTGTATGTGTAAGAAAACAGTCTTTCATAAATTAAATAACTACTCATACAGGATTACACCTCCCTCCCTCTCCCAGGGTGCTGAATCATGTCTGACATGTTTTTACACAAACACATTTCACGACAAATATGAATCAGATTGCCGTGTGAAACGAACTGTCACTGATCAGCAGCTACTCAAGTGGCTGTGGCTGGCCACTACCATGCCACTGCAGAAGCACAGTCCAGGGAGACTTCATTCTTTCTCAGATGAGGCAACATAAGCCTTAGCTGCTACAATTCCTCCCTTCATAACAGAGGGCTGTCCCAGCCCCAGACTATTGGGAATGCTAAGAAGGGATAACGCAGCATACCTGCACGGGGCACCTGGCAGACCTCACACCACCGCGGCGATGGAATTAGCGAGGGCGATAATAAGCGTGCAGTCTGACAAAGCCAGAAGTCAGGAATGAGCATTAGCCCCTTGTCACTGTCACAGAATGCATCAGTCCCCAGCTGCCCCCGTGTGCCTCCTGCCTGCACTACAGCGCCCGCGCTCGAGAGGACTTGGAGAACGCCCTTGGGCAAGGAGAGGTCCTGTAAGTATATGGCGCTTGCAAGAACGTGTCACATTTAATGTTCGCTGGTGGACAGGGAAGCACTTCATTCTTCTCAGAGTGGAGTCCAGGGAGCAACACTGCTTACTTGCCACAGATAATAAAGCAACATACATAAATCCGTAATTTTAAGATTTTAAAATAAGTTGCAAGTATTCTTTCTGTAGAATGGAATGACCCCAGCCAGTCTCTTAACCCCCCCCCCCCCCACACCAAATCCATAAAAGATTGATTGTATTTTATGAAACATCAGGAGAGAAATTCTGTATCTAATAGTGTTTTGGAGTACAACTACTTATTGAATTATCACCCTTAAATACTTATTTAGAGAGCACCCAAAAATACTCAGTGCCCTCTGGTGGTTTGAATTATGAAAGACAAAAAAAAAAAAAATCAAACTACTCAAGTTTGAGCAGTCTCACAACTAAGGCAGCACATGAATCTCACCTTCCATGGCAGTAGGGCCACAGCAGTTACCCTGGAGAAAAAACATCCCACACTCTTCAGTCCATACCTGCAAAACCAGAGAACCTAACACAAAGTTTTCTGGGCAAAAAGGGTGCTATTGCCATCAAAGAACTGGGCTTTGTGAAAAGTTTTTGATTTTCAACCTGATCCTAATCTCTCCAATCCTAAACCAGATCCTCCCCGTACAGAAAACAACAAAGTAAATGCCTTAAAATGTGCTCAAAAGCAATAAAGTCTATCTGCTAAGACTTTCCCATTCTTTCCAAGTGCAAACACATTTTGAGAAACATAAACTCCTCTAGCCATAGAAGTAAACATGTCTGGAGACCTCAGTATATTATTGGTGCTAAGCTTCTTAGTTACTGTATTTACCCCTGTGGCCCACATCAGCCCTATATTAAGGGCACAGCCAGAGGAGCTTATAAAACATACAGAATATGAAACAATAATTAGTAGCCAAGTAATATAATCGTAGCAATTTAATTGATGACTACTTTAAGAGAGAAAAGGGAGTGGGAAGGAAATGAGTAGTGTATATTTATGAGAACTGCTGTAGGGAAATGCACATAGAGGAAAACGGGTGGTGAAACACTGGAACAGGTCACCCAAAAACACTGTGGGTGCCCCAGCCCTGGAAGTGTTCAAGGCCAGGCTGGAGGGGGCTTTGAGCAACCTGGTCCGGTGGAAAATGTCCCTGCTTACGGCAGGGGGTTGGAATGAGATTATCTTTAAGGTTCATTCTAACCCAAGTCATTCAGCGAAAAAATGAGTGACAGAAATACAACAGTAGAGAAAGAATGTAAAGGAATAGTGAGAAGCACTTTTCTCAGTGACTACACATCCTCATAAGATTAAGCAATTTCATAAAAACAGTATTCTATCTCTAAGCCCTGGGAAATAACCTACAGCTTCACAGAGCTGAGGAATGTCTTTAAATGTATACAGAGTACTTTAAGGCACAGATTTGAAATATAATTAAATGCTACTCCACATAATGCATTCAGCAGTGCTGGCTCCTCCCTCCCTCCCTCCCTCGCCCTCAATTTCCTAACAGTGTGAGTCGTGTTGAGGCAGTAAATGTAAAATTCACTTTCTTAGCTCTTTCCTAAGTCCACATGTCCACAAAAAGTTACAGATAAAAAAGGCTGGTTAGAGCTCGAAAATGAAGAGGTGAAAACTGGTCCTTCCCAAAGCAGACCAAGTTTGACAAATATAAGAAACAGTACAGACCTACTCTACTCATGAGACAAAAAAAACCCCATGCTTTGACCCTAGTAAGTCTGGCAATTTCCAAAGAAGTAGAAGTTTTAGCATTATTGAAATGCCTCCTCATTGTAGACAACTTGAATTTTGTCTCCTTTTTTTTTTTTCCCAAATACAGCCACAACAGGAAACAAAAGAAACATGATTTCTGGAGCAAATGTACACTGTATGGAGAACAGACTATGTAGTTTTTGTACCCTTTGATTGGTTGTTTCTCCAATTCTAAAAGAAACCTGAAGATGTCTTCATCAAATATTCTTGTAGCTCTTCTGTCTTGCAATAAAGCAGCCTTGGATGCCAGGTTCTGCAGTCATTTCACAAATGTGTACTTTACCACATGTAGTAATCACTGTCCCATCCCCTAACACTGGTCATGAGTTGGTGTGCCTGTTTCTGCATAAAACAAAGGATACAAAAAATACGCCATTCACTCTTTTATAGCAGAGTCACAGACACTCGTTCAAATCTCACTAGACACAAAAGTCAAATATAAAAAAGAGGGACCCAGAAATGCTTCCCAAACACAGAAAATATTCAAGTCCCAACTACCTGTTAGAGAAGATGAACTGGGTCAACAAAAATCCCCCTCTCTCCCTGGGAACAAGGCCCTGGCCTAATGCTGGAGAACAACAGGCAGTTTTATAGAGCTCAAGTATCTTATAACCACAATACTGCCAATACACCACATGCATTCTAAGTAGTGAAATATGAGTTGCTTAATAAAAACAAATGAAATCTCTAACAAAGAGCTAATAAAGAGATTCAGAAGCTACAGTGATTAACTTAGAGATCAGAAAATTAGATTCTATGGGGAAAGAATAAATTAATAAAAAGGAAATTTACATAGTTTTGTTAAATTTCTGTCATTTAAAGTAACACGTTAAGTCAATTTTATTACTGTATCTGTGTGTCCTTAGAATGAGAAATCACAAGAAATAACCAAAGTTTTTTTCAGCACAAGAACAAAGGGCAGAAGGATAAATAAGCTAGCTGCCACTTAGCTGGTTAAAACTTGTAACCAGCCCAAATTTACTGGCAACTCTTTCTTCAGAAAAGTATTAAATCTTCTCAGAAAACCTACCTTTAAATAACAAGGTTTGTTCATGACCCCAAGTGTTACATAACATCTTTCCATCTCCTTTTAGGATGTTATTTCTCTATTAACATTACATGGAACACGTGAACAACAAACAAACATGGAAACAAGAAAATACACACAAAGCAGATTTGGGCCAACCTATAATCTTTTCTGCTTGCTGGAAATACCCAAGGTATGATATAAGGTGTCTTGTCTCAGCTCACAGATGCATCACCAGTCACATCTCAATATTCCAGCAGCATACACGCCGTTCCAGTAACTCAAAAGAGTGTAGACATACAACTGATCACATATTTAAGTTTTAGAAAGCATGTGAAAAGGAAGAAGTAGCACCAAGGGAATTGATCATCTTTATTATGCAACAAAAAGACAAATAGAAAATAAAATACTTTAATAGGAAAAAACCCAGAAGGTATAATTCAAACATAACACATTGAAACCATACATAATGCAACGTGAACATGAAAACATTGTTAAGAAGCAATCTTCTAGTAAAGATTTCAGGTTTTGGGCATCATCCATCACAAATGCACAGCTTTTTGCACATGTCTGAGTTTCAGTGAGAAAGATCATGACCAGCAGCAACATCTTCAAATAATTTAATTTTCATTAAACATTATCCTAGTGAAAGTATTGGATGCAATCTCTTAATATTAGAAGTACAAAATCTTAAGCAAGGCAGCACCTGCCAATACAGATTTTAAGTAAAGAGGATAAACATTTTGAAAGGGTTTTTTGTATTGCATTAATACACACTTGTTGCTTTAAAATGTGTATTCAAGTCTCTCAACATTTAAACATGACTAAAATGCTCAGCAACTATGCATCAAGTGACAGCTAATTATTGCTATAGAAAAAATTGTTTCCCAGAGTTTTAAAACAGATGTCATTTCACTCGCAATTCCCAAGATATATTCAAGTAATAGAAATAACTAGTCCCAGGGTCCATGAGGCATTCAGAATCTGTATTGGCTGTAGGCATTTATTGCCAGATTATATAAACATTTTGTTGAATCTAAAAAAGTTAACTAGACTTACATCTAACTGTTAAACTCCTTAGGAAATGTATGCAATAATAAATCACCATAGTAGGTAGTTTCATTTTTAAACGGTAAAACTTCATCATCAGGTACCTTGATGTTATTTTCTGTATAAGGGCACTGTTTAATAGACGGCTTTACTGAGCAAAAGTAAAAATCTACTTTTTTTTCTGTTGGCTCAGTGAACCACTCCAAATCAGTTTGTGGTTGCACAAGCACCAGAGCTGACAGACAAGTGAGAATACACAGACATATATGGGGGCAAATGGTGAAATTGGAATACAAGTTCCAAGTGTGGTCTGCTGTGAAAATACTGTAATGAGACAGTAACAAAATGCAAAAAACGTAGTTGTAAGAAAGTATATAAGCTCCAGACAAGGTTTTTGAAATAGACAGCTATTTTTGAAATAGACAACTGTCTCTGAATTTTAGCCAGCAATGCCTTCAGTAATGTTTTACACTCAAAAAAATTTAAGATAGAAAAGGTGACTTCCAACACTCAATAAATTAGAACTTTCAGTTCTTGAACACATTACATTGTAAAATGAGGCATTTCGACCTTACCAATTTTGGAATATGAAATATCTCAGCATTTAAAGAATAATCAAAACCTCTGTTTGGAAAGCAACAGGGAGACAGGCCACAAGAAGTAGACCGTACTTCGGCTGCACAAGTGATACTACAACATACAAATTTACAAATTGCCACCTAGACTAAAAAAAAAAAAAAAAAAAAAAAAAGAGGATGTTTTCCACCACATATGTAATGCTCATTCATAACAATAGCTTGACAATGGGTGATGGAAACACAGAATGCAGTCAGTCCTAACAGGTGTATGTTCAGAACACTCTCTGTTTAAAACTCAAAAATGTATGCTGTGCAGCCTTCTTTCCCCTTCTCCCTTTTAGTATTATATAAAACATCCTAAAGTTTTTACAAATGGATTTTCCATTTAAATTCAAAATTGCATTATTACTATTTTCTCCAATTTTAACAATGCTCTTGCTGGGAAGGTGGAAATCTAGAACAGGAACTCTTAAAATATGTTGGTCACTATTTTAGAGCAAGTTTTTTTCTTCTCAACAGTTTTTTGCAACCTTCAGATGCAGGAAATGTACAAGTTTTAAACAGCTTTACAAAAATAAAAAGTTTTTGTAGGTGTGAAGCCGGTTTAGTTATTTAGCTACACAGCCTTCCATGAAAGACAGGACAGACCAAAACTTCAATTCCAAATGCAAAACTATAAGTTCTTAAAAAGCTCCAGTAAGATCTGGTCACAGGCATACGCCAAAAAAGTATACCTTTTGCATGTCATCTTGAATTGTTCAGAAAATATGTAATCTTCCTTAGGAGTACAGAGAATACGCCTCATCATATTAGTAAGCAAGCATTCTATTTTAGTTATTCCCAAAGAGGAAAAAATAGATTCAGTTATTCCTAGGCAATGGCATCATTCTTTCTCAATGAAAGGTGAAAAAAGCCCTGCTCCACATTGTTGATCTACAGAAAAGAAATTTTTTAATATTTTAAGCTGTTGTTATTTTCGGTTACATAGCAATAGTAAAAAACAAATCACAACATCAAAATAAAATTAGTCCTTGGCAGGACAAATGCCCGTCCTTGGCAGGAAGAGGAAAAAAAATAAATTATCATCTCTTAAGATACCTTAGAAGACAGCTGAACTTGAGGAAACCCAATAGTGCAACATGCAATTATGATATTTGCATGTCTTTCTAAAGATACTTTCTTTCAAAGTTGATTTTGTTGAATTAAAACATCCTACATTAATCATAAGAACATGTAATTAACAGAGTAGTAAAAGTTAGAGAAAATCAAGACAAGAGTGAGAAGTTACAAAAATGTCCCTAATTCCACAGGGGCAGAACTCAGTCAAGATGTCAAGCCTGAGTTTCAGCAAAATCAGAAGTCCTTATGAGTGTGAAAAGAAGCTTAGCCCAAAAAGTGGGTACTGAACAACGTTTTTATTAATATACCTTTCGGATCGCCAACAGAATAATTTTCTCTCAGATAATCAGTATGAAGATGAAGGGGGCTCTACTTTAAAAGTTCACATGACAGGATTCTTGAACTGCATTTTGGTATTGGGCTTCTTCATCAAGCTGAAGATTCTAAACAAAATGAAAACATCATCAAAATGGACAAACACTCAAGATGCAGCACAGTCATTAGTTTAATCATTCATCTGCTATGTTTTTACACAGGAAATGGCACCTAGACAAGGACTCTATGTTACTAGATGATTGTTTATATTGCACAGAATCTTTTATTGTACCAAGTACCAAGAGACACATGAGACAGGAGAAGAATCAGAAGAGTGGGACATGGCTCATTAAGCAGAAGGGTCCATCGGCTCTCCCTGGCTCAACTGCATTACAGAACAGCCAGCTCAGGAAAGCTGACTGTGTCACACAATTCTTTATCAGGGCTTCTAACCAGCCATAACATCTTCCATTAATAAAACCAAAATGGGATCCCCAGACAACAGTAATCATAGATTGTTGAGAATACATTGCCTAACATGGGAAAGCAAACACAGAACACAAAAAGTCTGCTACTTTTTACAGGAATATCCTCCAGGTTCTTAATGTGCCAGAGTGATAAATCTTCTAAGTGCAATTCTGGCAGTTTCCCCAAGTCAGAATTCCTATCACCAGTTTTAGGTCATCTTACATGCACTCATGGTGAAGAGCCCAATTCCTCCTTTCAAACCCTAGCTCTTCAGGTCTTTATCACAGCTCACTCAACTCAAAGGACAAGATACATCATCTTTGCCATCCTGATCCAGTAAGACTGTCTGTGACTCAAATACTATACCTGCTGCACACCCCAAAGGCTGTCAAGCTCTGTAGAAAAAGCCACAAACCCTCCAGCTCTCTGATCCCGCACGAAGAACCCAAATGTTTAGCTTGACTTACAAATCAGCCACTGACTACATCTGTGTATGTAGTTCTTCATCTACTTAAGGTCATTTACTCAAAGAGAGACTGAAAAGAGGCAACCTAAACACTGATTAAGTGACACATCTCTTTTTCAGTCTCTCTCACCACATACAGGAAGAGCGGCTGTAGCAGCAATACCAGCTAGTCAAGCTGCACATTGAGTCCTGAGAATATAACTTCATAATTTCTGCTTTATAAGGTCAATAATGTCCATAAAAAGAGTAGCATCTATTTTTTTTTCCCTGGAAACAGCAGTAATAAACTGCTCTAATAAACAGAATAAAAGCAATAAATAGTTCAGACTGACAACACCAAGCCAAAGACTGAACTCATCAGCTTGGAGCAGTTTGACTGTTGACAACACCTATTCCCAGCAGCAGTACATGTTGATATGGAAGTTTAAGAGCAGACAGGTCTGCTTCTGAGTTCCATACAGGAACACAGCATGCCCAGAGCACATGTCAAGTACAAAATTTTTATTTGGCATTTTGATTTTTAGGAAAAAATTACCATTTATTCCTCCACATATCAAAGAAGAAAAAGCTTACCACAAATTCTCCGTAGTCAAACCGGTGTCTTAGATTTAGATGGCTAACAAGATTTCTAGTAACCTGGTTAGTATCTGCCCAAGGAAGAGATACACAAATAGGACAGATCTGAATTTGGAGGGGGAAGGGAAGAGACAGAATGAAAAAAAAAGTTATTGGCAATACAGAATGCATTAAAGACATGTTCTACAGGAATAACTAGTCTATTACTCAACCACTACCAAAATAATGTAAGACATTAACATCAAATCATACTGCTAAGTGTGCTTTTCCTCAGTTGTGTAAAATTCAAAAAGTACATTTCAACTTGGTCAATTTCTAAAGTGTTTCTCTTTGGAGTGAAAGATTATCATATCTGTCTGAGTTAATTTAGAAAAGAAAGTGACTACTGCTTCCTACTTATTGTTTGGGAGATTTTTCATACAGTTGAGCAGATCAAGTAAGACAAAAGAAAAAATAACATGCCCTATACAGGTGTAAATAATAGAAAACCAAAGAGATTTTTCTCTTGAAGACCCTTTGGTTACCTTGGATTACTTTTCAAGTAACTGTGGGTTTCACACAAAACAGTAGTTACGTTACAAAATGGGATTCTATAGAAACAGACCTGAACTACTAAATAAGAAGAGTTAGGCATTAGGCTCAAAAAACTGAGCCTGTTTCACACCAAGATAAATGAGACAACTAAGTCAGAAATGCCTCAGAACCAGCAGGCTGAACATGAAATGTTTTCACATCAAAGTCACTCCTCAATTTAAATGCACTGCATGAAGGACATTGTCTTTCTCATACCACAGTGATTGTTACAGATATGGAATAACGACTGCACAGTTTAAATTGTCCACATAATTACAATGAAAGTAGCTTAAGAAACATACATAAGCAGCTCTACTTACCACAGGAACGATCTGATAAAGATGTCTATTATTACAGTGATCCAGCAAGCGCTGTCTGGTAAAATTGGCTTCCTGACACAGGGGGCATTTGAAGGTTGGGTGTCCACTGTAAACAGAAATACAAGAGTATTAAAAAGAAAAGAAGAGTTTCAGAAGTAGTGTTAAGAAAGCACACAAATTAAGCTATCATTGTTTTCCTTTGCTTTGATAACAAAAAAAACCCCACATCCCCACTGACATACTAGCAGATCTAAAGGAATCCCAGTGCTACTACCACATTGCAGTTTGAAAGTACATTTACGATTAGTATGCCTAAATACACTCTTCTGAGACTTGGACTTCTTTTGTTCCCACTGCAGCTACACCCTGATTTTGCTTTCTTGTATCACCTTTTAGCGCAAATCCTTCAAGAAAGTACTAAAATACCCAAATTCTAACAAAGAGATACAAGTGTACAAGAAACTACAGGACTCTATAAAATACAGCTCCTGGTGTTTTTGTGTGGGTCTTTTGTGTTTTGGCTTTTGCATCAGCAGAAGTTTGCACTGTGACTATCAGAATCTATTCTAATAACAACTATAGACAAGTAAGCAACCTACCTTGTTTCTCCTTGACGTATTTGATTGTTAGCCATCTCACCAGTATCAGATATTGCATCACTCCTGCTACTTTAAATGAAGGAAACAAAAAACAATGAAACTTCAGATTATTTACTCAACTATCAACATTTTAAAAGTTTAACAGTAACAGAAGTGGGGGGGAATATGCATTAAGTCCCATGAATTCCAAGGCAACATACAACAGCACATATCCTGACCCTCACAAGTTTTCCTTTGGATCAAGGTATGTCTCAGTATTTACAGAATCACCAAGGCTGAAAGAAACCTTCAAGATCGTCTGTCCAAATGTCAACCTAGCACCACCATAATCACCACCAGATCATATCCCCAAGTGCCACATCCAGACACCTCTTGAACACCTCCACAGGCAGTGTGTCTCCATCACCATCACCCTGGGCAATTTATTGCAATGCCTGACCATGGTCTCAGTAAAAAAAAAAAAAAAAAAAAAAAAAGTTTCTACAATCTAATCTGAACTTCTCCATGTAAATGGTGAGGCCATTTTACCTCGTTCTTTCCCTTCAAGACATGGCAGAAGAAATTGACCCTCACCTCACTACAACCTCCTCTCAGGTAACTGCAGCAATGAGGTCCTCCCTGAGCCTCCTCTTCTCCAAGATAAACAACCCCAGCTCCCTCAGCTGCTCACCATAGGACTTACGCTCCAGACCCTTCACCAACTCCACTGCCCTTCTCTGAACTCACTCTATCACCTCAAAGTCCTTCCTGGATTCAGGAGCCCAGAACTGAACACAGGATTCAAGGCGTGGCCCGACTTGTGCCAAGTACCAGGGGACAATCACTGCCCTGATCCTGCTGGCCACACTGCTTCTGATACAGGCCAGGATACCACTGGTCTTCTCAGGCACCTGGGAACACTGCAGGATCACGGCTCAACCTCTGTCAACCAGCACCCTTGGTTCCTTTTCTATTGGGTCGATTTCCAGTCATTCTTCCCCCAGCCTGTGGCACTGCCTGAGGCTGCTGTGACATAACTGCAGGACCCAGCACCTGGCCTTATTTAACCTCACACCATCGGCCTCAGCCCATTGATCCAGCCTGTCCAGATCCCCATGCAGAGCCTTCCTGCCCTCCAGCAGATCAACATTCTCACTCAGCTTGCTGTCATCTGCAAATTCACTGAGGGAGCACTCAATCCCCTCATCCAAATCATCAATAAAGGTGTTAAACAGGAGTGGCCGCAAACTGAACCCTGGGGAACACCACTTGTGACCAGGGGCCAACTGGATGTAACTACATTTACCAACTCCCTCTGGGCCTGGCCATCCAGACATTTTTTTTCACCCAGAGCACACGTGTCCAAGCCATAGGCTGCCAGCTTCTCCAGAAGAATACAGTGGGATGGTGTCAAATGTGCTCCTGAAGTCTAGATAGACAGCATCCACAGTCACTCCCTTATCTACTATGCTGGTCACTTTGTCATAGAAGGAGATTAAGTTGGCAAACCAGCACCTGACTTTTGTAAACCCATGTTGGCTGGACCTGATTCCCAGGTAGTCCTGCACATGCCACATGATGGCACTCAGGATGATCTGCTCTATGACCTTACCACATATACGAAGGTCAGTCTGACAGATCTGTAGTTCCCTGGATCACCCTTCTGATCCTTCTCATAGATGGGCGTTACATTTGCTAATTTCCAGTCAACTGGGACCTCTCTGGATAATTTAATTACCATGGTGATGCTTGGTGGCATACTACACAACTTTACAGGAAAATGGTATATAATACAACAAACATTTAGTCAACAAGATTGGCAGTGCAGGTGACAGCCAAGTATTATGAAAGCATTATGAATTATAGGAATGTAAGACAGGTAGCACTTTCTAAGTTTTTTGACTTAGGAAGGTATAAAAGGCCTTTAACTGCCATGTAGTCACACAAATAATTTGCATATTTTAACTACAACAAGGTAAGTTTTCTTATGCTGAGCACAAAATAAACTTTTTTCCTAAAGGAAGAGTAAAGCAGAAGAATATTTTAGAAAGTAAATTTGACCATATATGCACCTCTTGCTAAGCCAGAAGAAAGTGTACAGACATGCTAAGAACATGAATATTTACAGTCAAATACAGTAATGGTAAATTTTTTTTATACTTCTGTGATATTATAATCACAGGTATTCTACTGTGGCAAACTGCATAAAGTGATACCAGAATATTCAGACACTTTGGTGAAACATTGCTGTAGCTAATTCCAGTAACAGCTTCAACTTTCAATAGACTGATGGGTTGAAAACCAAACAGAGAAGTTCAGACTGCTAAAAAGAGAAAATCTATGGCAAAAAAAAAGATATATATAATAAAGCTCTGTGAAATGGACATATAAAAAGCTTTCCGAAAATAACCAAAAATCCCCAACCCCTACCATCAATGAGACTATATGAAAAAAAAGGTTAGCTTTACTGCCTGAAAACAAATGGCAAGCGTCATTTGATTTTATGGTGTGCAACACACTGGAATTCCTTATATATTTCATAAGAGATCTGTTCAAAATAAATTCAATCAGAAAGCAAAAGCTTGCACAGTAATGTTTTGAAACAGGATACCCACTAAAATAAACTTCGGAAAGGGGAGGGGGAATAAAAATAGACAGGAACTTCTCCAGAGGTAAATATTATGAAATATGTTACAAAGTAAGCTGCTCAAATGCTGTCAAGGCAAGGAAAGCAAGCTACAAATATTAAATACTTTTTAGGAGACTCTCTAGAAGACATTTCAAAGCCATCATGCAGAAAGGTTTTCTTCTGTCTGCTAAGAGTAGAGAAAAAGACCTGGAAAAACTCTTATTTTGAAGCACAAAATATGGATAATAATAAATGCAAAAAGAAGAAATGCCCTGGAAAAAAATACTTTCCATGGGGGGAGGGGGGTGGCGAAAGAAGATGCACTGTTACACACAGAACACCCTGATTACCTGTTCCCTGTTGCATCTTGGGAAATCTGTAAGTTTGGCATAATTGAAGAAACACCATATTCATCCTGATACTTCTTACACGTTTTATAATGCTGTCTCATCCATGAAAATCTAACCTGAAAATAAAATGCCAAATTACTGAAATAATACTAAACAATCCAGGGATAGATAGAAGGAAGAGATAATTCTGCCAACAGAAAGCAACGCATGCAGGAATTATTTAGACCTCATGTGCAGCAGAAACCAGAACTTGTGTCTCCCTTTTCAGCATGAACACTTTCTTCACCAACAAGACATCTCCAATTCCTCTCTCCTCAGAGCCAGTGTCACTCCGTGAGACTGGAGAACATTGCCACTCAAACTGCTGGACATCTGAGAGCTCTCTCAGGGATGAAAGATGCAAGTAAACACCATTTAACTGAAACAAAGTCACTGGAACTACACCTCCCAGATCCAAGATAAATAGGTGATGAGCTATAACAGAGAGTGGCTATGAGGATGGGATAAGCACCACTGTTACTTCAGTCTTCTCTGGTCTGCTGTTACCTCATGCAAGAAACATTTCCTTTTTGTATTAGGTGTGTTTGCTTACTCATTGGCAGGGGGGGGAAACAAACAGGTGAATGATCACCAACTTAAGGCTGCCTATTGACCTTTAAATCAAAATAAGAAAATGAGTTGCTTAGATTTGACAGAAGACAGCTGAGTTGGACATGCCCATGAATTTCAGCTCCAACGGCACTCTCAGAAGGTGCTCACAGGTCTAGAGGCTGAACAAGATCGTATGTCACATGTCTGTGCCTAAATTCCATTGAAGTTATTCTGTTTGGTTCTTCTGTCAAGTTTACCAACTTGCTATCAGTTTCTTTTTCCCCACTTTTTATCTCAATGAATCATGTGAACAATTCAAGTAGCTGAGGGCTCCATTAGTGCTGATCTTCACATTGGCAGAAGTCCCAAGTGAAATGAAACCAACATAAAGACTACCTGGATTTGATGCATTTTGTTATAAACAAAAAGTGTGGCTGAAATCCTGCATCTGTTTATATCAAAAGAGACATAACTCTTGTATTCATTGGGGGTCAAGATTTCACCTAGTGTTCCAAAAATAATGATCCCTTTAGAAAGGAAATGAAAGGAATGTAAAAGGACTGATGAGGAAGGAAGAAATTACATATGATTGATCATGTGGGCACTGCAACTAATCAACTCATATATTTTATTTTTAAATTAAATTTCATAGCAGCTTGAAGAAGTTGCATTTCCATACTGAGAGTTTCTGAGATTGTCATGTTCAGCTCCTTAACCTTCCTTTTGCCAGTTTTATAACTGTATCAATTTTTTCCATCTTTTCAGGGAAAAACTGGCACTCCACTTAAAATGCCTTTATTGACAGTTCAAGATGCTCTTTCAGTTTACACCTGTTAGGTACAGCTAGCAGGCACTGCATGCCCAATATATACACAAGCCATACAAAGCTAAGTTCAAATTGCTATAGGCTCTTCAGCTCCAAGATGAGAATGACACACAGTAAAGGCGTGTCTGGACAAAAACATGAAAAATTTATTCAACTTTTTTTAAAGTTTTACTCTACCTGCTTCTCACAGCATCTACAGCCCCCAGAAGCTTTCTTCATACTGTTTTCAACATCTAGAGCCCTTTTGGGATACGTTCTTTCTTTTTTAGTCACGCTTCCTCGGCAGAGAGGACAATGTGTTCCACTTTCTCTTATAGCTGTCAAGAAGCACTTCCTGCAAAACCTAAATTGAAAAGTTACCACAAACACAGGTTAGCAAAATATACAGACTTAGATAATTTGTCCTTGAAGACAGCTGGACGATTGTTAGGGGAAAAAAAAATTATCAGAGTAATAGTTTACCGAATACAAAGGTTGACATTCAAAAGAAACATGAAATAATAGTGCTTATGATGAAGTATATGGAAATCAGGGGAGCTTGGCAATGCACTCTAAATAAAACTCTTTTTTATTTATTGACTGGTGTTACCGAGCTGCATACCAGATTGATCACTAATGAGATATTAAATGGTGCAGCAAGCACGTGATTTTGGACAATCTTATCAGCGTAACTCCCGTTTATTGTCCTTAAGCAGAGCCAAAACCACTGCAAAGCTTCATTCAGCACGCGTTTCCAGAGACCCCAGGTCACCAGCTTTTGCAGCTCTCCTTCCTTACGCACCAGCTGCCAAAGCTATTTTGCTTTTCTACAAAGTAGCACGTTGTAATCAAACGTTCCTCTGGAAAAAAAAATGCTGAATAGATGAACTGAAAAGAGAGAACAACTCACACTACCGTCCTTGTTCGAAAAGGAACGGGGAAAACCATGAAGTTAAAAACCGCGAGTTAGCTCAGACAGCACAGCAACACTCCCCCACCGCCAAGCAGACACCCGGGGAGGTAGGGGGGGCTCCTCCTAAATGACCGGTCCTCGTCGGCTACAAAAGAAAGAGGCGAGGGGAGGCTGGAGCCGCACCGGGCTCGCATCCTCACCGCCAGCGTCTCCAGGCCGAGGGTCCGTGCGCTGGGGGTGGGGGGAGCTGAGGAGCACAAGGCGGAGAGCCTGAGGAGGAGAGGAAAAGGCTTGGGCAGGGGCGGGGGGTCGGGATACCCACACGTGCTGGCAGTTGGCGGTCCTCACGGGCGTTTTGAACACCTCCTGGCACACCGGGCAGTAGAAATCATCCTCGCTGAAGCACGCCGGGGCCGCCGCGGCCCCCTCGGCCATGGCAACACGTAAGGGCCTCTCCGCCAGGATCCGGGACGATGAACAAGCCCCGCCCTGGCGGGCTGAGGAGAGCCCGGCCCCGCTTCGCTCCCGGGGGACGCTGCCGGGGGTGGGAGAATGGATGGCTGGGGGCACCGGAGCCGGGTGGGATCCAGGCCGGGCTGCGGCGGGGCAGCGGAACGAGCCCGGCCTGCGCTCCGCCCGCCGCCCCTCGCGGCTCCTCCCGCCCGGTCCGGGGCGGCCCCCGCCCCGCGCCCCGCGCTCTACCTGGCGCTGCCCGCGGAGGAGGGACCCGGCAGCACCGGCCGCGCTCCCGGCGGCACCCGGGGGGGCAGGGGCGGGGCCGGCGTTTCCATGGCGATCGCCTCCCGGCCCGGCGGGGCTGCTACGACACGGCCCCCGCTCCGCCCTGTCCGTGAGGCTTCCCCGCTCCGCCCACCGCGCTGCGCCCGCCCCGCCGCCCTTCCGCGCCGCAGCAGCGCTCACGGGTCTGCACGGCGGCGGCGCCCAGCCTCTGGGTTATTTCTCGATGGAATCGTCCAGTCCCCCTGTATTCGGCACCCATCGGGCCGCGCCTCGAATCCTGTGTTCAGTTCTGGGCCCCTCAGTCCAGGAAGGACATTGTGGTGCTGGAGCGAGTCCAGAGAAGGGCAGCAGAGCTGGTGAGGGGTCTGGAGCACCAGGAGGAGCGGCTGAGGAAGCTGGGGTTGTTTATCTTGGAGAAAAGGAGGCTCCTTTATCGCTCTCCATCTGAAAGGAGGGTGTAGCCAGGTGGGGATCGGCCTCTTCTCCCGATTAACAAGTGACAGGACTAGAGGAATTAGCCTCAAGCTATGCCAGAGGAGGTTTAGGTTGGACATCAGGAGGAATTTCTTCAGAGTGATTAAACACTGGAATGGGCTTCCCAGGGAGGTGATGGCATCAGCATTCCTGGCGGTGTTTAAGAAAAGATGGGACATGGCACTTAGTGCTGTGCTACTGCTGACTTGTGGTGTTCGGTCATAGGTTGGATTTGATGATCTCAGAGGTCTTCTCCAACCTAACTGATGCTGGAATTCTGTGACTGGCACTAGTGGTGATTTTTTATGGAGTAGTTCTAGTGGTATTACCGAGAGCTAGGGCAGGTTTTCAGCCTCCTGGATGATTCTGACAAAATAATAATAATAAATCATCATCATAATCATAATCACCATCATCATCTTAATTCAGTGGTATGACTGTGTTTTTCTTCCAGAATAAGAACTTTAAAGAATATCTATCTAGCTGTATACTGATGCCAACAGACTTCTCCAGGTAGAGAAGATTTTGGACCTATTAAGCACATCTAGCACTGAGCTCAGCTGAACATAACTCTTGGCATATAAACAAAACCTAAAATGTTGAAAATGCTTTAAAAAGAAACAGATTTGTAGAGAGTATATCAACTATATTAATTTGTGATGGTTGTAATCATAATAAATTTTAACATTCAGACTAGGCCTGCTCTGTTTTTGCTCAGAGATTATAGAATGGTTTGGGTTGGGACCTTAAAGATAATCTAGTTCCATCTGCTCTGCCCTGGGCAGGGGCACCTTTCACTAGTCCAGGTTGCTCAGAGCTCCATCCAAACCTGGACTTGAACACTTGCAGGAATGGAGCATCCACAGCTTCTCTGGGCAACCTGTTCCAGTGCCAGGACTGAGAGAAAATGGATCCTTCATCTTGGTTTCCCCTGTGTCCTTGACTGCAGCTGTCTGTACCATAGTGAGATGTTCAGAGGAGATCTCTAGGTGCAGAGATCCCCCTCCCTCTCTGGCCTGGTGTTAGACTTTCAGGAAAGAGAGTGCAAAACATTAAGAGCTGTGGTTCACATATGTTTTCAGACTCCAGCATTTCAAAACCGAATGAAAGCCTAAATGCTTTACACATCCATCAGAGCTGTTTCTTGTGGCTGCTAGTGATCAGCAGCAAGAGGCAATGCCCATGACACCATCTGGGCTCATGGTTTGGAGGGGAGAGGGACCTGCAGGGGTGAAGCTGAAGCTAAGGTCTCTCTTCAGATGAAGATGAGAGATGGACCATCCTGTGATTCTATGAAGGATGCTGGCTCTGTGTTCTTGTTCAGTATCTGTCACAATGACTGTTAGCTATTAATGTTAGTATCTTCCTAACAGAGAGCAGAGACAGCGCAACAAACGCCAATCACTGCCCTGGATACCTTCTTTTTAGACCACATGGAGACAAAATTTGCATGCCTCTAAGAACCAAGGGTTCTGGAACTCTCAAAGGAAGCACTTCCAAAGCCTTTGGCCCAAAGTGAAATAAGTTGCCTGGGCTGGGATATTTGCTGCCCATGCTTCAGGTTGGGAGAAAATCTGGTGGAAAAGGCAGAACTCCTTGGGCAGGTATCTCCCAGGGGAAGACAGGCCTGGGATTTGAGATACTATGTTAAGTTGTCCTCTGTTAATCATGGCTGTGCTAGCTCAGGACATTACTGCTATCCTGCTCTTGTCCCTGCTGCTAAGGGTTTTCTGGGCTGTTCATAGGCTGGCAAAACCTCCTACCATTTAAAGTGATTGACTACAGAATCACACACAGAATCACAGAATCACAAGGTTGGAAGAGACCTTCAAGATCGAGTCCGACCTGTTCCCTAACACCTCAAGTAAACCACGGCACCGAGTGCCACATCCAGTCTTTTTTTAAACACATCCAGGGATGGTGACTCCACCACCTCCCCAGGCAGACAATTCCAGTACTTTATCACCCTTTGCATGAAAAACTTTTTCCTAATATCTAACCTATATTTCCCTTGATGCAGCTTGAGACTGTGACCTCTTGTTCTCTCAGTTGCTGCCTGGTGAAAGTGACCAAACCCCACCTGACTACAACCACCCTTCCGGAAGTTGTATCATCTATGGAATGGAGCAGGAAGCCAGACCATTCAATCTGAGTGGGTGACTAGCAGCAGTTGGTGGCAGCAACCTCATCAGCACTGCAGAGACAGCCAGAAGAAGACACAGAGCTACACCTTAAGTGCTAAGTAGCCTGCAGAGTGCTTCTTGTACATGCTTGTGTCAGTGAGGATGATACCACAGCTGTATATCAGCTTCAGGGACACCCTAGCCAGGCTGTGACAGTACATGAAAAGGAGGAATTACAGAAGCCTCAGTTCTGATGCTACACAACTACCATTGGGGTACAGGCAGCGTGGCCTTCAGCCTCAGCACATGGGAGGCCAGCAGAGATGGGCTTCCAAGTCTTTTACTCTTCTTGTATGACTTCAGCAAAACTTGGCCTTATGCCTCAGTTTCTCAATCTTTAAAAAGGGAGCAGGTTTTAATCACCAAATAAGGCTGTTAGGAAGTTTAATTACTGCAGGTAAAGAAGGTTATGTCTTTTGAAAGCAGGTGCTAAACAAAAACAAAGATTTATTACTAAAGCAACGTGATAGATCCATTTGAACTTTCTTCAGGAGACCGCAGTATTTATTGATTAGTGGCTTTGGCAGGGGGAGAAATTGTGCAGGTGACTTCAGGGAAGTAAACTACAGGAAAGTGTCTGTGAAGGCATTCATGCTCTTGTTAACATTATTGTAAATCTTGATCCTTTAATAAAGCTATGACCTTGGAGCTGACAACTGGTGCACCATGGAGCAATACAGAGCATGGCACCAGCCTTGTAAATCTTACATAGTTTTTGCCATTCACATAAACAACATGTAAAGAGAAATCAGGCAGCTGAAGTTTATGAAACACATTTATTTGAAAGAGAGCATTTTAAATCAGACTTTTTAGATGAAATGAAACCAATGGCCCTTCCAACTTTTTATTCCTTGTGATAAAATGTGTTTGTGAAATGAAATCTCAACAGTGAAAACTTTTAGAACTGCTTGTAAACTACTGTTTGCAGGGGTAAACTGCCACTTAAAAAGCACATTTTAGATCACCTTTGCACAACTATTGTACAACTTTGTAGAAATACTTTCTGTACAACTATTATTCTGTTCCTTTCTTGACAATGCTGGTGCAAGAACAGCACATCTACTTGACAATATGAAAAATGCAGAGATTTGTTTGGTGGGAGCAGTCAAGATGGAGGTGAGCAGAAGGGGAAAGAGACAAAGCTGTGTAACTGCAGAGAGGTCAAAAGGTGCCATGTGCAAAGCCAAGGACGTCTTTTTTGCTCTTGCCAGGTGTATCTGCAAACACGGGCAGCCACAGACAAAACTAAGGACAACGCAGCTTATTTCATACATGTAAAAAGTCTTTTGGATGTCCAGGAAGCCAGAAATCAAATAACTTTTTCCCTATGTTTTAGGCTACTTTGCTCTGACAGACTAAATGTTTTTTTAGTTACACAGATCTTCCCACCATATCAAGCAACACTGCAACACCTTTGGAGCAACACTGTCCATCTTTCTGACTGAGGAGTTTTCTTTTGCAAGGGCAGTTCTCAAAGAAAAGGAAAGTAACTTTCCCAGGCACGTGACACATTGAACCTTTCTTTTCCTAAAAAGGAGCTACTTCCTGATTCCAAAACCTTAAGTGTAGAGGCCAGTTTCCTTGTTAATATGTTACCATGCGAGTAAAGCTGGTCTAATCACTGTATATGCTTCAGGAATGAACATGAATTTTAATTTTTTACAGATCAAGTGCATCTTTGAAAGATACTATATTTTACTGTACATGTAAAAAAATGGATGTGTGTTGTTATTGGTCACGAAATGAATACACAGAAGCTTGGTGAGTTTAAGAGAGAAAAAGAGAGAATTTTATTTCTGACCTCCCAATATATAGAATTCCAGAAGTGACAGTGGATTGGAGGACGAAATTGTAACCTCTCCAACCACACTGGTTAAACTAACAGTCTATCAATTCTCTCCTCCCAAAAGAAGAATGCAAAACAATCATTGTTTACATGAACAGTGCATGAGAACTCTAGTAGAAATATGTAAACATTATTAGAAGGTTAAAGAAGTTTTATGAGAACTTTAAAACTTTCAAAAGAACTATAAAGGAAACCTAACACTTAAAAATCAGGGCAACAGACATGCTTTTTTAAATTTACACAGTAAGAATAGAGGTTAGTTAAAAGATTCCATTCTTTTGAACAGGGTTCAATTTTTTCTTATTATAAATAGAATAGTCACTTCTTGCCATCCTTTCAAAACAGCTTTCATTTAATCAACTTTGCTTATTTTAAGTCTCATCTTGCACTATACATGGAAACTTATGTGCAGCCCTTGGCAGTAGGTAGTATACCCAATGCTGTTTTGAGGGAAGATTTGTTTCAATTTGTGTGGTCCTGTTGCATCTGAAATGCTGCTGTTTGTCATCTTCCTCCAGCATTGCATTATAATCCTCAATACACACAAGATTGGCCTGCTCCTGGAATGGAGCTGCAGACAAATAGGAGAGGCTGCTGTAAAAGCCAATGTGCCTGTATACTGTATCCTGTATACTGTATACATTAAAGCATTAATTCATATAAAGGTGCAGATTGTATAGACTCTGTGTGAATGTTTCCTTTAATTTACTTGGGGTTCTGTCTCTTATATGATCATGGTTAAAGTGGTGAAAACTAAGCTGCAGGGTTAAAGGCAGCAGAGTGTACTCCCCCCATCCCACCCACTGTGAGAAATGGGAGTGCTGGTTGATTTGTCTACAGGTCCTTGAATCTGTAACCTCTCTAAAACACCTCTTCTGTGAGATGTGAGAGTCAGAGTCTAAAATGCCATGGCAAATAATGATCAGAGGAGTAAATTACATTTATCAAGATCCAAGTCTACACCCTGTTGACCTCAAACCTACAAATGGAGTCAGTAAGACCTCACAGCCTCCCTCCATGGACTGTCAGAACGAAGCCATTTATAAAACTTAGAAAAAAAAAGTTAACCCTCCCACCATGACAGACTCCTATATAAGACCATATAAGCAGTTTTCAAATTATAACTTCAAAACCCAGACAAGAATACACAAGAAATGCTACACAAATCTGAGTTAGGGCAGTAGAAATAGCATATGCTGTATTTAAAATCAGTCAAGTCACTGAACAATGCTCTTTGACCTGGCTGTAAGTAACTGTTGTAACCATAATAAGACTTACTATACATTTTCAGGGGTCCAACGAGCACTCACAATGACAGGAGTGCTAAAATTTTAAATATTGTGTGCATACCTGCTTGTCTAAGAGAGATGGGGAGGGGGAAAAATATAGGTACATTTGTCCTCTGCTGTCAAAATCAATTAAACAATTAATATACTTTCTCTATTATTTCCTATCAGCAATGGTTGCTAGATTTAATCAGTTTAATGTGCAAATTCAGTAAAATAATATGCTTATGTACATTACTACCGCTGTCCCTTCTGATCTGTGGTGCATGAGACATGGCCCATTAGCTCACCCTCATTGACTTTGCATGGGCAATAAGGAAAAGAGTATCTGGGAATAAGAATATATTTTTCGTGGATGCTGAGTAAGTGATACATTTTTGTTACTACAAACTATAAAAGAAGTTTTGAGATTTCCTTGGCCAGACATTGTAAGGATCCTTCTTTTGCCATGCCAGACTGCAGCACGGGTGTGTAACAGGCACCTGATGTATGCTATGCTGGCAAGAGGTCAGCCTTGCTAATGGATGCTGCACAGGACTGTGCCAGCATGTCAGGATATCGATCCAGAAAAGCACTCAACTTATGTTATGGTTATCCATGACCTTAGAGAAGAACAGATTAAAATACTGATCACTACCACTCCAGGCATTTTCTAAATGCATAATTTAATTGCTGTGATATTCTTGGAGCAGGCGTGACCAAACTATCAATTCTCAGAAGTGTTCATTGAGTATTGACACCTCTTAGCAGAGGACTCCTACTCATTTTTCAGTACAGAGCATGGTCCTTTTGCATAGTGGAGACAAATATTTCAGGTCAGTGCAATTTTCAAATGTATGTGGACAAATGTTCATGTTTTTCTGAGCATCAGAACAGTAACTGAAAAGGAGAGAAGTCCATCTTCAACAACCTGAATAGCATGTCATTTAGGAATTTACACAGCAAAGATTATTGGGACTTTAAATTCATAAATAAAAGCATTTCAATAATGATATAAATATTGCTTCTTATCATTGATGAACAAAACTAAAGGCCATTGAATTTCAAGACCTGAGTAATTTTAGAATGGCTATGCACTTAATCAAATTCTCTAACATGTCCTGCTCTGAAAGAGAATGAAATGAACAAAGACTTTGAACTTTTGACATACAACACACATATATTTTTAAAACATATATATTTTTTCTGTATACTATATATTAATAAGAAGAGCTGCCAATCTTCATAATTCAAAACTATTTCTGAGGAACAAATTCTTAGGAGATGGTCAATTACATTCAGATTATGATCAGTCATATTCAACATTTTCAAGGAGTTTTATTTGAAAGTAAACATAATTCTCCCCCAAGAAAAACGGCAAAAACTGCTGACTTTTCAAAATATGGCTGTTTCTAGAAAGCAGGTCATGTGGAGCTAAAGTCTACCAAACTACTAAATGCCAGTAAAATGTATTGTTTTGTAGTCTTACACAAAAAATAGCATCCATCTTAAGTACTATTCCAGTATTATAATTTAAAAATGTTAATAAAGGATTCATATCGAATTACATGAAACAGAAACAAGTCCAACTAAAACAAAACAAAACAGAACAAAATCAACAAAGAATTCTACCAAATTGAATTCACTATATTGGGATAACAAATTTAAAAGTGCTTTTAAAAAGTCTTCAACGTTGAGGTCTACCTTATTACAGCAAGTCCAGGCTTCTGTATAGGTCTATATTTTCTATATATTTTTCCTAAGTTCTTAAATGAGGTCTTATTTTACTCAGACATATCTAAGCAGTGAGAAGCAGCAGCTTGTTATGGTTTATACCATGACTCATTTATGCTAAATCATTACTCAATATATTCTAGTTCAAAGCTTATTACAATGTTGTGGCTATACCTAGGGAAGAATCTCCTTTGACTACTGGCTCAGCTCCTCAAGCATTTTATTACTGGGTTAGTATTGCACTAATATGTTATATAATAATATTATTCAGCTTATAAAAGTAAAGTCCATTTGGGTGAAATAATTATTAGTTTGTTGTGAATTTATTTGTCCATTTTATTGGCTTTTCATATTTTTGAATTAAATCTGGAAGGCAAAAGGGAAAAAATTATTTTGGGGAGGGGGACTCTCCCAGATCACATCTAGCTTGTTTTTTGTGATGAAAATCTAGACTAACTGCACTAAAAGCAAAAAAATATTCCAGTGTGAGGCCTGATTCCGACCTCAATGTAGTCTTCAGCCAAACTGTCTTGCAGATTCATTAAGGATAATTGGGGTTTGATATTGCTGCTGCTACTGGCTGTCTGATTTCCATGAACTCAGAACCTCCACATAGCAGTGAAGTACTGTACTTCTGATGAAGCTCAATCATGAAGTATTTTTATTTCCTTTATCCAGTCAAAGCCAATGTAGTGGGTCAAGAAGATTCAGCTCCCGTAGGTTTAGGTCTGAGATTAAGTTTTTCAATGGCATTGGCAGATTGTTTTAGAGCTCTTTTAGATATCAGCTTGATGAATTCCAAAAACTTATTCTTCCATCGTTATGCTGGTGGAATTTTTGTTTATACCTGTCATTAAAAAGGGATCTTAATAGTGTTAGTTCTCATGCATGGATATCTCTGGAATCATTTAGCAGTTAGTGTTCAAGGCTGCAAACCCATATTTTGCATTCTGTTCAGTTTCAGTATGTACTTTCTGTCTTGGCCATATCAGTGGCTGGAATTCCTGCAGAAGGAAGATAAGTGCAGCAGTAAGGACACATCGATGCCATATTCTTTAAACCTGCAGAAATACAGAAATTACAGAATCTATTCATCGAAAGAAACAAAACCAAATGCTTTAAAATAGGCTTTCAATAAGGCAGGATGTATAAAAAAGAATAAACATTTTGCACCACATGATATCCCTGGTGTAACATGTAGGATATTTGTTCTTCTTAGAATATGTTGTTAAGATTGTGCTAATTGGTCCTGCAGCTCTGCTTGCATCAAGCAGAGCGCTGGAAACAGACAAGCTGAGCCTCCTGGTAGCACGAAAATGCGCAGTGAGTGTGAGGATTCACTGAGAGCAGAAGTGAGGAACTCATTCCCCATGGGCCAGGCAAAGCCTACACTCCGTGATTTTAAAACCTGACATCACAGCAAAGATTATTTCACTTTTGTAGTGTTGCTGCTGGACAATGTCACAAATATGCACGCACATTAACAGCTTACCTAAAGTTTTCCTGAGCCCAGAAACAGAATACTTCATAGTACTCCTATAAGAGACAACCATTTTGGGGACGTCCTGTGCAGGGCCAGGAGCTGGACTCCATGATCCTGTGGGTGCCTTTAAACTCAGGATATTCTATGATGCTATAAATTATCCAGGTTGTTGAGACAAGGCAATTTCTCCAGCCCATGATGAAGTCAGGAGATGGAGAGTTACGCTCGGGGTTTTAGGCAGCAGTTGAAGGGAAGCTTTGGGCTGTTGTGTGGCAAGTGGTTCCTTGATTTAGCCATCTCGGGGTCTGGCTTCGGTAAAGGCATACCTACCTCTGGGAGTATTTTAGCCACGTCTCTGGTTTTAGGAATAACTGCAGATTGAATTAGTGGTCACTGCAGCTGCTTTTGAAAGCTTTTTTCAGCTTTTGTCAAATTTGTCAGATATGACAGATAAGCTTTGGTGAATTTTCTTGCCAGATGTAGAAAAAACATTGCTGCCCTTTAAGTGTCTGAGCACTATTGAAAACTCCTGGTGCTAATGGGAGAGGAAAACGCCTTCCTTTACACTTGCTTACTGCTTTCTGTCATGTCGAGATAGGGATCTGAAGCTCAAAATAACAGCCTGGGACTGCATGGAAGGACAAAAGAAAGGATGCACACTGACTGATTCACTGCCAGCCTCTCTGGCTTTGGAGGAGCTAGAAGAAGCTGTTGTACCAGACTGCAACCTTCAGTGTATCACAGACTTTTTCTCACATACTTCTACTCAGGCCATTTTAGAGCGATTCCACCTGTTTTCCCTGTTGCTAAAATGCTAATCTTTACACCTGCACCTGCTAAGGCGGGAGTCCACCTTGCTCCCACCAGCTCTGCAATGTAGAAAGCAGCTCTGTCAGGGAGTAGGGTTGGATACTGAGACAAAACCTCAAACCACTGTAAAACAACGTGCTAAGCTTGCCAGAGCACTCTGCAACAGCATTTCTAATGTACTTAAGGGCCTGTGATCGATCTATAGGAGGATTTCATATGTAATCTCTTCTTTGGAAGCCACCATCATTTATAGCTCCACAGAGCCATATAAAATACAATCAAAGCCTAGGTCAGACACAAGGTGGTATTTTGCAGTTATTTCACAGAAGTATAAATGATTGCACAAGGTGCAAATAGGGTACAGCAGAGACCTGACATGCTCCCTGTCCAAGGATAAACTCTGAATTGTTACACACTGTTTGCCCGCAGGCAGGTTTTAACTTAGATCATTCCTGTACTTTAGACGGGGTTGAAAAGGTTTCTTTGTTTCCCTGAGGAACAGATGAATCTTCTATAAATAACCCTGTACAAGGTTCACAAATGCTGTCTGAGAGCTTTCCCCTTTTAATGTAACAGAATATAAAATCAGATTACCCTTTGCCAGTTTGTTCACCCTCCCTCTAAAACTGTCAGTAGCAGGAAAAAAGTTGATATAAAGGATAGAAGCATTGGTGAAGAGCAACTGCACTCATGCATTACATGTAAATGGTCTTATGCTGTTAGCCAGTGATTTCTTCACTTGACTATAAAAAATTTTGCAAAAAAATCAGGTTCGGCCACAAAACCCCCTCCATCCTTAACCCAATTTATCACTTTGTTTGCTCAGACTGCACCTAAACAAATAAAACAAACAAACAAAACAACACAGTGCAGATAGATTAAATAACGCCTAAGTATCTCAGGATATTGATTCTGAACACTGCTAAGGCCCTACAATTTTTCCCTTCCTGCCTAGCCTCCAATTGCCATGAGTCTCTAGCCAGAGGCTACCTAACACCTCCCAAATACAACCAGAAGCATTACATTAGTTCATCTAGGAGATACTGAGGCTGCTCCAAACAGCATTTTAGACATGCGTGCATATATTTGTGTGTCTCAGCTCAACAGCACCTAATTTTCCATAATCTGTCACCTGGCATAAATGGTGAAAACAAGCCCCGCTGGATGAATAGCAGAAAAGGCTCAACTGCTTAGCCAGATCACTGCTGGGAAGGAACTGCAAAGCTGACTTAGCCTCTGAGGCCAACGAGCGATCCTGGAAACATGGGAGCTCAGAAACATGCAAGGAAATCTTTCATCCTTTTTTCTCATTTTTCTCCTCCCAGAATTACTCCTAACACTCGCTTAAGTGACACTTCTGCCTGCCATGAGCAGCAGAAGGAGGCCTGTGCTAAGTGCCAGGCTGGGAAAGGGTACAACTGTTGAGCACAGATGTAACTGACAAGGCATTTAAAATAGTGGTAGGCAGAGGTAGGTTATCTCAAAGCTGATGATTCAGTCATCTATTACTTTTAAAAACACATTTCCATTAGCACTGGAGAGGCGTTTTCTCAGGTGTGGGCAGCTGTGGCCCACATTTCTTGTGCCAGCATGATGGACCATCATCTAGCTCTGTCAAAGAAAACAGGGAAAGACTTAATGGTTAAATGTAACAAACAATGGCAATAGATATCTCAGATAAATTAGTTTTGCTCTATTTGTAAAGGTTATAAAGGATTCTCATTTTTATGTGTTTTCAGCCTGTTATTTCTTTACCCAGAACTCTGATGATAGCTGTGATGGGGATGTCTGTGGCAAATGACAAGATAGGGCAACGGAAGATATGAGACATGTCCTTGTGTTGACTAACAGACACAAATGTAGATTAATTTTAGTAGGAAGTTAAGGTACTCAAGGAGTGCTGAGCTGTGGAAACAAAGCTGTGATTTTCCTTGTGATATTCTCTCATGTCGTTCATCCCTGTGCATAAAGCTTCTCTGCTTGACTAACAGACACAAATGTAGATTAATTTTAGTAGGAAGTTAAGGTACTCAAGGAGTGCTGAGCTGTGGAAACAAAGCTGTGATTTTCCTTGTGATATTCTCTCATGTCGTTCATCCCTGTGCATAAAGCTTCTCTGCCCACAGTGGAAATGAGTGCTGAAGCCAAGCGAAAATCATGGAAGGAGTTGAACATGTACAAACATAACACAGTGACCTTAATGCAGCTTTCAAAGCAATCTACCAAAGCAACTGGGTTGGTTTTGCCTGTGAGGAAGCAAAAAAAAAAAAAAAAAGGCAGATTCCTTCTAGGTGTCCTCAGGCATGTGAACACTCAAAAAACAAAGACAGTGTTCTACTTATTTCTGCAGGTACTGGAAAATATGTGATACATTCAATAATGCATATAAGTGTTTTGGGATCTGTCTAGGTTCTTCTCATTTGGCTAAAAGTTGCATCTGCCCTATTAAATACACTTGGAAAAGGTTGCGATATCTTTTGGGCAGTGTCTTTTTTATCATGACAGAATACTATTTTTTTAATTATTGAGAAAATCTGAATATTGAATCATCAAAAACTAATATCTAGCAATTCATGAATGTATTTTCCAGTATCCAATGTATTTTCCACAGCTTGATATTTTTACAGAAGCAAAGTCAAGTATGACCCACTTTTGAGTAAGAAATTAAATGGGAAATGCAGTAGACTTGGCACCTCCAAGATGAAAGCATCAACATGTTCAGTTATCTTTCAGTTTGCATCTGGCCTGCAGTAAAACTAGTAATCTCCTGTCAAAGTGATTTTCTTGGAAATTTCCATCACAGATTTGGTTTTGGAGAAGTTATCAGCATTTTCTGGGCCCAAACTCTGCAGTGATTATCATCTGATATAAACAGCCTTTACAGTCATGTTATTAACTTGCTAAATCAAACATGTCATGACACCAGGACAGAAATATTTCCTGTCCTTGCTATTTACTCCTATGCTATCCCCCTGATGAATAATAAAAGCAGATCTAAGAATTGTATGTCATCTTAGGTAAAACCCACAAAAACCAGGATAGCAGCATGCACTGTTGTAGAAACTGCAACAAAGTATGTTCCAGCACACATGCAATCTTGTCAGTCAGAATCAAGTCAATGAATTTCCCGTGACAGCTACTGGTTTCTTTTAGTATCCAATAAATCAGGAGGAAAATATCGTGCCACTGGCTGATTCTAATTTTGTCTATTAGTGCATTACAATTTGGTGTCACTTGGTTAAGATTTAGATCTGAATTACGCCCAAATTCAATTTCTTTGCATATGACTGCATTAATAATCTAATGTGATAAAAGGTCATTAGCCACTCTAAGATAATTAAGTGCTAAGATTATTAAAAAAATCAATCAGGGACTACATCTGTAGGGTTTTTCTTCTGGTAAATCACACATGCATTTAAAATCTGACTTAATGTAAGAATGAATAATATATGGAAAGCATTAAGTCAGGAAGGTTAGAAGTAAAGAGCTTTAAAAAAAAAAAAAAAGCAGACCAACAAACCAACATTAAAATACCCAGCAAATAAGCCCTTAAGTGCCTGTCAATAACATGTGAAAACAGAAATAGCATTGTCATTGTTGACGTGAAGAATGGAAGTCTCATGAAGACAATGGTAAACCTGCACTACAGATTTTAGAGATTACTGATGATATTTTTCCAGTACTCAAGAGATGGCACACACGGAAACCTGATTGTTGTGTGAAGGGCTGGAATGAGCACCAAGCTGGAAGGTTGTGGTGGCCTGAAGAGACACACAATGCTCACAACCAATTGCATCAAAAGAGGTCACACAGAGAACAGGTTCAGCCAAGCTATGTTACAATTGTGCGTGTTTACGGCTGAGTAGGCATTTACAGAAGTGCTTGCATTTAATGTGGATACACACATACAAATAAATTCTACGTATGCCTGATTTTAAGTTTCCTAGAAAAAAATTAGTTAAGAAATACAGAAAACTGAGAATGTATTAGATGAGAAAATTAATGAAAATTAGGATGTGTATCAGAAGGCTTCGTTACATGGTGTTGAGTAGTATTTTAAATATTAAAATGAACAATTTTATTTAAAACCTTTTCTGGAAAAGGAAGGAGAGACAATAGTTAGAAGTAGATAGCAAGCATAAATATGTCAATAAAAATTACCACACAAATCCAAAGAAAATTTAAGCCTATTAAAATGAGGGACAACAGAAGGATATCTAAAGTAGAAACAAGAGAAGGTAAAACTGCAGGTAAGATTTGGTGCTAGATCAATAGGAGAGTGCTAATGTTAGCTGCAGTGTTTGGTAAGGAGCAAAAGGATGTATTTATATCTGATTAGGGTAGTGGATAATTTGCTAGGCCAAAATGCAAATGTAAGTTTTAAACTGCATTAATAAAATTTCTTTTAAAAAATAAATATTCTAAAAGGAAAGAAGAGAAAACTTGCATACAGTAACCCGAGATGAACTGGTTGAAGGGTTTTCTGTCTTGCTGTTAATCATTGTTAATAATTCTGAGCATGCAATGAAAGTCCTTCAGTGCTGGACTCAAACAACCTGTTTGACTCCATCAGTTATAAAATGTAAAATATGAAGCACCATCAATAGGAATATATTGATGCTCACTAATTTGGTTTTAGAAACAGGACTTGGCAACCTCAATTCAGGTTGTACTCTGATGAACTTGAATTATAATTGAATTTTGTAACTGTGCTGATGTAATACACTTCTATAGGGTATTTAACTTAGTCTTTCATGGCCTTCAAACTAATATAAAATAACATTATATAATACAAATGAGATACTTGGGAAACAATACATGCTGTATGGCAGATCTTACAAAGTAGCATCAGAAAAATACATACTTGACCTTACCATAGGTAATATTTTTATGGCCACTGTGGAAACAAATACGCAACTACCAAGTGACTGTATTTGCAGATGCTGGAAGCAGAGATGAAGAGATAAATCATGATGGCAATGTAGATTGCATGGCACAATCTGCATTCCAGGATAAATTGGACCTGTTCAGAGAAAGCAGATCCTAAAATGTCAAGTGCAATCTCATATATCCAGGGGGAAAAAAAAGTGTTCTATATTTCTGGAAGATTAACTAGTGGCTGAACACAACCTCGCAACAGGGTGGAGAAGCAGCTTGCACTTCCCTGGTAGCTCTGTTATCAAAGAAGCCAATTGACTTCTGATGGGAAAAACAACAGTATAAACTGAAAAATAAGATATTTATTGCATTGTATTCACTGCTCTTAAATGCAGAGCAAGTGAAAGAAACTCTGCTAGTGCAACTTGACTCATTTTTTTTCTTATCCAAGGCATAGCATACATCAGATAACCTGTGCCCACAGATAATCTGCACAATGACAAGGGGATAAGAAACAGGGCAATGTTTCCCAAGCAGAGGATCTGGGATACCTTCTGGTGTAACCTGAGCATGTATATAATGAGCACTGCTGTTAAACCACAGGGCATTTTCCCACCCACACAGAAGCTGTGGTTTTAGGGCTGAGGATACATGTTGAAGTTGAGGATACATGTTGAAGGACAACAAGGGATGTTTGTTGATTGACCTGAAAAAAGCACACCAAGTTGCCTTTCCTCTTTGTTCCCCTGTCCTAGTTGAAAATGCTAAGATTGTAGAGGATTTCCTCATATGAATTTCCTGTCATTTATACAAGTCAGAAAGAGACAAGGATTTCCTACTCCCAAAAAGGAGGCATTATACCATGCACGTATGTCAGGCAGAAGTGCTGTTGCCTTGAAATGTGAGTTTTAATTTCAGTGAGCTTATTTACATCATGACCCTTCACCTATTTACCTGATTTTAATTACACTATTATATGAGAAAGTAATCTGTGAAGATTATATTATTTGGTGTAACTTTCTAAAACCTTAATGTCCTAACCTTTGTTAGAGTGAGTCATACAATTAAGTAATTGGGTAAGGTCAATTGAAGTAGACACATGGTGCCTGGTGAAAGCATGTGTTGACCTGAAGCTGGTTTTATAAAATCATGGTGTAATTTCTAGCTTCTGCTTGTACCTTGAGAAACTGTAGTTCCCCCAGGGAAAACCCTTGTGAATAAGAAAAGTTAGCTGAAACAATAAGCCATGTAAGTACTGATATCTTTAATGGCTAGGATTTTAAGAGAAGGTTTTAAATCCTTTTGTTAATTTATGAAATAATTTCTTTCATGGCAAAGTGGCAATACAGTGCCCAAAATTTATTTTTGGTATCAACATTTAAGAAAACTTTTGAAAATTCCTTGGGTTTTTTGATTTCCCTATTCCTCACATTTGCCTCAAGCTCTGATCCTATCTGTAGCTGTGGCTTCCAAACAGATTCATGACCACCCGACTTCAGTCATGAGGACCTTCCCTCCTGTCTGTCCTTCACTGACCCCCAGAATATTGCTGTCATCCTCATCTAACTGAGATTTGAGTCCACTGCTTTTTCCTTGCAGTATTGTCCTTCCAAGTCCAGCTTTCTTCATCCACATGTTTTTTTCTCCCACCCATGTTTCTTTGCAAGTTAGTAACCCATGTCTGCTGGCTTAGCTTTCTAGATTTGTCTCTTGTTTTGCCATTTGGTATTTATTGCCTGACCAGTGAGTGAAAGCACTAACTGCTTTCCTGATCAATTTGAAGTAGAAATTATTTGCAATGAGTAAATTATTTTCCTCCATGTGAGGATGCATGCTTGTCTGAATGTTCAATTTTTCTGTGTACGTTCCCTGCAATTTCCTCTGAAGAAACTTTTCCTGGGAAGGAACCAGCCTAGCTGAGGAATTCAGACAGTTTGATTGATCCACCAGGCTGGCCTTTTGGAAAGTGAACCAAGTGAGTGAAAAGAGGCCCTGGGAAATCATGAATAGAAGGGAAAGGGGAAGCAAGCTATCACAAAAAATGTCAATTTGCCTTTGCAGGGCATAATCAGCCACAGCGATCACACTCAGATTAGTGACATTACACCTCTTTGCCAGGCTCAGCTCAGGAGCATAAGATAACTTTAATGAAGTATAGTATGTGTAAAACTAACAGTTAACTCCTGTTCATCGATAAATGACCTCATTAATTTTTTTTTCCCTTAAACTGAAACAAGAGTTGAAATTTTGAAATCTCCTACCACCTGGCATTTTGGGGGTAGAAAAAGTCAGGAATGTGGAATACCTTTCTGAATTAAACATAAACACTAAATGCAAAAATTTAAGCAGGCTGTTTAGAAGTGATTGGAAAGTTTGGATTTTACCTTGCCATGTGTGGCAAGCACATTACTCTCTCTCTCAGGATTTTTATAAAGGTGCACAGAGAGAAGTGAAAGAGAAAACAATTTCTATTTCTGCTTCTTGTTTTTCTCTTGTGGAATGTGTTTGGAGAATTGTTTACCTAGAGCGAATGTCTGGTTGGAACACGGTGGATTGTTTGAGCCTGACTGCCAATCGGATCCACCTGTGTCTGGACTCTGGAGAACAGGGTCACGAGTTGTTAGTTAGATATGATAGAGAGAGTAGCATGTAGTTTTTAGTATCCTCTTTTATATAGTATATTAATGTATCATAGCATAATTAAAATAAAGAAATCATTCAGCCTTCTGAAATAAGTCAGACATCATCATTCTTCCCATTGGGTTCGCCAACATCTACAACAGCCATGTCTGGTACAGGACACAAGACACTGAAAAAAAGTGATTATATCCTCTGGTCAGGGCTATCTAATTTGGGAACCAGTATTGTCATGCTGAATCTATCACACTCCTTTCCTTCCTCCATTTCCCTTCCTTCCAAAACAGCAAAAAAATAGTTATCCATTCAATTCTATTCTCAGTAGGGAGGATGGTTCTCTCATGTGTTTGCATTATGCTGTCCTGAAGCTGCTGGAGTGGAGTGCTCTGATTTTTTTTATCCAATTTGACCCCCATCTCTTCCCAAGCTGAGGCCTATATCCTTACAAAAACATAGGAGCAGTCATGTCTTGCACACTAAATCCAGTGGCTTCTGATATAATTCAGATCAGAATTTATTCCATTGTGCTTCAAATTATAATGCATCAATTAAGATGTTGAATAATATCATAGACTAAAATACACATGATGGCTCCTAAGATAAATAGTATTTATTTTTAATGCTGATCTTATTCCACAAGCACTATGTTTGAAAGATATATTAAAATGAGAAAAACTTACAGATTTTAGAGGCTATTTGGACAGTTACATATTTCCCTAAACTCCTCAGGCACAGTGAATAAAAGGAATATGTAACTTTAACATTTTCCAAGAGCATTTTTGATAATGCCATTAGTAAAAAATAATAAATCTATTTAGTAGCATTTCTCATTTGCTACAGAGAGTCTAAACAAGGCACTTTCTAGGAATATAGCAAATTCTATTAACTAGAACCCAAATAGAAAACAAATTATTTGTTTGGAAACACTACTTCTCATGCCTTTAAGCAGACAATAAATAGAGTTTTAAAAAATTCGGTCTATTACATCCCTCTGTGATGGGATAGATTAATTACATCTACTTGACTACTGCAACTGGTAAACTCTGTCAAGCTCAAAACGGCCCTTCTATGCCTACCTAATGTTTCCAGTGCTTTGAAATACATTTTGCAGTGAAAATCTGAACTGCTGATTCAAAGATTAAATTTCTTTAAATTGTTTAAATTTCTTTAATTGTTTAAAAGGTTGTTTAGACTTTTTATTTGTTGATCTCTTAAACATAGTAAAAGAAGTATGTTTGTGGAAGGATACAGAGGTGATTCTAATCATAGGAAAGACAGGAAATATCAAATTGATTGTATCCCCTGGACTAATATCTGGTGAACAATGGAAAACTGATATTATCATCCCGCAGCATTTCATTATTATTTTTTGACTTTGCACTACATAGCACTGTATTTATGCATCCAAAAACCTCCTAAAAATAATCTTTGTGAACCAGGAAAATACTCATTTCTCGGTGAGAATCTACTGTTTGGTTCATTTTCATCTTCTGTCTCCAGGAGTAATTACTTAAATAAGTTTAACATAGAAGAGAAAATCTGGTTGGATACAACAATAATGTGCCATGACTGTCTTTTAAGGAAAAAAGATGAGAAAAATGTATTATTAAGATGCCTTGGTAAATTCCTCTACATAAAGCACATTGCCATTTGACTTAAAAAAAAAAAAAAAAAGGATTCACTTCAGATGAAGAGGTGTATTTTATTCATGAAATCACATATCCACCTGCATTCCCACATTCCCAGCTGTCATTTCTCTAATTATTACTCCAGTGATGGTTTTTTTTGCCTTTATCTCTATATTGTTTAAATTTAACATCACTCTGATAGCTAAGCTCAGTGAAAACAGAGTGGAATCTGAGGCACCAGATTCAATTAATCACTTTTAATTCATACTTTCAGTTATTTGTCTCTATTTCTGTGTATGCATACTGTAACTAGCACTTGCCTCCCATCCACTAAAATGTACCTGCTTGCTTTGGATCACCTACAAATCAAAGCTGCACACTATACACACATACTGATAAGTCATAAATACTGTAGTAGACACCTTGTTATAGGAACACATTACATGTAGGGCTTTTGCATGTGACTAGGACTGCAAAAATGGAACTACTTTGGAGAAATTAGTACAAATGTTGCCCTATAAATGAAGAACCAGTTTGTTAGTCCTTTGTTAGTTTAGTGACTCAGTTTCAGCAAGTGGTGGGCAACAACCCCAGGAATTTCCCTGACAAAGGGACCCCCAGAATCAGGAAGATTATTTGACTACAGTTAAAAAGAAATGAGCAGCAAGGATGACAAACTTTAGGTAGAAATCTCTGAGATAATTAGGAAAAAGGAAGTATGAGAGTGTGTGAGAGAATGAGTGTGAGAACTTCACTTTTTCTTACAAGGAGAGTGGCAATATTTGTATGTGTCCAAAGTTTTGTGGTGAATGGATCCAAGGACTGTGTTGCTGAGTTTTGATCCACTTGTTTTACTTAATTTCTTCTTTTTTTTCTACTTGTCTCTCTCTTTTGTTACTGGCAAAGTATAGAAGATTGCTGCAAATCCTGGGCTGAGTCAGGGGGGTGGTACACAGCTGGCTCTGGGGAACAAAAGAGAGGTTATGGAGAATGACTTCAGAATTCCCAGCCAGAGCAGGATCACCAGGAGCTACTCCTAGCTCTCTCTAAATACCAGGAGATGGTCACTGGAAGAGCTGTATTATGATGTCTGTAAGGAGAACTGCATGATCACCCATTCCCATCCCATGCCCATCAAGGGCATTGGGATCCTGGGTAGTCAGGGAGAGAGTGACACTGATTTAGGAAAGCAGGAGATTGATCTCTGCTACCACCTTGAAGCATGGCTGGGCAAACCTTTCCCATTAATCCTTGCAGCTTCAGATCTGACTTTCTGCTTCAGCCAGCAGACTCTGTCCAGAGGATCACCTGGACCATGTCCCAGCTACCCTGGCCTTGATACACACTTGAGGCCCCTGGAACAGTTCTTACTGCCTTGCTGTCTAAAATATTCCTTCAAAACTGGGTTTTTTCCTTGTCTTTTGGGAAAGGACAAGCTGTGTTGTTTCAGCTTAGGAAGAGTTCCTCTTTCTTCTGTGCACGTGTTGTTTTTCCTTTGTCTTGCAAGATGCAGAAGGGCATTTCATGAGCTTTTCCTGATTTGTGGAAGGCAGTGAAACTTAGAGGGCTACTGATGCATGGCAGACTGCAGAAACAGCTTTGCGCTGGCAGCAATTCGTCTTCCGTACCAGTGTCTGCTGACACAGATGACCACAATGTTCAGGTTTGTGAAGGTCATAAGCAAATCCAAAAGCTGAAAAATCAGGCTCCCAGATTAACCTTGAGGAGTTACCACACAACAGCTAACTGGTGGCAAATCTATGTTGGTATTTAACTTGAAATTATTTGTTTTGCTGTGGTTTATTAAAAAAAACCCTCAACCAACCAACTCCACCCCTCCAATAGATAGCTTCTTGTGTGATTTTAGCTAAATCTTAAATTTTTCATTTCAAATTATGCTGCAGAGGATTGCTGTGAAAAACATTAATTCTGTAACTCCGAAATTTGAATTGAGCATAAACTCAAATGTCCAGTTGAAGTTTGCAAGAGGCTGGGAATCCATGTTGTAAACTTTCAAGGACATAGTTTAACCTGTAACTACCACAGGGAAACAACTACATCCCATATTTAAATGACTGCAAATTAAAGTATTGGATTCAACCTGAAATTGCAGCTCTTACAATTCTATACTCTTTTTCCTCTGTTTTAAACCTACACAGTAATACAAATATTTTATTAACAGATGGGAAAACCCTTTCAAGTGAACTTCCTCAGCAGTATCTGAGTTCAGCAGAAAGATCTAGCTTGGTTATCTGCACAAAATAATTGCAAAACTTACAAGTTCAGGAAGCTTCCAGCCCAAAGAAGTACAAAAGCACAACTGGCAGCAGCAGAGAAACAGCAAAGGGTAGAGGCTAAGCAGTTTCAGCTCCAAATTTTACAGTCATGTTCTGGTTATTCTTACAACTGAAGCAGTGGACATGCTACAATCTATTCATGACACTTTCTTACTTTACTATTTGTTCTCTTTTTCTATTCCTTGATTAGGCCTTCCCACTACCTTTCCATCCTATACTCTCTGACTTCTGTTCAGATACCATTTCCTTTGATCCACTGCTTTCTCTGTAATAACCAGTATTTTCAGTTAAGTAATTCAGATGGTTAAAACATGGATTTGTGACATTGTATTATCCCTTTGTATTTCTGTCCACTGTAGTCCTTAGAAATGATCGATTATATTCCTTTTAATGAATTTTCTGCCTTGTAAATAAACATATTTTAATCCTAATTGACTGCCCCATTTTTTTGTAACAGGTCTGGGATACAACACCCTGAGCTGCTGTGTTTATTGAAGATGAGGTTGTTCATCCCTCCTCAATTCTCCAGGCAAGTCCGAGGCTGCATCAAAAGGTTCTCAGTCACCATCCCTGGAGGTGTTCAAGAAATGACTGGACACGGCACTTGGTGCTGTGCTTTAGTTGACAAGGTGGTGTTCTGTCAAAGACTGTACTCAATGATCTCAGGGGTCTTTTTCTACCTAATTGATTCTGTGAGTCTGTTACCTTGTTTTAGGAGAGCAGTCCATGAGATGGCAGAGCAGCATTAAACTAGCAAGACAAAACTGGTCTTGTAGACAGTGTCCTACTAGGAGAGATCATCCAAACAGAGAGATATTCTAAGCACAAAGTTTTTAATACTGGGTAAAAAGAAAATGTGTACAACATGTTTGCATTCACAGAGAATAAATTCTGAGCACACAGATATAAGTTTAGAGCTGCGATAATAAAAAAAGAACCTCCAACACAATTACAATTAAAATGATTTGTCATTCTGTAGTGGCTACTGAAGATTGATAATAGCCACAAGAAATTTGAATTTCTGCCAGAAATTTAAATTAAAAATTGAATCTCTGCCAGAAGAATGTGATGATGGTCAGAATTTTAAAATAATTTTTAACCCCAAGTCATGTGTGCACAGGATCGGGATCCACTTCCCTCTACTGTATATAACTCATGTAGTGTTCAAAAGTAATGGATCAAGAGGAATGGCAGACAAGCACCATTTTCCCAAAGCATCTGTGTGGAGATCCTAGTTTAAAGTATCTGTGAAAACATGATTTTGGAATAGCTCTGGGGAATTTCAAAATGTGGATAAGCCATAAATATTGTGGAAGATGGCCTTCCCCTTGTTCTAATAATCTATCAAAGCAAAAAAACATTCTTTCTGCAATATTTAGTAGCCTTTAGGTAACATTCTCAAGACCCAGTCCTGAACAACAGCAACTTGTATGGCCTATTCGATTTTTTTTTCTTACTGTCTATATTAAAAACTATTTTTTCATTCACAGAAGATCGGCTTTTATATGATGTTTACAAGCCCTTCCCAAGGACTGTCCCTGGCAGGGTGTTAAAAGTCAGCCCTACTACAACACTCCTTTTTTGTAAATAACATGTTCAAAATCACTCATTTCATCTTGGATAATCACTGTTGTCTTCCACATGACTTCCTTACTCGGTGACAAATGCAAAAGTACTTTGGGTGATAATCCTGCTTTAACGTGCAAATCTCAAAAAAAGAGAAAAGGAGCTATTTCATCCCATTTAAATTTCATGCATACACCTGAGCAGTGACAGGTCTGCCAGAGAACACCCAAGCAACTCCTTAATTTTTAACAGAGTCACGGAGTGGGTCAGGTTGCAAGGGACCACAGTGGCCTTCTGGTTCAGCATCCCTGCTCAAGCAGGGTCATCCTAGAGCACATGGCACAGGGTTGCATCCACAGTTCTTCAGTATCTCCAGTGAGGGAGAGTGCAATCCTCTCTAGAAAATCACACCAGATTCACCAGCACAGTAAAGAAGTTCTTCCTCATGTTCAAGTGGAGCCTCCTGTGCATAAGTTAACTGTTCTGGATTGTTTGGTGTGGTTTTTTGGTGGTTTTATTTGGGTTTTCTTGGGGGGTATTTGTTCTGCTTTTATTATTGTTGTTTTGTTGTGGTTGTTGTTGTGGAGATTTTGTTTCTTTCTTTCCTTTTTTTTTTTTTTTTTAATAAAACTGACAGAAATAAAACTTCTTTCCTTTGGGGGAGGTTTTGGGGCCAAATGCCAGCTCTTGTCCCACCACAAACCAGCTTCCTGGTGCCAGGGAATCCCCCAGGACAGCTGCCCACCATGGTGCAAAAGGATTTTGTTTAATATCACGCTTTAATGGGCAAGGCTTTAAAAATGAAGCTATTTTGCCCAGTTTGCATACAACTCTTGCATACAACTGAACACTGACAGATCTGCCAGGGAACACCCCAGCAACTCTTTACTTTTTAACAGAACTTCAGAATTGTTAGGGTTAGAAGGGGCCTCTGAAGATCATCTGCTCCAACCCCCCCTGCCAATGAAGGGTTACCCGGAGCAGGTGACACTGGAATGTGTCCAGGTGGGTGAATGTCTCCAGAGAGAGAAACGCCATGTCCTCCCTGGGCACCTGTCCCAGTGCTCTGCCACTCTCAGTGGAAAGAAGTTCTTGCTCATGTTGAAGCCTGTGAAAAACGCCAATCACTTGGTTTTTTTTTTTTTAATTTTAAAGTTTAATAATAATAAAATGGTTATAAAAAATAGTAATTCAATTAGAATAATAAAAATGTAGAGTTAGGACAATTACAAGACAATAAAAAGCAAAGAATTACGGACGTCCAGATGCTCTCGGGCACTTAAGCCACGACAAGCATGCCTTGTGAGCAAAGGAATCGCCCTTAAAACAATACACTGTTGCATATTCATATATACTTCATGGTTATGCACACATTCTATTTAAAACAAGAAGCTCTGTCTGTTGTTTGCCAACTGTTTCCTTTACTCCCCACGGCGTCTTCGAGTCTGAGCAAGGCCTGAAGAAATTAGCTTCTTCTCATAAGAAAAACATAAATTCCTCTTCTGCGGAAGATTTAGGTATTCTGTGACGGTTACCTCGAAGCGAGCATCTCATTCCTTAAAAAAAAAAAAAAACAAAACAAAAAAAACCCACATACATAGTTTCTATTTTAACTGCTAAAGCTTCATTTGACCTACAAAACTACATTTACCTTTGCTATTAAAATGTTAATGCAGCACAACTAATCAATATAACATACTACATACAGGAACTATCTGTGTAGACCATATAACATGCATTTTTCACAGAGTGGAGCTTGCGTTTTAGTTTATGGCTAACCGTTCACAGCTTTTGTGTGTAGTTTTATTCATGTGTGGGGTTTTTGTTTTGGGGTTATTTTGGTGTTTTTATGGTTGTTGCTTTGGGGCTTTTGTTTTGGTTTGGTTTGGTTTGGATTTTTGTTCGGTTTTGATTTTTCCCTCCTTTGCTTTGTTTTGGGGTAGTTTTGGCCCTTTTTTGTTGTTGCTTTTTTTTTTTTTTGTTTGGTTGGGCTTTTTTGTGGTTTTTTTTTTTTTTTCAATTTTCTCGGTTTGATTTGTTTCGTCGTTATTTTGGCGCTTTTTGTTGTTTCGGGGCGCTTTCCCCCCTATTTTTCTTGCTTTGGGGCAATTTTATCGCTTTTTCTTCTTATTTTTGGGCGTTTTGTTTGGTTTGCTTTTGGTTTATTTATTTTTTTTTTTTCCCCATAAATTCGACAGCACCATTTTTCCCACTCGGTGGCCAAACCCGCTTCCCGGCGCCAGGATCCCTCAGGAACATCCCGCGGCCCCCCCCCGCCCCGGACCGCACCAACTGCCCGCTCCTGGGGGGGGGGAAGGGTTGGGTTGTGTGCTCGCTCTCCCTCCCCCCACCCCGGCCGGCCACCGTCGCCTCCCCCTCCCGGCCCGGCGCCGCCCCTTCGGCCAATCACATGAGCGGGCGCGGGGGCCGCCGGGAGCGGGCGCTCCCTGAGGGGCTCGGCTGAGGCGCAACATGGCGGCGCTCGGCGGGCGCTGAGCGGGGCCCGGGCGGGAGCTGCGGACAGGCACTGGCCAGGGGAGGAGGGAGGGAATAATCCGGAGAATTGCGGAGAAAGGTGGCGGGGCCGTCTCGGGCGGCCCCGAGCGGCGGCCATGGCCCAGTGCGTGCAGTCGGTGCAGGAGTTCATCCAGGACTCGTTCGTGCCCTTGGTGGCCGCGCTGTGCAGCGAGGAGGCGGAGCGGCTCACCCGCAGGAACAACCTCAGCTTCGCCGAGCTGGTCAGGCCCTTCTGCCGCCTCACCTCGGAAGGTCGGTGCCGGCAGCGGAGCGCGTTGTTTACACGGGGCGGGGGAGGCGGCGCCGCCGCTCCCTTCCGCCCGCGGCCTCCGGGGGTCCCGCACGGCTGTGCCGGCCGGGGCTGCGCCGGCGGGACGGGCCCGACACCCCTTCCCGGCGGCCGCTCGGGTGCGTGTCACCGGCTGCCGTGACAGGCTTGGCGGAGACACGCGTTTGCCGGGGTTGTCGCAGGTGACAGCTGGTAAGTCAGCTTAGTTTCATTCGGTCTGTGGAACCGAGGAAGTCTGACTTCTCCTGGAGACATCCCACGGCTGAAGAGGAAGGTGTCTGTAAATTCAGTTCTTCCAGACGGATTTTTATCTTCCATTAAAACCACTTTGCTGTTACCTCCCTAGTATTCGTACCTGACTTGCTGTAGACTCTACTGGATTTCACACTTGCTGTAGCCAGGCTTTGAAAGTACGGCTAGTCTTTCAAAAACATTAATCGTAATTTCAGTTGCAGGGCTTTCGTTCCTCTTGCCTGTAGCTTGATCCTATATGTTTTTGTGGTTGTTTTTTTGTTTTGTTTTGTTTTTTGTTTTTTTTTTTTTTTTTAATTGACGTTTCTGTGAGTGAGACCTGTGCAAAGAAGAAGTGGGAATCAAACTGCTTATGTGGCAAAATGACCACGTGAAGCAGCGGGAAAACTGGAGATTGACCACTTAAGAGAAACAACAGAGTTTTTTAGCTATTGTGCTTTAACTTACTAACGGGAATTTGTTTATTTTTAATTTAGGTAAGCTATGCCTTTCAAGCTGCTGCCCATTACAGTTGTGTGCAGGACAGCAGTTTGCAGAAAACTGCTTGTTAGAACAATGATGCAATGACATTTCTCAGATTTGGTTTCTGACAGATATGTAGCTCAGACTGCAGCCTCTGCATGTCATGTGCTGAGGAAAGAGTGCAAGAAAATGAAGCTTGTACTGTCATTCTCATTAGATTTTTGCATTTCTCTGCAACAGCTTAAAATCTACTTTATGTTAAAAATCTGCCTTAATTTTCAGGTGAATCTTAGTAGCTTATCAACTATAACTTGTTCATAAATGTTTTTCATTTTGTTTAACAATGCTTATGAACTGTGTGAGAATGCTGCAGAGATAAAAATAATAAATGCAGATGCTCACATCTTTAGAGCTCTGAAGTAATTATCTCTTTATTTTAGTGAAAGGCTTTCAAAATGCATCTAGCAAACAAAACCAGGCAGAGTATTCAAAATGTAGCATTCACTTGGAAGGTTAATTAATTCACTTAGTTGCAACTATTTTGGTTCAATTATTGTGACAGTTAAAGAACTTGCAAACCTGAATTATCCTCAGTGTTCCCTGAGTGAAACTTGGCACAGTTGGTTTTGTTGCTGCACTAGTTTGTGTGTATTCTGATCCAGCAGGCTGCAAGCCTGACTCCAGTTCCTCACTCCAAGAGTGGCTTCCTCTTCCTACTTCCTGGAAAAAATGTTACTGCATGCTGACTGTAAGTTCTTGTGTTAGGAAGCAGCATGTTTGAGGGTAAGGACAGATAGGAAGAAAGGCATGCTTAAATGATCTGATTGTGATACAGCAGAATGTGTGTACATGACATGCTCTGTGTTTCACTGCTTATGGTTATATTATTAATATTATTATTATTATTATTATTATCATATTATGTAGGGTTATTATATTGTGGTGATAACTATTCTGGGATTCTGTGAGAAGCAGTGGCCCTAAGCTAAAATACAAAAAGTTCTACTTCAACATGAGGCAAAACTTCTTTCCATTGTGGGTGGCAGAGCACTGGAACAGGCTGCCTAGGGAAATTGTGGAGTTTCCCTCTCTGGAGACATTCCAGACACACACGGACAGTTCCTGTTACCTGCTTGAGGTGATCCTGGCTTGGCAGGGAGGCTGGAGTAGATTATCTCCAGTGATCCCTTCCAACTATAACAGTTCTGTGATTCTGTAATTCTGTTTTGATGTCTTCCTTTCTAAGCAAAATTTTTCTTAAGGGGATGTGAAATGCTGTCCATTTGAAATCAATGCATGTCTCTTTACTTAGTGGCTATTTCATTGAATTTGTAACATAAAATTAGATTGATTAGTAGTTCATCCCTTTAGAAATAAGCTGTCCCTTACTTATGCAGAAGTTTAAAGTACATGCATTGCTTCTTGGATTCTTTAATTTGAAAAGCTAAGTCATGGATTTGCTACTACAGTTTTAGAGTCCTGCTACAATACTTATTTTTTTCTGAAATTAGGAATTACGTAGCTTATGAACCAGCTAAAGGCCGTGTGTTCATCAGCCTTCTTGCTTAGAGAAGCAGTGCAAGTAAGAAATCAATCTACTGATATATGTGCAAAACAAATCTGATAAACAGGAATTTATCAGTAGAGAGCTGAGCTCTCTACTGTGAAGGACCAGAACACATTGTAATCCTTCAGGTAGTGTAAAACCACACACTGTTGAGGTTGCTCAAAGCCAGATTCTATCTAACTTCAAGTAGAACCCCTAGATGCAGTGGGATCACCCTTTGCACAAATCAGTATTTAATCTACTCATCAACTTTGGGCTATCGCTGACTTGCTAATGTTGGTGTGGCCAAAAATAATCTTGCAATACTCAGCAAACTGTGATGGTAGTGTGTCTTGAACACAGATTCAGGGTGCTCTGTCCTGTAATTTTTAGCCTCTTGGCTTCTGTAAGTAAGTCACTTCCTGTTAGTGAAGGAGAAATGTTTAAAAAAGTGAAAGGACTGCTTTACTGTCCCCATAAGTCTTGACTTTAGAGGAAAGCAAAACCAAAACCCTCCCCAAACTTTCAACTTCCTTTAATAAAAGAAACCAGAAGTATACGGAGGATTTTATACCTTTATATTTATTCTCAAAGTGTCTTTCTTAACTGTTTTGTTCATTAGTTAAAACTAATGCCTGTTTTAATAAGTGTATGCATTGTATATATTGATAGGCATGTATTGTGTATATAGGTAGGTTTTCTTTAAAATAGGATTCTGTTTTTAAGAATCTTTAAAAATACTCTATGAACTAATGCTGTCTTTGTGGGAGGGAGGATTACAGTGCACATGTAAATTAGCAAGTATCACTTTAAGATAGCATTGGTTGCTCTTAAATCAAAGTGTTTGACCTTAACAAAAAAAAAAGAGCTTCTGATAACTTTATCTGATTCTAAGCCTTAAGTATGTGCGAGATGTAAGGAAGTATAATGGGAACACTGTGCTTATTTGAGCTTAGTGTGATGTTAGGAATTGCTTCTTCATGTGTATCTTAGCATCTGATTGTCTTCAACTTTTGATGAGAAAGATACTGTTCTAATATATGATACTGCTGCCACTTCTGGGAAAGTACTTTTTGAAATGATCTTATAAACATTTGAAGGAAATGTATAACACTAGACAAGTGTCTTTTTTTTTTATTAAAACAATAACTTTTTGGAGTTCCAAGTATGCCTGTTATTTCAGTCCTTAACATTTAACATATGCCAGAGATGTCATCTGTGTTCTGTATGGAAATGTGGTTGCTCTTCATTGTCATGGCTATTATGTTTAGGACAGACAGCAAAGATGAGTTGTAGTGTTACAGCTGTGCTGGTGAAGCCAGACTAGTTTCCTAGTTGTTTGTTCCTGCCACTTCCTTTACATTTGATAATTTCAAAATAATGTTGATAATTTACCAATGCGATAAGATGAAAAAGCCTCATCCAAAATAACTGCTTCAGCTTTCTGATAGAAATGATGAACTCAAATATGTAAAGTTTAGCCAGCACGACTGCCTTTTTCTGGTGTTGATAAAGCCTTATGATGTACGAGTTCATTCTGAAACTTATAGCTGAAAAAACCCACATATTTTTCAGTTGTTTTTGGCAGGACTGGTTTTTTAACTGCTTTGCTGTGTTTTCCCATGAGCTTGAGTGCTGGGTAAGGCTTGGGAGTGAATATGTGATTGAGGAAGGTAGAACTATACCAGTCAAGATGTGAACGACATTAGAAATCTGTTTTAACATTTAAGATGGATTGTAAACACATCTAGTGTGATCTGACTTTAGCTGTGTACTTGTTACTTCTGAAGAGGCTTGTGGAAAAGGTGTGGAGTGCTTTCCAGGCTGGAGCAGATTGAATACTCAATTTCAGACCTTTATCGTGTGAATCCTGTAGTTAGTTGAAAGATGAAGAAAATAGCAAGGATTTTCCTTTGTGCTACCTTTTATATACTATATAGGAATTTGTGAAAATGACATGCAGAGGAGTTGGGCTGTGTTGTGTGGCACGTGGTAGCACCAGGTGGCTTAGGCAGCCGTAGTCAATGTGTCTTGCCTGCACTCAGTCTGGCTTGCTTGATGGTGGTTGTGGTTTGAAGTATGGTGAAATTACATGAAAAATCACAGTAGGCTCCAGAATTGTTACAAGTGTTGAAAATGTTGTGATCAGTTTTTTAAAAACAGATGGCTTTAGGGAGCAAGTTTCAGAAAGATTCTACAAAGAAAGCTATAGTGTTAAAAATCATAGAATGGTTTGGGTCTAAAGGGATCTTCAGGAACATCTAGTTCTAAGTTTACCCTGCTGTGGTTAGGGTTACTTTCCAGCTGACCAGGTTGCTCACCTCCCTGTCCAGGTAGGCCTTAACTGTTCCAGTGGTGGGGCATCACAGCTTTTTTGGTCAACCTGTTCCAATGCCTCACCATCCTCATAGAGAATTTCCTCGTAGAGAATTTCTTCCCAATATCTGATCTAAATCTGCCCTCTTCAGTTTGAAACCATTCCCCCTTGTCCTGTCACTATATGCCTTTGTACCTCTCCAGCTCTCTTGAAAGCCCCCCTATAGGTACTGGAAGACTGCTCTAAGGTCTCCTCCCTTCTGCAGGATGAGCAACTCCAACTCTCTCAGCTTGTCTTTCAGGATATGTTAATTTTGGATGAATGAATACTACGTTATCCCTGTCAGGTTTCTTAAATGCTATTTATTTGTGTGTGGGGGATTTCTTGGAAACTGCTGATTCCTTGAAACATGATGTGTTGTGTGAAATCCATACATGGTTCCTATGGCTTTTTCATGAAAGTTGATATGCTCCACAAGGAAGGGAGTGCATCAGTGTAGGATGTGCACGTTCTATGTTAGATGGAGTAGATATTCTTACCAGCTAAGATCCTATACTGTTCATTAATCAGTCTGCCTAGATGAGCCTAATGTTGAACATCAAGTAATTTTTTGTTACCACTTTCCTCCCCTCCATTTTTGGTAGTCAAGCATTATGGACTGTGATCTAAAATTGGTGATGGAGAAGTTTAGTGGAGCAATCTTTAAAGAAAAAAATTTGTTGGAAAAAGACTAATTTATGACAATTCTTTTAACTGTCTGTTATACGCCTCAACAAATCCTCTTATTTTTCTTTTTTAGTTCACATGAGAGATCCTAATAATCAGCTTCACATCATTAAAAATTTGAAGATCGCTGTCAACAACATCATTACTCACCCACCTCAGCCCGGTGCCATTCGGAAACTTTTGCATGATGTTGTGTCTGTCAGTCAGCCTGCTGAAGGACTGGTAGCTAATGTGATCACAGCTGGAGATTATGATCTCAACATCAGTGGTATGTAATGGTACTGTATTTTTCATAATGTAAACTGGAATCGGCTGAGAGATTTCTAGCCTTCGTTTCAGCTTCATGGCATGTACTAAAATTATTCAGAGTTTATCAGTTTTGAGACATTGCTTTTACTGAAACTTTGGATTTAACAAATAGTTTTGGCTTTATATAATGCTGAAAGAGTGGTTGAACTGAATTAATAATTTTAATTTTCCTGGTGGTGTAGTTCTTCTCAACTTCTGTTAAATCATTATTTTAATGTAGCCATTAGTGATGCTTTGGTTGTGTAATTTTCTTGTTACAAAACTGATATAGTGACCTGTTGCACTTGGCTGAATAAATGTCAGAACTTAGTGTTGGTACTAATGTGCAGCTTTATCTTGAAGTTAGTTATCCTAGCTTCTTTTATTTTTTATGATAAAGTCATAAAATGTTTAAGGAAAAAGGACTGTGAGGAAAGGTGTGTGACTACTTTGATTCCTTGTCTTTTTATTTTTTTTTTCTTCTGTGGAACTTGTGCTTTATATTTCACTGCCAAAATGACTGGATTATTCCAAGGATGTTTTTTTCTCGGATCTCCAAGGGATGAGGCATTGTGAATAATGCTAAATGAGACCTGATCTTAGGATCTGAGAAGATTGAACTCCTCCCAATTAAGACCCTAATCCATTAAAGCCTCTGAGCATGTACTTAGTTCAAAGCATGTATGCACTGCCCTATTTAAACATACGCCATTTATTGTATTTAAAGTTCAGTCTCCAGTGAAGAGTTTGTCTCTGCTGTAGCAATAGACTGATAAAACTTCGTGAGGATTAGTGACTGATGTTGCTGTAGTATTTTTTTATGTTGATGATGGAAAAATGGCATAATTCTTATGTCTTGGATACCTAATTTGCAAGATATGTCTTCAACTTGATGTCCCATGTTGATTATAAAGCAAAGGGCCTGAGCCTGGAAACCTCTTGTTTTTGAGATTTGTTGAAAATCCCACATAATTTTTCAATTTCTGTGCCCGTGTTTATAGATCATACTGGTGAATTGCCATTTTGCTATGAATTTTTTTTTTGATGGAAATTTGTTTCAATTCTAGAGATGGAAAGACCCTGAGAAAGCAGAATGGTTTCGGTGAGGAGATTTTTCCGTGAGGTTTCTAGTGACCGTAGTTTAGAAGTGAGGTATTGAAAGAAGAGAAGGAAAAATAGTGGCTATATTAAGCAATGCGTTGTAGTTATAGGAGCATATAGGAGTTACATCTCTCCTTTTGTTTTCTATATTTGCTGCTGGAGCCTCGGATGTACAAATCACCGTGTTTGACTGTCTTTTGTCTTTCAGTGATTAGGTTCTTATTTCCATTCAGACTGGCTATATGCTTATTTGACAGGAGGAGAGGTGTATAAGCTCTTTAAGATCACACAGAAGGACAAATTCAGTAGCTTTGTCTTTCAGTGGAACTCTGTTTCACAAAACACTGACAGTGCTGTTGATGGAGGAGTTTGTATCCCATTACAGTGTAAGATATTATGAAGAAGTACCAAGTAGGGTTTCTTTATGCTTAGATGGATATGAGTATTTACTAAGACATTTAGGGTATTTTTTTTTCAATTTTATTCAAACCAATGGTTACATTAATTCCTGACAGCAGAACATAATCATTTGGCATTGTAAATGGGAAATGCTCTCATTAGTTCTTAATTTGTTATTTTTTTTTGGGAGTGAATTAGTTTTCTAGGATAATAATATTAAAATATATTTCCTTAATTTTAATAGTGATCAAGTGCGGTCTGTTTTGAAGAAAGATAAATATTGTTTAAGAAGCTGAGTTATGATGTTTCTGGCACTGGGGTCATAAACCTGCTCTTTTTTTGATAAAAGGTTTGGAACTGCTGTGTTGTATTGATTTAATTGTTTGTAATCCTTCATTGTTACAGTTTTGTTTAATATTCTTATAGTTCCATAATCTAGTACTGGGAGACTCATTTGGTTGCTGAAAATTTGCTCATGTTCAGCCATGCCTGCTTCTTCCATGTACTGGTGCATGTAGCAGGTGAAGAAAAATGATCCCACTAAAGAACTAAATTATTTGAGAGAAGGAAAGATTTTTTTTCTACTAGACCAGTTCCCTGTCTATGTTTGTTCAGGGCTGCATGATATAAATGGTGGCATGAGGCTTTGGAGGAATATGTTTGAGATGAAAAAGAATGTTGGGGCAACCACTTTCAGCAGCTAATGTATTCAGGTACTCCTAACTAGTACTGTAGGCTTGGAAATCTCACAAGTTAGTGCCTTAGATTTAGAGTATCTTCCATCCAGTAAAATAGAAATAAGGTGTAGATACAACTTAATTCTTTGCTTCTTGATAGAATTTCCATTTGTGTTCAAGCCTAGAATGTGGATTGAACTAGAAATTATTGATTTCCATTAAACTACACTGTCAAATGTTGAGAAGCCTGAAATATTCATGATTAAGGTTAGCTGGAGTCAGATCTCTTCAGTGCCCCTCATGGGCCTGCACGGTGTAGATTTTTTTCTACTTCACGCTACCAGAGTGTAAAAGCCGAGAGTGTGTTTGCATCTGACCCTTTTTAGTATAATAATATCATGTTTTTTCTATCAGATCGCTCAGTTAAAGCTAGTGTTCCTTGGTACAGTAATTGGAAAGAGACACTGATGGAACTGAACACATCCACGTTTTATTCAGGTATTTTTTTGTGGTTGGTGCCGATTTGCCAAATTGCCCTTTACTCCTTTTCCATGTGCCCCATCCACCTTTCCTTACTATCTGCTACAACTGTTCAGCACTTTCCTGGACATAGATGTGTGTTCCTCCATTTTTTTCCCCCTAACTGAAAAATCATTGGTGGTGGTTGTTTTAATTTTTCTTTTAATCACATTTCTGCTCTTGTTAATCAAAATCGTTTGGTCTTTCCATACAATCAATAAGGGTGGTGGTGGTAAATTACCTGATGCTGTTAAAAACACTGGACTGTTTGATCCTATGGAACTGTATCCTGTCACTGTGCTGTATTTCAAATGTACTTTCTGCTTCTCTAGGGAAATTCTTTCTCAGGAGATAGTAACACTTTTTAAGTTGGAACTCAACTGCTGACTGTACTTAGAGCACATATGTCGCTGCTATATTGATATTCTCTCTGGAGTATGATCCTTAAAAAAGAAAAAGCTTCCTAATACATTTTATGTAGTTTATGAGACTTATTGCTACCAAACCTCATTGGTTATTGACCTCTCAAGGCTCTGCATTGTGGTCTATAAGAGCCAGGTTTTGATGGTTTTCATTTTTATATATTTATATAGTTTATGCCTTTGGTTAATAATAGCTATCCTTTCAGTAGTTCAGATCTGTTCAGATCCTGCTAAATGCCTAAGGGTACAAAACTTCACGAAGCAGACTTTCCATTCTTAAGCTGTTATGTAGAAATATTACTTTTTTTTTTTTTTTCTTCTTAAGTTCTGAACACGTTAACAAGTTTGCCAAAACTTCAGTTCTGTTACCAACATACTGGAAAAATGCAAAGTGTATAGGTCTGGGCAGCTGAATGACAGTGCTGGTCTGAACTGCTGTAATGTGTTATGAGATGTTACAGTTGTGAAATTTTTTTCAAATACTGCTTTTGTTTTGAGTATGGTGCGTGTTTATCAAGTATTTACAATAAGTGATTACAGCCCTGTAAAATGGTCAAGTGAATCCTGTTAATGTTGCTGTGTGGAGGGAATCCAGTTGCGTTTGAGGCCACTTCCAAGGTTAAGTAGGCCTAATGAAAAAAGAGGGCAGGGGAACTCATCCACAAAACAAAGTAGTACTTCCCTGTTTGTATCTCAGATTTTAAAAAAACACGTGATTGTTTTATTTTGCTGTGATTCATCTGTAAAACAGAAGTGAAATTTTTTTGCCTTAGGTCATTTAACAGTGTTTACTTTGAACCAGAGTTACTGCGATGCTTGTTGTACTTGTGAAAAATGTGTATGAGTCACTTTCTTATGGCTTGCTTTTAATAATAACAACGAGCTGTGTTTTCCTTAATTTAAATAGTTGGCATTGTTTACATGTAGGACTCAGTAAAGCCAAGAGCTTTTTATATCCTATATGAGTACTCAGAGAGCAGTTTCTGGAAAGGCGGTAATCAAAAGCTGGAAGTTTGTCTCCTATTGAAGTAACTTTTTTTAGGCTTTTTTTAATGTGACATGTGCTGAATGCTAGACTGAATTCAAGTGTGGCTATATCTGACTTCTGTGTGTCTGAAGCCAGTCTAAGATAGCTTGACAATGTAGGATTAAACCAAATGTATTAAATGAATGCCATACAAGATAATTCCAACATAAAAATGAATTGTTTTCTAAAATTAGTTTAAGAAATCAAAGTGGTGGTTTGGCTTGGTTTTTATGAGGGGGTGCATGAGAGCTTTACAAAGCATTAGAAATTTTTATTTACTTTTATTTTTATTTACTAAAGTCTAGTGGTGTGGGTTTTTTAAGGCCATATAAAGAAAATACCTTCAGATTTTCTTAATAATTTTTTTTCTCTACTAGTTACTGTTTTCTAGTTTGCAGGTGACATGACACTGGATTCCAGTAACTTCAGTGTAAAATCAGGTTATTGAAACTGGATTGATTTTGCTCTGCAGTCTGTTTCCCACTCAAGGGAAAGGAGTTGGAGAATAAAGATATAATAGAACAGGCTTAAAAGAAGAAATAATAGATAATTGTTTGACATATAGCTGGAGTGGAAAGAAATGGACAATATTAGGTTCACATTTTTTTGATGTCCCAGACACCCTTGGTTTCCCTTGATTTATTACTCTTAGGAAAATGAAATCCCTATTGTAAAACGGCATTGAACATTGCAGGTTAAAATTATTAGGCATTAATGGTACAACTTGGATCTGAGGTTTTATCTTCTTGGATCTTTGCCAGCTGAACTGTTTGTTTTAGCAAGGCAAAACAAGAAGGGGACTGCTGTCAAGCCAAGTCAACACATGTAGAAAACAGGCAGCATAGGGTTTTGGTAATCCTTAGGTCCTCTACATACTCAAAAATGAATTTTGTTTCTTGGTCAATTCTTCCATCCCTAGCCCAGAAATTCAATGACGGTTAGAAAAATTTATTTCTTTCTTTGCCAAGTGTATGGGTGTTTAAAGGGGTGGTAAAGAGTAGTCGGTTTAAACAAGGACTCAGTGCAAGTGAGCCTGCAGCGGTGATGAATGTGGTGCTTATGATGCTATTCAGTTTCACAGGATTTGATTCAAGTGTTACTGTTTCTCCTACTTGTGTTGCATCTAAAATACTTTGTCCTTGGACTATTCCCCCTTCTTTCCCCTGCCATGCAAACTTTGTCAGAGTTTGCAGGCTTCACTTTCAGGTGTAGTCTTTCATACTTCCTTTTCATGGATGGGTAAACAAGTTTCACTGAATAGTCTAATTTGTCCTGTTTTATTGTGTTTCAGCTACTACTCCTTGGTTTGAGTCTTACAGAGAGTGCTTTCTTCAGTCCATGCCTGCATCTGATCACGAATTCTTAAACCACTATGTTGCATGTATCCTTTGAATGTTACAGACCCCTCCAGGGAAGGCTGTTACAAAATGTAATGTAGGAGACACTGAAATTTTTGCAGTACCTCTTTCACAATTATGATTTGAAGCCTATATATATTTCCACTATGTCTGACTACACAGACTGATTTCATAAGACTGTCAGGGTTTTCTTTGTGACTGCTTGGCCTGAGTTTTTTTGTAGTGTTTGTACTGAGGTTTTTTCCCCTTCTCCACACACTCTTTTTATGTCAAAGTGAGCTCAAAGGCAATACCTGTAAATGAAACTCCATCATCCTAAGACACTTTCTGCTGTAGCTCTTTAGGTATCTCTTGTCCGTCCCTTATCTACATCAGAGGAATGTGTGTTTGGGATACATCTGCTGCTTTTTAATAGCTTTTTGTAAGCAGATGGAGTGGTGGAGGTTGGGGAGATGATGTTTTGGAAGTTTGGTGAACTTTGAGCTATGCTGGATAAAAAGAAGTCTGGAAAGATTGGAACAATGCCTGAATGCTTTCCCTTTTTTTTTTTTTTTTTTTTTTAAACCAAAGCTTAGGCACAATTTGCTTGTCTACAGGGAAATTGAAAATAATCACTGTTTTGTGATGTAGCTGATGTTAAGCTTTACAGTAATTATGATTCTGCAGATTTTATGATACTCTGTTCCTAATTCTGTCTTGAACATTATAATTTCAGTATAGAGGAAAGGTATTATAATGGCCACACCTGTGCAGAATTCACTTTGCAAAATACTGATTCTAGATTCTGAATTTTAATAACATTTAAAGTATAACTTTGCTTTTTGGCTTCTCTGAAGTAGTGTCTTTTGGTTTGGTGAGTAGATGTAGCAGAGTGGGCTTATTAATGATTGTGTAGATGCATTGGAGTAAAAATCTGAGCACTTCTGCTTTTTACCCAGGCGGTGTTGCTGTGTTTATGAATGCTGGTCATCACTGTTGTTCAGGTGATAACTTAAAGCCCCAACTCTCCTTGGAAGTTGAAAGCTAAAATACAGTGGGGATAAATTTCAGATACATGTTTGCTATGAACATCTGGTTTCTATCTAAAATCTTAAATTAGCTATCATGTAGCAGCTTCAACTTAGATTCACTGCCAGAATTGGAGCAAACTCCTGTTGCATCTCATTTTACAGATGTTAGTTAACTGATTCTTTTTTGTTGAGAGTAAGGCCAGATTCTAATTGCATGTACTTTTGTGGTAGTATGTTTTATATGCCTAAGTATTGTACTCATCTGTTCTATTTTATACACTTCCTATTTTATTTTATGGTCAGTGGTTATACTTGTGTTCTTTGGGTATATGTCCTTAATGAATTCAGGTATGCTGGTAGTTTCTTCTACTGAACCTGACCCTGTGGAGCAGTTCCTGAAGCTGTCCCAAGAACAACATCGGATTCAGCACAGTAGTGAATATTCATATCCCAAGTGGTTTATACCAAACACACTCAAATATTATGTGTTACTGCATGATGTAAGCACAGGAGAAGAACAAAGGTGGGTCATCTGCCTTCAGTGAGCTTACACTGAGCTCTTTGACCAAAGTGTTCGTGTTGATAAATTCTGTTGAGATTAGACATGCAACAGGATCCATTAGCCAGTGTGCTATTATCAAGGCAGATGTTTGAAAGTATTATTTTTAGATCTTCTTCTTGTGTTCATGTAAAATGAAGTTAATCAGTCCCAGCTCTTGGGGTAGGTGCTTTCTTGGGTAGCTTTCTGAACTAATTCTCAAATATTTTCAGTTTTACTCTTGCATAACAGATTGTTTTAAAAATAGGAGAATTTTCCTTTTAAGCACTATGGATAATAGTGTAAAATAGTTTGTTTGATATCAAGACAGGATAAGTGTTGTTTTACTGTTTCAGAGCTGACTCCATTTATGAAGAGATGAAACAGAGATATGGAACTCAGGGTTGCTATTTGCTGAAAATAAATTCTCGGGTGTCGAACAGAGGAGCAGACGAACAGATACCAGATCCTTGGAGTCAGTACCTTCAGAAAAACACTATCCAGAACCAGGTATTACCGTATGCTAAAACCAGATTTTACTGTGCTTATTAAAGTCCTTTTTAATTGCGCTAAGTTTCACCTTAGTGTTATGTATGTGCTTCTACAGAATAAGTAGGCAGTCCAGACACTTCTGACACAGATGAGGCTTTTTGTGAGGGCATAAGATGAGTCCTTACTGCTCCTTGACAGTAAGGAGCACTGAAATACTAGACTGTCTGAAATTGACAGGAGCACAGAAATAATAGACAATAAATAGGAAATAATAAGAGCTGTAAGAGGAAGTAACCTCAGAAGTGTCCTGTTCTACCTTCATTTTTATTTGTCTTTCTCAGGCTTAAAGTTTTTTTCCTGGGTCTTCTGTACTCCACTAAATAATCTGGGTGTGTTGTTTTGTGGGAGTATGTGTGGTTTTTGTGATAACTTCTTGTGGTCTGTTCTAGTCTGGTCTGTCATCTGCTAAAATTGCAAGGGATAGTGTGTTTTGAGTTTGCCATAAATATCTGTATTTTTTGCTTTAGAAGCAAAAATACTCTTTTTTGAGTTTGCTTTTGACTGACTTGCAATTATAACTCCTTATGATTAAAAGGTTTCTGGAATTGTATTTCTTTACCAAATGCAGCTGTCTGTTTTAGGTAGCCATTCTCAGCATCAGCTGCTACTGAAAAGTCAAAATATTCCCTATTCTATAAGCTAAGAGGACCAGTGAGTTCTAGTCCACCATAAACTAATCAGATATTTTTATTTTTTTCAGTACCATGTCAATTGTGTAATATAGATCTTTGTGTGGGTAAGCTTACTCAGGAACTGCTTTAGGGAATATATTTTTGCTGCTGTAGGCATTGGTGTGCAAGAGCTGGAGTTACTTTGGTTGACAGGGAAGCCAGTTGAGCAAGTTAGAAGGTACTTGCTTCGTTTGGTGAATATAAGTTTTGTCTTTAAAACAGTTTCTTAAAGCCACAGAAACTACTTAGAGAAATTAATACTTATGAACAAACATGCTGCTGTAGTAATTCAGTTAACTTACTGAAGTTGATAACTACTGTTTAATGACTTTTGTATGTGGTTGAGTATTCTTAAAGTTCTGACTTTTTTTCCCCTCTTTTCTGGCAGGATTCCTATGAAGATTATACTGCTGTTTCAAACAAGAATACTGATCACTTGATATCAGATGGCACAGACAGTGAAATTAAAGGTATTTTTGTAACTTTATGAAAACCTTGATCTTATAGCATTTACACAACTGTCTTTTGTCTTGGACAGTATTTAATTAGATGGTCTATTAGGCAAATCAGAGTAATAGTTTTTTAAATGCTTTAAGTGTCCTCAAAGAAAAATGCTGTGGTACTGAACTACTGGATTGGTGACATCTCCTTAATGAGATGGATAATGATATACTGGGCTCATATTTTGTAAGTCTAAGCATATTGTCTGCAAACTCTGATAATCAGTGAAAATAGCATAGGATTAAATGGTCAATTTTCATAATAATGAAGGTTTTGGCTTGTGTGCTTTGCTATAACTTGGAAGCTGGGGTTTTGGAGTTTTTTTTTGTCCTTGGTTTTGGTATTAAATCTTTAAATGTCAAGGAAGTGTTTAGTTTATTAAGTTGTTTGGAAACACTTGCCTTGGAACTCAGCTTGTGAATGGGAGAGGGTAGTAAATGAAATAGAGTGCAAATTATTGCACCCTTAAAAACAATTAAGATAGCTGTGTAGGATTCATATGAGAAGCATCCCCAAATAGGGAACAAGAGAGGTACCCTGCATTGCCTGGCCTGCCTCATCCCAGATCCTTCATATCTCACTTGAAAGGCGTGTGGAGACCTAGCATGTGTAGGAGACCCTATAGTTGCCATCTTTGTAAGGCCTTGCAGCCCAAATGTAGTCTGGGAGCTGCCAATTGAACTTTACAAACTCAGGATTACATTTCTTGAGTAAAATCCATTGAAGATTTGTTTTCACAGCTCAGCTTTGCTTGGTGCCAGATAGGGCAAGCTGATTTTCTTATAAATAAGAGAACTGCTTAAGTCTTAGAGTGAAGCAGTGTCTCAGTCTATTTCAGAGAGCTAAACACAATAGTAGTCAGCAGCCCTTCTTATTGAAAAAAGAGGACTTTGGAGGAAATTGTTTTACATCATAATTGCTTGGAAGGACATGGAAAATTAGGTTTGTTTTGTTTTTTTTTAACCCTAAAACATAAGCAGAAAAAAAAGAGAATGGACCCAATGGAGCAACTGTGGTAATTGCTGCAATCCCAACTTTGATGAATGCTTTCTTTTGATTTTAATGTTTCCTAAGTTTTCCTTCAAAGTTGTTAATAGTAGTTAGCATACTGGAAGATTTTCTTGAGAACCAAAACTGTACATATTTAGTCATGTTGTACTTCTTGAGATTCCCTGAACCTTCTGAGAATTGCAGGAGTGATGCCATACTCAGTGCTCTGCTGCTGCTTGCTCAGCATTGATCTGTAGTGCAGAACAGTTGGTGAATTGCTTTGCTTTCCAGAGTTCTGAGTAAGGAAAGCTTTGGAGTAGGTTAGTAAAAATGACCTTTAAAACCCAAAATATTTAAGTAGCTTTATACTTACTGGAGCTTTTATTTCAATCTTTCAACAGATGGCTTGTCAAATAACTTTAAGACTCACCCCCTTCAACTGGATCATCCCAGTGGCAGTTTGGATAGCACTGATTACATGAAGGCTTCTACATCACTTCAAGACTCAAAGAAGTCAAATTCTGGGACCCCTCATGGTGCTTGTTTAACTCTCACAGATCACGATCGAATTAGACAGTTCATACAGGAATTCACATTTCGGGGACTTTTGCCACACATAGAGAAAACAATTCGACAGCTCAATGATCAGGTCAGTTTACCCTTAAAAACACTTTGTGCTATAATAAGGAAAAATGGTTGGGGTATAAATCCAGATATCCAGAAATCTGTTTTGACAGTATTACTTCCTTCTGTATCTAACAATTCAACAGTCTTGCTGAAAACTGTTAGTAGATTTAAGAGAAATAACTGAAGTTTTCTCATTATTGCTTAATTTGTCTTTTAAAAAAACGAGAACTAGTTTGTATAAACAGCTCCAGTGCAGGGTGGCTTCTTGGTGAAAGCCTGTGTGAACTGTTTTCAGGGAAATCTGTTGAATCTTAATAGTCTATGCTTTTGGATGATTCTGGCATGGGGAACAAAACAGACTTAGTGTTTCAACATCAGAATACACAAGTAAATTTAATAAATTTGTTTAATCAATAGTCATCTGCAAAAAAAACTGTATCCTTCAATTGCTACTTGACACGGAAGAAATGCAGGGACACTCTGAACCATGTAATTCTGCTGATTTTAGCAGTTTTTGCAGCTGAATATGCTTCTCTCAGACTAGGATTTTTTGAAAGTGGGATTAATATCATGCCAATATTCAGTCAAGGTCATGCGTTCAAGTATTTGCATCACAGTGAAGTACTTTATTTTGCAAATAGTCTAGATTTTAGGTTGGACCACTACCCAAAATCAGGTATTCTAATTATTTAGAATTTAGTTTTCAAACAGATGTACCAAATATTCAAGGTCTTAAGATGGATGTTTCCCCAGTTTACAGAAAGAATAGTGAAACCCAGCTGTCTGAGATAAAATAAACATATGAATTATGAATATATGCATATAAATATATTAACTTCTGTCTCAGTGTCAGAGATTAATTCTAAGAAAGTGTGTTCTTAGTTATTTTACTCCTTTTATTTATTTCTGTTTTATGGAAGAAAATTAATTCACGAAGCCATAAGGAAGCTTGGCTTTTTATAGTAGTTTAACTTGCATCTCTTGCAATGTAGTGCTCTAATTCAGTGTCTTTCTCCAGTTAATATCCAGGAAAGGCTTGAGTCGATCACTGTTTTTTGCTACTAAAAAATGGTTTAGTGGCAGCAAGGTTCCAGAGAAAAGTATAAATGAGCTCAAGAATACTTCTGGTTTGCTGTAAGTAATCTCAGTCCTTAATTTTAGTTCTAAACTGCAAATGTAGCCTTTTTAGGGGTGGGAGGGAAAGCATGTGTTTGTTTGATGATGTTCTGCAAAGTGAACTAAACCAGCAATGTTGTGAATGACTTCAGTTAGAAAAATCATGAAAAGTACTGTGCCTGAATATGTACAATAAAGGAGTAGCAGAACTTGAAGGGGAAAAAATAGACTGTTTGCAGAGTCATCTGCCTGCTCTATTTACAATGAAGCCTTCTAAGTTAATATGAACACATGATTTTAAGAGTAATAGTCATAAAAAGAAGCTATGGTTTGTCATGAGGGATTTTTTAAAAAATTGTACAAGCTTTTTCACCTGTCATTACAGCCAAACCCCATGTATAGGTGTTTTTGCTTATGTAACTATGCAATTTGTTCCAGCAGAGTATTGAATATTGTATATTGTATTGCTTTTACAAGGTGTTCAAGAGCTAAACTAAAGGGAATTTCATACTTGGTGCACGTGTGTCTTAGTATGAACTAAAACCAGGTTTTAAGTGTTACCGAAATACTAATTCTGTATGATTTCTGTATAATCATGAAGAACACTCTTCAACTGTCTTTACCACAGAAGTCTAAATAATTTTGGTCATTGTCTAGTCAAGGTTAATGTCCTTGACATGCACATACAGTTTCAAATGTCTGTGTTGCGTGTCTTTGGATTCATAATCAAAATGTTGCTAATTCCAGCTTTCTGTTTTGAACTTGTAAGCATAGTTCACTTCCTACAGCATTTGACATACAAGTGTTTGTGAAAATGTATTTGATTATCACTGAAGGGAATCATATATATTGGATTAACTAAAAATCAGATTGATGCTTGCAGAGGAAAGGATCTTGCACAGTGTTTTGGCATAAGCATAGTTTTTAGTGGACTGACTTCTTTCAAGAGAAATGTGGAGAAATAACTTACAGCCAAGTCATCAGTCAAAGTCTTTTTTTCCTTCTCATATGGCTCTGCTTAGCTCTAATGTTTAATCTGATTGAGCAGTTTCAGTGTTAGTTACAAACTCCATTCAGTATTTCTTGGCTAAGCCGAGTGTGTGCTTTGAATGTCACTGGAACAGTGAATCTTGCTAGTCAGAAAGTAGGATGTGAAACCAAGTTAGGTGTGGTGGCAATGAAGCAGATTCCCTTTTCTTGGCTGTTTTGGGGCAAGGCTGAGAGAGGATGACTTTGAATTTAAATATTTGTATTTATAGGTATCCACCAGAAGCGCCAGAGCTTCAAATCCGGAAGATGGCAGACTTGTGCTTTTTGGTGCAACACTATGAACTTGCATATAGCTGTTACCATACAGCGAAGAAGGACTTCTTAAATGATCAGGCAATGCTTTATGCAGCTGGAGCGCTGGTTGGTACTTCACATAACATGAACATTCTGTGAACTTTTTCTAATAATCTCTAATATTTGTCTGAAGGTAACAAAATGCAATCTCTCTTCTCTACCTCCACATCTGTAAGGGTCTCCTCAAATCTGCTGCCTATCTTTAGGAAACACTAAGGTGTTGTAAAATCTATTTTCTGCTGTTATATGAAGGGAATAAAGCTATGAATAAAAACTGGAGAGTTTATTTTTAAAATATGGAAAGGAGAAAGCCCAAAATGCAACCTCCAGAACAATTGATCTTTAAACTGGTAACTCAAAGCCAGATATAAAATAGCTTTATAGTATCTCTTTTAGACTTAGGCAAATACTTATTTGCCAGAAATTCAAGACTCTGTCACTATAAATATGGTATTGTACCTGTTTTCAGGTGACTTAACTTCAAGGCTATACTTTGAATATGTCACTACTGAATTTCACTCTAAACACATACTCATTCATAATTTCCTCCTAAGAATGAAGGTATTTATGACTAAAGTAATTTTCATCCAGATAAATGGGAGTACCAGAGGAAATAGTAATTTTATAAATTTTTAGAAGGTATGTATTGTAAACTTTAGTCTGGTTAACTTGCTAATATTCTAAACTCTGCTTCATAGAGCCATGGAAGCATTATTGTGCATCTTTGCATCCTGATTAAAACTTTTACTTAAATGTCTATTTTTACAGTTCAGAAAGTTGCTCTGCATTTGGATAATCTGAATTAGCAGAATATTAAGAAATCTTAATTTCCAAATGAATGGAAGCAGTCTTAATTACGAATTTGTCTTAGTGTTTACTTTCTGCAGAAAATCTTTGCTAAAATATTTTCAATCCACGAGAAAAGAAGTAAAATTTCAGACTGCATGTTTACTAGCTTCCTTGGAAGCTGATAATGTAATTTCATTTAAGCAAAACTCAAAAAAACAGACCTCATCTTAAAATACATGGTAGTGCTTCTTTGCAGGAACAATCTTCCTGATAATAGGAAGTTCTTTTGGATGCACTGAAATAATGCTTCTGCACAGTGTTGGGGGTACTGTCAGCTGCAAACACTTCTGTGTGTAACTGTCTGGCTAATTATAAGCAGAGCCATAAACAGGCTGTTGTATTAAACCTTTTATCAGTTACAGTGTATTGGATATTTTTATATGCCAGTAACTGATTAGATTAAGATCTTGAATCTAATAGCTATTGAAACATGTTCCTCAGTCATTTGAGGTTTATGATTTGTTGGAAAAACCTACATTGACTCCACTGAATTTCTCTTGTAGGAAATGGCAGCAGTATCAGCTTTTCTTCAGCCTGGAGCTCCTAGGCCATATCCTGCTCATTATATGGAGACAGCAATTCAGACTTATCGAGATATCTGCAAGTATGTTGTTTACTTTTGTACTGATCTTTGTACAGTGAAAGATCTGGTGGCTTAACTTTCTTGCCCAGCACAGTAATAGTGCCAGATGATCACAGAATGATGGTAACATTTTAAGGAGTAAGATAAACTAACATAACTAGGATAACATGAAAGGAGATCTGGGCTCTTCTTTACAGAGTGCTTATTGAACTTGTGTATTGAATTCACATGGTAGATTTTTAGGTCGTGGGGTGGCTGCAAGGGAGGTTTCTGTGAGAAGACAGCAGGAGCTGCCTGTGGCAGAATCAGTTTTCACTCATCTCCAAAATGAACCTGCTGCTGCCTAAGCTGGCAGTGCTGCTGTTACCTCTGTGATAAAACATTTAAGAAAGGGTAAAAATAGCTGGGCAGCAGCTGTGAGAAAGGAGTGAGAAAATGAGAGAAATAGCCCTGCTGATACCAAGGTCAGGAGAATGTGGGGCTTCCCTGCAGCCTGTGGTGAAGACCATGCTGAAACAGATTTTCCCTTGCAGCTCATGGAGGTGCATGGGCAAGCAGGGATCTACCCTGTAGCCTGTCCCAGTGCCAGAGCGTTCAGGTGGATGTACCCTGAAGGTGGCTGTAGTCTGTATATAGTCTATGCCATGGCAGGTTGCTGTCAGGAGCTGTGGCCTGTGGTGAAACCACACTGAAACAGTTCCTGAAGGACTGTACACTGCAAAAAAGGATACATGCTGGAGCAATACTTGAAGAACTGCATCTGTGGGAGGGACCCCACACTGGAACAGGGGAGGAGGATGTGGAGGAAGAAACAGCAGAGGAGAAATTTTATGAAGTGACCACAGCTCTTTTTCCCTGTTCCCTTGCCCTCCTTGTGGGGAGGAGGAGGTAGAAGAATTCTGAGTGAACTTGAGCCTGAGAAGGAGGATTTGTCAGGAGAAGGTGTTTTATTTCTGCTTTTATTTATGACTGTGCTATTTGGTTATTAATTTTCAATAAATTAATTCAATCTTTCCCAAAACAAAACTTTTGCCCATCACTAAATGGTGAGTAATCTCCCTGTCCCTTTCTCGGCACATGAGGTTTTTAGTCTGATCTTCCCCTGTGATGCTGAGCAGGGGGTGTGACAGAGCAGCATGGTGGGCACTTGTACACAGGTACAACTTGCCAGTACAACTTACTTCTAGCTGTTGGACTTCTTGTTTATCAGATAATTTTATTTGGTACTCTTACAAATACAATACTGTTTTAAAAATGCTCTCCAGCCTTGACTTTTATAAAGCTCCTGTTATAGTTGGATTGGACACTTAATGTGTTAATCTGTATGTGGTTGTTTTGTGGGGAGTGAACTTTCATATATTTTGCTTTAAGAAGAATAAGCAACAGAACCTCAGTCTGATGCTGTGTGTGGAAAATCAGTAAGATTTGAGTTCTCTGAGGTTTATTTTGATAAATATTTATTAATACGTGCATGTTTTTACTTTAGGAACATGGTTCTGGCTGAACGCTGTGTACTGCTTAGTGCTGAAATCTTAAAAAGTCAAAGCAAATATTCAGAGGCAGCTGCTCTTCTGATTCGTTTGACCAGTGAGGTAAAACTTAGTAGCTTTTTCTGTTTCTGCCCTCTCACTATTTGTTTTCTTACCCAAACACTTCTAGGTTACCTTCTGATTTTTGTCCTACAATATTTTCTAGCCAAAGGTAGCAAATGAACAGGTATAAAGCATGAAGTGAAGAAAACTGTGTACACTGTAAGTGAAGGAACTAGTACAGTTATTATTTTTCTAGTCAAATGACTTGCTTGACTTCCTTAACCATACTAAATATATTATCTTTGGCTTTGTAACTAATTTTCCTTGACATCTACTTAGCTCTTGGATGGTGTAGCTTACAAACTCATGTGTTAAAATATTAGCATGGCTTGCCAGAGCCATAATGGATGCTATCCCATATATAATCAGAAGTTCTCTATAGTTTAAGCAACTAAGGCATTACTGTAGCTCAGCTGGTATGAATCATTAAAACCTTACTCTCTAAGTGAAAACCTGCACTTCATTAATTGGTGGAAATTAAGCATGGAATCAGTTTCTAACCCAGGAATTATCTTGCTTGAAAAGAAGTGACGAAAAATGTAATTCCAGTAATAGTGTAGCGTCTCCTTTAAAGTTTGGAGGGAAGTCTTAACTGGTGGTTCTGACTTCATGGGCAGCTGCACCAAATGTGATGCTTCTGAGAACTTCCTTGGACCACTTTAGCATGGAATAAATCTGTTTAGTTCTGTAATTTTCTTTCTTAGGTGTCTCTGTAGCTTCATTCTTTCCCTTTCAACTCAAGCTTGCTACCAATGTTTACAAGAGCAGCCTAAGATATTTAAGCAAGGAATTTAAATACTATTAGCTTTACACTGTCATTTTACAGCTTAAAATTGCACATAGTATACCTGTGGAGCATTTTGGTAGTTGCAAGGAAAATCTTCACAGGATTCTATACTGGTGTCTCAGAGTATATTTGTAGTCAAGATACATACTTGAGCATCACTGATAGCATGGAGTTCAGCTGTGGTAAAATCAAGTAGATTCTATTTTGATTGATTAAAATAATATAGCTATATCTTGGCAGAAGAAGAGAAGGATATAATAGTGAGAAATTGCATATAAAGTAATCAATATGTTTGAAAGGTTCACATGATAAAAATTTACCAAGTTTCATTGCTCCCTGTATTTTTCAGTCATCTTGGTAGAGGTCTTGGTTTTTGGTTCTAGCCTTAATATCTGCAGGGGGAGGAAGAGGAAAAGGTGGGAGAGTGCTTCAGAGATAATGGTGTTTGAAACTGTAGCCTGAGTAATTGAAAAAGCAGAAAATACTTATTTTGTTACTCATACTGAAACAGGTTCATATATGCTTCACTGGAAGAAATAAGAATATGATGGTATTGAACACTATTGAAAAATACTTTTAGTCTTATTTTTATGTGCTTGCATATGTATATAATATTTGCATATAAAAGAATCTTCAACTTCACAGAACTCTTACAAGTTACTGTCCCTCTTAGCGTTAGAAGAAGACCACTGTTACCTTTATGGTTTTATTCAACTCAGGCTAATTCCTCTTTTTTCCTTTTAAACAGGATTCAGATCTTCGCAGTGCACTCCTGTTGGAGCAGGCAGCCCATTGTTTTATAAACATGAAAAGTCCCATGGTTAGAAAGTTTGCATTTCATATGATATTGGCTGGCCACAGATTTAGTAAAGCTGGGCAGGTAAGTATTATCTTTCCATGTGGAATATATGCCTGGTATTAGATACTTTGAAAAATATGTTAAGTGTGTCATTAGTCTGGAAAAAGATGCTTGGCTTCTGAGACTTCTGTGTTAGTCTGCAGTATTCTGTTCTGTAATCTTCTGACAATGATTTCTGGATTGATCACCCTAGCCTTTTACTTCTGTTTTTGAAGTAATGCTGAAGATCGCTGACTTGAAACTTAAGTGATGTGTGTTTTAATTTCTGGGTCTCATTTTATACACAGTAATTTTGCTTTTTTGGGCAAAGGAATATTTTTACTCTTGAGATAAGAGTGAATTGCAGGAGATAATTATTTGTTAAACTCGGCTTATTAGAATAATAGCAAAATTTAGATCTTTGTTTTTCCTGGTGACTTAAATACATGTTCTTTATTGGAGGTGCAGGTGCATGAACAGTTACTACATGACAAACCAAAACATCTCTTTGGCTGTTAGACTTAAGTGGCAGTTAAAGCAATACAGATCAGATTGTTTTTACTCCCATTCACATTCCTTTGGAGGCAGCTCTAACGGTGGTAGATGAACTTTTTTGGACAGAACTTTTGTGCTTTGTTTCTGCGTTAGTTGTGTGATCTATTTTGTAAAGATAGCTTGTGCTTGATTCCTGCTGAGGTTGGTATTGCAAGACAATAATACAGGAGAACTAAGGTATCAAATTCTGTTTGGATCAAAGCCCTGTGGTCTTGGCTGGGGATTTTCTCCCACCCTACCCAATCTTAGTCTCACTGTTCTGGTAAGGACTGAAAAAAGTATTTTTGCATTGTTGGCTTCTGTGATGTGAGGAATAGTAGGAGTACTTCACCTCCTCCTTGGTCTTCTTCGTGCAACAGTTTTCCTGTCTGTTGTTATGACAGAATAGTACTGACAGGAAGCTATTGATCAGTTTTTCATGCATTCATTCTTTTATATCCTGTTCCTTTGTCTGGGAAAGTGAATGCATTTTGTAAAGTTTTGACTTTGTGTAACAGCTCTTTGTTATTTGTGTCTAATATTTGTAGGGATTCTGGGTTCCAATAAGTACTTTTTCAGTGTTACAGGAAATGTAGCTATTTTATTTTTCCTTAGAGGTATGCTACTGAAAATGCTACTGAAGGGAAGTCAGCCAGGCTGTTTAGCTGAGACCATAATACTATATTTTAAAGTGTCACTAGTATGTGCTCATGTTAAGGATTTACTGCTTGTACTCTTCTGTCATCACCATACCACTGTGAACGTATATTAGATTTTTTGCCCATTAGTGCTGTAAGTAAGGGAATGCTGTTACCATTTTTTAGAAGCTGAGACTTAGCTGTACAGTGAATGTCCATACAGTTGTTCAATACCTAGACTTGGGATTGAATGCCTGGATCCTGATGTATGTACAGGAAAGGAGCTACATAGCTGACTGGAATCAGGCCATCTATCTCCCAGTGGCTGATATGATGATTGGTAATTTTTCTTGTATGTAGGGCTGTGTTTTGTTGGTTTTCTTGGCGTGGATTTTTGTCCCAGATACATATTCTGAACAACAGTTGGCTGAAAGTATCACACTGAAAGTTCAGTTCGGGTGGAATGAGATGTATTAAATCTAGCTTATGTCCTGAGGCTTGGCAGTAGAGCTCTGTAGACTTTAGCAGTCAGTTGTAAAGGAACTTCAAACACTGTTTTAAAAGTAATCTTTTCTTATTTACTTTTCTAACTTACTGCCGGTTACTATAGTCTTTGAAAATGTGAACTTAATCTGGAGGCTACGCTCTGTAGTATAGGAACAAGAACTTCTGTCCTTAAATTAGTATTGACCAGATTCTGTGAGGCATAGTTCTGAAACATTACAGTTTGCAGTTTGCATGGTGGCAGGGATGTGGTAAAAAGTACTTTTCTGACTTATTGTTCAGTCTTCATAATGTTATGATTACAGTCAGTGGATAACGGGATAATTTGACAAATTACCTTTTTTCTTGCAGAAGAAACATGCCTTACGTTGCTACTGTCAAGCCATGCAGGTTTACAAAGGGAAGGGCTGGTCTCTTGCAGAAGACCACATTAATTTCACCATCGGTCGTCAGTCCTTTACGCTTCGGCAGCTGGACAATGCTGTGTCTGCCTTCAGGCATATTTTGATCAATGACAGTAAACAACCTCCAGCTCAGCAAGGAGCTTTTTTAAGAGAATATCTTTATGTCTATAAGGTAAATTACTTCCTTGTCTCTGTTTTTTGAGTAATAAGTAATTTTATTGCCACCAATTTTCTATTAAATCATTAAATTATTTTCTGTTTTATCTGCTTTGTTCCAGGGTTGGGTTTTTTTTTTTTTAAATCTAGTTGATGTGTTCAATTTTTTATTTCAGACTTCAAAAAACACACACATGCTGCATTTCATGTGTGTAGTACTTTCACAGATGGATATGAGTATGGGTTATTATCACACTAATGTATCTGTTTTTATTACAATAAAGTCTTCTTTTTGAGGGTCATAGCTGAATTGTAGTTGTGATAAGTATCATATATTTTTAGAGGAAACTGATCCGTTTTGATCAATTTATGATTTTGAGGGCTTTTGATAATACATGTTTAATAAAGACTAGGTAGCTCTGTCATTATCCGTATAGTGAATTTCATTCTTTAATAAGGATAGAACTTGATGGATCAAGTGACTCATTGAGTTGTGTTTAAGTTCATGGGTGATTCTGGATTGCAGTATAGCATATACATCATGGAGTGTTTAGTGCTGATATTGCCACACAGTATGCAGCCATGTAGATACTGTATTTTAAAGGTTATGAACAGATTTCTGTGTAAGTTATGGCAGACCTTACTCAAAGGCTGGTGTTTGAATCCACAGCTCAGCTTGGTGAGAGTCGTGTTTAATGGTGGTGAGATAGTAAATGTAATTTATCAAATTCTGAGTTAGAGAGTCAAGCTTTGCATCAAATAAAGCTTGTAACAGCAATACAACCATGGTAGTGATTAGATTTCAGGGTTAAAATAATTCTCCTTTTCCCATAAGGATTTCACAAACTTCAAACTCCTATTAAAGAAAAAAAAACTCTGTCAAACAGTTAATTGAAATTATTTATTCCATCTTAAAAGTACTCCCTGTTCAAACACTGAGTGTTTTTAACTTGGCTTCTTTATCATTCAACCATTGATAACATACATGACACTGTTTTCTTGCTCCTTTACTCCAGAATGCAACCCAGCTGTCACCTGATGGTCCCTTACCACAGCTTCCTTTACCATATATTAACAGCTCAGCAACTCGAGTTTTCTTTGGCCATGATCGACGACCAGCAGAAGGTTAGAAAATTTTAAGTAAACAGTTTCAAGTCCCTTTTTTAAGGAACCAAAATACATGCAGGAATTGGTGTCATTTAAAAGAAATCTGTCATTATGTAAAACTAAAGTGACTGGGTAACTTAAAAATATTTCAAAAGAAAAGCTTGAGCATAATATCTACTGGCTGGATGTTTTCAGACTTTCTGTGTAAATATGAAGTCTGTGTATGTGGTTGTGCAGACTGTCACTGTTTCTCACACTTGGAAAGCTTCAATGCAAGTCTGTAATGAACTTCATGAAAGGGATTATTATTGTTGTAGTAAATACAGGATGCTAGTGGCAATACTACAAATTAGCTGTACAGTTAACTTCCTCTAGGATGAAATATTTGAAATACTCTGATTCCTGAGTGTAAAGAAAGCTGAGTGGAAATTCTTATATAATCTAAGGCTGTACTGTGGGGTTGTAGTCCATCACAAAGTAAAAATTATCTGTAGCTTGAGTATACGATGTAAAAAATCTTGGAATGCTGTGGTATCCAAATTGAACTATGTTCAAATTATTCTCAGTGTTGTCGTCCATGTGTGTATTTCAAAATGTCCTGCAATTCAATTTAAAAATCAATTGTAGCATAAGAATTATAGTGACCTAGAACTTAAAATATTTTAAGACTAGTTAGTTACCAAACTGCCAGTGCAACCCTCGGATGCAGCTGTTGCACATCGCCATTCTCACCTTTAAGACCGTGTTTCTCTTCCCAGGTGAAAAGCAGGCAGCTACACACGTAAGCCTGGATCAGGAGTATGATTCGGAATCATCACAACAGTGGAAGGAGCTTGAGGAGCAGGTTGTGTCTGTGATAAATAAAGGAACAATACCTTCAAACTTTCAACCAACGCAGTTCTGTTTAAATCGCTACTCAGATAACTCCAAATTTCCGCTTGCTGTGATAGAAGGTAAAGTTAAGATTTTTACACTACAGAAATAAACTGAGTTAGATAAATTTGTATTAATATTTCCTGTCTTATTAGAGATTTGAACCAACATTTTTGTGCAAGTTGTTTGTATGTGAATACTTTGAGACAGCCTTCAGATTGTGATGGGGAAAGCCTGTTGTCATTATTTTCGTGCACTTTATTGATAGAACCAATAACTGTAGAAGTGTCCTTCCGAAACCCTTTGAAAGTTCCACTTCTTTTGACTGACCTTTCATTGCTGTGGAAGTTTCAACCTAAAGACTTCAGTGCAAAGCATGATGGAGAAACAAAAGAGCAGGTAAGGAAAGCTACCCTTTCTTCATCCTTTTCCAACCCAAACAACTGCAGGTACAGAGTATATATTGAGTATTCAAAATTCTGTAGTATGAAAACATTTAAGCATAAACATTAAACATGAAGGTTTAAGTGTAAACTAGAAAAAAAGGCAAGAAAAATAGTAGCTACTGAAATAATTTTTATATTATCTAGATTTTCCTAGATCTGTAGGGCACAAAGCAGCCAAGTTAGCAAAAAAATCTAATGTGTATTGTAAAGCTGAATGCAAAACAAAATACTTCCAAGATTTCATTGTATATATGCTATGTCTATTTTGAGTCACACTAGCCTTGACCTGCAAATATGAGTGTCAGTAGGTAGATTATCAAATATACCCTTTTCTTGTTTGAGTCCCTGTACATAGTGAAGTGTGTGTTCTGGAGAACTGTGCTCGTATAACATGGAAACATCTTACTATTTTGATTAAACGAGAAATGAACATTTATTGTATTAAAAATTAATGTTTTGAATACTTTAGATGAGCTGTTGTGCTACTATTTGACTTAGTACTTCAACTAATGCTGCCAAAAGCTCTGATGGACTTTATCACATCCAGATTTTAAAGGTTTTAATAGGTTCTAATACTGAATAGTACAGTAAATTCCTAAATAATTTGCTTTCCTGGCCAAAACATTGAAAACACAGTGATCTCTAAAGGTGCTGTAAGTATTTACCAGAGTTATAAACATGATTTCATGTAGTTTAAGTCTCAAGGCCTGCCATACACTTTCCCTTCTGTTCTGATATGAACTGCTGCTTTAATGGTGTGATAAATACTTCCGTGAATATCTGTGAAACAGACTGGGAATAGTTCCAATTTATAGTGCTAAATCTTAAATTTCTCTTAAATAAATGTTTACTGAGCTCTCAAGCTGCTTTTTTAATTCGTAAAAGCTGAGGAGCTGAGCATGCAGCACTTGCTTTTCCTAACTGTTTGGAAATTTGTATGATTTTTTTCCCTTGAGCAGTTTAGGAAGGGTATTGGAAATATTATTTATGGCACTTTCTCTGCCTAGGAGTGATAGTATCTAAAGAGTTGTTTCTTCTTTTCAGGGTACATGTGATGAAGATATGGTAGGAACTGAAGCAATAGCAGAATTTTTAATTAATAGTGAGGAGACAAAAGTGGTAAGTACTATACTTTGTTTTAAAAACAATGTTGAACTTAGTGTTCATTTCAGACTTGTTATGATCTGAACTTAACACTAAACTGACAGAACACATGACTGAATATTTTTTTGTATAATTCCAGTACCTCATGTATCTTACCACTTTGTATAAATGTGACAGGACCAGAGACAGTGGGCACAAGAGGCTACTCCTGAACATCAGGAAACATTTATAACTTCATTTATAACACTTACTTATTTTGTAAATGTGATGGTGCTTTAGCACTTGGCACAGGCTGCCCAGAGGGATTGTGGAGTATCCATCTTTGATATGTTCAGAGCCCTTTGGATGGTGTCTTGGCAGCTGGCTCTAGATGGCCCTGCTTGAGCAGGCAAGTTGGGCATGATGACCTCCAGAAGTCCATTCCAGCTTCAATCATTCTGTGATTCTGCCCCTGTTAATTGCAGTAAAAGTTAACTTTAAGGAATTTCTTCTAATGTAAGGAGCATTTCTCAGCTGTGAACTGGTTTGATGAATTCTGTGTATATGAAATTTTCAATCTAGTAAATGATTTATATTTATTGTTGCAGTTATAGCTGACACAGCTATAAAGTAAATGTAGCCTTGAGTGTGTTTAGCAATTGGACATTTAACTGTAATAATACTTCTTTCTAGTAGCAACAACAACAAAAATTTAACGTATCTCCACAGGCAAGACTAAAGCTCTTTCCCCATCAAACAGGGGAGCTACATATTCTGGGAGTCGTTTATAATCTTGGCAGTGTTCATGGTGCTGTGTCATTAGATGGAATAGATCCTTCTATTGGATTACAGACAGGTAAGTGTATTATTACGTTAAATTGTGTGTTTCTGGAAGGAGGAGACATGGCTTCTGCAGAGTAGAACTAAATTCTAGTGTCTAGTGTTTGACTATCATGATACAAGGCCTTCCATGAGGTAGGGATGTCGAAATAAGAAATAAGAGAAACAACTAAATGGGAAAAGAACAAATTGGCTGTTGTAAGAATCCCACGAGGAAGGATGCCAGATCAATGCGTTATTGCTCTTTTTAAATCTGATGAATTTTTGAAACCAGTAAAAAAATCAAAATGTAAATATTCCATCTCTGCCATGTTTACTCTATAACAACTTCCATGGACTCTCTTGCTTTTAATTTTTCTTCGACATCTTTTTGTGTTGTCAGCTTTCAACTTTTGTCTAAATGTTGCACTGAAGACCTTTTTATAGATTCCTAAATTTAAATTTGGCTGATAGCTTTTTTTTTTAGCATCTTGAATTCTCTTTACATTAATCAATTAATTGCATGCTACTTAATCCGTTTTGTTGTATCATTCATCTGAAACTGTCTCTTATGTGGAGAATTTAGTTGTTAGATGAAATGGAGATTAAAACATGTGAAAGTGTCTGAAAGACATAAAAGCTTGTTTAGAGGCTGGAAAACTTCTGAATAAAAACCATTTTGAGAGTGGTGGCTGTCTTTAAAGGAAATAATCCTCTAAGCGACTTTTCCAGCCTGGCAGAAATTGGGAAAGGAAATAATGCGTCAACTTTGTGCACTATGTCTGCTGCGTCCTTTCCACTTGTAGTCAAACTATTGAAGGGCAGAGTAAGTCCACAACAGTGGATAACTGGCTGTTGGAACTTGAGCTAGCCATGTGTCACGTGACTGTAAGCTTTGAATAGTTCTTTGGTGGTGGTGCTGCTTAATCAATGAACACCGCATGGGCCCAATAACAAAAATTAACTTTTGAGATTCGATTGGGAGCTTTGGATCATTTCTTAGAGACAAAGTCAGGAATTACTTTAAAAAACCCAACTAAACAAAAGTTCTAAAAATATTTTCAGGAAAGTTTGTTTCCAATGGGTTATCTGTACGAGGACGACAAGATTTAGAAATCCAAGGACCTCGACTTAATAACACAAAAGAGGAAAAAACATCAATTAAATATGGACCTGATCGACGTTTAGATCCCATTATTACAGAAGAAATGCCTTTGTTAGAGGTATGTAGCTACTTCCTGTTGGCAGTTTAGAGAAAATAACTGAATGCACTTTATAAATGTAATTCTAACAATACCTAAATCTTTCCAGGTAATTTCTGATCTGTCAGTGACAAACTTGTGTGGGTTTTTTTCAATTAAAACTTGAAACCTCAAAATTAGTATCCTTCTGAAATTGCTATATTCCCTTTAGAATTTTAGTTAGCAACAGCTTTGGTAGCCAGATTTTAGGGTAAATGGGGGACAGGCAAAGAAACTTTCTTCTGTTTGCTTGCCATTCATCTAGAAAAGTTATTCCAGCTGGTTAATTAAAATACAGTGCTTTTCTTTTCTAGGGTTATTAAAATGGTCTGGGTAACTGGTTAATGACAGGGGCCTTTAGAGTGGGATGGATCAGCTAGAAGGGACTACAGGGATCATCCAGTCCAGCTGCCTGACCAAGTTACAGTATGTTAATGGCTTTGTCTAAATGCCTCTTGAACAGTGTCAAGCTTGGGGCATGGACCACCTCTCTAGAAAGCCATTTCACTGTTTGTCCACCCTCTCCATACAGAAATGCATCTTATTGTTCAGTCTAAACATCCCCTGGTACAGCTTTGAGCCATTTCCACATGTCTGATCACTGGATTTCAGGATGAAGAGATCTGCACCTCCCTCTTCACTTCCCCATAAGAAGCTCTAGGCAGCAACATAGTTTGTGTTAGTGATTGTTTTCCTGGCATTCCCAGCTTGGTTCAGTGTTCAGGTTTTTATTTTCTCCTTTTCTCTCCCATGCAGGTGTTCTTTATAAATTTTCCTACAGGGCTTCTCTGTGGAGAAATCAGAAAAGCATATGTAGAATTTGTGAACGTAAGCAAGTGTCCTCTTACTGCACTAAAGGTTGTGTCCAAGCATCCAGAATTTTTCACTTTTGGTGGAAATACTGCTGTTTTAACACCACTAAGTCCTTCAGCCTCTGAGAACTGTAGTGCTTACAAGACTGTTGTGACAGATCCTACCTCTGTGCGAACAGCACTGCTGTCTTCAGCTTCTTCTGCAGACTTTGGGGTTGGCACGGGAGGTTCACCTGAAGTAATACAGGTTCCACTTCCTGATGCTGTTCTTCTTCCTGGGGCTTCAGTGCAGCTGCCAATGTGGTTACGGGGACCAGATGAAGAAGGTGTTCATGAAATTAACTTCTTGTTTTACTATGAAGGTATTAAAAAGCACTCAAAAATGTGGTAAGTTCTTCTAATCTACCTTTTGTGTCATACTTATTAAACACATTAGATTCTGTGATTCTGTGATTGTAATGGTAAAAGTAAATATTACTGAATTTCTCTCATTCACTGTGATGACGTGAAAATGGCCTGTTATCTGCTCTTCTAAGCAATATTTTTTCCACTATATGATCTAATTTCCGTAGGAAATTGTATAGCCTATGCCTTTGTATAGGCTTTTATTGAAGTAGTAAATGCTAAAATTATTAAAATACTAAATTATTAAAATAAATTAATAGAAGGAGGGTTAATGGAATTAAACCAACTTTTGTTTGTATTTAGTTTGTCTGGAACTAATGTTCTGAAGTATAGGCCGAAAAATCATAACCTAATTTGTTTCTACATTTTATAAAACAAAATCTTGTCTACCTTGAATGAAAGATTTTATTGTTAAAATTGGGTTAGTAATTGTGTTGTGATGAAGGATATTCTTTTTGGAGGGGTTAAATATGAAGTTTGACTACCATGCTGTTGTATAGCTCTTTTTTGGACCATCTTGAGAGAGTCCACAGTCAAGTTTGACACAACAAGCTAAAACAGCCCCAAGAAATTCATTCACCACTTCCTGTGGGCAGGCAGGTTTTCAGAAAAGGGGGGCTCCATCATGTTTAATGATTACTTGGGAAGACACATCATCAGGCCCTGCTTTCTCCTTCTCCCTATTTTTATTGCTGAGCATAACACCATATGGTATGGAATATCCCGTTGGTCAGTTGGGGGTCAGCTGTCCCAGTGTGTCCCCTCCCACCCTTTTGTGCAACCCCAGCGTGCTTGATGATGGGGTGTGGAGCAGAAAAGGCCTTGATCCTGTGCAAGCCCTTCTCAGCAATGACAAAAACATTCCTGTGTCAACATTATTTCTGGCACAAATCCAAAACATGGCAACTTAACCAGCTACTGTGAAGAAAATTAACTATCCTAGCCTAAACCTGTACACTTGATGTCTGTACCATGGTTACTTCAGATAAGCTCTAGTAAGGTGGACTGAATGTATTATTGTGGCTGAAGCTTGTTTTCTAGGCTAGTTCTGAGAGAGAAACAAATTTCATGTGCTGTGAGACTGGTTGTGGTGTAAACCAAAGCAGAGTAAGTTGAAGATGGTTGAGAGAATGGATCAGTAGCATATTCTCAAAACTGAAGTCATGCAAATGCACCCTTGGTTTAGATTTTTCTGTAGCTTCTGACATATCAAAGTTAGCATTTCATCTGGCTCTAAGCTAGTATGTAGGAATAAGGAATTTGTCCCCTTACAACTCATAGTATTCAGAAACAGAGGTACTTGAGAGATGGAGGAGGGTTGTTTGAGTAATGTACTTGTTCTTTACTGTACTGAGGTTTTGAGGGGAACTTAAAGAACTGCTCCGGTTTAACAGGGCTCTTTGTAGACTGAGGATAGCTTTTAAGTGTTCAAAAATTATGTAATTTGTGCCACTTGAAAGCTATACAGATATCTGTATATCTGAATATTAACTGCAAAACTTAAAAGTTTCTTCTGTAGTTATGATATTGTGAAGTAGAGTTTAGGAAGCCACTTTTTCCCTCCCAAAACCAAGTGTCACATGATATTTCAACATATTTAGTAGGTAATGTGTATCAGACTTTTACATGCCTCTAAAATGTTTCCAAGTGGAAGTTATGGTAACTAAAAGCTTCTACATAGGAAAAGCTCATATGTCTTGATGGTGTCTATGAATGGAATTGTAAAGATTAATTCATTCTTAGAAAAGCAGGAATATATCACAAAGGGACTGCTGTCCTGGAGGTTGAGCATGCCTAGAAATAGGCAGGGTAGCTGTGGTTTGATTCTCTTTTTATATTGTCTTTTCAGGGAAGTTTATTGAATGCAGTGGTATTCTAAGTGCTTTTTAGTAAATATTTATGGCAAGAGATGTGACTAAGTAATGGTCTTTCTCTGACTTACTCAGAAACTGTTTTCCAGAGTATTTGGTGGCATTAAATAACTTAATGATATCTGTGTGCCAATACATGTCTGTTCACTTTCACTCTGCCAGTTGTCTTACATCTGAAACATTTCTGAAGTGTTTTTCCTCATGGTATCACCTGAACCTTTTTCTCCAATACTTCACACTGCCTGAGACTGTGTGTTTAAAGAGCACCTACGCATGCAGAAAGATGGTCAAAAATAAAGTAGGTTTGATAGGATATCTTCAGTGAAAAGTATATCTTTAGTTGGAATTAGCAAATTATCTAATGGTGTTAATATTGACAAACATAAAAGCTAAATTTCTTGATGTCATGTTCTGGGCAGTCCTGGTTGTTCAAAATGTTGTCTTTTTTTTTTTTTTTTCTCTTTTCTCTCCTCCGTTTCCTAGTCACAGAGTATTAAGGCACACTGCAGTTATTTGTACCAGTCGGTCTCTGCACGTTCGGGCTACTGTCTGCAGAAGTAATGCACTTGGGGATGAAGAAGGCAGAGGGGACAACATGTTGCTCTTTGTGGATGTGGAAAATATCAATACTGTAAGTTCTTATTTGTATTAATAGTAATAGTACTGTCCTGAAGCTCAGCAGATATGAACCAAGACTCAAGTTTTTCTACAGTAACTTTGCAAACAAAAAAAGAAATAAACCTTGCATATTTGATCATTCAGTTACTGTAGGAAAGAGTATTAATGTGAAGTTATATCCTAACTCTCTGGAAGTCTCCTATACTAATCATAATGCAAGACTATAGTTCATAGTCTTTTAAGGAAGATTTATTCCAAATTGATGAGCTTCCAAGGTTGTCTAATTCAGAACTGCGTCCCCTTTCAGTGAAAACACTGGTAGAATTAGTGGTAATGTCAAAGTTAGAATTTAAGCTCCAATTTGAAGTAAGTTTCTCTGTTTACATTTATCACCAAACTATAAAGACATTTTTACTGATACAATCCAAATACGGATATGTCTGTTGACTTACTAAAGCAGATGAAAATACTCAGTTTTTCAAATCATGCTAATTTAAATTTACTCATTTTTTTTGGTAAAGCTGCTCCCATTTTTTCAATCACAAAGCAAGGTAACTGAACTGAATGTTCGTAGAATTCAAACACTTAGTTGGTAATGGAACCACTGAGTTGATTTATTGTTTTCTTTTAAAGATGTGAATACTGTTTTTTTTCTTCACTTACTGAATATTGTCCACTCCTTTAAGGAGGGAGGAATGTTTTTATGAAGGACTTACCAAGTTAACAGTGTGAGGCTTATTTTTCCACTACCACCTCACTCTTTACAAGAAAGGAAGCCAACTCCAAAAGCTGCATTTTATTGTCTATACATGTAAACCCAAAATATATCTTGAATTTCTAGGATTTATGATAAAGCAGTGCTCCTAAAATAATCCTACAAACCAAGTAGCCTTGTGGACAGTGTTCTGCATTGGAGTTAAAAAGCTTAGTTTTTGTTTAAGTTATTCTTAATCTAAAATACTAGTTTATGAGTCTTTTTCTGGGGGATCCTTGTTTCCTCTTTGTGTGGCTTTGATTACTGGAATTGGAAGTTGCTGTGATCTGGGACTGTTGCATTACTTTACAGTGGGTCTTAAATCTCTCCTTTTCTCTAAGTACTGTGTGTTACGAGTGGTGTGAATAATGAGTTAATGTAGATTCTAACAGTGCCACCTTGCAGTGAACACACTGTGCAATGTAGCACATCACAATTGCGATTGGTTTTCTTTGACATAACTTTTGTCTGTTCCATAGAGTGAGACGGGTGTTAAGGAATTTCATATAGTGCAAGTTTCAAGCAATAGCAAGCACTGGAAACTTCAAAAATCTGTTAACATCTCTGGAGACAAAGGTGTGTATCTTTATCACCAAAATGTTGGCAAGTCTAGCTTCTGACTGATAAAAACAGTTTAAAGAATCGTACAAGGAGCTGAATTTGGCTTTCAGAATAATTAGTTTCCAATAACTTTGTCCATTCCAAAAATACTAAAGCCCTTATTTTTTTATATTTCAAGAAATGTATATTTACAGATAACTTACTCAGATGTAATGAATTTTAAAAACAAGCTTAATTTGCAGGTAAATTATTTCTGTGATATAGAGAAATCCATGTGTGGTGTGGCTGATAACTTTCCTCCCAAGAAATATAGTTGTGTTGTGTGCTATTGCTGTGCCTGATTAGCTGTGCTTGTTGAATGTCATCAGTGTGTTTCCTGTTTGTGAATGTTCAAGACTTGTGACTTTTGTCTAAGGGACTCTGATTATACTGAGGGTGAAAAAAAATCTTGCCACCTTTTTTTTTTTCAGATACTAAACTGGCTAGCAGAGAGAGAGCGAAATTGTGTTTTAAAGCAGTGAGATGCAAAAACTCAGAAGGTAGGTTTTTTCCTGAATGTGGTAACTTTTTGAAAAAATACTCTTTTGGATACTGTAGGCTGAAGTTGTGAGTTCTCATGATGCTAAAACAGTGCTTTCTCTTTTTTATTCCTTAGAAAACTACACATTTGCAGATATTGTCTTTGGAAATGAACAGGTAGGTGGATGGGTACAACTGCATATTTTGTCTTGTGGTAGGTGGATGGGTGCAACTGCATATTTTGTCTTGTGTAAGGTGTTCCTGTCATGTGAAAGGACAAAGAGGTGGTAAAGTAACCTAGGCTAGTGTGTAGTCAGGAATGTTAGGATCCCAGCTCCACAGCTGAACTCCAAAATAACTTTGGAGTAGTTATTTTAAATATATCCTAGCCCTTTAGTTTTCTAGTAGAGGCCTGCAGATATCAGATTCTTCTTCTTAATTATACTTATATTAAGACAGGTTAAAAATTCGAATTACAGCTTATTTGAAAAACTGGAAAACTAATGGATGTTGGTCCCAGAATTTCAAAACTACAGGAGGTTGCAGTGGATTCAAGGAGTCTGTTTGATTTTTCTAGAAGTTTAGGATTCTAGATTACCATGCTCTTCTAATCATTTTAATCATAGAGATATTGAATAAGCCTTTCAGTAAATGATCTTGGAACAACAAATGCTTTTCCAAAATCTGAGCAAAGTAGGCCACTTGCATTAGGTGAGAAATCTGCATAGTGGATTTAGTCAGTTGAATGCCAGATTGCTTATTTTATGCTGAGCATACATTTTTCCTGTATTTATTCAGCTTTTAAAGCCAAAGAAAACCTATTCACTGCCATTTCATTTCATAGGCATATAAATTGAAGTTAGGACTAAAAATCTGAGGTAGATGATCCCTCGGTGCATTTTTAGAGTTGGAATCTGAGCTACAGGAACTTTAGCTTTCCTTGAGAACGTTTTATTACAGTGGGGAGATGGGGAGGGAATCTTCCCTTCTGAGTAATGGCTGGAGATGGGGAGGGAATCTTCCCTTCTGAGCAATGGCTTCAAAGGTGGATTTTCTCCCTGGGTATCAGCATTCTGCTAGTGCAGTAATTAGCAACTTTGCAACAGCATATTCTGGAAAAGCTAGTATTTTTGAAAGGGAGGGGTTGTGAAGCTAAAGTTGCTTGCTCATCCTGTTGTCTTCAGTAGGACACAGTATCATTGCTGTTGCTCTTAAAAACCAGTTTCTTTACCAGGCTTTTGGTGTTGGAAGAGCTTGGTACATGTGACAGCACAGTGCTTCTGTTTGTTCCATGTATCTGTGGGATGTGCTGTGCAGTCTGTTGTCTTTGCTATTGCTAGCAAAGTGTATGTTCCTAACATAGATAAATAATTCTAGCTAGGCTGAGGAAAATACTAGTAAGCAAAAATGACTGTTGTGTGACTTAGTTGGATGCTTCAGTTCTCTTTAATAGACTTGATATATCACAGTAGCCTGCTTTGTGGTAATAATCAAAGCTCCTGTTTCCAAGTTTGGTATTTGTAGTTCTAAACTAGCAAGTTACAGCTCTGTTTTCCCTATATTACCTTTAGCAGCCCTTTAGATAGGCTGATCTCTAATAGGTCAAGCACAGAACCAAGGTGTCTGGCATCCTGTAGCTTTGAAAAGGGAAGCCCACTGGAGAAAAATGCTACAATGATGAGCTCTGTTAGAGCAACTTGAGTCAGCTCACATCCTGTTCTGAGCAGTTTCTTCCTTTTTTTCTCTTGTAGATAATAAGTTCAGCCAGTCCTTGTGCAGACTTTTTTTTCCAAAGCTTATCCTCTGAATTTAAAAGAACACATGTGCAATCTCATGCATCTCAAAGGGCAGTGAAAGAATCGTTTGATGAAACAGTCAGATTGATACAAAGATGCAGTGAAGTTGATATGAACATTGTGGTACTGTGGAAGGTATGTATGGTTGTGGCCTTTGTGGTAATTTGGACATGAAACATTACAGTTAGAAAAGAATTTAATGTGGCATCCTGAACTTTCAGGCATATACATATGAAATTCATGCGTGAATTTTTTTTCCTGAAAACAGTCAAACAAACTATAATGATGTAAGCAGCAAAGATAGTCTTAGTATCTATTACTGTAATAAGTGTCCCTAAATGGTTTTACATTACTCTGGATGCACCCAGTTCTTCTAATTGCTCTTTTAAAAGAGAAAATTACGAAATCTTAAACTAAGAGATTTGGTAATGCTTGATTTTACAGAACTGTAAGAGTGATCCAGTCTGCTTTGAAGAAGAGAGTCTCATTTGAAGCAGTGGAAATTGGCATAAATATGCCATGCTAGCCTCTAAGTTTTGATCAGTACAGCATGTTCCACCTAAGTTAGGGAGCAGTCAGTAATTCTGTGTTATGAATCTTGTGATAGTTTCTGCTCTGCAAGTGTCTTTGTATTATATTCTGTAGGCATATGTTGTGGAAGACAGCAAGCAGCTTATTTTGGAGGGCCAGCATCATGTTGCCCTTAACACAGTTGGGAAGGAGGCCTTTTCATTTCCTCAGAAGCAGGTAATCTACTGTGAAGTTATCCTTTACAATTGCTTCTTTCTCTAAATAGACTTAATGAATTCTCTAGTATGTAAATGGAAGCTTCTGTAGAATCTTAACATCAGATATGTGTTACTACTAAATAATTCTGGCTGACTGACTCCAGGTTTGCTTAGACTTCTGTATTGAACTAGCCAGGCCCAGTTGAAACATGAGAAAAGCAATATGCAGGTAAGCATGTTGGTGAGCTGTTGTTGAAGTAAACTCTTCTCTGGTGTTTCAAGTAGAACTAGAAACTTGTTAACGGTATGAAAGTTAATGATTATTTCACAACAAAGTTAATAGTAAAATGGTGAAGTTTATAGTTGTTTTGCTTGATGAAAGAAAACAGCATCTGTAAGAAACTGGTGGCTGTCTTCTGGTACATGAATTGATAAAAACTATGGAAGTTACAGATAAGGATCTGTAAAAACATCTGTACTAAATTCAGTTTATGTGGATGAAGAAGACTAATGTTCAGAATAAGAGGAAATAAATCTTGTGCTTGTTTAGACTTCTCCTGAGCAGCATATTGGTGTTCCGTCTTGTTTTGGTGCCATGCTTAATGTTTTGACCAATATTGCAAACATAATACATTGCTTTTAGTGAGCTCTTAAAGTTGCATCAAGAGTACTATGTACTAATTTTGTCAAGAAAACAATACAGGACAAATGTCTTCCTATAAATACCATACTATAATGCAAGTAGTGAATTACTCTGAAGCTGTGCATTTGGCTTTAGTTCATCAGCCTTTAAGTATTTGTACATTGATAAGATAATTTTTCCACTTAGGTATTTGTGCTATGAAATAAATGGGAATTGGCACACATGTACTCTAGCTATGCTGAGCAGTACAAGAGGCTGTATTAATCTAATGACAACTGCCTCCTTACATATTACTTTCCCTGTCTTAATGTATATGTAGAACAGTAGATTACACTGTAGACATCTAAGGTTAGGGGACACAATACTGTGAGCTTCTGATCTCATCTAGTTCTGATTCTCAAATGAATAGGAAGAGAAAATAGAAATTAATCACATCTGCATCCTAAAATGAACAAATGACTGAATAGGGTATGGGTAGAAATTCACATTTCTTTTTGACTGGAACTCTATTTGTCTGTATCATAATCAATTTCAAATTAAAGGAATTGATCCTGCCACCAGCAACAAGGAGATCTGTATGTACTCTCGATGTTGTTTTTAGAAATATATGCTACTATATTAGCATTCTGTCTAAAATCCGTTTCTCATCAGATTTTATTACAGCTGTCTTCATATAGATTCTACATTGATTATTGTATTCACTTCCTTGAGTATGAGGAGCACACTTCCTTTGAAGCATTCTGTACTTTGGTTGGAAGCAAGAAAGCATCTGCCTTGTCATGCAGTTGAAATCTGCTATAAGAGTAATTGGTTGTTGTTTTTTAATAAACATGTAAATTCTGTGTCCTCATTATAACCAAAGCCTAGAGTTAGCATGAATTTTAAGAACCTGTGATCTCAGGACTGCTAAGAATTGAGAAATTGCATATCCTCACATACTACTTTTTTTTTTAATTGGATCATAATAGTGTGAGGAGAGCAGATAGACTGCTCTGAGGTAGGAGGTGAGGTGTAACTAATTAATTGATTTGTGACTTTGCAGCAGTTTACTCCATTCAGTCCACATTTCAGAATTAAAAGACTCACCAAAATAGAATTAAATTAGGCTAGATAGAGAAAATAATGTACTTAATCTATTAGAATTGTATATTGTCTTTGAATTATCTTGCTCTTTTAAAATGACACAAGCAGTGAAAAGCTGGGGGGGAGCAGTGGTAGAAAATCCCAAACTCAGACATTACCTCTAATTTAGTGTTTTCAGTGTATAATTTTGTCTTGTAAGTCTGTATTTATCCTCTTAAGTCACAAACAGGGTTGGAAACTACTCTAGACTGTTTCTGATTTGTCTTGTGCTGACGATATTGAAGTTGGTTGTTTTCTGAGGACTTAACAGCAGAGGGAGATGGAGGTGCATGCTTTTTACCAACACATGTGGGTTACCAGTTCCTAAATAATAGAGGGCTGCTCTGATCTGGGGAAAAAAAAAAAAAAAAAGCAATTTCAGACTCTGAACAGGGTGTTACATAGGATGCAAGAGTCCACTATCTGCATTTATTGCTGAGTTTTGTGTTTGTTGCTTCCCTGCAGTGACTTTCTTCTTGACTTCTTTTGCTTCATGCCGTTTTATCCAGCAAAGGAATTTTGGCAGCCACAAACAGCTATCCCCAGCCCAAGAACAGTCTCACAATGGACATTGAGGAAACATGAACAAAATTCCTCTCTGCCCCACCCTTTATTTCTTTTAGTCCTCTGAGAAATGGCTCAAATCTTAGCCAAATTAATCAAATAACTCTGAACAAAATGAGATCACTAATTTTATATTTTGGTTAAATTCTCTGTACTGGTTGGCTTCTGCTACATTGTAATTTGTGGTGTATACCAGATTAACTCTTTGCCAGCTTATAAATACGTAGTTTGGATTCACAGAAGCTTCTACTACTATTCACGGAAACAAAACTTTAGTAAAGCACTTTAGTGAAGAACAGGAGATTGATATTCTTTAACAGTGTTATGTTTCAGTTGTTCCAGCAGTTGCTGGTAGATTGGTAGTTGGGTGAACTGACATAAATTCATCCTCATATGTCTGTAAGGTCTTAGGCTGCTGACTGAGCCACAGTCATGCTTGGCTTCTTGTGGGACATTTAATGCCCAACAAGGATGTGGAACAGACAACAGGGTGCAGACATACAGGGTTTCCTTGTATTGCAGTAGCATAACTTGCTGTAGTATTTGATAAAATCAAGATATAACCTCTGGTTACAGTAGGGCTTGGGGAAAGGCTAAAATGTTTTTCTGGGTAAAATTTCTATATGTACCATCATATTAAAAAGGTAAGTAACAGTAAAATTTGACACAAGTATTTTGATGCTCAAATTCATGTGCTCCCTTTTCTTCCCATGTTTGTTCAAAATAGAATTAGAGATACTAACCCTTTTTCATTCCAACCGCTACAATAATGAAGACTTTAAAGCTGGTTTTCTGTCACTGAATACAGATGTTTTTTGTTGTTGTTTACACTAGAGATTTTTTTGCATAACAAAATAGCATTACTTTTGAGCATAGGCTACTGGACACAGTAGGCCTACCAGGAGATGTGACTGAACTACTTAGACTTTTATGGTCTGGAAGTTTGGAGTTATAACATGTAGTGTGCTGAAGGAACACGTACAGAATATTTAACACTTCGTTAAGTGTTTATTAGTTTCATATAGAAATCTCTCTGGATTATATGGAAAACATTTATCTTCTTATCTTTCCTCTCATTTGTATTTTTGAAAAAATGTCCTTTGGGTAAAGGTAGGGGAAAAACACCAAATATAATTTGTTGCCTTGAATCAGAAGGTGTCACAAAGTGATGTGTTAATAGTCACAGGCAGCAATATATGAAGAAAAAAATCACATAATATGTAAGTAAGGTGAATCGCTTTGAATAGATCCATTTCAGGCCAAGTAATAAAAGCCTCACTTATAAATTCAGCTGAGTATTTGTAAATCATGGCTGTTTTTTTTGACTGCTATAGGTTCTGTTTCTATTCTGAAGCATGCTTTTTTAATCTGGTAATTTTAACTGAAGGTCAATTTAAGATTGCACCTGAAATACAGCTACTCTCTCTCCTTGACCTTTCTGCTTTAAATTAGTGAAAGGACAAAAATATATTAAAGGACTTAAATTCATGAAACATCCAATCACAGTCAGAGCTGTTGATTAATATTTCTTGCTGCTGTCTTCCCTGTTTTTCTAATCTGGTGTATTCAATCCAAAAGATCCCAAAAGAACAGTGCAGTGTAATTGTTGGGATGGAAGTAATAGTGGAAGTAATACGACATTTGGCACACCTCTGGTTTTTAAAGACTTCACACCGATGGAAGGTGAGAAGCAGCCTAGAGGTTTGTCATTTGAATGTTGGCATGTTTGGAATAGCAACCATCCTTTCCAGGTGTGCTTTAGGACTGCACATTTAGTCCTGTGAATTAGACCAGTGCTAGCCCAAAGTAAAATCCATAAAATGGATGCAGGCAAAGAGGGTAATTTTACATAAGATAGCTTCTTAAAATACATGCAGTTTAGTGAGTCAGCAGCAGTTTGGTTGGAAGCAGGAATTCTTGAAATGTAGGAGAAGGTAGGGTTTAAGTAACTATTTTGCCTATTACTGGAAGTGACATCTTTTGCTAGTTCAGGACTTTCTTTACAGAATATGTGGGAGGAGATGCTTGAATAAAACAGAGATTTTTTAGAAGGATTTAAGACTTTCCTTAAACCACCTCAGTAGAGGAAAAGCAAAGTTCTTAAGGGTAAATCAACATCAAGAGCTGAAATACACATTTTTCATTCTGTTGTATCAATTAATGGAGCAGATACTGTACCAGTTTGGGAGATCTGGCTTATATTATTGTTATGGATGAAATATTACAAATAGTTGCAACATTTGATCTGCTGTTTTACCCATTATGGAATGCAGAGCTGAAGATATCTGTTTTCAAATGTATTATTCTTGCTATCAGGAAAATACTGTTCTTAGAGTTGTCATTTCTGTAAGTTGAGAGCTAGAATGAATATAGATGAGTCACATGTTGAAGGAAGCAACTTAAAACTGAGGTTTTAAATAGAAATTCTCAGATCTAAAATGGGAAAGGGAGTAAAGCACATCATTTAGATGTCTCACTCTTATTCTACTGCTTTCATATATTCTGCTTTTACTTATGCTTAGCTCCATTCAAGAGTTTCCTGTTTAGGTTTTCTTCTGTGCTGTGCATACTGGTCCCTCATATTTGACTGAGCATGTCAGTCCTTTTGGCAGTGTGTGACTTGTGGTTTATGGGGCAAATATGCTGATTTTCTGTACAACTTGGAAATCAAATTGCAGTGCTTACCTCTTTCTGGTGTGCTTAAGGGCACATTAACCCAGTCTCTAAGAATATTGTTTATGAAGTTGAAAACTTTAGGTTGTATAATATTGGGTATAAAAATCTTTTAAAGTGATGGTATGTGAAGATACCATCACTTCTGTCCATCTGATGGAAGGGAAGAAATTTTCAATTTGAAAATTAATTCTGAGATATTGAGGAATTTATTATGGGTAGATCTGTCTGTTACATCTATTAAAAGACACTTTGAATTCTTAAAATGTTGCCTTTTCAACTTTTAGCTAAGTATAATTGCAGAAGAGAGCTGAAACTCTAGTCGTGTGACCAGGGTCTCTAGTCACTTTGGTCATGTGAATGACTAAAGCACCATTTCAGAAGTGTATATAGCTATTTCAAAGTAACAAAATACCAGACTCTAATGACTTTATTTTAAGACAAATAAATTGAAGATACTGAGATTATTCTACTTGAATTAGAAATCTTTTGTCTAGATTTGAGTGTATTTGTTTGGAGCTGGCCTTTGTAAATGGCTTTGGGGAACAAGAAGCTTTCTAAAAATAGAAAACAACTTTCCAAGCACCAGTTGTGCAGTTTGTAGCTCTTGGAACATAACTGAGGGAGCACTGTCATTCTGGTGCTAATGCTTGTTGTGTGTTTTTAGGCAAAACCGAAAAAGCTTTAAAATGCAGCTATAAAATGTAAAACAATAACAAAAACACACACTCCTCTTCTAGTCAAGCCTTTCTACCTCTACCAGTTTGTATAGATGAGACACTCAAATTACACCATAACTGTTTTTTGAAAGGGACAATCCTAACCCTTGATGTGGCTTTCTTGTATGCAGCTTATGCCTGTTACTGGAGTTTGTGACACTTCTGGAGGCTTTGCAAAGAACCACACTGGGTCAGCAAGCAGATTTTAGGTGTCAGAATTTCTTTTTTCTTCTCCCCTTTTAAAAGGCAATACTTCACTCGGGCTGATAATCAAGGAGTTCAGCAACAAAACATCACCTGTTCAGTTCTTGGTTTTTCTTGTCTTTGTGAGTGTAAGGCTGTTACTGCTTGGTGTATATTCTTGAAAGGAAAGTATGGGTGCCAAGTAGGTATGGACTATTGATTTGGTTTTTTTTAAGCCTTGATCCAATTTCAGAGTAGGGCAGGAATTTAATGCATTCTTAAAACTTAGCATTTATTAGTAATCTCTAGGTAGCTTTCTGATCTGCACGCACATCTTTTTGGTTATTGTGTGAAAGGCCTTAATTCTTTCCTGAACCATTCATTAGGTAAAAGAAAAATGGGCTAAATGTCATATCTTAGCCTTTGTTCTAGGTACACACTCACAAAAGGCCTAGAGTCTGAGCAGCTAAACTTGGTCAGACAGACATCTTTTCTGACTCTAACACCCAGAAGGTGACTGGAATTAAGGTTTAGCTCTGCTGGAAAATTATTCATTTTGCTGCTTTCCAGTCCTTCATCAGAGGTGTAATATTAGAACTAAAGGCTTGAAGTATTAACAGCACTCTACACTTTCACCAGTAAATGTTTCTGCTGCATTTCATTATGTTCTTGTCTACTTGTAGAGGTAAATATTCGTATTTGTCTTTTGTAGGGTTTAAAAAAAATACTCGGGAATTCTGATTGGGAGGACTTGGAACAGGTAATTGACTCTAGGGCAAACTGCACTGTGTAGGATATTGCTGTGTGGTTGAAGGCAGCCTTGAAAATTGGTTGGACTGTTATTTGAGGGGAGAGAAAAATTTAAATGAAAATTTGTAATCTCTGCTCTGTTTCATGCTGTCAGTTTGCATTGTTATATAGGGTAGGATGGAAACACCAAATTCATTCAACACTTTAAATATATTTTATTGTTACTATGGAATCAATCTCTTTTCTTTTCAAATTACTTTTTGAAAGAAATACTCTTCTTTTCAAAGGGCAGATTTGCAAACCTGTGAAAACATTTGGTGTCTTCCTGGTATTATCAGCGCAGTGACTAAGGTGTTCATACACATTTCCGAATGCCCAGTGTGTTTGGTTTTTAAATCAGGTTTCATTGCCTGTACTGCTTCTTTTCAACTTAAAAGGTACAATCACCGTTTAATGAAAAGTATTAACTTTATTATATTGTACCAACTTACTGGTAGCTTTTTAAAAATTTTGTTCCATGTGTTTTTAGTAGGCAGTGTCATTTACTGCTGCAAGTTTTTTTTTCCTTTAAAGATGGATTTTCTGCAGAATAAGTTCATAAGGATGTGCTAAAGGGCATCCCCTTCCTGAATAAATTCTGCTCACAAACCAGATTAGATTATGTTAGAAATGCTGCACTAAATGCAGGCTGGTTGCAGCTTTCTGTATCACTTAATTTCTGCTTCAGAGACTCATTCCATCCAAAGGGTTAGGGGGAATCCCAAGTAGTGTAGTAGTGTGTTAGAGCTTGTCTTGGGCTTTCAGCTGGAGACAAAAGGTAACTTTCATATCTAGAACTGCTTGTTATGCAATTTCAAAGAAACTCTGTTATTCAGTCCTTCTGTCAGTGTTCACATGTTCCTGTATATTTCTATTTGATTTACTTTGGATCTGTTCTGGGAAACTTGTGCATTGGCTTTCCTCTTTTGAACTTCCTAGGGCAGGTGATGAATTTTTTTGTTGTTAGGTACAGCTGCTGAACAGGGAGCAGTGTAAATGCTGTCCCTTTTCCCTAGAAGCCAAACCCAAGCACTAGCAAACTAGTGCAACAGTAGTGTCCTTTTGTGAAACTTGCACAGATAGTGTTTTCATAAGCAACTGTGAAATCTATTTCAAAAGAGGGTAATAGATAAGTCATATCAATTCCTCATCCAGCATGCTTAAATACAAACCACCTTGGAAAAAAATGTACGCTTCGTGATGCTGCAAACTTGTTTCCCTTATGAGCTATAGTTCATAATGGGGAATTGTAACTTCTGTGACTGGATTTCTTGTACCTTATGTTACTATTGTCAGTGTTATTCTCAATTTGTTTCAGGAACTACCAGAAACAGTTCTCTTAAAGTTTTTTCGACCAGAAAATACACTGGTACCTGCAAGACCAACACCAGAGCAGCTTTCTAATCTTATTAAGACAAGTCTTCATTATCCAGAGTCTTTTAATCATTCTTTTCATCAAAAAAGGTTAGTGAAACATTACCTTTAGAAACTTTAAAAATATTGCTAATTGGACATAATCCTTTTGAGAGATGCTGTGTGCATTATGATATTAAAGTCTGGTATGCAAGAGTGAAATCTTGTTCAGTTTTTAAACTCGCTGCTTCAAAAGTTTAATATGAAAGTTTTATGTAAAAAAGAATGGACTGTAGTACCATAGCTCACAGTTTTAATGTTAACAAGTAATGTTATCAAACTTACTGAAAAAAAGTAGTCTGCTCCCTTTGTGTTTATTTTTGTTGTCAGAGTAAACAGTGTGATTTCTTTGAGAAGCTAGACAGAAAGATGTACTTTTAGCTCAAAGGAGCTGTTATGTCTACAACATCTCACTTGCCAAGATTAGCTGCACATGGTTCTGACTTACATCAGAAGGAAAGGTGATAACAGTTCAGATCACTGGAACTTGTCTCATGGAAGAATATCAGTATTAACCTCTGTCAAAAAGCCTGCTGTTAGAGTGAATTGGTTGGAGCGTGTAAAATCCATGAGTATTTCAAAATTTTAATGATATGAACAAACACCCTGGCTTAAGTTCTGAACATTAAATGGGTTGTACTTGAAACATGAAGGTATCAAGTATAAACCTATTTAGGCTTGAGTTTTTTATCTGAAAGCTCTACTGTGTTCGTTTTTTATAACAGTTAATGTAAATTGTCGAAAGAAAAAGGGATTTGTTTCTAAAATCTAACATTTAAATGTTCTATAACGTGCTGTATTTAAATGACAGTGATAAAGCATGCATTATCCCTGTAAAACAGTCACTTCTTATTGGTTACAGTCTCTAATTGTTCTTTTCTTATAATTCAAATTTAGGATATTTAAACTGTTAGGCAATGGAAAGGAATTCCAGTGACACAAATCACTTGCTGAATACAAGCTGTTTTAGCTGCAGTAGATTGTGTTCCTGCCTGTCAATTTCTTGGGGTCTTTCTTGCTGCAGCATTATTTATAGAAACAATAATAGTACTTGTGAGCAAGCAGAATATCAATTAACAGTATTAGTTTTATTTAATATAAAGGCCTACATTAAATCTAGGTATACATGTGCTATCTGTTTTTGTTGGGCACTGTTCACGTTATAACTTAAGGCCCAGTGTCAGCAATTCCTCTACGGGAGGCAGTGCAGAAGAAAATTATCCAGTCAAAGTGTGTCAACCAAAAATTCACAAAATTGTATACTGGACCATGTTGTCCCATTTTGGAATGTCTCATGTCACACAAGCAGATTTCCTGTAAACTGGGATGGTATTTATGCTTCTTCTCTCCTTTCTCAGCTGGATGAAGGGAGGTGGTAACTTCATTTGGCCCAAATGAGCCAATGCTGTTTGCCTTAATTGACAACTTTTATTATAAGTAGCTCTAGTCAGTGTAAGTGATAATATTTCTACCTATACTGTCTTGACTCTGGCATAATTGACAACTACATATAAATTCCGTGTTACTGGAAATAATTTTAACTATTTAAGAGTATAATTAAGACTATCCATAATAACTTTTTTTTTTCTTTAATGTGGAACTGTTTCTCTTTGCAGCCTCTGTCTGGTACCTGTCACTCTCCTACTTTCCAATTGTTCCCAGGCTGTTGTAGATGTGATGATTGATTTGCGGCATAAACCAACAAGGTAGTGTGCAAATGTTAATAAACCAGTATTTTTTAAGAACTCTTCCTAGCTTGGGGAGACTTGTAATATTTTAACTATATTGAATATCTAGAATAGGATTTTTCAAGAGTGGCTTCTTTGAAAGAATGGAAGTCGATAAAGGGCTCTTGCAGTTAACTGTGAGTCTTTACTCTCTACTAAGACAGGGACTTTAATTGTGACTCTTAAAGAGTTAAAACTTGGCAGATCTTTTCTAGTGAAAGGGAAATGCTTTTCTACTAGTGAAATAGGAGCTTCACCAACCTTTATTAAACATAAGTTGTTAAGTTTTCAATTTAAAAATTAATTTGTAAACAGCAACTTCCTCTCGCAGTTTGGCTTAGTGTAAAATTTTGGAGAACCTTGGATATTTTCAAGACTTCCTGTAGGTTTAGCAGCTGATTCTTATGACTGCCTTTTGGCTTAGTACTGTAGTAGTATGTGGGAAAACATTAGCCTTGAAGAAGTGTTCATGAATTGCTTCTAAAAGTTTCTAAAAAATTTTTGTGGGATGGAGAATTCAGTACTATGATATCTATACCACTGTATTTCTGTTTAAACAAGGCAACTTCAACTCATGAGCAATGCAGGTGAGAGCTCCCCTTCTGCCCTCTTAGATATAATACTACCTGGTCTGTTTGCCACCAGGGAGGGGAGAAAGATTGTGAAGACATTGTGGGGGCTTAGTCTCATGGGGGACCAGTGGCTTCTTGTCAACAGTCTGTTGACAAGATATTAAAAGCCCAGAGCCTAATACACAGGTTCAGAAATGGAAGACGGAAGATTTAAGTGTGGTTTACTTTTCAGGTACAGTTAGGAAGCCATTCACTGATCTGTTTTTTCACAAGATGGTCATGCTGTGTTCCATTGTGAGACATGTCTTTGGAAAGACAGTGTACTCCTCATGTACCTTGAAACTGCTTAAAAAGAAAGCCCCCATACACTCTTCTAATGTATTAGTGTAACGTCTCTAAAGCAGTGTATGTCCATGTTGATTATTCTTGTGTGACATGCAGACTGATTTAACTCTAGCTCATGGGACAGGCCCAAGAATGCCTGAAATAGGAATTCCTTAAACTGTGACAATTTGAATCTTACTACATTTAGTGTTAGTGTTATGTGCAAGTTATGTAGAAAGCTGAGAATACATTGAGTTCTTCATTATGCATCTATGTGTAATTAATGTCCTGTGTACAGTACATTAGGAACCAAAGAAATGCATTAAAGGTTTGTAATGATTCATCTGAGCCAAGGGGAGAGCCGCTCTAAGGATTAAGTGAGGCAGAGAACATTAAAAAATATTTGGCAAGACCCAGAGTTAAATTGAGCTGATGGATGGACATAAGCATCCCTAAAATTTACCCAAGGGTACCCTAGGTATTCTGAGTCTGCATGGATTTGGGGGAGCAGGTGTGAGTGGATAGGAGTGTAGTAGAAGAGAAGACAGACACAGGTGATCTTTTTTTTTTTTTTCCCTTGAAGTTGTATTACAGCATTTCAATAAAATGTTAAGTGGAGTACTGTCTGTAGCTATGATGACAGCTGTTAATCCTTACAAAGTCTAGCTTTGTCTTGCTAGAAAACCTACTCTTAAAGGTAATGAGGGTTCGCAGAACAAAGACAGCAGTATGCATTTGGGGAAGGCAGTGAAGACTCAGCATCAAAGACAAATGCCAGTGGGCACTCATCCAAGGAGAGCCAGCATAGTAACATAAGTTCCCTACTCCTGAATTTTGAAGTTTTTAGAAAGTATCAGTCTTTGTAAGGGCCCGGTGAGGAGGACACAGTGCATTCTGAAATCTTGGGAATACTTGAAGTTGGAGGGAGTCCTCTAAAATGGTAATACATGCTTCAAGTGCAGAGAGTTAACATTTTTATCCTTTTTTTTTTCCTTCAGCTCTGAAGCACTAGAAATACATGGATCTTTTACATGGCTTGGGCAAACACAGTACAAGCTTCAACTTAAAGGCCAGGAGGTCTATAGCTTGCAGCTCAAAGCTTGCTTCGTTCATACAGGTGTCTATAACCTTGGAACCCCCAGAGTATTTGCCAAGCTTGTGGACCAAGTTACTTTGTTTGAAACAAGTCAGCAGAACTCCATGCCTGCACTGATTATTATCAATAATATCTGACCACTTCCTGAAAAAAAAGCACTAAAAGACAAAATAAATGGGATTCTTTTCTTACATTGCTGGTTGACATTTTGCTGCAGTTTTTTTGAAATAGCACCTCAGACATCTAACTTGTTACTAAAGATCATGTAGAAAAGAAAATAGCAAAATATTCAGATGACTTGTCAGTTTGTTTCTCGATGCAATGCACGTTGGACTGAAAATACTTTTATCCTTTTATAATGTATTTCTTCTCTGGTAATTAAGATACTCATAACATAAAATACTCTAACTGCAGATCTGAACATACTTGTATGTCCAATGCCCTGTCAAAAATGCAGCTTGACTGCTGTTACAACTTCCAGCATGGTGTGTTTAATATTTGTGGCTGTATTAGGATATGATTCAGGAAGAAAACCTCATTGGCTTTTTCCTGTCTGAAGCCATTAGTCATGGTAAATCCCAACCTTACTGTGAAGTTCAATGAGGTCTCTCAAATCCATTTCCGATTCTCGGTTCTTTAGTTTAAGATTTTGGTTTCATATTTATGGAAACGGGTGACTTTTCAAGGTTTACATAAAAGTCCACCTAGGATGTGTAAAAAAAATTTGAACCAGTTTGAGTATTTTCTCATTCATCTCAAAACAGAATGCACTATTTCACAACCATGAGATTGTCATTTAAATTGTCACTTACTTTATTATGTAACTATAACAACTGATCTGTTTAAAAAAATCTACTTAAGATTTTCAGAATATGTATTATATTTATAACAAATGTACTGTAAATAGAATAAAGCATACACCATATTCATTGTATGGACTGGTGGCCTTTTTGCTTCCCATTGCATACAGCTTGTAGCAATCCACAGGTGCTGGTGCTATCATAGGACAACGCTGGTGTATGAGACAGTGCATCTACCTTCTGATGCATTTTATTCTTTTTAGGTAAGGCTTCCAATTTTACTTGTGTTTGGTGCTACTGTATGACTGTCTCTAGGACTCTATACTTCCTGAAAGTCATGGAACCCATTCACAGCACATAACCTTTCATAGTCTAACTTAATAGGACTGTGGATCATGTTGCTAAATCAATAGAATACTGAAATATTATCTAATCATGAATATGTTGCTTCAGGCCTCAAGTCCTTTTCTGCTGATGTACAGCTTGAAAGAATAATCTGAAAGGATCTCAGCATTGTAGCCTTAAGCTGTGTCATCCTTGCTTTTTCTGTCTCACACCCGTTTAGGGAAGGAAAAGTTATTATTGATGCCATTCAGCCGTGCACTGTAGGCCACAATGTTCTAAGTCACAGCTGGTGTGTATTTTAAGACAACCTGTCCAAAGTGGGTTATCAAGAGCATCATGTTTAGAAATTGGATGAAAAGAAGAGAGACCCGGTAGAGGGAACTGGGCTTGTCTGATGGGAGGCTGGAGATGGTACAAATGGCAACTCACAGTGAGATCTGGCCATTGAGCAGTGGCTGGAAGGTAAAAAGCAGGTGAGAATTTGAGAATCTCTGAATGACACAGTAGTGAGATGAGATGAGATGAGATGAGATGAGATGAGATGAGATGAGATGATGCAGGGCAAAGCAGCTCCTGGAGCTTCTCAGCACTGCAGGCCCAAATGTGTAAGCTCTGACGCTCACCTGCACGTCTGAGTGGTCTGATTCATCAGTCTGAGACTCAGCAGGAGCTGTGGGTGTTTAGGAGGAGGAGGGTCCTTGGTAACCTGCTTTTCTATATTTCAAATATGATGGTGGATCTTTTCCTTTCTTGGAATTGCAGTAGCAATGGTTAGCTGGAGGCATGCTCTTTGTCTCTCTTGGTGTGTCATTAGAAATTCTAAGTGTGTCTTTGGGAACTGTAAAAATCAGTATGATTGCTTAGGAGAGGAACTAGCATGGAAGTAGAGCTAAGTGTGCCTCCTTAGTGGATTCTCACATGGGAAACTGTGAGAACTGTGTCCACATTTTGGACTCCCAGTGATGATGGACAACAGTTCTATTGAAATGAAAATTAGTCTTGTCTTGCTATTGAATAAATAAGTAATCTGCAAGGCATGCTTGTGCTTCTGTCACAGCAATGTTGTGGCTCACAGTAGATCATAATATCACATCTTTGAGACAGCTAGAAAAAGCTTTCAAAGACAATGAGATCCAAGGGTTCTTTTTTTGTACTAGGAATCTGCTGAATGTTTATTTCTTGCTACCTTTGTAACATAAAATCATGAAACTTGCCAAGCTGGAGGTTTTGGTGAAAAATAAAATGCCCTGTTTGAATCTGGGGAATATGGGAACAATTTTATCTTGTATTACTTAAAATACAGAAATAATTCCATATACTAATATATATAAAATTTGGCTTTTCATTTGAGCTGAGTAACCAACAAGCCTGTTTCTGAGATGAGGTGAATTCTGCCATCCCTTCCATACTTGATGGCATGTGCTGCTCCATCCTTTGTGAGGGGAATTCAGGTGGTTGTAAGCTGCTTTGCCAAAAATTGGTGAAATGCTGCTTTGACAGATAACTATTTTGTGCAATGCAAATCTGGAGTGATAAGGTTTTACAGAGTCAGAGTCTGTGAATCATGTAGGAGATGACTATGATAACATAGCAAGGTCTTGTGCTTTTACTTGCCTCAAGCAGCAATTCCCATCTGCTTCCTCAAAAATAGTAGAAATCATTCTAAATGGAGTATTCCTCTTATATTTTTAATATTGTGTACTTGTCTTGGCTGAAACTAGGACAGTATTCTATTGTAAATTTTTTTTTCAAGGGATGGTTATGCTGATAAAGCTGTGGAATTTTCTGAATTTGTTGCCTTGTCTTGTAACCTAAACTTTTCTATGCTTCAAAACAGGAAAAATTATCATAACTTTAATACTTAAATTATTTATGACAGAAACTCACTTTGTCTCTATCTGAAATGACATTTTTAAAATCCTGTCTAAATACTGAGTAATAGGATAATGACTTAACTAGCAATAAATATCTAAAAGTTTGTAGCAAAAGCAGTATTAATTGCTTAACTTGTAAACAAAAGGGCCATTTACTTACTCTTGTGGTTGGTGTAATTCTAACTTATTATTGCTGTCTGACTAGAAAAGTGACAAATTAAGTAAAAAGTCCATTCCTACCATGGTTTAAGACAGGCAATATTCTCCTGATACTCGGCATGTGTGAAAACCTGTGCTCTCTTCAGGAGCTGGTTACAATTCAAGGTTTGGAGTTGGAAGATAATTGGTCTTCGCCACACAGCCTGACTAGATACCAATTAATACAAAGTCCACTGAAGTCCCCTTCATTTAAATACAGTTTTGTAACATTTAAAATCTGCCAGGTTTCTGAAATCATTCGCTTGTCCTGGAAAGACTGTCTGTACAGTGAAACAAATAGGAGTAGACACATAGAGTCAGTGAAACATTTAGAATGAAAAATGAGTGGGAAAAAGAAGTAAAATTCTTTTTTGATTTCAAAATAATAAAACATTAACTTTCTAATTAGAAAAAGAGCATTGAACCAGTTTCTCCATTGCATCTTTATAACATTTTTTTCCTAAATAAAAGGAAATTTCTCTTATTAGATTTCCCAGAGACTTCCAAAAATTCCACTCAAAATAACTTTTTCTTCCTGATTTTTTACAGTGATAAATGAGATAGAGAGTATGTAAAAAATCAAAAGCAAAATCAGAAACACTGTGATGCCCAAAAATGTTGATAATTTTTGGGAAAAGCACCATAGACATGCACTGGGAAGGTGATGGATAAATTGCAATAACTGAGATGTACCCGCTACAATGGCTTTAAAGATATGAGCATTATAGGGAGGGAAAATGGACTTCTTTTTCTTTCTGTCAAGAGTTTGATAAGTAACTGAGGACTGATTCAGCAACTCATAACAACCTTTTGATATCATTCAAAGATTCAAGTAAAAATAGCAAGAGGGAAAAATAATGTAAAGAGAGGTCAGTTCTGTGTTTAGAAACTTCTCAGTAGAAGACTTGAAGATCTGTTTCTCTCCCACTGAGTCCTACAGAAAGCCAAATAGTATCCTTATTATCCCTCATGTCATAGGTCATTGGTAATTATTACTGACTCTCGGGATCCAAGGCTTGAAGCTAACAAAGGAAATTAGCACCAATTCATTTCCAGTTTTGATAGTAAATAGTCTTTGCTCAGGTACAAATGCTCTTGTGACCTGTGCCTTGAAACATCAGCTTTCCCCCCCAAAAACTAGTTTTCTTTACTAAATAACTTTGGACACCCGGAGTTGTGTTTCTTCCCTCTGGACAGGGAAAGTGCCTACACTGTTAATTACAATTTCATGATGGTTTTGAAAAAGTTCTTAGTGTTAGGAAATTCTACTGTTTCTGGAAGCATGAACTCAGCTGCACTTTAATTTCATTTTTGTGATAGGATTTTGCCAAGTTCAGTAGCAGAATAGAGAGGTTCAAAGAAACTATTTTTTGGTAGTCATGCAAATTGTGTGCTGCCCCAGAAGAAATACATAAGGCTCCAAGATAAAAATAGAAGAATTTTATGTTTGGATTCACTGACATAGTGAATTTCAGCAGAAATAACACTTGATACCCATGGCCAGTGTGGATCCCACTGCATAGATTGTATTTGGAGCTGTTACCAAATTTCTTTCCCTGTCTAAAACAGAGACATACGTGTATAGCATGTTTGTCAAGATGTAAAGATAGTAAGTTGTGAAAAAAATTCTGTTGAAGTGCTAGAGTGACTGGAACATGCCTATGCCTTGGAAAAGAGAATAGTGTATTATGGAATAATGAAAAAAAAAAAAAAAGTTGGATTTCGTTATTTAAACCTAAGGTCACAATAACCACACAATGTAAAGAATCTTGGTACTATACCAAAGCTTTCTTACTGATCTAAAGTTAAAGTTTCCCTCCTCTAACTAAACCACAGAATGAACATTTTCATTATTCTTCAGCTGCAAATGTAAGTACAGCTGCCTTACTGAAAAGCCATCACCCTGGCTGTGAGACTGCCTGGAGAATGCAACCATGTGGTGCAATGACAGCCGCAGTCAGATTAATGGGGACAGAACTTTTAATATTAAAGATTGCCTTTAATTCAGAATCTACTGTGACACAGAGCTGTCTACATCAAAGGTGTCACACAGCCCAGGTGTATCAGAAGTCAGATCGCTGAATTGCAATGAATACAGTAGAGACTCCTGATGTTTTTCACTTAGTACACTCTTGCTCCAGTGAGATAAGGCATTATTTCTGAGTATCCTAAAATATAAAGATGTCTGCAGTACTGGAAATCCACTGAGGGAACTTCAGTCTTTCTTCATATGCACATTGCCTTTTCTTCAGTCCCTTGAACAATTTCATGGAAAAAAATTACTTCTAGAGTAAAAGCTAGGCTGGAACAGAAGAGAATTTTTTCAACACTTCTGTTTTTAAAACCGTGAATACAGATTAAACACTGAGTGTTTCCTGATCTCATTTAACACAAGATTTATTTACTACACATTTCTAGTTTACAAGAGTAAATAATTAATTTGTAAAATGTCACTTAGTTAATGAGTTCTGCTAATTGCTTAGTGGTAGCTGAAGAAGTGGAAAAATGAACACAGTTTAAAAATTAAACTTGTTGCTTGTAGACTGTAGCAGTGTATAAATCAATTCAGCTGATGCTTGCAAATGTTATTCTTGTGGGTTTTTCTCTTTGTAAGTTAGCATAGATGTATTGTTCTCCTACTGATTATTGTGGCATAGTTCCTTACCCTGTTTCCTCCAGGGTGATGAAAATTCTGCTTAAAAATAAAGAAACAAGAAAACAAGACTGTACCTATAGATTTTTACGTACTGAGGGAAATAACTTACTGATGATCATTAAACAGCTGCCCCGTGATCCCCAGGTACTTTGAAGCCCTAGGATGAGGGAGGTATTTCTGTATATTGAGGAGTCTGTAGAGGAAGAACCCCTTCTGACCAAGAACAGAAATTCTTCCTAAAATTCACATATTTCTTGCTATCCTTGTGAAGAAGGCATCAGTGATAGACCCAGCTTTCCTCCTCACTTGTCAGTGTAGATGCTGTTGTTCAGGACATGGGCTCCACTTCTTATAGCTGCTGACACCAGGGTTGTATTAGTGCATTTAGTTTTAGTGGCAGTTAACCTTAAGCTCTTGAAGCCAGGAGGTGCTTTGAAAAGATCAGATTTTTGTAATATGCACTGGTAGTTCTTATGATGTCAGGGAAATAGTTGAAAATATGATTCACTTGTACCTAGAAGCATGGCTGTTCTGCAGCCATGAGACAAGTTTAAAAAATGGACCAACAAACAAACCCCCCAAAAACAACCAAAAAAACCTCTATAAAAATCCATCCCGATTGTAATGCCATAGGCAACTGGAGGGAGCTGCCAGAGAGAGGAAAAGGCAGTGGCAGTTCAAAGCACTTCTGGCTCTGCTTGAGAGGAGCAGTGGGAAGCCTACAAGAGGAGACTACCCTAGAAAGTTTTCCTGCTGTGACAGAACTGATTGAATACGTCAGCCAGGTTAAGAGGACAAGACTCAGGAATCACAGTGATACTGGTTTTCATTTTAACATCTGTCTTGAAGGATCACAGCTTTTATTCTCCAGATCACAGAGGGGGCATGTCATTGCCTTAGAGGTTCATGTTCCCTTTCTGGCTGCTTTTCAAATCCACTCTCTTCATCTGTAGGTCACATGAGTGCTAAGCATTCTGGATTAATTGTATCCTCAGATGTACTAAAAACACTATTAAATTTATTTGTTCTGTTATAGATGCAAATTAGAGCAGAGTATTTTGTTAACTTATTGAAGTGCCACTTGGAAGTATATCTATTTTTAGAGTAATATCTAGAACTTTTTCAATAATGGATCTGTAAAAGATTGCAAGGAGATAGGGAATAAGTTATTGTTGCTTGCCACCACATTTTTTACTACCAGATAAGACTTTTTTTTTTACTCTGAAAACCAGAGTTTGACAAATATGTGTGGGTGTTGAACATACCCCTGAGATAAGTTTACTTTTATTCAGTCTTTTATGTAACTGGCTATGGGCTAGAATTTCTCAGAAGTCTTGGTAGGTATTTTCAGCATTTTACAATATAATTTCTGAGTGTGTGAAATTTGACATTGATGAAGGTTGCCATGAAAGCGCATTCATTTCCTTAGCATGGAGAAATGCCAATTAAAACCAGGATGTTTAAATCCCTTTCAGTGAAGGTCTTTGCACAGTGGTATGTCTCTGTTACACAAGACTAACAAGAATGTGTGCATTGGGATGACAGTGGAAGGGCAGATATGTAGTGGAAACCTTCTTCACTGTGCTAACATCCTCTTCCTCACTTTGGCTTCATTAAGTATTGGGGGAAATGAGAAGCAGTTGTGAAGCAGCAGCTTTGTGGATTTTTTTTTTTTTTTACCCCTGAATGGAGTCTTTAAAATGAAAACTTGTGCATTTAGCTGTGTTGGTTAGAAACTAACATCCTTTCTGTGAGTCGATGCTCTGCCTGTGCTGTCAGTGCTCTGTATCTCAGTGAGAGTGAGGAGAGCATGACAGGAAGGTTCCAGCCCTGTGGAATCCCTGCAGCACCAAGCAGCTCTGGAGAAAGAGCATAGGAAAAAAAAGATCAGCATCTGCTCTTTGGCTGATCACATGAACAATCTCAGAATGAGCTGTGAGACCAACACACCTGCATTAGGACCCTCAGGGCAGATGAGACAGCAGTCCAGGAACTCCTGCTTGCAAAAATGGTTTAGAAGGAACTTAGCAACCAAAAGCAAGTTGTTAAAATCCAACACTTTGGTGGTAAATGAAACAAGGACTGTGTTATCCACATCCTTAATCGGGGAAGTTTACCAAATAGAATTGTCTGCTGTGAGTACAGTTGGTCCTGCTCATTATGAATGCCCTGCATCAACTATCTTAGTCGAAATCCTGTATGCTGCTTTAGACACTTAAGTTTGTTAAACAGGTAATTATTCCTGTCAGGGGTGTTCAGTCATGTGTGGCTACTTATCATTGTACAGTCAGGTTTGGTGTTCCTTATACAGCACCTGTATCATGGATGCATTGTTCAATGCAGCATTTCCAAAGACACAGAAATGAGAAACGACAGCACTGACAGCACTGGCTTCTGACTGAGGAGAAAAAAATCAATGTCTCTATTTCAAAATTCCGCTTTTACACATTAATAGTACAAAACCAACTATTTGACACACTACTGCAGTTGTTTGACTTTGGAAAACACTGATTAATAGAGTCTCTATGTCTATGAAATTAATTGAAGATTGCTGTATTTCTTAAGGAGCAAGGACAAAAATCCCTAAGTCCGTATTCTCATTCTACTAAGAAAAAATTAACTCTGTCTCATCTGCAAGTGGGTCAGTCACTAGGCAACTAAAAAGGGTCAGAGGGGGAAAAATCCAAATAAATACTTAATCCAAATTAAATTTATTCTGTCCTGATACTGGACCTAAGACAAAGTGATAGGGTAAATGAGAGTTCTGAGCAGTTGCTGCATCTGTGGTCAAGAGAAAAAAGAGAGTGGAAATGGTATCTGAAAAGCTGTATAAATTTGCTATTTGAAATTGTCTGTTCTCAGTTCATTAGCAGAATGGAAGAAGGAAAGATATAACCATCTTTCCTCATCTTGGATACGAAAAGAAGATAAGCTTAAAAGCCTTAGCCTCCTTTTCCCTCAGATTCCTGTAGAAATAACAGGAAACACCACTAGGAGCAGATATGCTCTGGTGGATATTTCTGGCAAAACCCAAGGAATATGCTGATAGAGTCTTTCATTTTTCATATATGAGACTTGTTTCCTATAATAGAGAGGTTTTATAAAGGTTTTTTTTTTTTTTTTTTGAGATTAAATCTGTATTATCCTTTATACTGCTTTAAAAAATATTAGGCTGGGGGTCAGATGGTTTCAATGGATAATCACAGACCTCTCTAAAACTGCTGTTCATGACAACTGTCTTCTGCAAAAGCAAAATGAAACTGGCAAAACAAACCTAAAAATTACAGAAGGAGAAGTATGTGTATTGTGGCCCAGACAAATCTGAGGCAGGAAGTTTTTGAGCAGAGCTTCAAAATGCAAAGGAGCAGTTTAAGAACCAGGGGAGGTAGTGAATTTCAGGATTCCTGGTGTTCTCTCTTTGCATTCCATCAAAATATTGCTTTACTTTAGTAATCAGTGCAAATAAATTTAAATTCCTTGACTACTAATTTTTCAGGTCAAAAATGACAATAAGGTCATTTTCTGTTTCCTAAGAAACCCACTTTCTTTAAAAGTGTTACTTTTTGGGATGGAAGAGAATATTTCAGTACATATTGTTACTCCTATTCTATGAATTCAGAGACTGGTGATATTTTGGAGGCTTGTTGTTAAAGTCAGAACAGTTTCCAGGTGGGCGTTACCTTTGAAAATAAGATTTAAGTTTTCTGGGAGATGTGCTTATATTGGGAATTGTATACTATGCCATAATTTTGCTTCCAACATCAAGAGTCTTTGTGACTTCTTGATTTGCAGAACTGGAATAAATCAAAATAAAGGCACATTTCAATGGAGGGTGAATAAAAAAATGGCAAGAAGGCTTTGATTTGCATTCCCCTCTGTTTCATTATCATATTTTGATGGGAATAAAATATGAACAATAAGGATTTTTTTTGTTCAAAAATCAGTGGTTTTAAGTAGAGGTGCTTTTTTATTGGAGCTTTTTTTTTAACTTTTTGGAAAATTATAAAATGTTACTATTTAGGAGCAATAATTTCAACACAGTGCCTGTGTGTCATGGCTCAGAGTACACTCAAAAATGTTGCTGTATGGTTGGTGGTGTTACTGACATGCGACCCTCCACCCTCTGCCACAGCATCACGTGCTGCTCTTTTGGGGGCAGTTTCTATTTTCAGAGACATTTTGGGTTCAGCTTGTGCTGAAAGTGTGACAAATAGATCTGTGTTTCTTGCCAGGTGTGGGTGTGGATGTGTGTGTGTGTGTGTGCTATTTTTATGTCTGTCTTGTATTATTTCTCTGGATCTTCAAATATTTAAGAAGTTGAGATGTGATTAGTGAAGGTACAGGAGATGGATTTGTTCCTCATTTTTTTAGCACCTCATAAACTGGTTGTGCTTTGACCTGAAACAAAACATATTTCTTAGGTATTAAACACATCTCAGCCAATTTCCTACTGGCATTTTGTGAATGGTAAATATAAACTCAGTTCGGACAAATTCATATGAAGAGAAATTTAAACACCAGGAAGTGTGGTTTTATTCCCATGTGATAATAGAAAGCTGGATTTGACATTTTTCTGCAGTTCATCTTCAGTTTTTCACTAATAGTCACATGGTGAAAGGATAATGCCACTTTTTAGAGCAATATGTATTAACCTTTTCCTACACAGGGAGGCAAGATCTGTTGTGTGAGGGCAGGTAATGTGAGCAGCTGTGTCCAAACACTTGCACACGTGGGCAGATTTTCTCAGAGCTCCAAACCAGATCATAGGGAGTGTCTGAGAGTGTGTAACCACCATCAGAGGTTTTCAAAGACTTTCAGTACCACATGTAGGGTGTGCATGGCCTCAGACAGGTTCAGGATGCTGCAAGGATGTTCTATAAACAGTATTTTTCCTTTAGATTAGGAAGTTGCAAATTATTTATTCTGGGAGAGAAACCAGAATGAACAGAAGCCACCTAACAAAGTTAGCAGAAGTGGCTAAAGACATGAGTTGGGGAGACAAAACTCAGAGTTAAGCTATTCCCTTCTTTGCCTCACCATTCTCCTCTTCCCCCAAAACTGAGGAAGTAATTCTTCAGGGAATGGAAATCACAGAATCACAGAATATTCTGGGATGGAAGGGACCCACAAGGATCATCAAAGTGCAATTCCTAGCCCTGCACAGGACAGCCCCAAGAATCACACCATGTGCCTGAGAGCATCATGTGGGAATTCCTGGGAGGAGATATAATCCAGGTGGCATTAATTTTGCTGCAAATGTATTACATGGTTTCATGTTGGTCTATGCCAGGTTTCTTTAGCACCCTGTAATGTTTCTGCACCTGTATGTTTATGGCACCATATCTAGAATCACTGAAGTTTCAAAAGCCTCAGAACTCCAGAAACTCTCACTTATGAGAAAAACCTTGAAGCACCTTTCCAAGCATCCTGCAAGACCTCAGGGCTTACAGAAATATCATATGAGACATAAGAAATGTTCCTTTAAGTCACAAGGCATTAGACTCCATACAGAAAGCATTCTTCAGGCAGTGAATGACTAAGCCTGATGCCATGAAGATGATCTTGGGGCTCTGTCACAGCTGTCCTGGTGGAGGTCATGGAAGGAGAGCTCCTTATAATTTTTTCTGGTGACATGATGGAAGTTCTATAATATCAAGATAATACAGCCAAAAAAAAATGTTTACAAAGGAATACGAGGAGAAAGACTAAAAAGATGTGTAATCTTCAAACTTGCCTTTAAAGTACAAAAGGGGGCCAATTGGAAAAAAAAAGCAAAATAAATTTGGTGTGTAAGAAGGTGGAGTAAGGGACAGCTAAGAGAAACAGGCAAGGACAATGACAAATGCAGAAATGATGCAGTTGAGTGGAAGTATTGTACCTGTCCTTTTGAGAAGCTGGACAAAGTAATCCTTGACTACTTAAGTAAAGGGCTTAAGGTAGAGAACGGAATGTCTTAAGTATTTGGTGGAGAGCAGTCATTTGAAGGGCTGATGGACTTTGTGTGAGATGGACTTTGTTACTCAGCTACAGATGGGGAGTTCCACAAGATATTGCTATTATCTGTGGCTGTAGCCTCTGCATCCCCAAAACTCTGTAGCAGGATGAGAAAAGGCACTGTGAATATCAAAGGTCTAGAAAAGAATTCCTGCAAGGAGAAGGAATTTGCTCGTAGCTGGGCGCCACTATTTTATGTCTACCATTACTTTTTGTGGGCAAAATGCCTAAAAATGAAGCTCCTAAAGAGAACCATTCTTTATGATCGGCTGGTTTGAGGTTGTGGACCACTGAGCTGGGCCAGTGAGTTAATTGCCCTTTTAGACAGGGATTGAAAACAAACCAAACCAAGCCCAAAACCCAAACCCTTGCTGTTCAGAGAAAAAGGGCTTTTGTGGTGCAGTCATAGGCATCTGTCCTGTTTGTTCCCTGAGCTCTGTGGAGTGTTTGTCTGTCAGCAGAGTAACTGCTGGGAGGGATGGCAATGTGATCAGGGCACGAGGTACTAACATTTATAACCCACTGTGTTTCTAATGGTCTCTGTTAAACACAGGGGAAACAACTTCTGATGCAAGAATAGAAAATCTATAAAACTACCCATTTCCAAAGCCACCAGTGACTGCAGAAGGATTCCAGTTTTTATAAACAGAATAAAAAAGCAAGCAGAACTTCTTCCAGACTTGTGCCTGGTGGAAGAGCCACAGATATGTGCCTATGGGCTGTGGAGGTCATGGCAACAACTTTGAGGCTGTAAACTGAAGGATGAAGACTGGAGTGCAGAAAAACAATGTGTTGGGAACCTAAAGAAAATACTGCCTAAAAGGAAAGCATGAAAAATACTGGAAAAGGAGTTTAGTTCAGAGGAGGAAGAAGTGGGAGGGGAATGTAACAGCATTTTATCTATTATTCAAGGCTGTTGCAAAGAGGAAGGGGATAATTTATTTTTTGTAGCCATGCTGGATCAAGAAGAATTAGGACAAACTTTCTAACAGTAACATATTTCTGAGCCTTGTAGAACACCAACACTGCCATAAGAGGACCATACATTGGCCCTCATGAGGCACTCTTAAAAATGCTCCACAGAAGTATCTATCAGGAAGAGCAAACTAGAACTGGCCATGTTTTGTCATCCTGTGGGCGAGATCCACATTGAACAATCAGAAATTAGGACTGTTTCTACAAAAAGCAGGCAATGCCAAACTTTAGGGTTTTGTGTGTGGAATGGGGCAAGTGGTGACCTTCCAACTAAAAGAAGTGTTCACTACATTGCTCATGGGTTTTAGCTGAGTGTGCAGAAAGATCTTAGTTGCCTGGGCACATGTTGGTCTCGTATCATACTTTCCTATTTATCTGTTTTCTGTAAAGTGAAAGATCTTTACCTTTGTTTCTGATCAGTGCCAACACTTCAAGGAGTGCTCTTAGCCCTCAAGGAGGGCTCAAAGCCCTTCTTGATCTTTCTTACACAGAAGTGAGGGAAAAATAGAATGGGTGCTTTAAAATGGCTATCAGATGAAGATACCCTCCCTGGGAGATATATATGTATATGATATTTGTATGTTATGTCTATATAGACAAAAACACATGGTAAAGCTGTATTCTCTGTTATGAAAGAATAGCTCTATTTTAGCTTTACTTTAGAACACTTTAAAAATAAATGAAGAAAGGAAGTGGGAAAATAGTGTGAGTTTCTTTCAGTCCTTGGGAATCTACCCTGATAACCATGACATTTCAGAAATAGAGTGTGACCTCTTAGTAACATCTGCCAACTCACTTGGCACTCACAGTTGTGTCAGATCAGAGGCCAGGGGCTTGTGATTGTTCAGTTTATGTAAATGCTCCTTAACCTGGTCCTGCTCCATGGAGGGCAAGTTCCCCTGTATTCCAATTCTTCCTGCAGGACAGAGCCTCAGAGGAGGAATCATTTCAGGCTGATGGCTTGCTGCATGCAAGCTGAAAGGTAATTTGGGCTGATGAGCTCTGTCTCCTTACATCAGTTCTTTGAAAGAAACATGGGATGTGTTGGATCACCTCTCCTCTGGACACTGATAAACAGAGACAGCCCATTTGCCCTGGCAACTGGGCAGAGGGGCACGTGATCTGCCTCTAATCAGACACAGAAGAACAGCGAATGGGACCTGAGAATCTGCAATATTCAAGACTTTTTGAGAGACTGAACTGTGGAAAGTAAACTTTGGGTTTTTCCTCTCTCTTATGTCTCAACTACCAAGCTGAGCACATCTTCCCCTGCAGAGAAACCAAGGGGCTGTGAATGTGTGAGATTCTAAGAAGGGGTGTAAGAGACTGGGGGAGCAGGCACTGGACAGAATGAATTTCATGCCGAGAGCTTTTGTCTTTTTGCTTGAGATGCTGCTTCTCCAGCTGAGAGATACTTCGGGCTTGCATAAGAAAAATTGCTGTCAGAGCTGACCAAAGGAGATTCTTTTTTAATTAAACAAGAAACACTTCTTTTAAACAGAAAAAAAATCATTTTCCATTAAAACATAATGTTCTGAATAACTATTATACAAGCAGGGGTTTCTGTGTCAGAATAAATTGAAGCTTAAAAGAGAGTATTATGTGACTGGACTTGTAAATCTTCTGGGCTGCATGCAGGGACTGTTATGACACTGGGGAACGTTTGGCCAGCCTTTAGTATATATCCTCCCGAACTGAAAAGTGTTGCTGTTTACAGAGGAATGTTGGAATGAACGGGGGGATCATCAACACTCCTCATTATATTGTAGGTGCGCCATCTCTTGGAAATGAGTAACGACTGAAACAATTTGTGTTTCCAATGATAGCTCATAGCTGAATGATGCTGGCATTTTTTTTATTGCATGCAAGTAGAGATATTATAAAAAAAAGACCTTATAAAATATAGTTTAGGCGCTGCTACTCTAAGATAGCAGTCAGCTTGTGACTTCCCATGTGAAAAATCATAAGAATAAAAGCAATTAGCACAACAAACTATTCTAGTAAGAGAACTGTTTGCTCCTATAATAAACAAGAAATCTATCCCATAAGAATCAGAGAACAAAATATGTAAACTAACCAAAAAAGAAGAAATTTAACAGATGTACACCCTGGCCATTAACCTACCAATAAATTGAGTGTCAGTATATTGTTAGCCAAATAAGTCTAACACAGCGCTTTCTGATTTTTCCTATAAATGTGAGCTTTGTGAATAAAGAATTCGCTTTCCTGCATGAAGAAACGGAGTCCCATCTGCTTTACTGCAACATTTTCTATGTTATATAATGTCGAAGAGTGAGGGTTTTGCCTTTTTCCTATCAGATTTAAATACAGGAATGCTGTAAATAAGTATTAGGGCTGTCAGGAAGAGTTCTTGTTGGTAGCAATCAGGATTCATGCATGGCACATATGTTTTCTGGCATCTTTCAACCCCCAATAGCAAATTCTCGCTGATAGCCGAGATATTTCATGACTGAAATACACTATTTTTCTTCAAAAATCCAGCCTTCTGTCAGACATAGAAAATTTATACTGGGATTTTCTAAGCAGCTTCATGTTGTTATCTTGACTCTCATAGGGAGAAAAACCACTTTGTGCTGTTTTCCCTTGGCCAAATGGGAGGTAGAGGCTCTGGACTTGATGATGTCAGTGTCCCATGGCAGTGGAACAAAGATTTTTTGCCAACATAGTCAGCCTGGAAGGTGCTTCTTAGATTTGAAGATTGCTTATGAGCAAGAGGATTCCCTGGCAAAACAGATGCTTGATGCTGATGCTGTGGGTCTTTTACTTTCTCATTTCTTGGTCCAAGGAAAGGATAGTGTTGTGGAGGGGAATAAACATTATGCTGTCCAGTCTTCTGAGTCATGTGGGAGGGCTGAAGGTTTTTTCCTTCTCATTCTTTCCCATTTGAACTGCTCAGGATTGAAGAAATCTACTTATTATCATCTGCTGACCCTGGGGGAAGCCACAGACCAGGCAATTCTAAGTTACGATGTGTTTTCTCTTGCTTCTGAAGAGGAGTGTTACAGCTCCTTGGCTGGCATAATAGTTGAGCTGGAAGATCATGCCCAGTCCCTAATGAGAAGACAATTTTAGTTCTCTTTCATAAAAACAGTATCAGAGTTATGGTCTCGTATCCTTCAGGAATGAGGAATCCATTTCACTTGAAGACCTCTCTCTGCACATTGCTGGGAATTCTCTTTTTCTGGTTAATGGTTGTTTATTACCCTTTTCTGTTTGGTTTCTTTCCCCAAGGAGTCATTCTAAACACTAGCAAGAATTTGGAGCCATAAAAAATTCCTGGAAAAGACTCTAGCTTTTGTCCTTTGTTGTGTGGCAAAACCCAACAACTATGCAAAATTTTTTGAACAGAATTGTGGTATTAAAGTAATTTTAGAATCCCTTTGGCATGAGTAAAAAAATCATGTCTAGTCTCACCATGTAGCTCTGCAAATCTTGATATCTGTCTACTTTCTGTTTGTGTATTGAAGAAACATATTTTTCATGATTCATATTCCTAGAAAAAGTTTCCCCTTTCCTTCAAGCTTGACCAGTGGGTTAGTTTGGAACAGTAATATTTCCTGAAGGTTGTACATAAACACTGCCTTTAAACTCTTCCTCTGACCCAGACTCAGGATCCCAGTCTGAGAAACATACAGCTTTTCCTAGCAGCTAGAAAACGTCTGTCATGATTTCTAAGGTAAGATGCTTCTGAAGTGTTTATACATATGTAAATCTTACTCCTGCCAACTTAGAAAAACAGCACCTACAAGGTGCTCCCCTACTCCACTCTAATTTTTCAAGGAAGAAGTTGAAACAATAGCAAGGACATGTTTCCCATTCATTATCCATTGTCAGTTTATCACTGGCAACTGGGATAGTTTTGGAAATAAGCAGCACTTCTGAAGAAATAGTTTGGATCCATTCTGAGGTAATTCTAATCTGAAAGGACTAAAATCCTTTGATGTGTCTGTTGAAAGTTCATCTGTGTCAGGGAGCGGAGAGCAAGGAGCAGTGTCAGTCTGTAAAGCAGCAGGCAGCATGTGAGTGCTTGATCTTTCTGGTGTCAGTGTCAAAGCACTTGCTTACAGAAAGGGTCTTTTTGGTTCAGAGCTGGCAAGCATGGCTTGTTCTGGAGCCCATCATTCCAGGATCACGTTTGCTCTTTGTAAGTGTGTTTTTCCCCTTCAGTCATCCCCTCTTCTCCTTGCTCCTTTTCTAGATGGTCTGGTGTACTTGACCGCGTCGCTTTGGTAGTCTAGGATGTAAATTTGAAGCAATGCAACTTCTTTGTCACAAGAGAGGGACTGGCAGCATGACTTCAGAGAAAAGATTCCCTCATCTATTTCAGACCTTAATCTCTAAGAAATTTTTTTTTCACCTCCTGTGAGGATGTACGTGGTCATGTGCATATTGGAGTGAGGTGGGCGTTGTAAGCTGCCAAGTACAAGAGGTACAAAATTTTCATGAAGAAAGCAGTGCTTGTGTTATTAACTGGTGGCTTGGAGGACATTTTCAGGCTAGGTATCTTTTTACATTTGGCAACTAACTTCCAATACCAGCTGTATTTGTGTAGAAATCTTAGATGAGAATGTTTCATTAGTAATAGACCAACAGGTCTCTCAAAGTGCCAAGTGTGATCCTTAGAGGGTGCTGTGACAGCAGCAGAATAACTTCAGAAGAGCCTGCAGCACAGACAGAAAATGAGAAATTCCTGGTGTATTTATCCTACTTACAATCACAAAGGAAATTGAAGTAATAGGTCCCTGCAGGGATAACAAGCCATCATATTTCCATCTCTTATTGTTACCTCTGGCATTTAGTCCTTTCCTCAGAACTTACTTCCTCTCACTGAACTTCCTGGCCTCAAGGAGGTTCCTATGGCAGAACCTGATCCTGACACTGAACTTTATTACTAAATTCTTGTTGAGAGGGAAGTCTGCCTTCTCTCAGCTTTTCCTACAGGCCACAAACCCTACTCTTACTTTGATGTAGGGTTCCATTAAATCTATAGTGTGGAAGTAAATTGTATTTCAGGTCACTCATTATCTGCTTTTGTTTTGGCAAGGATTCTCAAAACCAAATAAGGGCTCGTAAATAGGACTTTCTTTTTCAAAATCAAAATGAGTACAATAGCTGCTTCCCAAAGGCATTGTAGCAAACAACTAAAGGGAAAGTAGAAAATTTGAGTGTCCTTTTCCACCTTACAAATGAGACTGGAAATAAAGTACTTGAGAATATTTAGATATTTATATAAAATATGGAGTCTCATTACTGTTTCAGTCTTTGAAACAAGTAGAACAAAAATAAAAATACTCTAGCAATTACACTGGATAAATTGGAAGCCTTGGTAAGTATATTCAGTTAACTAAAGAACCAGAACTGTGTGATAGAAATCTTTTCTCATTTGTGGAAGTCTCCTTTCTCATCTCCTCCTGACCAACACTACAGTATGAGTCCAGTGAGTAAGACCAGCAGTGACAACCATCCAAAACAGGAGAACTTTGGCTTTTCTGAAGACTACCTGTCATGTTGCCCTGCCATGCTCAACTCTGCACGTTTTGGCCCCCATTAGTCTCTGTTCTTGCATTCTGAAGAATTTTCAGAATTCCTGAGAGAATTGCCATTGAAAATGAAGGTAATGTGACATGTGCTGTAGAAATATGGGCAATAAAGCTGAAGAATGCCTTTTTGATGAGATAGAAGTTAAGAGCAGAGCTGTGATGAGGTGTTCTCAAGGTACCCAATTCCCCTTCCAGTACTTGACTTCCCTTGCTGTCAGCAGTGCCGCCAGAGCAAGCGTGGTACCTTTTTGGAATGTCTGAAAGCAAAATTTGAAATTTAATTCAGCACATTTTTTAGAACCTTTCCACATTTTATACCTTTTTAAAAGCAGATATAGAATTCTTATGTGATAAGAATTTTTACATTCATTTTTCTTTGTTTGTTTTTAAACCTTTTTATGTAATCCACTGAGAGAGAGAGTTGGCTTCTGATGTGCAAAATTAATCACTGTACTTAGCTCTTTAACTATTACAAATATCTGCAAAAGGGGACGTTCTTGGAAACTGCTTAGGTAGCAGGTTTCTGGAGATTTAGCAGCTTGAGAATTCAAGATTTAAATGGCTTTACTGGTCCTAAGAAAGTGAAATTTTAGATTAAAATTTATTGTAAAAGAATAAGAAGAAATATTTACAGTGCTTGGAAGAATGCAGATTTCCAAACACTGCAAATAAGAACAATTGGAAATGACTGCTTAGGTGATTCTCAAAATGTTGTTTAATGGACATTTTCTGAGTTTATTTTTATCAACAAGGATGCGATTTTATTTACTTGATCTTTAAGATTCCTATATCTGGTTTTATTTTCTTATTTTGATATCACACAGAAGGCTGACACAGTTATCCTTACCATTTTTACACAAGATCTGGTTCTGGAAATATGACAGAGGGAGCTGAGTAGACTAGTAGGACTTGAGTTTCCATAACAGAAAGAATTAAATAAGCTACAACAACCTTGAAGTGATTTTCATTTAGATTCGCAAGTGAAAACTGGGAAAAAGCAGATCAATGTCCTGTCACCATCTTTGTTACTGTCTCTTGAAGGAAGTCACATGCTGCAGCACTGGCCACCAGGAAAGTGCTAGAGCTGAGGCTTTTGATGTAATTGCTGCTGCATTTGCTTAATGAATGGAACAAATAATGGTAAAATGAAAATGTCATGAATATTATTACTCTTATGCATGAGGCTTAAAATTCTTCCTGAATGAGCTCCTGGTGAGAGCTCATTGGGGCTCAGTGGTTTAATTGGAGGTGTCCTGGATTACAGAAACTGAGAAGACTTTATGTAGAACCAAGTGATGGGCTACAGTGAGAATAAGCAGCTTATAGGAAGCTCTAGGGAAGATGGCAAGTGGAATTTAGATACTCGCTCTTATTAGACTGAAAGAAAGAAATGCAGCTACACGTTGATTATTTAGTGTTGGTACCCAGCAGTGAGTTCAAATGCAGTGGATTTAAGTGCTGTGTGAGCTGTGAGCTTTAGCTGTTTGCCGAGATGCCTTAAATTCTCCAGGTGCATTTTTTTTCACATATGCCACATTTCCCTCAAGTCAAACATGTAAAGCTGTGCTGCCATTTCACTGTGAGCTGCTGTCAGTGGAGCAAGAGCCAGCTGCAGTTCACAGTGATCAAGCAGGAAACAAGAGATTTCCCTTTGCAAACAAAAACTCAATGGAAGTAAAGAGAAAGTGAGAAATGACCAGCAATGGAGATGTATTATCTCAAACAAAGGCCTGAGAATATATCTGGAGGATTTTGCTGAGCTTTCATCATCACATTTTTGTGGTAACTTCCATTTGCCAAGAACAGCTTCGGCTGATCTCTCTAATACTGGTTAAGACAATACACCTGTGAGAGGAGAAAAAACAAAACAAATAAAAGAATTGGTCTTTTCTAGACTTTTTGCTTTTTTTCTGACTGTGGTAGAAGAAAGCTGCACCTGAGGTCATTGCCCTTAAATTGTGTGATGTGTCAAACCCTGTACACGGGAGATTTTACATATCTGCTCTAGCAGCTATATTGACATTTTTTCACACGTCAGTGTCCTCATTTTGCTCCTGCACTCACATTGAGGCAGTGAGGTCTCAGGGGGTTGTCATGGTTTGGCCCCACAGCAGGAAAGCAAGTGGTAACACTGATATTTTATGAAGTTGTGCCACCGTTTATTTTAGACCAACATGAACACAGCTGACAGAAGCTCTTTTTCATTACTTTGACTCCATTCACAACAGATTTTTCTAGGAAAAGCTGAGCAATATCCCTCTTGCCTTGACTTTATAGTAGCATTGTAGTTATGTTCAAAGCTGACACATAGGATACCTGAAATACAGACTCTCCTAAATTTAATAAGCCCCTTCCTGAAATTTGAGAGAGTTCAATCTGTTGTAGTTTAAGAGGCCATTAAGTAATGTCCAAGCTTTATATTCTTAGCTAAAGTCAGAAAATTACCTGGGCACTTAAAATGGGACTTTTACAATTCCGACTAAGCCCAGAAATATGACCATGGAAGCTCTTGCTTGGAGGCTGCCTATGCTTTGAGGCTCCATGAAAATGTCTCTGTAAGCATAAAGGTTTACCTAGTTCCTGCAGTTTTCTTTAATCTGTCTTGCCCTTTGCATTAAGTGGCTATCACTTTCCTAAAGCATATTAACATAACTACACCATAGCATTCAATTTAAGCCCACTTTAATCTATTTGTTTATTAGCAATGGAATATTTTTACTAAAAAAGAAATATAAAGCTCAGGTAATATTTTGATGAATCTATTTCCCATGTTAAAAGGTCTGTCTGCAGTGTTTATTTCTGTGCTGTTATAGAATGATAAATGCAAGACCTTTAAAAATGTAGTGGAAGCTGTGTAGTGCTATTGGTGCTTGTGAATTTGCAAGGTCAGATAACTGATATTCCTTTTATTATTATGTAGTTCCATAAAAATCAATTATAATACATACAGAGGACATGATTGTTCTCATTTGACCTCTTCACTGATGCATGGGTTTGACAGCTTCTGGAGAAAACATGCTCTGAGCATAATAGAAAATAAAGATAAATATTATGAATGTAAGCAGAGTTTAGAAAATTGCCTCTTCCCCAGAAGTTCCTTGGGATTAAGCTGTTTCACAGACAGAGCTTAGTTCTCCTCAGACATTTCAAGATATCTTATCAAACATTTGTCCAAGTACCATCTCTGAATTGTCTGCAGTACATTCAATTTAAATCATGAAGGCTTTAGGCTGTGGGACTGTGTTCAGTTTTTCTTCTAATTCAGACTTTGAGTATGACCTTGGACAAAACTCCTGGCATTCAACTTGTATTTCTTTGTGTATGTAATACAAGATACATCTGAGGTACCTGATTTAAAACACTGATGAATCATTTGGCTGAAAAGGAAAAGGTTGAATAATTCACAATATTCTCCTAATACTGTTTATTGGAGAAACTGATTTTGTTAAATTTTGGAACACAATGATTTCCAGAGAAAAATCCCTGACCTGCACACCATGGAGGTTAATTTGTCTTAAATTGTTTTTTTACCGTGCATGGACATAGTGATTATGACTTTTTAATCCTAATTATATATATATTTTTCAAATTACTAGAAATTTTACCACAAACATTAATGGTAGGTGTCATACTGGTCCGAAACTGGAAGTATTATACATGCACTGGTACAGGTAGTCTTGAAAACTGTGGCTAATTACAGGTGGGAAAATCTATGAGCATAGAAGGAAATATAAATCCAATTGGATAAAGGTTACTCTTCACAGAAGACCCTCAAGTTAGGATACAAGATGCTAAATCTCAGCAACTCATTACAATGTGTAAATCTAGTCTTGATGTAAAAATAAATTACACTCGTTTAATGCCTCTTTTTTTATTTTGTACACTTTAACCAGATGCTTTATTTGTGAAGCTAAGCAGTGCTGTGATTTGCTGCAGGCATTTCAATGCTCTTTGGGGATTACTGGTCAGTGTGCTGTTTCTAACTGCACATGAAGGGCAAGAATCTGCATAAAGACACAAATAGTCTTAATGCCAAACTTGCACTATTGACTTCATAATATTTATTGATTAGAGGTGGAGTCAGTAAGGTTTTTGGCAAGGGTATGAGAGGGCTGATAAAGAACATGGTGAATGTGTGTTAATGTCAAGGCTTGTTAAGGAAGAACACATATGTTTCATCTAGGCAGAATATGAAATTGAGACTCCCTTATTTTAACACAAGTGATCACATTTATGACTGACTTTTATTTTTGAGTAGCAGAAATATTTATAACAGTGAATCTTGAAAGAAGTGCTTTCAGATCCCTATTTGAGCATTGTTCAGATGAAAAAACCTCTTTCATTGTGCTTCAGACCTTTCAGGAAAGCTGCATTCATTTTTATGTGTTCTCATTTGACAGGCTTACTTATAGTGGTTACTGCTGCATGTATAAAACCCCAAGGCTTTCCAGGTGTTCCAGTCCTACAAAGCTGCCAGGCATCTTGGGAAGAAGTTTAAGGTTTTTTTTAAGTTTAAGTTTTTTTTTTAAGCCTGGAAAAGGATTGCAGAGGTAAAGGAGGACAGATCAAGAGTGTGAGACAGCCTCTAGTCATCCCAAGTTCATCAGACTTCTGTTATAGCCTGATGAATACCATTTTAATCCCTTTCATCCCAGCGCAGGAATAATACTATCAGTTGCTCTTATCTGTTGCTTTTCAGACTTTGCCATAATTGCTTTGGAATATTTTGCAAGACACAATTGCAATATGCCTTAGCTTTGCAGGCAGCAAACTACAGCTCTGTGGAATGTTTAGCTGGCTAGTTTAATGATTTCTATGCACAGTGAAACTCTTCAATATGGGAAATCATGGCAAATAGCTCTCTTAGTGATGAAAACTTGAGCAACATCAAACTACCAAGCCCAGACCATCAGTGTAGTCATAATCAAATTTGGAAATCATTCTTGCTTTGCCTGGTGCTTAGCCTGTTGGCTTCTTCCTCTTGCATATTTATGTTCCCAAGCTTTGGTATGGTGCTTATGGTGAGGTGATTCTCAGCAAAGTTTGCACTTTTCTGGTGGAGGCTATGGGATCAAGCTACGGGATAGTGCTATGTTTATGTTCTCCTACTATCATCTGTGATCTGGATCAGTAGGAAGGCTTTGTTCTTGGCTTTCATAACTGCACTGTGTGCCCCTTGATTTCTGAAAGTAGAAAGACCAGAAAAAGCAGCTTTAGACACCCTCCAAAGGTGTATGACCCCATGAGGAAATTTGGCCCTAAAACTACCATTGGAATTCCTCTCCTGAGGGAACTTAGATCTTCCTCACCCATGTAAGTCTAGGGAAGGACAAGTGGAGTTGAAGTATTTAATCCTTTGGGATGTATATAATGATCCCATCTGTAAGACAGCCAAGGTAGCCCATGATGCAGGGAGGACGGATTACCCTGAAGATACATAGCTGACATAAACATTTTCTATGAAAGCCTCATGCTGCACTAGAGCATTGCTTCTACTTAGATCTACAGGCAGCCTGTAGAATTGGTGGATTTCTGACCACATTAGAAGGCATGCCCATTTATGTGTATTTTTTGTAAGATAGGCATTATCACAGAACTCACTTAAAAAGCAATAGACAGCTATAAAAATATTTGGGGTAGTAACAATTAGATAGCATTAAAATAGTTTGCCATATTTTAGCAAGAGAGTTGAAGAGGAATTGTCTTTACCTTGTACAAGTCAGCACCACTAAACTGAGCTGATATGGTGAGCTCTAAGCATAAGAATAAATGAACAAGAATAAATGAACAAAATAATGCGATGTGTAAAACAAGTGCTGCCAAAGGTCTGTTCTAAGGTTTTAAGGAGAAAAAATTATTGGAAAGTGGGTCACTGAACTGCTTTGGAGTAGACACCAACATGAATCAAGGGTTTTTTTTTTTCTTATCCATAGTATTGTAATGGTATTTTACTGTTTTCACTCTTTTTACTATATTGTTTTTTCTTGAATAAAGGGAGGAGTAAAATCCATTACATGAGCTCTCAAAGCTTAGCCTGTGATTTTCTAATTTATTTCTCTTCTTTATTTTAGCAATGTATTGACTCACTGGCTTGTTATTTTGCAGAAGAAAACAAAGTAGAGGTTGTAATAGTCCCTTGAGGCATAAAAAAGAATCAGTGGAATTAATTTGCTGCTTATAAGCATTCATTTGGACTAAGTCTTACAGAATTTGAAAATAGATGCACTTAGCCTGTCAGAAACAATTTGTAGGAAAAACTTTCTATTCTCAGCAGAAAAATCTCACCCCTAGCAATTCCTTTAGAAATTAAAGAAAAGACAAAAGTATAGTTTTATTGGCTTTGTCATACCCTTATCTAATTACTTTCTGAGAGCACATTTCCCCTTCTTTGTAGCCTCCAGGAACTCAGAATCTTTTAAGGCTCTGCTGCAGTAAGCATATCACATATGTAAATTGAGAATAGCTAAGCACCCCCTGCAAATATTCTTTCTGTTTTACAGACAAGAATTAATTTGGCTGCCAAGATAAGCAAAAGGTTCTACAGAGAGACAAATGATGGACCATATATGATTCACAGGAAGGCCGTCATGCAACCGTCTTTATTCAGATTACACAATCTCAGAAAGGCATGATGCTTCTAACTCATTTATGCTCAAGGCTTCTTATTCAACAGCTCTCAGCAATTTATTTCTTAAGAAGCAAAAAATTTAATTTCAATTGTAAACTTCCTTTATTATTATAGTGAATTATCCTTTATTGAGTTTTTTTTTACCACAAGCATCTGCATGCTGACAAGGTTCTCCATTGTATGTTGAGATACTCTGAGCCAAGACGTGAAAGATGCTGAATACGTCTAAGTTCTGCTTCCCTGCCTATTCCTGGTGCTGGCCTCAGCTGTGTGGGATGGTCTGTCTCTGACAGCATGCAGGTTTACCTCATCTGTGCCTACAGGCTCAAATCATTCTGCACTTCCTAAAAGATCAGCAGGAGCACAGGGTTTTACATGACCTAACTCCATGACCTAATTTAAAACTATCTTTCTTGAACTCGACCAAAACCTCTCCTTTCCTTGTCTTCTGTACATTGCTCCTTCTTCTGGTATTCCTGATAATCACACCAATCTTAAGTAATAATGTCAGAGTCTCAGTAAAGGTATACAACAATCAGTTGAAAGTGAAGGTTTTTAAAAGGTTTATGATTTAGATGATTCACGTATCTTCTCTAATATAGTGAATACACTGATATGTCAAACAGTTATCCAAGTCCTAAGAGAGTTCATTATAGTAATGGTGGAGTGTAGAGAAAATATATTACACAACTTTTACAATATATTCTCAAAATTTGTGCATATTTCCAGACAATATATTTCTGCAAATGAAATTTTTAAACATAGAAGTTGGCTGTTCTATTGAAGCTGCTGCATTTGGAGACCTAATTTTCTTCAGGTTGATTGAAGATCTGCAGCTTGTATTAATTTAGTGGAATTTGCAGCTAATTGAAATACATGTAGCTGTCAAGTCTGAAATCGTAGGCAGGTGCTAAAATAGTGACATATGTGCTGAGATGTAGATACCAAGGACGGAGTGATCTCAAGCATCTACATGGTTGCCATTAAAACTTGCTGAAATTAAATGCTGCATGACAGATGCATAGATAATTCAGTGTTTATAGATTTAATAATTAAAAAGCAAGCCTGCTATGTAATTATTGTACTGGTAACTAAACATGACATCGAATAGAGGCTTGCAGTTATAGCTCCATGCTGGGCTGTGACAAGGTAAGAAAGTGACTTCTAATATTTCAATATTCATAATTTGTACCTATATTGAATCTCCATTTGCTATTTGAAATACTGGTGATATAAACCAGTCTTGAATCCTTGGGGCAGCCTAGCATCACAGGTATAAGATACATACCTGTTTCCTTGCATTTTAAAGTAAATAGAAAGGGTTTTGTTGAGGAAATAAATCTCACTAGAATGCAAAGGAGCTTGTACTCTTAATTGCTTTAGGGGTACAGACACAGAAAACTGGGAAGCTAATGGCAGCAGATAAAAGAGGACGAATCTGAGGATCTGTAGCTGGAAATGATGGTAATTTTTGCTCTAGCCCCTTTTCTAATATGGCTGGAGTGCTGGGAGGGTTCTGGTAGGGTTCTGAGCAGTTTGCCAGCTGCTCCTGGCTAAGTAGCACATGCAGGAGAAAGCTTTATGTCTTCATAATTTAGGCAGGAAAATGAGTGGTAACACCACTGTTTTTCTAGCAAGAAAATTGCCAGTGCCAGGCACCTATTTATCTCTTCCCACCTCTATTGTGACAGTGCCCTGTACTGTCTCCAGACCTGCAGTTCTCTTCTGGTCTGGGTTGGTACTAAAAAAAGGGTGATGAAAGATTAAACTTTGCACATGTTGATGCTTTTATACGATACTTAACAGAATCTTAACAGCCTTAATTCTTCTGCTCAGTCTCTGAGATGCCAAATCTGTTTGCTTTACTAAGGACAATATTTTGCCCAGTCAGATCTCTGGCTTCTGATTAAATCTGGAGTGGTAGGCTGCGGTTTGGGCTGCAATTATCATTTTGAAAGGTCCTATGATTTGCTTGTGGCCCAGGAGGCATCCTGGGCTGCATCAGAAGTAGTGTGGCAAACAAGTGAAGAGAGGTGATTTTCCCACTCTACTCCACTCTCTCTAGGCCCTACCTTGAGTACTGCATCAGAAGTAGTGTGGCAAACAAGTGAAGAGAGGTGATTTTCCCACTCTACTCCACTCTCTCTAGGCCCTACCTTGAGTACTGCATCAGAAGTAGTGTGGCAAACAAGTGAAGAGAGGTGATTTTCCCACTCTACTCCACTCTCTCTAGGCCCTACCTTGAGTACTGCATCCAACAGTTCTGGATTTCATGTTATCTAATACAAACAGTCCATCCTGCCAAGACATTTCCAGAGGATACCAAAATTCATGAGGCTTGGGGCGACGCTCACTGATGCCACCGTTGGAGTAAGCATGCTTTGCATCTGTTTATAATGGCCAGAACATACTGGACCCAAACTGTGAGGTCTATTCTGAGAAAAATTAGGACACACTGACCATTCACAGTAGGACTAACAAGAAGGCTTTAAAAATCCCTTCAGCCAAAATGACTTGCTAAAACCTGTCTAGTACATAACTTTGAAATAATGCTTTGCACCAGTTATTAAATGTATAGTCAAATAGGCCTTTTGAAATGCATGTGTTCTCTTTCTTTATTTATTTTCTCTTAATTATAATGAGTAATGATTTACAATGTGTAGTTTAATGCAAATTACCTTAGTGTATTAAGGGAAAGATGTGAGCTAAAAATGAGGAGAATGGCTGGTGCATTGTGTGCTGATTCCTGTACAGCAGAAGTGAGAATCTGGAAATCTATTTATAGGTGTTGGTAGTTCTCCTTAGGACAGAAGATTTTGTTATTTGGAAACAAATTGGATGCAAAGAATACTTTATCTGAGGGGTCATGGAAAAATATGGGTAGTTTCAGAATTAGAATTGTTGAATGTATCAAGCATTCAAGTGGTGTATTTCTAGTTGTAATTTTTATAAGGTGGATAGACAGATTGAAAAATCTGGACTGGACAAGCAAAAATAAACATGCGTGAGGAAAGATGTGTAAAAAAAGGTTGTTTTTCTTTTTTTTTTTCTTTTTTTTTTTTTTTTAATTCAGTTCAGATACTTGTAGAAGCCCAGAAGATAAGGTGCTAATGTATCTCAAACACCTATAGCTGGATGGTCATGAAGCCAACCAAAGTTTGTTGGTAAGAACATGCTGTGAAAAAAACCAAGATGATGCTGGAACTTGGACTGGTCATTCATTCATTCATTCATTCATTCTCTCTTCCAAATAAAATTTTTCAGTTTTTGCAGACCCTCTGACTTTTGTTGTTCTTTTTCAATGATGGGTATCTATGGATCTTGGGTGTTCTTTTCCTCTTAAGGATAGGACGTCACAATACTCAGAGGATGTTGCATGTACAATTACAGGATTTATATGGATAGTTTGAGAATATGTGTACACAATGGCATATATGTTTTTTTTATGGGGAAATGAGTAATTTTCCTTTGAAAACATGTGAAACTCCACAAGTCAGACATTTAAAAATAGAAATAGAAGTCAGACAATGATATTCCTGATGTAGTAATTTTTTTAATAAACAATGTAATAAGTGTTTCATGTTTTTCAATTTGTTTTCAAAATGTATCATTTGATAAAATCTGTCTTCCACTAGAAGTCAATATCTTTTCCAAGCATTATGCATTCTTACTAAAGAAACTTACTGTAATCCTAAGAGGGAAGCCATGAAAGATTTTAATGTACACACGGTTTCCACTTTTTTCATGGAAACAAGTAACTAGACTTTTTTCTGGTAGGCTTGACAGCAGGGTACTGCTGCCTCTTTGTGCCTGGGTGACTGGCTGAGTGTCGCTGCACCAGGGATGTTCTTACCAGTGGTTCTGTCCTGTAAAGCATCATTTACTCAAATGTGACAACAAGCTGAATTCACCCTGTCTTCTTCAATACATACTCCAATAAATGTCTGTGTTGAAGCAGCTGAATCAGCCTGTGCCAACAACTTGGGGCTTGTTCCAGTCTGCATGAGTGAACTGACATACACCAGCTGAAGATCTAACTGCAAAGATGACTTTATGCTGCAAGTGTAGAACATGTATTTTCTTTTTCTATTTACCCATAATGTAAAAATATCCTCTGTAACTTGTGGTTGTTATTGTGAAGCTTTCCTTATAAATCACAAGGTTTTCCTCAAAGTCCAGCTCAATCATAATGCCCCAAGAGAGATTTTGCCTGTAAATTTCTGAGTGGTGTCATCTACCATTATATTTGGTATGTGGACTATATCTTGTGCTTGTTTTACAGACAGAAAGAATTTTTTCACTTGTAATTGTGTTGCTTCCCCATGAGATATTTTGAAGAAAGTTTTTTATAGAAGATTTTCCTACATGCAAAGGATAAGTTTAAAAGTTTTTTGGAAATTCCTCTCAGCCAAATCATACTGTCCACAAGCTATGATTGAGTACTGCCTAGGCTAAGAGGCAGGGCAAGGGTGACTCCTTGTCTTACCTTAGGAAGTTGTTATATGGCTATATGCCTACATTTATATGAATTTTAAGATTTTATATAATGATTTATACTCGGCAAACTCTATAAGTTAAGTCAAACTTCCCCAACCAAACAGTTACTGGGTGCATAGGGGATGCAGTGTGTACTGTGATACCATTTTTCTTTTATCCCTATATAACAAACAGGACCACAGGGATTCTTCTGATCAGTGAGGTCTGTGAGTGGAAATACAAATAATAAAATTAAAATCTGTCTGGCTTGCAAGATATGGGAAGAAGGCATTGTTTTTTTATTCATACTGCAGAGCAACAGCAGGATGCTTGATGGCCCCTTTGTTAAGAAAGGATGTTAGAAATGTCCATGATTATGTCTAATTATGAATAGGTAACTCACAGAATTGAAGTTGTTCTTCTCTCTATTTCTATGATAAAGACATAACAGCATTAACAGTTTATTTAAATCATCTTCTTACTAACACTAAGGGATTTTGGATTCTAAACCTTTTTTTCTACCTGCTATGAAATGTAATGAGTTAGTGCTTTTTCTAATAGTTTCCATAACAACTAAATTTTTAATGCCTTTATGTGAGTCCTACACATAATTTTTCTAGAGTCACATCATCACATTGTCCCTTAACCAGCCACCCAATCTTATGCCAGATTTCCTTGTGTTCTGTAAAGTCTCAGATCACTGTTTCTGAAGTCTTAACACCTGTGTATTATAGGTTGAGCCTAAAATTAGGCAATATGTCTCTTCTTTGCTTCAATGAGCAGCTAAGTCTAGGGCAAAATTATGAGAACACTTGGATCTAATCCAGCATGCCTGTTGTCCTCCCCGTGTCTCATTGTGTAGTGATGCACAGGGAATTGCTGCCTCAGGTGGCATCACTCCACAGTAGAAAATCAAAGGCTAAAACTGACACCTGCCACGTGTAGCATGGTTTTTGCACTATGTTTTATGTGAACAGATAGTGATAGGAAAATGTTTACAAACAAAAAGAGGAGAGATTAAATTAGATGTTAGCAAGAAATAATTTACTCAGAAGGTAGTAAGACACTAAAGAGTTTGCCCAGAGAACTTGTGGATGCCCTGTCCCTGGAAGTGCTTAAGAGCAGGTTGGATGGGGCTCTGGGTAACCTGATCTAGTGGATGACATGGTGAGACGTTTAATGTAGATGATCTTTAGGGTCCATTCCAACCCCAATCATTCTCTGATTCAATGATTCTGTGATAATTGAACCAATCACACACTGATGTAAGGAAATGGGGTAGTAGACCTATCTCACAGTGTGAAAGTCACATTCATTTATGAACAGTTCTCCTTGGTGTACATAGTTGATACGTGGCTTTTGTGAGTTAATGTAATGAAATAAAAAGACAAATGCACAGAGCAGCTATTCTCAACAAGAGTTTCTGGGGTAAAATGAACTCATCATTGGAAACAACCTACCTGAGACAGAAGTAGATTTTTTTCCTGGCATGTTCCTAGAAGTCTAGTTGGTTATTGGGGCTTTCAAATTATGCAAGACGAAACTCCTCCTTGCTCTAGAAACTGTATTGATGTAATTAAAGAAGTTGATTGAGAGTTCCTTGAAAATATGTGGGCCAAGTGTCTTTTCATGGGAAGGATTAAAGGCTATGTCAATCCCAAAGACTAATTGCAAGTCAGCTCCCTACTTAGATCATGTCCAGAGGAGGTCTGCAAAGCTGGTGAAATAAGCCTTCTGTGAAAAGCAACAATTGATTCTAACATGCATTTCTTCTTAATGAGATTCTAAAGGGCCACAGACTGGTTTAAATTCCACTCTTGAATACCAGCCTCAGACATTTGAGGAAAAAACCTGGAGATGTAGAGGAGATGCCCTTCTGCCGAGTTGCTCTGCCCGCATGGCAGCCTTGAAGAGAAGCAGGCAGCTGCCCCAGCCAGCAAAGTGGAAGAGCCAGCTGGTGATCTGGATTTCTCCCTGTCCACAGTCCCAGTGCAGTGATGTATTTTGTTACAGGTGTAAAATATCTGGGCCCAATCCCATTTTTCTTCCACTGACGTGATTGCATCATTATTGCCAATTACACTTTGCAGCTACTCGTGGATTTTCATCTCATTGTTTTATGAACTGCAACTAATTAATCCTCTCATTCCTCTCAGCTCAACAGACTCCATTGAGAATCATCTGCATTTTTGTTCCAGATGAAGAACCACAGCAGAGATTTCAGGAGGCTTGTCAGTGTAATTGGAGGAGTCAAGGTGGTGGAAATTGGTCTCCCATCACTTGGAATCTGGGCACAGCTCTGGCTACGCATCTGTTATTTGGAGGAGTCACACCATAAAATTAATAGCTGTGAGATGAAATAAGGATGAGTCTTGTTGTCTTTTGTTTAATGTGTCTCAATTTCTGAAGAGGGTCAGGGCCAACCTATTCCATTGACAGAGAGATACTGGCAGACACTGTCTGCCAGTCAGTTGTTGAGATTTAGTTCAGAGAGACTGGCAGAAATCGTCCTGAGTGCTGAAACATTTTCCTTTTCAATTATCTTATTTCTCTGCTTCCTATCAGGCTTCATGCTGAGACAAGGCTGTTGCTGAATGCTGATTACCTGCTGCTCCAGGAAAACTATATTTTTTTCTACAGGCAATTTTTCCAGTTCTACATGCATGAACACAGACAGCTTCTGCATGGACTGTGGTCACAGTCAGCATATTCTCTGATGTACAGAGGTGTACAACAGAAATGATTACTCTGTTTTAAAATACTATCTAAGTCCACACCTTGAAAATACTTTGCTTTTCACTCACTGTCCAATCCACGGTTCCCCCACTGCAAATAATCCCATTTGTCTTTTAAACATCTTTCTGTGTCAGGCCAGCCCTAAACAGTCTCAATACTTGGGGACCAGGTTCCTCCTCTGCAATTCCAGCAGAGAGGCAGGGCCAGAGAGCTGAAGGACCTGAGCACTGCCTGCCCAACAAATCAAATAAACAGCACTCCCAGCTAAACCAAATTTGACCAGCCCAATGAAACCAACTTATAAAACAAACCTTAAGGCAGAGTGATTTCTTAGAAGGTACACTATTAGGCCCTTCCTATTTTTCACTCTTGTCCCTGCCCAGTTCAGCTGAAAGGGAGCTGATTTTATTTTTGCTTGTCTCAATTATCAGCTCCCTACTCAGATCATGTCCAGAGAAGGTCAGCAAAGCTGGTGAAGGGTCTGGAGCACAAGTCTTATGAGGAGCAGCTGATGGAGCTGGGGTTGTTTAGCCTGGAGAAAAGGAGGCTTAGGGGAAACATTATTGCTCTCTACAAATACCCTAAAGCTGTAGTGAGATGGAGGTTTATCTATTCTCTCAGATAACAAGCTACAGGGTGAGACAAAATGGCTTCAAGTTGCGCAGGAGAGGATTAGATTGGATATTAGGAAAAATTTCTTCACTGAAGGGTGATCAATCACTGGAACAGGCTACCCAAAGAAGTAGTGGAGTCACCATCCCTGGAGGCATTTAAAAGACATGCAGATGTGGCATTTGGGGACATGGTATAGTGGTGGACTTGGCAGTGCTGAGTTAATGGTTGGGCTCAGTGATCTTAAAGTTCTTTTCTAACCTAACTGATTTCATGATTCTCTCTATCATGCTCTTGCAGCACACGTTGCACTGGCAGATTGGTCCAAATGCATTAATTGGTGCCAGATTTCTGGTATCAGTATTCATTGGATTCAGCTGAAAAAGTTAAAACCAGAACTGAAATAAAGGAAAGACGTTCTTACTGTACAGACTGTACTGCCTGACATAGGATAGACTCATTATGGCATATGTTATGAAACTGCAGTTTTCTTTTGTTGTAACATTGTGTATCTCTCAAATGTTTCCATAGTGAACAAAATTACCACCTCATTTTAAAAAGCTGTGTAGGCTACTATGCATGAGGGTGGTGACAGCTGTTTAGAAAGGTGATGCAAAATGTAGAGCAGCTGAGTGCAGCTAAACTGCACTAACACTAAAAACTTCAACAAGACTGAAAAAAGGAAAACCACGTTAGTTGTGTACTCACAATTTACCTAGTCTTAAAATGAAGAAAAAACATGCTTTCCCCCAGGGAATCCTTTTGGAAATACAACTCACTATTCAGGGTTTGTTAGAGATGTGAAGACAATGTCTTTTTTTCAGCATGGATAGAGGATTTAAAACCTCATTTCTTTTAGGTGAGCTGACATCTAAAAAAGAATACATGAGATCTGCAAGGAGATCAAGAGGAATTTTGTCTTGGCAAAGCCAGCAGACTTTACCCTAGCTGAGGACAAAATCCCTCTGCCCTCATGATCTACTGCAAAAGCTAGATTTAACCCTTCTGTTTGTTGCTTGGCCATTTCCCTTTCCCTGTCCTCCTAAAGGAGGAGAGAAAAAAATGCTAACAGTGTGGAAAGGGCAAAAGAAATCAGTAATCAAATCCTTAAGTATTTTTTGAAAAGACAATTTGATCAAAAGCTGTGTACATATCATTGCCAAAAGAAGAAAACTTAATTATTAAAATTTTAAGGTTTTTCAGAACTTAGAAATTTTTTCCTGTGATTTTTTTTTTTTTTTTTTGCAGTTTTACAAAGGAATCTTGCATAAATGAATTCAGGAGACATTTTCTTCTGTGTTCAACAAGCACAACTCATGAGCCTGGTTTCAGAGAGGAGCTATGGTAACTCCATACACAGTATGGCCTGCACAATGCAGGGTTGAAAAGTCTCCAGTTATTTCTGCAGCATGGGAGTGTATTTACACCAGGTGGGCTCTTTTTCCAAGTGGGGCAGCTGAAACCCAGCTGCTCTGAAAAGTCATTTTTTGCAAACATCTGTCTTTGAGAAAGCTGATGGGCTCCCTCTGCCACTGCAGGGTGCCTTGGGCCTTATTAAAAAGAAAAAAACAGGCAAGAGGGGAAGCAAAGATTGTTAAAAGATTAAATTCTTTGCTTCAATCTTCACAAGAATTTAAGACAATAGGATAATTTTAATGAAGCAATTACAGAAGGGAGAGAAGAGCACAAGAGGCTAAAGAGCAGACTCAAGTGGGTTTAGCTAATGGAGATGTGCTACAATTCCTTGGCAAAGCAATATTAAAAAGCATTTTCTAAGGGAATTTAAAGAAACAGCCAATGTAGTCTGTAAAACACCAGCATTTATCTCCACTTATGGAGATTTAATGGAGGACAGAGAAGGTCTTGGAAGACTGGAAAAGAATCAACATTATGCATTCTTAAAAGGCAGATGGTCCATAACGTTCTATTTTCTTTTTATTTTTTTTCTTGAACTTTGATAACTGCAAAGATTCTGCTCAAGTTATTAATTTTTATTTGCAAGATTATAAAATGGGTTTATTAAGAACAGACCATAATAGTCTAATTTTCTGACAAGCTGTCTGGCCTGGTGAATTAGAAAAATGTGACTGATGAACCATGACCTAAGTAAGTAGAATTTTTGGCAGTGTCTCCCAGGATATTCTCAAAAGAGGCATTCTTAAAAGCAGGCAACACATATAAAAATGTGACCACCAAAACTTACAATCGCTGTGTGAAAGAATACAGCTTTCAAAGAGAAATGGTGAATTTTTAGCCAGTCTGGGAAGATATTTCAAATATGGAAAGACCTTTCAGAATATTTTGACCTTTTGAGTATACTCATGTTGTATAAGCATTACAGGCGACAAGGTGTTGGGAAAGCTATTGGCCCTGCACTGAGTTTGTGATTACACTGAACTCTGAAAAAAAAAGTAAATTCATATCATGCCATCAGCAGGAGATGTTCTTTCCCAGTTAAATTATCTTATTATCTTTATGAAATATGTGCATTACAGTTTTAAAATACCACAGTTGAATCCAGAGGCCACTAATTAATTTCTATGGCAAAACTTGTACTTCTTCCCCATCCCGCCCAAAAATGAAACACAGATTCTTTCATATCCTCTAAAACCTAATGCATCCAAGGGTCAGTGGCCATGAATATAATTTCCAGTCCAGGACATTTGCATAACAATCAGTCTGAATTGAGTTTTGATCTAATTGCTTTTGGCTAATTATGCTTTTTCCTTATGGTTAATGATCCCTTATAGCATGGTTTTAATGGACTGCTCTTCAAATGAAGATCTTTTTCTTATGGGTTTTCTGTTGTGTTTTTTAAAATCCAATTGCTTTTAAATATATTTTTGACATAATGTAAACAGCTTTTCTACCTCATTAGCATTCTGTTGGATAGTTGGAAACAGCTCATAGTTTGATCCTTAACATTAAAATATAAGAGGATGTGGCAAGGTAGCCCTGGTTGGATGCCAGGTGCCCACCAAAGCCCCTCCTCAGCAGGACAGGAGAGAGAAAATATAATCAAAGGCTCATGGGAGGAGATAAGGTCAGGGAGAGATAACTCAGCAGTTACTGCCACAGGACACAGACTCATCTTGGGGAAATTGTCCTAATTTATTATCAATCAAATCACAGTACGATAATGACAAATAAAACCAAATCTTAAAACACCTTCCCACCATCCCTCCCTCCTTCCCAGGCTTAACTTCACTCTTGATTTTTTACCTCTCCTCCAGTGGCACAGGGGGAACAGGGAATGGGGGCTACAGTCAGTTCATCACACACTGTCTCTGCCACTCCTCCCTCCTCAGGGGGAGGACTCCTCACACTCCTTTATTCCAGCTTGGGATTCCTCCCACGGGGCACAGCTCTCTGTGAACTTCTACAGTGTGAGTCCTTCCCACTGCAGTCCTTCATGAATTGTTGCAGTGTGGATCCCTTTCACATGGTGCAGTATTTCAGGAACAGACTGCTCCATGAGTGGATCCCTTGTGGGGTCACAAGTCTTGCCAGCAATCCTGCTCAAGCCTGGGCTCTTCTCTCCGTGGGTCCACAGGTCCTGCCAAGAGCCTGCTCCAGAATGGGTTTCCCATGGGGTCACAGTCTCCTCGGGCATCCATCTGCTCTGGCATGGGTCTCTTCCATGGGCTGCAGGTGGATATCTGCAGACATGTGATCCTCCACAGGCTGCAGGGACACAGCTGCCTCACAGTGGTCTGCACCACGGGCTGCAGGGGAATGAATCTCTGGTGCCTGGATCACCTCCTCCTCCTCCTCCTTTCTCTGCACTGACCGTGGTGTCTGCAGAGCTGATGCTCTCACATATTCTCATTCTATTCTCCATCTGAAATTGTGCAGTTTTTTCCTCCCCTTCCTAACTCTCCTGTTTCCTAGGAGACACCATCTACCTGCTACTACCACTGGTGGTCGGCTCAGTCTTTTCCAGCAGTGGGTTGGTTTTGGAGCCAATTGGCGCTGACAACATTGGAAAAGGGAAAAACTTCTAGCTATGTCTCACGGAATCCACTCCCTCACTTCCAAAACCTGACCATACAAACCCAGTGCACAGGCCTGCAGATGGCTTATTCAAGAACAGAAAGTCATACTGGAGATGAAAATGAGACGTGGTGCAAGTGGGATGTTCATCACCCTTCATGTCAGTTTTCCAGAATGCATTCCCAATAACTGTAATTCTCAGTGAAATAAAATTGCTCATATTTCCTGGAGTTGGGAACTAGAAACTTATGATGGCTGTAGGTCCAAGGCAGTTCATTGGTTGGTTTACCTGGAAATAAAATATCAGAAAGCTTCCAGCTTCAGCAGTTCATTACCCTGCCAAGTACATTGGCAGGAAAGGAGTTGAAGTACGATGTCTGGAAAACACTTTTTTCGCTGGTAACCTGCCTGACTTTTAACCTTGAAGTTAATCAAAGTTGATAGTATTCCATAAGGTACTTTGATTTAAGAAATGTACAACTGTAGAACATCTAATTGGAATTCTTCAAAACAGTGGCAACTGCCAAAGAACATAGAAAATGTTTTCATCTCCATTTGATTTGTTGCACTATGCCTTTGTCTGAGACTTCTGGTGTACAGAAGCTGAATTAATATTCAGTTCATCCTAAAGCTCCATTGCACTGTTCCAGGAGTGAGAAATTCTAGGAGTCAGACTCTACTGGAAGCATAGTAAGCAGACACAGTACACAGGTACTTCTAAAATTCTAAAAGTCAGGTGTAAAAGAAAGTCTTTAATGGGCAAGAGAGTTATGAAACTAAATATGGGTGCATTCTTTTTCTTTACCATGTCCCATATAAATTTCAGAGAATTTTAAAAAGATGGGTGGCTGGGTCCTGCTTCCATACCAGAACTTTTAATGTGAGAAGAACAGCATGGTCTACCATGGTGCCTGGTGTAAGGAAAGAGTAAATTCTATGGGACAGGGCAGACTTTCTTTTATATGTGCTGCCCACGGATTAACAAAGTCAAAACATCTGAGTGCTGAAGAGGAAAGGAGTTGTCCAGGTTGATTTAAGGCTGTTTATTTCATGAGAAAAGAAATTTTACTAAGCTTCCTGAAACTCTCTTACAGTGAGGTTGAGTGACTTAGCAGAAACACATTTGAGGAAAAAAGGCAGTTCTTTGTCTGAATCTTTCCTAACTAATCAGAGTGCTTGCAAGTGAGCTGGAAGATTCCAGCAAGACCTGGAAGCTTGGCTAGAAAGGATTTTTTTTTTTTATAGCAAGCTGAAAAAGACAAGAAAAGTGTAACCAAGTCTCTTCCCCCTGCCTTTCACCTTAGATTTTTAATGAGGCTGAAGGGTCAGAGCAAGGCCAGTTTGGCATAGTAAAATTTCCCAAACTCCATTTTTTCTGATTTTGCTAATAGATTAAAAAGGATGATGGTGTTTTGTATGAAAGCTTATTTTCCTCCTGTTTTTTCCTTTGTCTTTTTTTCCCATCAGATTCCCTAAGAGATCAAAAAAAAACCCTTACTAAACCAGCCCTCAAGACCTATTATCTGTCTGAACTCAACTATAAAATAAAACCTTGAGTATACATGTAGAGTATTTGTCAAACTTGCACAAACTCACTTTTGCTTTAATGAATAGCACATTCCAGTTTTAATGTGTGATTATTCCATTATGTGACTAAACTGTGCACATTTCCTCACAAAGTAGCTTCCCTTTTCTTATTAGATTTAAGGTAGCAACTTCCCAAACTGTCCTATGATTCTTTGATGTCTGGGCTGCTATTTGTTGTCCCAGAATAAATATATTCCTGATTTGAAATAACAGACCCCTTTCCTTAATGTCAACAAGTGTCTATTTGTAAATCAGGTCAAATTACATTTATCAGCTGTATTTGTACACTCTTTCACTTCTCAATATTTTGCCATATAGAATCTACAAAAATTGCCTCAATTTAAACATTCTTTAGTGGATATTGGCAGCATAATAGTTGGACTACAAACTCAAGCCTGAGAAGATATCAAAGATAATTCATTCATTAATAATCTGAAAATCTACCTAGACACAAGGACAGACCTGCAGGAAGTTATACATTCACAGGCAAGTGTTGTGATGGACTACATGTGCCTGGGAGCAAGGGATGTACTCTGATTTTACTGCCATAGCCTTTGTCATGCTGTGTATCATATAGAGGGGCACAGAGTTCTCAGAGTTATAGCAAAACACTGCTATCCCTTCATCACTTGTCAGTGTTTTCTGTCATTTACACTGAAGACAAAAAAGGTAGTTTTAAAATGCTCTTTAAAACTTGAAACTACTCAAAAATATTCAACATAATTTTTAGGACAGAGCCCACTGGGGAATTGCTTGGGAGACACCAGTCTCTAATCAAGTACAAGGCTTCACAAAGGCTCTGGAATATGATTCCATAGTAATATAAAATAAACTGTCCATATTTGCAAAATGGAGTATTTAGGACTGATTTCCCCAGTGTCCTGTACCCTATAAACACAGTAACACATTTTGAGCAGATCAACAAATTAATAAAGATTTAAGTCTGAGGTTTGCTTCTAGAGGCAGGGACAACAACTATTATAACACCAATCTCTCTAGGGTCTTGGGGGCTTCTCTGGGCTGCAGGAAATGAGCAAGGAGAGGAAGGGTTGCTGGCAAGTAAGTGAGGTGTTGATATCTGAAACAGGGTGGGGGTGTCTTTTCACCAAACAGGAATCCAACTGTCTCAGGCAGTCTTTTGGATAGTCAATGCATAAAAAAAGTGGGGCAATAAGGTACTTTCCTTGTAGTACTAGCAGAACCTGTAGTACAGGTTCTGATGCAATGAGTGCTGTCAGGTTTCACTGTGCTGCTCTGAGACGTTACTTCTACCTGGAAGAAATTCTGGTAAAAGTGTGGGGAAGTTGCCTTGAAATCTGTTCCAGGAGGAAAGAAGTCAGTGATTATGGTGAACACTCTTTCTGTCTCAGCAGAAGAAATAGATAATGTCCTTTTGTCTTAAATATTTGGCTGCATCTCTTAGTAATTACTAAAAATTTGACTCAACCTGGCTACTTTGCCTGGGGAATATTTAGGCAACTGTAGTTGTATTAATCTCCCAGGTGTTTCTTTCCTTCTAGTTTTACACTTAAATGATGCTGCTTTTGCAGACAACATTGTCAGGAAGAGGAGCACACCATTTAAGAATGGCTTTTTACAATTTTGGGGCAGTGAACATGAGAAAATTGCATCTCTGCAGGTGTGGTTCATCTGCCTGAAGCTTAAGGTGTGAGCAGTCAGAAGTGAACTCCAGCTGACTACTGCATGCACTGTTCTGCTGAGGATGGAAGAAGGATAGAAACCTGCATGCCAACTTGACAAAGTGATGTTTTCTCAAAGAAAACTGAGCAGTGAAATCCTGAGCCCAGCCCAGGTGCAATAGTGTAGTAATAATACAATAAATAGGAAATATAGAAATCCTAGAGCTGGGAGAGATAAGATTTTTTGCATGTATGCATAGATATATTTCTGAGACATAAAATGCATATGGATGTTCAGATACCTGAAAGCATGATGGAAATGCTTTTCTGTCTCTTGGACTTACAGGCTCTATGTCTTTTCTGTCTCTTGGACTTGTATTTATTATAGGTTCTATGCATTTACATTTGAAATAGCAAGTCAGATTTTAATTCCAGCATTTTTAAAGTGAAATTAATTTACTGATTCAGATCACCAAGGAGGAGAAGGGAAAGGATGAGTGAGAGAAGGTTCACAGGATGGAGGTGTTGTTTGGTCCACACCTTCATGTGAAGTACTTTTCATGTGCTTTTGATGCTCTGCAGTTAAAGAGTGGATGAAGTATTTGAGATCTGTGTGCAACCACTATGTGTGACACAGCTACTTCATGGTTTTGTCACTATATTATACTAGGAAGCCAGATCTGTGTTGGTGTTAATAATCATGCCTGCCAGAATTAACGCACTGTGACTAAGCCTCCAACCAAACTCCTAGAGCAAGCACCCATGCATGTAATGACTTCCTACGCTGTCACTCAACCTGAAATACAGAGTCTATCCCACCATCAATCAAGTGGAAGCTGGCAGAGATGATAGGCTGAGATGCTCTCTTTAAACTTGCAGAGACAAAACTGCAGTCTTTGTTTCAGCTAAAGTTGACAGAATGACCTAATAGTGCTTTGCTGCCAACCAGTGTTAATACGTGCACAAGCACACTTCAGGCAGGTCAAGTTAGTCCTGTCAGAATGCCCCAGTGGTTACTCAGAGCTCCTCCTGGCCTATACTTGACCAATAGAAAATCTTGTAAGATTTTCCTCTGAGAGGTGCTGTGCTATCTTAGGCAGCAAACTGCCTGGCACATTCATCAAATATATACATACTGACTGATACAGAAAGAGGGCAGGTGAAGAAACTGTGCTGCCCTACTTCATTTTACTACATGAAATTCAGATCAGAATAGTGAGGTTTTTTTCCCCCACCGGTGCATGCTCTCTTCCACAGTTTCATGGAAAATGAAGCCAACAGTCTAGTACATCTTCCTATCGCCATTCCTCAGAATTTTATTCCACCTTAATACCACAAAAGTTTTAGAAAACTAGCAAGTCTCAAGTTCCCAAAACTCTATCAAGAATGCCAGAGCACAGTACGGAAGTATTTCCCCTGAGCGAAGTACTTGGACATAAAATGTGTGATCAGAATCATACCTAGCACCTCTAATACCAAGAAAATCCTCTAGCAGAGATATGATTAAAGACATGACAGAAAAATCAAGAGATGCAATTTGCTGCTACTGAAGTTTAAGGTTAGATGGAATCTAATTGTCTATCATTAAATAAAAGGTGATGAAGGCCATATTCTGCCTAGTTGTTGTGTTAGAAACAATTACAAATTGGAGGGATCCTTTCAGCTTTGTTCTGCAGCAGTGATAACCCTTTTTGTTAGCAATAAAAATACCCAACTAATCTCTTTGATAATCATAACTTGTTTTGTGATGTTGTCAAGGTACTCTTGGCACATTTGTTTCAATATTTTATAATGTGTTGACCTCTCTCTTCAAGGAATTTGAATTCTTATTTTTTGTTCTCAGTTACAGCAATAGCTTTTAGAATATACAGTGTTTGCAAGGTGTTTGACAAGGGATGAACCTTTTGTTCTGTACTTGCTTGGTCTTCACCTAAAATGGGGGGATCCAACTGCTACAGGAATACAGATCCGCAATAATAATGGATTCTTTGTTCTCTCCGGTGTCACGAAGATTCATGGCAGATCCTTTTAAACAGAAGCTGCATTACTGGAGTTGAGTGTCTGGGCTCAGTTCCAGCAGCTTAGACTCTGACTCCCTGCTAATGCTGCTCAGCAGATAAAGCTGGTTATTACTGTGCTCTGTTCTAGTGACTGCCACCAGATTAAATACTTGGGAGAAACTCAGTAGCATCCTTACAGCTTTGCTGACCTGAGAGGCTGCAGGCTGGAGTAAACCTGCTCTGCCTGCAGACTGCACCATGAGCAGCTCTAAGCTGTAATGCCACTGCTTGTGACACCCTGGTGCTGAGCCTGAGCTGCTAACTCCAGGCAAGGTTTATAATCTCAAGCTGTGCTGTGCTATGCTATCACCACAGAGTTGTTCATCCTAGAAAAAAGAAGGTTAAGGAGGGCAGCCATCACTGATCTAGGGAGGGATTATAGGGAAGACAAGCTCTTCTTGAAAGTATACAATGAAAGGACAAAAATCAATGAGCACACACTGCAGCAAGGAACAAGAGTAATTCCTGGTGGATGTAAGGAAGAAAATTACTCACTCTGAAAGTGACTCAGCACTGAAAGAGGTTGAGCAGAAGGTCCCTGGAATCTCTGCCCTTGGAAACATTAAATGCTGGACTGGATGAGGTGTGAGCTCACAACCTGCTCACAGCTTAGAAATTGATCCTGTTTGAAAGAAGATTGGGCTCTAGGACCTCAGAGGTGCCTTCCAGTCTCAAGAGTTCAGTGGGAAGGGGGCATATTCTATACAACTTGTCTTCTTTCTCCTCTGGCAAACTGATTTCTATGTAAAAATACACTTTCCAGCACAGCAAGATTTAATTTAGAGATTGTTTTGTAATGGTAATTTCTTGTCAGTTGTTACAGTATGAATGCAAAATACCGCTGCAATCCTCAGGAAAACAAATAGGTGAGGAAAAATATTCTTGACCCTCCTGTCACGCCACAGAATTTCCACTGAACTGCGAAATAGTCTGTCTTTGGTTGCCACCTGTAACTTGAGCTGACCAGTCCTCTGGTTCCTCAACCTCAAGCTAGTGCTGTAGCACAGACAGTTTATTGCAGAGCTCAGCCCACTTTTCCAGTGTACCAATGTACACATCCTGGCCTCCTGCTCTGGCTTGGGAGCAGAGGAAGTATCCACACACAGGAAGAAGACTATTATTCTTCCACTTGTATTTCGTAAACTTGTGGAGATCTCAAATTCACTCTTCACACTTGAGATACTCATTGACATTAAGTCAGAGCAGGAAGACACTTCTAACTTCACTTCAGCCATCACCTCAAGTCTTGTCTGATGGTGCATCCCCACTTTCCCCCTCCCCTTTTTAAACTGCACTGTGATCTAGAACTAACTAGAGAAAAGAGAAAAACTAGAGAACTTAATTGAGGCAAAAAGCACTGGGACTGCAGGGAGTCACTCCCTTGCCAAAGGGTAAGAGTTCTTCAGTGCAACTCAGATCCAACTCCTGACCGAAGTACTATGTTATTGACAGTGTTCAGGAGAACATACTTCGAAAAAAACATGGCAAGGCGTATCTATATACATCTATCTATCTATCTATCTATCTATCTATCTATCCACACATACTTCTGCTTTTCCAGTCTGTTTCCATTTCTCTGTCTCTAAGGCACTTCATAAGACAGAGGATTATATCACAGATTTATATCAAACTTTCACAACTCTTGATGGAGTCTTCTTCCATGAATTTGCCCAGTCCCTCTGGGACACTGCATCAGCAGAAGCAACATGTTGTAGTAGGGGATCCTGTAGGAAAAAATAATTTCCTTTGGTTAGTTTTAAATCTGTTACCCAATAAAATAAGCTTCTGTGATAAACTCATGTTTTGAAAAATTGACTTAGTTGCAAACCACCTTCTGTGTCTCCCATGTAGGGAGAAGTTTTGGTTTTCCTAAATGGAAATGGACTTATTTAGGAAGAACAGCCTTAAGCTCCTTATCAAAATGACAAAAACACTAAATATTTTTAGGACTCTTAATCAGCTGTTCAATGGCAGAGTTTTATGCAATGCATTTTCTTAACATGCTGAGAGTTTCACTGTTTCTCGTTAGCCCACAGTGGTTTCTGGGATGAGTAGAACAATTATGCCAGTCCCAAAACACTTATACACATGAGAAATACTTGAATTCAGCAGTATTTGAGCGATAGTCGTAATTGAATTTTCATTGACAGAAGGTAGTATAAATTCTTTACACTTTCCATCCTTTCAACAAAAGAGACACCAAAATGGAGATTGTTTTTTTTCATTTTGACTCTGTCTAGCTCAGGAATAACCATCTTCTAGGAAAAGTGCCAGAGAAATAATTCCATTTTTTTTCAAATTTCATGTCGCAGTGGGAAAAAGTAAATGGGGAAAAGATACTTGTACATATCCTCTTATCCAAGAAGTGCAGTTCTTGATTCTCTGGAGCTGAATGCCTACTCTAACAGACTGAAATTACTACCATAACTCTTTAGAAATTCCACTGAGCTTTTTAGGACATGGGATCATGAAACAAATACTAATTTTCTTGTCTCTGCCTCCTTGTAGGGCTGCAATTCATTCATGAATCAAGAATCAATATGGATCTACTTCCTTGGCAAAGGGTAAGTTCTTCAATGCAGCTCAGATGCAACTCCTGACCTAAGTGCCATGTTATGGACAGTGAATGTGGAGACAACTTATGGCTGGCTATTATGAGAACAATGCTTGTACACACTGTTTTCCTCCTGACTTTCAAGCTTAATAATAATGCTCACATTATAACTCATCTCAGTGATGTAATTATGTATAATTGCATAATTACCCGTTACAGCTGTTTGACTTACTGGCACTTTAATTAATTAAACTAATGTGATGCAAAACCACAAGTTAATTTAAAACAAGGAAACCTTAGAATGATCCCCCTTGAGGGTGTCTACACAGGCATTGATACTGTGGTTGAACAAAAAGTGAAATGTGAATCCTACATATTTTCTTTTTCCTAGAGCTTCTACACAGTTTACTTTTAACTGGTGATGAGACATGGAATTAAATTATAAATTATAAATTCTGTAATAATCCTAAACAAAACAAAATACGAGGCTCTCAAATGAAAATAATGTCTTGCTCAAGAATACTTGCCATGCTCCAAGTAGTAGGAAATAAAAGTTCTTGCAGGAAAAAAATCATACATTTGTTTATGATAAATATTTCTCAGTGGTGGCCAAAGCTAAACTTGGATTTAGCTCAGTACCTGCTGGTATATTTTATTTTCTTCTAGTTTAAAATTCAGTGTTTGAGTCTTGTGCTCAGTCAACTATTCTGATATGCAAATGACTTTAATGGATTGACTTTTTCCTCCTACAGTGAACCCCCAAATAATATGAAAAGGCATAAGATTCAGAATATGAACTTCAATAAAGAAAACCGAAGGATTAACATAATGAATAGCAAACAGAATTCTGTCTTTAAATCTATAGTTTTGGGGACATTCATAATACTACAATTACTTCACTGAACAGAATGTGCTACTTAGTTTTGACTCAGAAAAGCACTATGTATGTACTTACTGTCTTTATCTGAAATTTGGTCTATGCATTTTTTCAAAGAAAAATGTCAAAATCCACTCTTGCTGCAACAGATGAACAAAGCCTTCATTCTGTTTCCCCTCAGTCTTTGCATGCTATTGAACTTTATTGCTATAAATAGAGGGTATGGTTACTGTGATGTGTTTTATTTCTAATAGGGGTAAGCAGAGGAGTTTATGTCTGCTCTGTGCTCTGAAAATCTGAAAGTAGTTCCTGTAGTGAACAATGTTGGAAGCCTAAATACTTTTCCATGAAGGAGAAAGGTTTCTGAGTTCCTACAGACTTCTGCCCTCTGAGGCTGAGTCTGGGGTGGGTTGGCATTTCATACATTGAGGAAACAGATTGCCTGGGTAGAAGACTCTCCTTTTGAGAAAACTGCAAGAGAAACAGAAGCACTTGACTTCCTTAGGGGAGAAACTTGATGACCTCTAGCAATGTTTTCCACTCTTGACAAGTAGAAGCTCAAACAGTTAACTTAGAAAGTAAGAAAAGACAGAGATGTCCTTGAGACTGAAGCTGCTCATGCAAACTGAGAGTTGCTTGGAGAAGAGGCCAGCCACAAAAAAGAAGAGGCATCTACTATTTTATTATTATTATGTATTATTTAATATTAATTTTAATTATATAATATTATCATATTAATGCTTTTTTATATCTTAAAATATCTTTTAATGGAATTAGCTGATAACCACAAGAGGGTCTATTAATCTAATAAGGTATTACAATGTGTAATACTGTATGCTGTCCTTTTCTCCCAGGGTTTACTTATTTCCCCATTTTGTTTCACTCTCCTGAGTAATTTGAGACATCTGCTACACTTTGATGCCTCAGATGACCAGGCGGTTTTGGTGACACAAGCCATCTGTTTTAATAGAGTTCTTCAATCTGCTGTTTAATGCTGAGACATTATAAGGTGCATGTCAATGTCTTTTGTCAGTTACCTGGTTAATGCTCTATAAATGAGATTTTTTTTAATTAGCTATGTGCAGATAGTGAAATTTGTGGGTTTTTTAGTGTGTTTGAAAAATTGACTGAAATAGTTCTGAAAGCATCACAATTTAAAACTGCTAGGATAGCAAAATGAGGCAGAACTGACCTCTGAAAAACAGATCATCAGCAAATGAGAATAGCAATATCCTTCTACTTTTTGCAGCAGAAGAAAATGGAGGAATGAGAATGTTTCAATGAGGCTGGATGAATAATTTTTTTTTTTTATGATTAGGCATTTAGAGATTACATGTGCTGTATAAGAGTTGTCCTTTGTAGATTATGAACATAGAGATGATAATTTATATACATATGTATATTTGTTACTTTGAGTTTCCACCGTTTGGTAAGTTAACCAGAAATTTAATTTTTACTTACCAATAACATAGAGGCTCCTGTTGCACTGAGCAGAGAAGATTGTTATAGTTTAGTGCATGAAAATAAAAAAAAAAAAAAACAAACCATCTAGAGATCAGTATTTTTCTTCTCATATCCAGGTTTTCTCATTGTCAAAATAATTGAATTGAATAGATGTCTCTTTAAAATTTTAAAATTTGTAAATAAACTACTATACATGTCTGGATTCAAATATCTTGAAGTGGATTTCAGATAACATCATAAAGGTTTTTTAAAAAAAATATTATAGCTGAAACTCAGCAAGATGTTTATCAATGGCACCTCCTACTTGAAAAGAAGCATTTCCGCAGAAATAAAGAAATCTCAAACAAAACTGCTGGTATGATGCATCAAATATATTTTATCTTTTTTTATAACAGTACTGACTTTTTCAATTCAGGAAAGATAGGTGTGAAGTCTTTCAATAGAAGGCTAGTGATACACTGAGAAAATGTGATCATTAGCTTTAAAGAGATGGACACAATTTTGACTATGTTATAACTTTTTGGTTTTTCATTCGGTCTTTATAAATTAGCCAGCTTTTGTTAGACCCCTAATATTGAACACATAGCTGGGATGCTGTTAATGAACTTTTAAAATCAAATATGTGAGTCTCCAGATATGAATCCTAAACTGTTCTTTGGCTTCTTTGCACTGGGTGATTGCTGCCATACAGACTGAGCTCACCCTGGTTTATGGTACATGTAGGCCAGTAGAGATACATTAATGCCTTTTATCCTAGCTTTTAAAATGGAGTATCTATATTAACCCTTCACAGTCTGCTGGGTCATGCTATGTGATTGCTGGGAGATCTAACCACAGCACAAGTACCTTGCAGTGAGGGACTGCACAGGTCCACTCTGGACTGCACTGCACTGCTCTGTGTGTTCTCATAGCTGAAGGCAGGATCTATGAATCAACTGACAAGACTATCTTAAAATTCTCCCCATGAGCATGATTTTGGCTGCTTCCATGCTGGGAACTTGTCTCTAACTCGAGCTTGAAAAGCCTGCTTCTATTGTGCAGATGAGCTCTTCATCTTGATACTGAGCAGACAGCTCAGAGCATTCACAAAGGGAATCATAGTCTTGTTCTTCTCATCCATGATAGAACAGAGGAAAGAACTGCTTTAAACCCACAACCTGCTTGAGGATAAAAAGAAGAGCTGCACACAAAGGATGAGAGGGTTTCTTTGGTTAAAAGATTTCTTTTTTTGCAAAGCTACTCCTACTTTGGGTGTTAAACACCATACAGGGTGCCAGCCTGCTTTGGCACTGATGTACAATGGTGCACATTATTGCTTGAATGTGTGACCATCATAAGTGTGGAAGAAACATTTCCATCAACTTTGAGAAATTAGCTCTTCTGAAACAGCCCAGTGCTTGCTTCACCATGGGTTACCAGCATGGATTCACCTCAGCTTGGCCACACAGAATGCAGTTGCTGCTCCAGTCTCACCATTAATTCCAGGCATTTTACCTGTGTGTGCTTTCTGCATTAGGAAGAGATAAGTAAATGTCAAAAGATAGAACACATTGAAGAGTCCCAATTGCATATGTTTGTACAAAATTATAACCCTCTTGCTGCATGGTTATTGCCAGCTAATTAATGCAGCCTGGAGAACAATTAATGCTCTCCTGAGAAAATACTGGCACCCTATACCATTCACACTCAAACCTGAAATCAGAACCAAAAAATGGGAGGTTTTTTTGCAAAGTTATCACAGCAGGTTTTGCATCAGGAATTTCCAGAGCTGGCACACCTACTTTTTATAGCTCCTCTTTTAACAAGTTCTTGATAAAGAAACCCTTTCATTGGAGATGTCAGAGATTGACTGGCTGTTACAGCACTCCAGTGCTGCTCAAGAAGCTAAAAACAGAAGATGGATCACCTCTATTCGAAACCCACAGAGGTAACAAGCAGTCAAATATTTTGAAATTGAACTTGCCAATGTCTTAAGCCAAGACCAAAAGTGTTAGCATCATTAAAATATTTTCTTGCACAAATGCTATTGGCAGAGCATCTGCAAATCTAATGCAAACTTCTCTGTAAATATTCAGGGCTGAATTTTTAAAACTAGAGCTTGCTAAAAATTTCTGTGAGTTGTAGGGATAGCTATGGCAAAGCAATACAAATAGGATATCAAGCCCTGCCACTTATACTGGTTTTAATAGCAATCATGCAGTTCAACTCTTGATATGATAACAAAATATTTTGCACAGTTTTCTCATGACTTTGACTATGCAGTGCATTTTCCAGACTGCTTAGCAAAGGCCAATACATTTTAAGTTATAGTTGCTCCTTTACATGCAGTTAAGTTTTAACAATGCACACTGGAATTAATTACCATTAAAGCATCAATTTATTCACATTAAAGCCCTTATTAGCAATGCATTCACATATAAACTCAGATTTTTCTTCTTGCCATTAAATTTCACGTTACTGGTATCCTTTTATATTTTTCCTCAAACGATGTGGAACACATGGTCTTAATGGGACTATAATTAGCCATTTACTTTAGTTGTACATACTAAGAATGTATATTTTGTGCCAATCTATAACCCTCTATAGTTTGATGAACACAGAAATCTTTTTTTCTTGAGAAAATGCAAACAACTGGCTTTTTAAAGGCCCCTTGTATGTTTTTCTGCAAGTGACAGATTTACATCTTAAAGCACTTCATTATTCATATGATGTTTAAGCATGAGAACCATTCTATTAAAGTCATTACCTAAATTAGCACTTGCTCAAGTGTTTGCCTGAATGTCATTTTAATTAGGAGAGCATTGCATACAGGAGATGGGTGACAGACATAGTTTGCCTTCCCACCAACCTCTCATTTCTTCCTCATATCTGCACCTAAGGGTTGGGCTTTGTGTTGGCCTATGGATGTTTAATAAATCTGACATTGCCTGTGTGTGCTGAGTGCCAACACATGGGAAGTGAGGTTACTCTCTTGGCTGGCATCAGTTCTTTGGGATAGGGAGATGATGTGAATGAGCCTACTTTTTTTTTTTTTTTATGAGTGAAACTCCTAAAGTTTACAAATTCCTTGAAAACAAAATACTGGTAGGGGTTCTAGAGTAAATTTCTTTTACAGCTATCAGCTTTAAGTTTTACATGAATTTTCAGAATAATATTTGGGTCTCCTTAGAAATCATAAGAGATAGGCTAATGGCTTCAAAAGGGCTAGGATCTCACCTGTACTACAAATCCTGTTCAAATAGAAATTCTTCTGTGCTTCAATATTTAATATCTTGAAAATAGGTTTTAGTAATAGAATATTAAAATTAAATTTAGTCTAACATTTTAGTCCTCTCTGTAGAAGAAATTAATTGAAAGAATAAAAGTGTGAGTTTCCACTTTTTTATACATAATTTTATATCAGTGGGAATATTAAAAATAGTTTTTCTCATATTTGAAGATGCTCTGTGAGCATGTGCTCTTCATGACAATCTATAGTAGTTATGGATATTTGTGGATACATTTTTCTCTGAGGTCATACTTCTGAAGTTTTAATGTATTACCAAAAATACTTTTCCCCTTAAATTTGCCTTCAAGCTCCAGATGTCATGTGTGCCTATTGGCAAGACATTCTTTTGTTATGCCCACCAACTGTAACAGGCTTATTTGTGGATTAGCTGTGTCTCAGCTGTAAAATTAATTCAGGAGCACAGCCTGCTGTTCCAAACGAAGCTGTAACAGAAGGAAATGTTGTTTCCACGGGTTTTTCTTTTAAAGATTTGTATAATTGGTTAATGCTGTTTTGTCTTTTTGTTTTTTGGAGACAATTAATCAATACTTTGTCATGTGTAACTTTTATTTTCTATTTTCAGTACACTGCAATATACAAACAGCAAAGTCAGATGATCGTGTCCTCTAGTATGCAAGGAACCAGAGAGCCCTAATTAACTGATCTTATTGTATAGCAGATTTAGCAATTAATTTTGAGTCACACACCCATGAACCGAATGCTTCAGTTTTCAGCTTTCTGGATTTTTAAAAATTTAAATCAGTTTTTGCAGAATAAATGTATATTTTCACTTTTTTTCCACTCTCAGTAGAACAGAAGGCAGATGGCTCAATGCCTAAAGCCCTGCTTTTGCACTCAGGTGCTGCAGGCTCTGTTCTTTGGCCAGCGTTTCTGCCTGAATGTGCGAAGACACCACAAGATATGGGGAGAGAGCTGAGACTTCCTTTAGGGATGTTTTCTTTATGCACCAGATACATTTTTTTGGACACACCGAGCCTGTCTTCACTTTTTTCAGGTATTGCTCTTAGCTGGGAAAAAACCTCCCTGCCAAAAGCAGTGAGGAACCTTTCAGCTGTAACAGGCTGTGTAGGCACCCAGAGCCAATTTCAGTGCAAAACCCAAGAGATGAGTTTAAAGTACTTTGGACTTGCAGAGTTTAACAATTTGGTGCTCTGTGGACACCACCAAGCTGAAGCAACACAACCTAGTGACAGAGAGCAAATGCTTTCCTCCAGCTGAAGCAGTGGAAAACTAAGCTTTGAACACAAACAGGACTGACTGTTGCCAGAGTCAATTTAGTACAGAATTAAAGCGGCTCAAGGCTTTAAATGGCTAAAGATTACCACTGGGTAAATTGCTTTGCTCTTTTTCCTTCTACCAGTGCTCAACCTAGTTCCTCATCCAAGTTTTTAGGAAAATAGAAGGCAAATGCTTTGCAAAGGAATGTAGCTGGACTGTGAAGGTTCTTTCTATTTGTTATGACAGGGATCATTTTTACACACGCAAAAAGCAAAATGGATGATACTTGCCTTCAGAGGCACTTTCCCAATTATTAAGTTTACCTCCTTCGCCCAGCTAACAAGCGCTGCATTTTTTCCTATGGTTCTTCCTCCATTTGTCATATAGCCTGTACGAGGGCAGAAGGCCGGCACCAGCACACTCCTGGAGTGAACCTCACTATCTAACCACTTTTCTGTTGTGATGTGAAGGCCCTTTCAATACACTGGGTTTTTATGCCTGCATAGCCTTGAGCAGTAATCTCCATTAGGAATAGTCCATATTACTTTTCCCTCCTATTCTGTGAAAAGAAAAAAAAAAAAACACTGAGTAGCTAGTCTATGCCTTCTTTAACTGAGTTGCTGCAAATAATCACTTGAAAGAAAATAGGTGAATGTATAGATTGCTCTCTAGAACTAGCTCAAACAAAATACAAAATTGTAGAAGGCTACACAGGAAAGAAGGAACTGTCTAATGTATGTGTAGTGGGGCATATCCACCTGATGGAGCTTGGGGGATGGAAGTTAATTATATGGAGAGACCGGGGATACTCAAAGCTCTTCATGCTTCATGAGGCAGGAATTGAGGGAGGAAACAGAGTGGAGTGGAGGAAGGAAGATAAGAGGGACTTCCAGGAGGACACAAAGGAGTGGAGTGAACTACAGTGTTTCGTTTCTTATAAAAGAAGAAAAAAAAGGTGAATGGCTGTCTAGGTGATAATTTAATGGATGCTAGAAACTTCATGAAGAAATCTTTGTGCTAAAGCCAAAGTATGAGCTAAACATCCTCCCTGCCCTTGTCATCTTGGACCATCTTGCAATTTCCTCTTAGCATTTTTTTTTCAATCTCCTCATGTTCAACCAGGGTATATTTAAAACTGTGAGTTAATAAAAAGAAGACACACTCTTAGTCTAGTTCAGATTCCTGATACTCAAGTGAACCCCAGTCCCTGGGGCTGCAACAATTGTATAATGATCATTGACAACAGGGCTGAAGGTAATTTAAAAACAGCACAGGGTACTCCAAGGTGAGTTATTAGAACCAGGCTTCTTTTCAGGTGCTCATTAAGTATAAGTAACAATAATTTTGGCAATTATACATGTAGCTTAAGAGACTTGACTGGATCTCATTTGCACAGGAGGAAAAGTCCTAAAGTTTTTGCATAAATGCATTCACACACACTTTATGTAAGATAAACCAGTGAAAACTGATTTATACTCTATAGTCTTCCTCAGGCCCTGACCCAAGCCTTTAAATCACATGTCACAAAAATAAAAGCTTCACTTTATCTGACTAGCATTGACAAAATGGGAAACATTTTGCCTATGATAAAGGCCTGAATTTCTGTTGTCAGTATGAGGACTCTGGTGACATGGTTAGGTCTGCCAGGAGAGGAGAGAAATGCTTCTTCTCTCCACAGGGCTCAGACTGGGTGGTGTTGGACTAAACCCCAGATTTCTGTCAGCTGGCCCATAAAAGAATGTCACTGTCTTTGCACATTGCACATTGCAAGGCATAGCTGCTTGCAGTTCTTCAAGAGATAGAAGAGCTAAATGGGTGAAAAATCTTTATTTTTCTACAAATATTGCATCTTCCCAACACAACTGTGTGGACACAGCTAAATCACAAGCATCTCTGTAACAGGGATGTAAAATGGCTCAAATCAGAGAAATCTTAACATGTTGAAGGATCTCATGTATATGTCAGAATTTCATTTGTGGTCTTAGTTTTGACTATATGTCGGTGGAAAGAAAAATATATTTTGAAAGCTTCTACATTTATTATTATTTATTAGATCAAGTCCTGAATTACAGAGTTCATCTTCCACAAAAGAATGAGGCTTTTTCCCCGACAATCTGTCATGATTATTTCTTGAAATAATTATTGTCTCTGTAGTGATGGATTTTGTAAATTCACCATGCAGTATTTCTGACATACATTCTATAAATTGCTGAGATTGAAGTGTCCAGGGCATAATGATTTTGCTGCCAACATTAAATTGACAAAGGGCAAAAAATAAAAATGTAAAACTATGCAACAATTCTGCAATCTTTTATTACAAAAATAGGCAATCCATCTCTTTTATTCCTGTTTAGCTTCTGATAACTGCTGATAGAAGGATAATTTAATCTCAGGTTTTTTTTCACTGAGATTATGGAAGGTACATCAAAGAGAAGCTATAACTTTAAAGAGTAATTTAAGACAGGTTGGATGACTTCAAACTGTATTAGGAAGAACCATTCAGGTTAGGACAAAGGCTCTGTGTTTCCTCACTGAAAGGCTGGGAAAAAAAAGCATTTCACCATATCTGAAGGACTCATTTTACTTCTTTGCAGTTCTTGCATTCAGACTTTCTGTTCTTCTGTCCTCTTTGCAAACAGCATGAGAAATACTTTTATGTAACAGAATCTCATTTTGATAACTCTTCCAGTTACAACCGTTAAATATTCCAGTGAATCAGCTAAGACAATTTCATGCAGAACTGGGCATGGTCTATTCCTGGCCAGTCTATTTTCTGCATATGCAACAAAAATCATAATGTGGTTTTAAGGTTAACCCTAGCTCCCACTTTGACCTGCTCAAAGAAGGTATGACCTGTTCCAGAAGGTATGGAGACACCCTCTTCCACTGAGGAAGGAAAAATTAAAAATGCATCCTCCAGAGGTTCAGCAGGATTATACATTACTGTCATGCTGTTTCAGAAACTGCAGCACTTACCCCACACCCACTGGAGGAAATTCACAGAAGAGAAGATAAAAGGAAACATATTACTCCATTTTTCAATCCTAGAATCAACTTTCAACACTGTGCAGGTAGTCTGGGAGAACTCTGTGTCCAACAATATTTTAAACAGAAATTATTGAAATGAAGAATTAGCTGCATGCATGAATTGCATTGCACCTCTCTCGTTTGAGACAAATCTACCAGTGATATCTACCAGTTAGGTGCTCTCAAAGGTAAATTTGTGCTTATTTCTAGTATAAAAATAATGATTAAACTACAAGTGTTTAGTTTCCACACAAAATATGATTAGACTAGGAGTTCACTTTTCGTTATTGCAAAAATATTTGCCCCTTCCCTCTCCTTTATCTTCTGTCAACAATAAGCTCTCAACAATATAATTCTCCTGGGAAAGGACTGGTTGCACAATTTAAGAACTGGATAGAAATTCAAAGCTTTCAGTTTGCTGACAGGTATTCCATTAAAGAAAATAAGTAACTTTCAGTGTAAACATTTTTCTGCAGCAATCTAATTTAATGGACCTTCTAGGTAGGTAGCTGTAAATCATCACATGTCACACTGTAGGTATGCAATGTGCTATGAAACGTATCTGCATATATATATATATATATATATATATATATATATATATATATACAGATCTACCCAAATTGTCAGTTAAAAAATGCAGTGATTCAAAAATTCCATATAAACTTAATAAAACATAATAATAAACTAAATAAAACTCAATGAAGCATAATCTTCTTTGCCTTTATTATACATTCTTCATTATATATTTTAAAATTAATTGCTTTGGTCTTCAATAGGTAAAAATTATGTTCACTTGTAGACCAATATATAATATAATACCTTACAAATTAATTTAATAGGAACAATTTTTCATGAGACTCTACCCATAGCTTAACATTTTTGCCACTCTTTTCTCCTACAGTGGTCCATGAATCATCAGAATTTCTCACTGTGTTTAATTTGGTTCATTTTTGTGCATGTAGCAAGCTGGATTTCTCTAAATTAAATTGAATCCTACAAATATTTTTATATTAAAGTTTTCTCTAAAAGCATTTTTTTTAACTCTACATTTTCTGTCAGTGGATGCTCCCTTCTTGATCCATATTAGATGGAGCCTTTATTACCTTCAGCTGTTCTTTGCTTTCCTGTGCTACTCCCCACCTCTCTACTGAAAAGCTTCTAGGAACCCAGCCTAGGTTACCTTAATCAAAACCAGCTGGGTTTATAGAAACTTCTTTCATTGATTACTTGATTTAAAGTAACTGACTTTGGTCATCATGAGTTGGGAATTCACACACTTTCTTTTGCTGGGTGGGAGAGCAAGGGGTAATCTACCATAAAGGACACTGAACAGCCGAAGGTGGAAATTTCTTTAGCAAATACATAAGTTCCTGATCTGTAAATCAGAGTATCCAGACACATGTAGGAGCTTAGAGTAGTGTTTCAACATTGAATCAACATTCAGAATTGATCTAGCTGGAAAATAGCCATCTTATACCACTGGGGCTTCAAGTGAATGAGGAGTGAAAGGAAGAGCAAGAACATTAAAAAATAAAGGCAAAAGATTAGAAGAACAGGCTGACCTTGTCCCTGTCTTCATTCTCTTCAGTCTTGGATCTGGGTACACACTGAGCTCCTTCAGTAAGTTTCATGTTTTTGTCACAACACTCTTACAGAAATACCAACAATCAGAGGGATCAAAGGACAAAAGGACACAGTGGAATACAGCGAGTTAAAGCTCCAGAATGCCTTGCTATTATGCCCTTGGCAGTGGCCAGTCTTCCTCTACTACAGAATGATAGCACAACATAAGGATGTTTAATTCCTCTGACAGGCATATTTTGAAAAGAGATTGATTATAATTTTCACCAAAAAATATTCTGTAAGAGCACTGTTTCCTTGACTACTCACTCAAACAGCAAAATGGTCACGACAGCTGCATAATATTGCTCTTTCCTGGGTCAGCTGATATAATGAAATGAAAATGAATAATACATTTTCAATATGAATTTTAGACAACATTCAAAAATACTAGAATTAATGAAATCTTTGAAATCTTTTGAACTGAGCAGTGGCTGATTATTTAATAAGTCTCAGAAGACAAATCAATGTAATGCAAGAATTGCTGATGCTATTAATCATTTAGCTCCAACAATCCAGCAGATTTTTTTGTGGTCAGAACATTGAAACAATTGCTGAGTTGAAGCTGCAATGAATGGAGATTGCAATAAAGTAAGCATTCACCTTTAAATGGAAATTCAAGAGACAGGTAATATTTGTAGTAGAGCACTGCCTAATTTCAAAGAAAATATTTGGTGTGTTAGAATGACATCTAGTGACTAGTTCAGGATTTAATGCTGAATTATAGAAATAGAAACAAAGAATTAATTTAATATTCTGATTCTTTATTTGCTGCCCCCTAATGAAAGACATAAATATAATGAAGAGTAAATCTATCCAAAGACAGTAAAACTTGAAAGAAAATAAAGTTAAATTAGGGATAAAGGCAAACAGTGCATTAATGTAAGAGGGAAAAGCAATAAAAAGACTTCATGTTTCTGAGATCCTAGGAATTCAAAATTATGACTGCATCCCACTCTTCAATCTGAATTTATTCTTCAGGAAATTTTTTTTTTTTTTGTATGGAACAAATCCAGTGAAAATTTTGTTACAAGCCTTTAAAATAGGTTCCTGATCAGAAATGTAAATTCACTTGCACTGTGAAAAAGGTTTGACAGAAACCCAAAATATCCCTTTGGAATGATAATCAGCAGCCTTCTTCCATTCAACATAGTCCAGCTACTGACTCACAGAGCACAGCACAACAGGGAAAGAGTTCAAAAGGTACCTTATGCTCATTTAATATTCACATATTTGATCAATCCTAACAAGATGCAAACATTTTTATTCCATGTCTAATACTACAACTACAACCTCTTATGAAATGGAAATTTTAGAGACAAATGGAATGGTAGTGAGATAAAAATAAATTTCTGTGGCTAAAAGTGGAGACTAAAAGTAGTTTTTAACCTCATTGTTAATTTTTATTATTTTCATTAAGTGTATAATTTCATTAAGTATATAATTGCCTGAAAAACATTGAACTGTGCTCTTTTCACTGAAAACTGTGAGTACAATCATTAGATTAAGATTATTTTCTTCCTCACACATCAGAACAGTGTTCCTACATAAGGAGAATGCTTCCTTTATAGGATAGGACATCTGCCAGAGCCAGAGCTTTCCTCTGACAGTAAGCTTCATTTCAAAAGGAAAGTTAACTCTCTAATTGCAGTGTTTCAAAACAATCTGTGAGAATACAATGGACATAGAATTATTACACATATATCTGTCTCGATCTGTAAAGAACTGGAACAAGTGAGGTACAAATGTCAGTCATGATAATCTAAAGGTCACCATTATGCATTTTAGTGCTCATGACAGTACAAGGGAAAAAATATGCAAGAGAGGTGTTGTTTTCTGATTCATAGAGTACTTTTACTCTGATTCATATTGAAAATGTCTTGGGGATAAATTTATAATGATAGGAAAATATGCTGAAGTTATAGAAGACCATGAGGACTGGTTTTGTATTCCCCAGAAAGTTTATCATAATTTCAGGTAATGTTGTTCTAACTTCAAACTTGGAAGCACTTAACTATACAGCTGCACGTGATGTTGCTAAAATAACTAAACTAGAGTTTAGTACTTTGCCCTGAAATTGGTAAACTCTATAGCATCTAGATTTTACTTGGGATCTTTCTTAGTGGGTGAAATATGTGTTCTGCTCTGGATCTTCGAAGTCTTTTGATAATGCATCATTGCTCTTGTCCCATGATAAATTTCAATCTCTTATTATTTGTTTAAGATGTAGAGATACTACCAGTTGCTGCAGGTTTTTTTGGTACTGTAATTCCTGCAGCTTTGCATCTGATGTGGCTCAGCAATCAAGACTATCCTCACTGTTCCCAACACTTTTTGATTAGATTTATCTGGAAGAAATTTGTGGAACACAATCATAAAAAAACCTTGGAAAAACATTCTGTTTCTGACCTCCATTTTGTGTCAAGATCCTAGAAACTTGGCACTAGAAAGGGTTGGATGATTTAGGGCATCCTCAGGAAAACTTGGTTACACATCTATTGACCTTCATAGCGCAAAATTAGTTATTTAGGGACATTGGTTTAGGGTTAGGCAGTGGGTAAATTGAGATTCTAAATTCTCATCATGTTTGCATCCTGGTAGGGCTGCTGGAACAGTATGATATTAAGTTCCTTTGGCAGATTCAACCTCTATTATTTCTATACCTCAAATTCCCATCTGTGGAGGAGGGAGAGTTTTAAAATATAGGGCTACCAAGAATAAATATATTGAATAACAGGATACACTTATATACAGCAAGGCTGGGGAGTCAATATGTGCTTCAGATAGAGGGCATTCTGCACAGTCAGTGCACACAAAAATTTTTTTCACCCTTATTAATTTCCTAATTGACGACATTGAATACTGCAACGTATGAAAGACAAAGAATTTACAGATGAATAGGCAGGAACAGAGAAAATGAGATTTGAACTGGAAGCCTGGAAAGAATATATTGTTATTGTGTGTATTTCAATGTTTGGTTTGATTCACTTTGTGTGAGCATTTCTTGCAAGGGAACCGGTCACAGAAAAGGTCAGAAAATGTCAGTGTCAGATAGTAAGGGTCTGATCTGACAGGCATTCAGAGAAAAATAGTGTTCTGTGTTAAAGGCATGGGCAGAAAACCCCTTAAAATTTCAGTGAAAACATCCTAGATAAGTTTCTGTTCTGCAAACCTAAAGCTGAACTTAATGGAATGTTTCCCATGGGATATACTTCATTATACAGATACTGATGAAATCAAGAGTTTCTGTAAAGCTTTTTTTAATATTTACTACATGTTGCTTACCAGTTTGTTCTGCAACGGCCCAAGATGTCTACACAAATGCTAAAATGCATTTTCAGCTGGGTATTTGCATGCACTGGTTGGCTTCTGTAGGGCTTTCATTTGGGTAACAAACACAAAGAAATTAGTAGAGTAACAATATGAAAACAGAGAGGCAAAAGAACACCACAACATTTTGCTCATCTACCCACCTAATTGCATGACAGGCTGATCCTACAGCCCCCTGCAGTGCTCAGCACTGTGCTGATAACCAAGCCAATAGTTTATCATACTCCATTTTACAGTAAGAAATGTTTTAAATAAAAATTACACTTGGATATGTGTGCAATTGGTATAATGTCTTTGGAGGAATTAATCTCTGGTTAATTACCATGTCTAGAAACTGCACTGACAAAAAGTGTGCTGTGCTGTTACTGTGTCTAGAGGAATTTGGGAATTTTTCTGATTCCTCAGCTAATCCTTTTCTGCAGTACAAGCAAGAGCATATGAAGAAGCCTGACTTTTACCCAATTTTAATCATGTGATGATGACATCAAAATGAGAAGGGGAAACACCTGCAACGCAGATCACGCTTGGGAATGTGCCAAGGCCCCTTGGAGTGCAAACCTTTCCTGCAATACATCAGCTGCATGGATTGGCCCCTTAACTCAGAGCACTGACCTGTTTCCCCTGACAGGCAGGACTGCTCAGGGACATCACCCATCTGCTGCACCTTGCTAGGTGAGAGCAGCTGGGGGCTGCAACCCTGTGTGGTGCTGCACCAACACAGGGTGAGGTGCAGGCGTGGGAAGGGGGGAATCTAGGAATACAGACAGCACCAAGGCTTTCTTTAAGCTTGTGAAGTCTGACAAGTCTTCAGCAGCCAGAGAGAACTGATTCTTTATTTCAGCCATGATCCCTTCTTTAGAAAGAATGCTGGAGTTAATCACAGAATTATAGGATTATTTAGGTTAGAAAAGACCTCTAAGATGATTGAGTCCAACCACTAACCCAGCACTGCCAAGTCCACCACTAAACCATGTCTCCAAGTGCCGCATGCACACGTCTTTTAAATACCTACAAGAATGGTGACTCCAACACTTTCCTGGACAGCCTGCTCCAATGTTGACCACCCTTTCAGTGAGGAAATACCTAGTTCTAAAGTTTTCTTGGTGCAACTTGAGGCCTTTACCTCTCACTCTATTGCTTGCTATTTGAGACAAGAGGCTGACCCCCCACCTCACTACAGGTACTTATAAAGACTCCCTTCAGGTACTTATAGAGAGTGATAATACACTTTATTAAAAAGGATTCTGAGAGAAGTTACTAGAAAACCTGCAAATGTGACTTATAATAGAAGAGATTCTATATTTATCTGCTTTGATTTTATGTTTGTTTGTTTTCCTCAGACAGATACAAATTACTGAGTTACTGAGGTCTGAAGAGAGTAGAATATAATCCAGGAGGTTCATGTTAATAAATCCTGAGTTGATAGTCTAGTGATGGCATACTGTGTGGGTCTCTGCTCTCTGCAGTGCCTTGCTGAAATCAGCTAGACTGTGTGTGGGTGTAGAAAGCTAAAATTAGGGGGTTTTGACTGCTGCAAAAAGCAAAGCAAGTGAGTGGGTTTGTCCCAGTTGCCTGCAGATAATTCATTATGAGCGTTTACTTACTTTAACCAAACTCTGGAGTAAATGTAGGATTTTATTGGAAATTTTTCTGACAGTTCATGTCAAGCACTGTTTTATTGTATGTTTTGGTCTTCTTACTTTGCTAGATTTTTTTTTAATAAGCTGAAAGGAAATTAATGACCTGAATAATTTTTATTTTCTGACCATGGAAAATGTTTATTGCAAGAACATTGCATTAAAGTAAAAGATTGATAATATAATTTTTATATATATTAAAAAGATTTGCATATTCTTCATATTTTACAGGAGAACAAGACCAACTCCATACCACCACAGTACTGCAAAGCTAGTCTGCTTTACAGGCAGGCAAGTTGCCTAGCTGCAGCTGTCTTAAATCATGACTTTACACTTTCTTAACTCAGGTGGGAGCTGTTTGAAAACTTGCACAAAAAGTGAAATAAGGCAATAAGCATCACATGCTAGGCTGTACTTTATGTTCAGCATCTCAAAACAGTTTGAAGCAAGTAATATGTGATTTTCTATTTCCCATGTCAAGTGAAAATACTGTAACTGAATCTTCTTAGAAAACATCTGTCTTCATTAATTTCAGCCAGCATATGCAGATTTGTCAGTAACCTACAGGTATACTCTAATCAGAATCACACTGAGCTGCTTCCAGAGATCCTTCTTGTTTGCCTTCTTGATCCATGCACAAACATGGTCTTGGACAGATTTTCTGTGGCTGTAATTCAGGGTTTCTGACTGTGTTTATACCTCTAGGTACAACAAATAAATAAGAAGTAGTATAATTTATCTCCTCTTTTTTTTTCTCCTTTAATCTGTCTAGGTATGCTGTGCCATTTCTTAACTGAAATACAGGTGTAGAACCTGTCACTCTCCATGAAGTATGTTCATCTCTCCATATGTGATTTTTAAGTCAGATTGGTTTTATTGAAAAATAGTGGGATCCAAAGTGACTGGGAATTGAACGTGCTTTATTTCCATATAACGACTAAGAGCAATCCTTGTGCAAGGCTGTATCATTTAGATATAATGAAGATCTGTGGGCCAGCTACTTAAAAAGAATCACTGGAGCTGGCAGCTTTCCTGAAATGGAATTAGCTCTTGTACTGCCTTTGACGGGTGACAGATACTAAATAAGCAAACTTCATCTGGGAAATATTTATTCTCTTGTGTACTATGGATGTAATGGAGGCCAGGCTACATTCCCTTGTTTTGCTAAGTGGAGTGAACTGTTCTAAATGTAATATTCCCACTTTCCATGGCAAGGAGAAATGCACTTTTAGTAAAGCAAGCAATGCCTTGCACTTCTGATATCTCATATCTGCCCTCCTATGTCAGATGGAATTGGAAGATGTTTCCCTGCAGAGCATGAGCAGGAGTACATCTCCAGCTCACTCCCTGCTTTAATGGAGAGGAAATGAAGGGAGGATGTATTCTTCTTTTCTCTGGAATTGGAAGTAATTCCATAGAAATTAATGGAGCTTCCCAGCACAAGATGAATGTGAAAGAACCTGGCCTAGCAGTTATAAATTAAGTGTAAGTGAAATTCAGAGAGAGAGTTTTGTGCCGTAAGCCAAATAAAATGTATTCTACTCAACTGGCTGAGAACAAAAATGACTCAAATTATTAATGAATACTGCAGACCAAGAAATAAGTTCTGCTTCAGTGCCTCTTTCTTTCCTCTTCTGCTGTTTTCAGACTGATTGAGGTTATTGAGAAAGCTAACTCATATGATCTCCTTCTCCATGCAAGTGATCATGACAGTCCTTTCAGACACAAATTATAATATCTGTAACCTGGAAGAAAAGAACATACTAAATACTTATTTAAAATAAGCTTCAAATTATGAGTCTAATTCTTTAAAAAAAAAACCAAAAACTACAACATTCTAATTAAAAACATGTGTCTTTTTGTTCTAGAAAATTTCTAGGAAAATTTCAGGTGATGCTGAAAGTCTGAACGTTGTTGTGGTGTATGCCAGACATTGTACTCCACTAATAACGAGCACTCAGCCTGATGGGAATAGGGAAACACAAAAGACTGTGAATCAGTGCTTCTAAAAATAGCCTTGGCTACCCCTTTCCTCCTCAAAAGAAATATAAAACCTTGAAAAAGCTGAGGCTGAGAACAAGGTGAAGTAGCTGAATGGAGAAAAGTAGCTTTTGCAAAAACACACCACTTTTCTAGAAAGTGGCACTTTTCTGCGTGCTTCGTTTGCAGTAAAATAAGTGCCCTGTGCTGATTTAATTGCTGGAGTGACTGTTCAAGCTCAGAAGACACTGAAGTTTTAAGTTCCCTATAAGAAGATGAGCATATACATTTATGTTTAAGAGCTTGCACTGTGTGACTATCTTAAAATACATCTTATAAAATTTGTCAGTTAAAAACCTTCATTTTCTGTTTTATTTCAAGGTTGCATTTGATCAGCCTTTGATGTGAATTGATTTTCCTCTTCCTAATACGTGGGGGTGTGTTTGTCCATATACCAATCAGCTTGTGCAAAACTTCCTCTATTCCACATGGGGACTAATTGCTCATTGGCCACTGACTGAAGAGAGGAGGAAGATTGTGCAAGCAATCTGTGTAACAGAACCTGGTTCCCTTCCCAAAGTCAGCTGAAATGGACTTTGCTTCAGAGGTTAAATATATCCACTTCACTTGGAGGGAGATATTATTACTTCTCCACAGTTCCTTTTGCTGATTGACACTTGAAAATTACAAAAGAGAAGGAATATATCTTTTTATGGAACTTAATTCTGTACCTATTTCACTAATTTGAAAATATCCTCAAGCAAAGCCACTAATTTTCCTAATGCCCCAGTTGTGTAACCAGTGTGTCATCTTTTCCTATGTGCAGTACTTTGTAAAATGTCTTGAACAAGTGGCTGACAAATCCCTTTACAAGTAATGATCAATCTTCTAAGCAGGCAGAATAATTTTTTTTCTTCCTGAATTTGCAGAAAAGGTAACCAAATTAAACACATGTGATTGTGAAATGGTATTGCTGTTCTCAGAGTTTCCATGGATGATTAGAGAAGAGTTATCTGATCTTTTTCATAGCTGGAAAATGCTAGAAATGCTAGTGTTGCATTTTTGTTACAGGGTTAATCTGAATAACTGGTTAAACTGAGTGAAAAACGGGTTTATGACTTCAGTGATCTTCTGAGCTATTCACAGACTCACCCACCCCATTGCCTGGGGCAATACTGGGAACCTTGAACCTGAAGGAGTTTATAGATTGTTTTGGAGGACTGCTGGCTCCTCACAAATTTTACACCTTCAAAACAACCAACACTCTAAACTTCGAATCCAGGGCTGCCTAAATGAGAAGCTTTTCAGTGACCAGTAGCCAAGTTTTGGACAACATGCAAGCAACATCCCAGATTAACTTCCTAGACAAGAAAGGTATTAATACATTTGGCACAGTGCCTTAAAATCACAGAGGGATTTTCTCAATTACTGGAATTGCCACTGGAACATTAATTGCACATTCCACTTTCATATAATAACCAGTGTTTTTGCTGTTCATTACCTTGGCCATCAAAGTTTATGTGCCATTTTGAAATCTCCTCTCTTGTACCCGTTGTGTTACACACTTCAGTAGTGCTGGGGCTCAGGTTAAACATTGCACACTCACTACCTTTTAACAGCTTCATTTAACAACAAAAGTCTGAGAAAAAAGTTGCGCCTACTTGAACCAGTGCTTTTCTCCATCTGTAGTCCCAATGCCACAATGTCATGTGAGTTTTTTTCACAGGAATTCACCTGCCAAGGAGTGTCCAGAGCTTTTTGCCATACTTTCCGCATTTGGGCATACACCTTACCTACTTTTAAATTAAAAGTTTACCTGTGTCCTCTTTGAAGCTGAGATGAACTCAATCCTTATCAAACTCAAGCATGCAGCAACTTTAAAAAAAAAAAAAAAAAAAAAAAAAAAAAAAAAAAAAAAAAAAACCAAAAAAAAAACCAAAAAAAAAAAAAAAACAAACAAAAAACCAGTCTCGCCTTTCAAAAAAGTACAACAATTACCTGAAAAGTAGGGAACTAATTTTTAGTACTATTGCTTTTACATTTAAAGAGCTCACACACAACATGGAACGTCTTCGTTTTGGAACAATCAAATCCAGAAATAAATTATTGGATAACCAAATTATTTGCATTTAGGGAATTTCCTCCACTCTATTTTTTATAAGGAAAAAGGAGCAAGCCCCCTTTACTGGAAAAGGGGATTGTACAGCACTGAGAACAATATATTTTGTCAGTTGGTAGCATTTTTTTAAAGCAACAAAAAGGAAGAATGATCTTATGTGTGGGCTAATTTTTGAATACTTCATATACTTCTGATCTGCTCTGCCTTTTCTATTTGTAAAATAAAAATACCATTGCTTTGGTTTTCAGCTTTTTACAATGGTTTTTTCTTCATGACAGGATTTTGGTGAACAATTTCTGGGAGACTTTCCTCCCTCTGAATGGTGCAGAAAAGGTTTTTTTTTTTTTTTTTTAATTAAAAGATAGACAAGAGAAACACAGTACAGTATTGTATCATTCTTTTCTGAAAGGAAAAAAAGCTTACAATATTTGGGACTTATTTAACTTCCTTTTGACACCAAAAGGCATCAAGAAGGTCCTTCACACTACAAAAAAATTTCTTCAAGACTAATTCTATTTCCTGCATTGCATATGAAAATTACTATTGCAATGAGAATTCAATTTCCTTTTAATAATAATGTAATAAATATGATAAGCCTGAGAAATTGGTCTTTTACTTTCTTAACATTGTGAAGTACAAAAAACCAGACTTAGAGGTTTGGGGCTAACCTAGGAATTTTATCACTTGCTTACTTCTCAGTGAACACAGTATCTCCAGTTACTTTCTCGATTTTTGCTAAAAACAAATATACATGTGGGTGGATGTAGAAACACATTTTAATGCAATGACAACCCAGTGGCAAATAAGGTAAGTGTTCTAAAAGTTGCATAAGGATACATGGATTAGCAACATGATTCTAATAAATATTTATGAGGTATAATTTTTCAGTCAGCCTACAAGGTAACCTGCATCATTCTTTTGTAATTGAATTCAAATGACATCCTTTCCTACTGTCTTAATAAATTAAAATATTTCAAAGGACTCTAACCATCCAAACCATGTATGTGAGATTTAAAAAAAAAAAAATCTGGCTTATATCTTATTTAATGAAATAAGAAAATGCAATTTTAACCGAGAATATATCCATTATCTCTTAATAATTTTAGGGTATTTTTTTTTTCTATGGATTATAATAAAGACAGACTAGAAAAGGATATTTGACATACAACTAAATTAGATGGTCCAAACTTTTAGGTCAGTCATCTGTTATTGGAATTAATAGTTAATTTTTAGGTTGGTTTATTACTCATAACACCACCTTTCTGGTTAAAGACTGAAATTTCTGTTCTAGGAAGAGTAATTAAAATGAGTTACCTAGGTTACAATGGTTCATTAATATGTGGAATCAAAATTACATTTTGTGTTGAGTCATTAACAACTGAGACTTGCTGCAAATAACTGCCATAGAGTGCTCTAAGTGTGTTTTTTATGCTTTAGTCACCTTGTAGTTTATTAAAGAGTGTATTGAGGCTGTGAAAAGTGACTTGTGACAACGAGCTCAATGTTGTTTCACAGGATCTCTGCGACATTAAATTGAAATGGAACCAAATACACGTGGCAAATAAAACATGCTTTTAGCGATAATTCTGCAGTATGGGAATATGTGGCAAATGCCATCTGAAAGCAAACAATAGAGATGTTTGGATCAGAAGAAGATGCTGTGAAAGAAAATCCTCATTCTGTTGATAGGACTGGCTTTACAATGAACTTCAGTCATTGTGCAGCCATTGCCAACTATTACACATAAAAGTTATTTTGGCCAATTTTAGTTTCCTTTCATCCTTATCTTAGTCTTAGTCTTAGTCCTTTCATCCTTATCTTAGTCTTTCAGAAGGGTCTAATATTCTCTGGCCATTTATTGGAAAAGTAAAATTTCAGATGTAATAATCTTAAACCCTGAAGATACAATTAAATTCCTAATGTTTCAATAAGTTGTCTGGGCTTTGCAGTGTGCAGAAAGAGAGAGAAAAAACTCCAAACATTTCTTGAAGACTACTTATTCATTCTAAGTTAGATATTTAAAATATTTCAGTATTCTAAATTGAGAAATATGTAACTTTATTTCCCTGTTCATGGAAGAGGCAAATAACAAATATATGATCTGCATTTATGCAAGCTAAATGAAAATAATCTTTAAATTCAATACTTCTCTCTCTCTCACTGTCTCTCCTGTTGACCTACATGGTGTAAGGTAATGGAGACAGACTGCTGGTTTCACATTGATTATTCACTACTAAATAATTTCTAGCTTTAGATTTAGCAACCTGGAGAAATGAGGTACTTCTCTCTCCTTCTATTCTATTTTTAGCTCTCCAGTAAAAAGAGGGCTTAATTTTCTATATTTGTGATGGTTGTGTACTTGTGCAATATTTCAAACTAAGAACACAGTCTCTTTCCACAGACTGAAAGCTGGATATCATATTTATCTTTGTGGGTAAATGCTCTTTTTAACTCCACTGGAAAATACAGCAGTATGTTAACAAGATTCTTTTTCAGAATCCACCTTCATTTTGCTCCACAATACCTTTTTTTCCTTTTCTCTTCCTAAAATATGTAGTCTCTATCATAGGTTTTGTTCTTTCTCACTGGGAAGCATTCTGTAATAAAGATTATTAATTTTGCTCCTTCCCTCTTTTAATTTTTAAAGGTTATTCCCTTCTGTTCAGACCCAATGACATTTTATTATTTTACAAACTGAGGCAACAGCAAATATTGACCCTTGCTAAAGAGTGAATTTCTGTTTGTCTTCTATAATCTGCTGAATAGGCTGATTGATCTTTGTGTTACTGGAACTCTGACACTGCACAGCAGCCAAGAAATTCTCAATAGTGGTTTCTGGTTTCCTGTCAGGAAAGCTAATGCCATATGTCTAGGAAATACCCCAAAATGCAATGTTTTCAGAAAATAATTCAACACTTAGTATATAATTTAGGAAATGACAGCTAAACAGCATCTAATAAAGCATTTAGAAATGTAACTTAATGCTGTGCCCATCTCCATGTGTGTTACAGCAATGAAATTATATTCATTTTACAGGCCAGAATCTGTTGTCCTGCAAAAGGACCCAGTGAAGGCTAAATTACCCATTCAAGGATTATCTAATTACCCTGTAATTAGTGTCTGAGAAATAAATTGAAAACTTTGTTGAATCATGAAGATGTGACAGTTGTAATTCAAACTTTGATTTTCACAGTTTCACAGCACTGCAGATTTGCTTATTGGGAACACAAGTCCAGATTTCATTGCTTTTTAACAGAAAAAAAACATAGTTGAATTCTGCCTAAGATTTATTTTAATAAAATATGAAGAAAATTATTGGTTATTTTTTTACTTTTTGGTGGGATGGCGATGAAAACATTAAAGAGAAACCCTTAAGCCCTTCTTAGTTCTGAAAATTTTTATGATTAAGAATTAAAGGATAACTTTTAGAAGTAGTAGCCTCTCTGAGTTCACTGCCACAGATAAGATTGCATTCCTAGCAGGAAAAAGTTGATTGGGGAGTAGGATTTAAAAAGAAAAAGATAATGATCTGAGATCAATATGTTTGTTTCTTCCGCTCTCACATGTGCCTTTTAATGACTGGAATATAATCTTGTCAGAGAACAAAAAGCTGAATCTCAGAGACTGAGATGTTTCTAGACATTTCTACCATTATCTGAGACCTAAAGTCTGTCCTCTATAAAGGCAATAGACTGAATGAACACTCACTATCACCTAACTGCTCCTGCAGCAACAAAAATTGCTTCCAGGAAAAAGAAAATTCAGAAAGCAAAAGCACATGCAAGAAAAATCTGCTTTCTTTCTACTTCCCACAACTGAAATGTCTGAAGCCATCTGTCCTTCTCTTGCCTGGACAGGCCATCTGGAGCAGAATAGATGAGATTTAAATCACCAGCAAGGCTGACATGCTCATTTCATACCCTTGTAAGGAAATCTAAATGCATTACAAGTGAAATTTGAGGGCTGATAATTCCAAAAATGATAAAGAAAAACCCCTCTCTTATTGTCAGTTTATTTCAGTGACAACCTTTTCATTTCCCCATTAGTGTAATGCAGTCCTGTTTTTAAAGAGAGATAGCAGTATATAGAAGTTTTCATAGCAATAGATATCTTAATAAAGGTTTGGAAAAATGGTCAAGACTAATGAACAAGCAGGATGGGTTCAGAAAGAGTAAAGGGGAGGAAGGTCTTTTCTTGTCTATGGTTGTGATGCTGGTAGAGCAACCACCTTACAGCACACTATTCTAACCAGAAATCCTAAGCACAAACAAAAACATACTATCAAAAGAGTCAGAAGATCCTCCTGAATTAAAAAGTAGGCATTGAAAAAGCTATTATTTTTTAAATTTAATTTTTGATTTCAATAATGTAACTACTTAATGCCACTGTATCATTGGCATTTCTGTATTAGGTATCTGAAATTCCTCTGTTACTTTATGGAAGTTTGAAAAACTAATGACAGTTTTGTCTGAAAAGTCATTGTACTCGAAGGCTGCCCCTGGACCAAGTCCCACAGGGTAGCCCTCAGTTGCCTGGTCAACGGGTGCCTGGATAGCGAAATTAAAATCCCCACCAGGAAGATGGAAGGACTCTTGAGCTGCTGGAATCCAAGCGGGTTTATTGAGGGTTGACCAAAGGAGTAGGGAGGCAGATATAGGAGCAGGGAGACAACCACACTCAGGGAAAGCAGACTCCGAGAGCCCCGGGGAAGGAGGGGCCAGAGTATATAATTGGGGAGGTAAGGAGTAACCAGCGTACAAATAATCCAATGGGAAGAGGGTGTAGGGGAGGAACGGCGATGGGGTAACATAAACTGGGCCAATGAGGGAAAAGGGAAGGAGTGGTTCACAGAAGGAACCATTAGAAACAACGAGAACAGAGAACTTTCCAGAACTTGGGGAGATGACAACCATAAACTGACAGGTGATGGGCATGTGCTCATTTGCATTGGGGGGCAGAGGACTCTGGGGAGATCCTTGTGCTAAACGACTGTAGTTTCCCATGGCATTCCCACACTGTCCTCCCCATGGGCACATCCCACATTACTTCCTCAGACTCAAGCAAAAGATGATTGCATCTGCAGCACCTTAGCAGAACTGATAGGACCTGTAGGTACCTGCATCCTTTTACTGTGCATGTCTCTCACTAAGGTGATGGAGCAGACCTGCCAATCTATAGGAAAGAATTGCCAGAGTGTCAAGAAATGGTATTAATTGAAGAGGCAGGTCTAAACATCAGGTTTTTTCATAATAGACAAAAGAAGAGAATTGGAAGTGGAGAGGGACAAACTCTTTTGTGACAGGGATTTGGAGGTTCTCTTCTGCTGCTCCCCATTCTTTAATAAAAACAGACGCCACTTTTCTTTCTCTGCATCACTCTGCCATGAAGACTTGGGTATACCCATAGACTTGGAAGAAGGATCAGTCCTTCGACAAAAAGGTGACCCAAGAGTAAGAGGGTAATAATGAATTTGGCACCTAAACCATCTTCTAAACAACAAAATGCACTGACATTGTTTGGATTTTTTTCAGCTGTAAAACCATGTGGATTGCAAGCCTGAACTTTAGCCACAGCTTCCCTTTCCAAGATGTTCTTTCACAAACAACCTCATCTTTTGAAGTGATTGTTTATGCATAGTTTTGTTGTGTCTGCTGAACTTAATTGTTCATTCTGAACCATAGTCTTTAACCTCTATTTATATTCAGTAAAACTGAATGTAAAATCTCCATGACTCAATTTTGGCAAGCAGCAGACTGGGAGTTACTATAACCAGAAATTCAGACCAAAACATTGGATATATCAGTAATTATTAAATGTATCTCCTCTGGCTCTCATTACTTTTTCTTAATGTTTAATTTTTCAGTGCATGAAAATATACTTCTTTTTGTGTGCTTTAAACCTGCAGTCTGATCATTTGTTTGGAGGATTCCCAGTTTCTGCATTTGGAGGAAAAAAACAAAAAGGAATAATCACACACTAACTGCCTTCTCCTAGCTGTTAGTTTCCAAAATGAAGTAATCTGACCCATTTAGTTTCCTTCATACAAAAGCCACCCACAGAGCTGCCTATCTTTATTTCACTTCTTGTACTTTTTCAAACTATACCTTTTGAAGGTGCAATTATCAGAACTGCAACCATGAATTTATCTATTAAAAAAGGGAAGCCTTTTCATAAAATACTTAAAAAATATATTTCTGACTTAATTCCTGATCAAGGAAACCTGTGTGCACACAAATGACATAAATTCACTGCAGGACTGCAATAGGAATGCAAATATATTTTCTGGATATTTTCGTCTCCCCCTTTCTGCAAATCTCCTGTGCCTCTAGGATAAAGAGAACAGCCCTGGAAAATTGATAGTTTAGTGTTGACTCAAAGCATTTGGACCATTTAAACTCTTTCTAGACTTAGTTGAAGCTCTAAAATCATCAGCTAGGAATTTTGAACTAACCTAAACCAAATGCAAGAATAACTAAAATGATCATATGATTTTCAGAAAATTAAAACAAGAAAGTATTTTCTGTTGAACCACAAACAATATAAATTAATTTTTTTTTTTTTTTTTTGTTACAGGACTATGTGGTTTCAAATGTTTTTTTTTTTGTTCATCTTTTTTAAACAACTGTCCATATTTGCTAAAAAGACAGTATAGGGAAAAGAAAGATGAAACAAAGAAAACAGAATGGAATAGAAATTTAAGTGACAAACTATGTAAATGTTGGGTAATTGTGTTGATATTGGTTGGTCATTTTGTGCACAGTTTCTCCAATATAAAATTTTTCATGTGAATTTTTGTTTGATTTCCACAGAAGCTGAGTTCCAATTTTTTTCCATTGTTACCTTTATTTTTGCTGTATTTCACTGACAAACTCTGGAAACTTTTGCTTAAGCAATAAGCTGGGAACTCTTGGAAGGGTACCCAAGGTTATAAAAGGGTAGCTGTAGAAATCCTCATGACAGAGAAAGAAAATGCTAACCCCAAAGTAAATAAAATAATAAATTTATCCCCAGTATAATAGAAAAAAGAAGACAAGGATGTTAGTCTTTCAGTGTAGTGCACAGTAACTTAATAAATCTTGCCCTCCTAGTCAAGTCCTATTCTCTACTATCACTAAAACTCAGATTTCTCTTCTAATACATGTTAGAAAATAGATGCTAAGTAAGCTAGAAAGAACACTTACTTACCTATATAGAAGATATTATGAATGAAAAAGCCTCTCCCTATCACAAAACTTATTTTCCAGATTGCCTGTATCTGACTTTATGGGCCTTTGATTCCATGTCACTAATCCTAAATTTAAATATAATTTCATACCTGTTTAATTCTCTCCAAAAGCATTCTGAAATGTAGAACCTATTTTCCTTGCATTTTTTCATTGTCTCTTCATTTCAGTTTGCATTAAATATTTACCATCTATTCTGTCAAAAGATCTTGGGGTAAAAAAGAAGACACTTGGTCAGAAAATGTTCAGATCCAAGGTGCTGTTGATGCTTTGGTGGAATTATTTTTGTTTGTTTGTTTGTGGTTTTGTTTTGGTTTTTGTTTTTTTTTTTTTTATATTTATTTCTAAGTAAATTTAAATATTTAAGACAGTGATTTTGTTATAATGAGATCACAAAAAATAATTTCATAATCACAGCCCATAAGACTTCAATATTTATTACTGGTTTTGCCACAGGCACTTGAAAAAATTACTCTTAACAAGTTTTCAGTTGTGAAAAACTCTCTGAGCAACAATACAGAATTAGAGCCCTTAATTAGATTTTGGCAGACTGATTTCCACAGCAGTTTTCTCTTGTTCTTATTAAGTATATGGAGCTCCATGAACTTCATTTTTGTCTCTGTGTTTCAGATCAAGATAAATTACCAGCATTGAGAAATAAATGAAAATAGTCACATTTTTGCAAGATGTTGACACACAAGCATGTGTCTACATCCCTACAATGGAATCAGCAGGTGCTAAATGTAAAACAGATGTAAATTCCTGATGTAGGGATTATGTTCATTTTTTCATTTATACAGACCATAGGATTTGGGTTCTCTTCTGTGACTGAGATCTTTAGGTACAAATACCAGTAATAAATAATGTGAATAGATGGCTAGCCTAAGGCTGCCTTAGGGAATTGTTCTTTGCTATCTTTGGGGTAGGAAGAGAACTAGCAGGAAAAACCAACTTGTTGGGCTTTGGGGGCCCTCAGATAGTACTACAAACAGTCTCAGTTTGCTGTAGGTTATGCCAAAGGCTATTTTTGCCTTTTTCAGCCTTAATTTTTGTAACTGATGCTATGGCCTGGAGACTGGAAAGAAGGTCTTGTGGCATAATGCATCACATCACCACTAATCCATAAACACACTTGGAAACGTGCTGCAAGGAATGGTACCCGCTGAAGGAAGAAGTTTTTTGCAAACTCTAACAGAGGTAGCCTAAAACTGTGCTTCAAAATCTACTTTAAATCTAGAACTTAATATGATTTTTAAAAACACAAAAAAAGCTAAACCAAGTAAGCAAAAAAATCCAACAACCCTTCAAGGTTAGTATTCATTTTATGCAATCTGGAAAATTCACTAGAATTTGTAACAATTTCTAGAATTTTAGTCTGGGTGTTTTTTGTATCTGGCACAATATAGAAAATATTTTTTCATGCCAGAACATCTTACTTCCCCAAGGAGTAATTGCAATACAGTTATAATATTTAATTTTTTTCTTTTTTTTTTTTTTTGGCCAAACATACATTTACTGTCTGTTCTTGAAATTCTGAGAGGCTGGCGAATTTTTGGTCAGGACAGAATCAGCTGCATTAGCAATAATTGGGAAAGTTTTCATGCCCATGATTGAGAAAACAGATAATATCAAAGGCCACTATTTCTGTTTCAAAATATAGGGAAATTCAGTTAGGACCAAATGGTCTTGCTTTTTTTCTCTCGAGGACAAAGAGAATTTTTTTTTTCCTAGAGAATTTTTTCCTAGGTTTGGGAAAAGCTTATCTTAGGAAAAAACACTTTACACAGAATTTTTTTTTAACTGATCAAATTAATGGTTACTTAAAGGATAGTCAAATAAATGGAAATTTTTGTTGCCAGAAATATAAGCAACAACAATTATGGCAGCATCACTATCTCTACACAGCTGTCACTACATGACCCTCTGCATAAGTAAGGTTGTATACATTAAAATACACTTACTAATTTTTAGCCCTCCCTTATTTTTTTTTTCATAGCATAAGCAGAAAAGTAGGAAGATGACTCAGGAAAACTTTAGATTATTATTTAGGTTTGCAAGACACTGAAGAGTTTTTCTGAGGACAGAAGCATTGCTTCAGCTCTCAAGAAAGTTCAAACTATTTAAACACTATCTCACAAACTAAACAAAGCTGTTACTGAGAACTGAACAAAACAGTGGAAATACAACAACTGTAACCTTTGCTAAAGTTATCTGTGACTTATGCAATTTAAATGAGGCTGTGACAGAAAGCTTAATCAGAAAACATCTGTCTTCTAAGACATAAGATTCTTCATTCTCTGAAGTCTGTTTAACAAACTCTGATTGCTTTTTTCCTAATTGCAGTAGAATGAGTGAGACCAGATTGTTTCTATTTATATATGCAAAGGAATTATCTCTGAGGATAAGATTTTAGCCACGAAAACAAAGCAAAGCAAAAGTCCTCAAGCCTTCCAGAAAATCTTCTATCAATTTATTCCCCCACTGAAGTGATTACCACCCAAACTGCATGATTTAGTTTTGTGCTCTGTTTTTTAAGACTTGAATGACATTTTTAAAAGTGAGGTTAGGGAAGGAGTCCAAGAGTGTAAGCTTATTCTGCAGTCCTCTCTTAGTATTTCTTAGTCACTCTCCATTTCCAAAAATGTTCTAAGGAATAGCTATTAATCCAAATGCAGCAAATAGAGGTTTCAGACTAGTTCTGATGTGAGTGGTTCAGGCCGTAAAAATTCTGATTTCTATAATAAAAGTATTTGATGTTAGTTAATGATGATTATGTCTCCTGCTGCATTTATTTTTCACCTGTACAAGTTACAGTGAAATAAATCCCATGGTTCCCAAAACTACTTTTTTATCAATCCTTTTTTATACTGGACTTACACAGCAATAAAAATAATTTTTACTTGCAACTTATCCTTGCTACGTAGATTCCAAACAACTGTGTGTGCACTGTCTTAAAGGAATAGGAACACAATCTAATGCAAGATATTGTCTTTTCCACATAAGATGCTTACAATAGTATGGTATAGCAAATAGTTATATTCATGACACAGAAAAAATTACAGATTGCCTAATCTCAATATGAGAATTATAGAACCATAGAATCATAGGTTATCCTGAGGTCAGAGGGATTCACAGGGAACACCGGAGCCCAACTTCTGGCCCTGCACATGACAGGCCCAAGAATCACACCATGTGCATGAGAGTGCAATAAATTTCAGATTTGAAGATGTAGTACAAAGGAAAATACCAAACTTTCTCAAAATACTTCCAATCTGACATTTGATTTAATAATGGGATTATAATGGATGTAATGAGGTTAGGTCACATGGCCCAAAACTCAAGTGTGGTGTTATATATTTCATTATTTACTGGTGTGGGTTTTATGTGTTTGTGCTACACACTGAAGAACACTAACTTTCCCAGGGTCTAGATCGCCCTGACAAAACTTGATTTAATCTTTAAACATAATTAATCTTAATCTTTAAAAATCTTACACAGACTGTGCATTTTCTTGGAATTGTCAGGCCCCTTCTCATGCTTCTTATCCTGAGCTTTTTAACTCCAGGGATTTTAACTCCTTGTTGAACTTACAAGAAGGGTTTCTTATAAGTTATTGTGCAGGATCCTGGAATGCTGCTGCCCTGTGTAACAAAGAGCGATTAATAAAAATCATGCTGCTAAATCCAAATAAATGAGAAACCAAAGGTATTTATGAAAAATACCAACAAAGTAATTGCTACACGTAGGATTAATAATGAAACCATGTAACGCTCACTTATCAATTTTTATTATTACAATTAAGGAAATCAGAAAAGGCAAGGAAGAGAGCTGAAGCAGTAATGGCAAAAGATTTAGGAAGCAAAACCACAGGGAATATTTAATGTAATTCTCTGTAGTGAAGAGAAAGCTGATCACAGAATTTTGCCTGTGGCTTCAAAAGACGTTGCTTGGAGCTAAGGGAGGTTTTGCCTTAACTGCAGCTCACTGGGTTTGTTTGGGGGACAGGTGGTGTGAGTAGGAAAGAGCTCTTGTAAAAAATGTGAAAGAATCATTCTGCTTCTTGGGCTGTCAATTACAGCCTAAATAAGGTAGTTGGGCTGGCTTAGCTAAAAGTGAAAATAAAGTGACAGTCAGCAACCAAAAAGCAAATAGACATGACTTGACAGTTCCAGAATGTAAAGGTAGGGTGTAAGAAAGACAGAATGATGTTGGTATTAGTGATTAAACTTGCAGTAAAAAAGAAAAAAATGCAAGATTTTCAAGACTGATATGGTACTTTAGTACTTTATTGCTGATAAAAACTGTTTAGACAGATAAATGACAAAAATTGTCACAAAAACAAGCAACCTTTCTGCCTGAAGGAGGCAGCCAGGTGAAATTTGGCAATGTGTGTAGGAGTACTGATTGGAGGAGAGAATCTTGAGACACATCATTATGGAAGAGATAAAACAACTAGTTAAACAAGAGTTTATGGCAGTTGATTCAAAGACTGGGTACAAGCAATAAAAAAATAATATGAACATGTTGCAGTAGATGACCTGGGGAACAAAATGTGATTTTTTAATTTAGTATTGCAGATTGCAAAACTGGATATTACATAGGCAGCACATTCATATGTGTATTCTTTTAACAGCCAGCTCTAACAAATGATCTAAGCAATGCACCACTCTCTACCTCCCTGAATAGTCTCTGACACAGCCTCAGTGATGCTGGCATCAGGCTCAGTTTTTTCACTTGATGACAGTAGTAGTGTAAGATACTTTTGCTTCCCGCAAGGTCTTCTGGCATTCCTTCCTGCCTGATGTCTTATAGCACTCTATGTCCACAATTATAAAGCTACAACAATGTGAGGTGTCACTCTTTCAAATGGGTTTCAGAAGCGAACCAGATAAAAAATCATTAAACCTCTCCCTCCTCCCCTATCCAAAAAAAAAAGTGCTGTTACTTTTCTTCAAAAGATCAGTTTTTTTAACAGAACATTGTCATGCCCAACTGTGCCCATGCAGTATGGGAAACCTGTTAATTCTGCATATGCAGTTTCTACGGCAGCATTTGTTGGATTTCAGGAAATATATGAACTTTTGAAATGACTGACAAATGTGTTTTTTATAGTAGCTTTGGAGACATTGATGGTTTTGCAGCTGTTGCTCTTATGAGATCTTGTTTGATTTTTTGCTTGCTGATCCATAGAAAATTCACTTTGGGATGCTTAGATTGAAAACAGGAATGAGGAAGGAGTCGTCATCTTCTTCCAAAATAACCTATAATTGTTTAAGAACCTACTGAAAAAATTCCATTGCAAGAGGAAACATAGCAGAGCAATACACATCCAATGGAATTTCCTCTTCTTACAATAATAAGTGAACTGTAATATTGTTGATTACTCAAAGAAGGGATCTACATATTGTGCACTAATCTTTTTACCAAAGAAAGTAATATTTAAAGAAGAGGCTTCAAGTATTATGATCAAAGCAGACACTTGCGCGAAGTCACCTACATAACTAAGTTATGCTGCTGCTTTTGCAGTGTCCTGCCGCCAGAGATTAAATTAAACATGACACTTCTATCTTCCAAAATTCAATTTTTTTATGCTTCCACAAACCGTTCTCATATATATGAGTTAATATACTACTCCACAGGTGGTCTCATGCTCATCATGGTAGTTTCTTAAACTCTTACAAAAGTGCACCTAACAGTCCAAGTGATCAAACCAAAATTCATGTTGAGCTGGAGACACGGCATTTGCCTCTACTTATGCAGAGACAGTGCTGTGCAGGGCACCACTTAATGTTCCTCCACACAAAAGTTAGGTCAGTCTTAAGATTTCTTGTGCCATGGATCTCAGTACTGTATCTGAGAAGATTCTGTGAGTTGTCATCTTCTAATGTCCTTCCCTATGTTTACAGCATAGAAACAGATCTAAAACTGTATCAAAAAGTCTAATAAAAGTGGAATGTGGGAGAAACATGAGCCAATTAATTTTCAGTTATTCCAGTTAGCAGAGTAAATCAATAGCTTTAATACATACAAATAAAGTAGCAATAATGCCACATTACATATAAAATAAATTTTACTTTAATGTGAGATATCAACAAGACATAAAGTATATTTTTACTCCATAAAGCCAAGACAATGTCCTATATTACTGTCAGCTTAAGCTTCAACTTTAAATAATATATGTAAATAACTAACTGTTCATTGTTGTATTCCTATGGCTAGTTTTGCATTCTGCTCAATAAAATAAATGACATATATCAAGTTACATAGCTGTTACTGGCAATTCAGAAACAATTTTGTGACAAAAATACATCACACAATCTATCCCTCTATCTGATACTGTAGCTGCTCAGTCATCTTCCCCACAGCGGGATCCGGGGAAGGAGGGGAGAATTGGAAGTGTGGAAGTCAGAAAATTCCTGGGCTGAGATAGACAGTTTAGTGGGGAAAGCAATTGCTGTGCATACACAATTAGAAAAAAAAAAGAATTGCTTCTGCTTACCCATCATGTAAATGTTACTGAGAAGACAAACACCATCACTCCAAATGTTCCTCACTTCCTTCTTCTTCCCTCAACTTTGTATACTGAGCTTGATGTCATGTGGTCTGGAATACCCCTTTGGTCTTTTGGGGCCACCTGTCCCAGCTGTCTCCTCCCTACCTCCCATATACACCCAGTCCCCTCACCATGGTGGCAGTATGAAAAGCAGAAAAGGCTTTGGCTCTGTGCAAGCCCTGCTCAGTATTAACAAATGTGTATCTGTATTATCAACCCTGTGTTCAGCCCAAATCCAAAACATATTCTCTATGGGCCACTGTGCAGAAGATTAACTCCACCCCAGCTAAAACCTGCACAGATACCCATTGCAATAGCATCCATCAAAATATAACTGACAAGTCTCTGTTTCAGAGCTGAAGGAACAGAATTTCTCTCCCTTCTATAAAAACTCTCACTGGGAAATCCTTGTCTATGCTCTGTCACAGTGATAATAAGGGAAGCCCATGATGTGGCTATAGATTGTTATTGAGTGTACTGTGTTCCACTGTGCAAATAAATATTTGTTTTGCTTTTTTTTTTACTATTGGTTATTTGCATCACTACTTCACTGATTAGCCAAACATTTTGTATTCCTAGCCCTGACGCTTACGTGTCAACTGACTCGAGGTTTTACAATTGTGGTTAAAAAATACTGATATGTTAGCCTGCAGAGTGTTTTGAAGCAGTTTGCCTGTGACTGAAGGAAGTTATACGGTTGCCCTGTCAGTATAAAGGAAAAACTCTACTTGACCATGAGCTGTGCTGGGTGAACAAAATAATTTCTCTGTTACTACTGAAACAAGATGAAGAGCATGTATTGAAAGGACAAGGGGGAATGACCTCAAACTGAAAGAGAACAGGTTTAGATTAGATATTAGAAATATCTAATATTTAATATAAGGGTGGTGAGGCACTGGAAGAGGTTGTGCAGTGAAGTTGTGAATGCTCTATCCCTGGAAGAGTTCAAGGCCAGGCTGGACGGGGCTCTGAGCAACCTGATCTGGTGAAAGATGTCCCTGCCCATGGCAGGACAGTCAAAACTAGATGGTCTTCAAGGTCCCTTCCAACCCAAAACACTCTATGATTTTTTGAAGATTATTGAAACAAGATGAAGCTATTAGTAATATCTATTGCTTAAAAGACATAGTGAAAGTATAGCGACTGAGACAAAATTGTATTGCAGGGAGTGGGGCAATTCTGCATCTCCATTCTTTTTGCCCTGTCTGATTAAACTCCACACACACTAACAACACAGATCTGGATTCTTGTGCAAATGGATCCTGCTGCCACATCAAGTGTGCCCAGACATGACGTGGCCTGCCGCCAATCCCTTGGCACACATCTATCCATGACAGCACTCTTCAGAGGAATAGAGCAATTACTGGCTTAACCCTATCACCCAGCAACTTGTGGCAGCCAAGTTCACTGCCAAAGCAAGAAAGAGCAGAGAATCGATATGGAGCTTCGGTTGCCAACTTTCAAAAAATACCTTTTTAAAGCAATGGCCAATTGGGAGTGAACTGGTAATGGAGTGCATAGATCATCACATTTAAATTCAGCAAATCCTAAAGCACAGGTGTAGCCAAACCTTCAGGCAATTCTTCCTATTCTGCTCTATGGAGAACTGTTGGGTGACAGAAAGACACAATCACATAATTGTTAGTGTTGGGAGGGACCATTTTCCAGGCCAGGGTCACCTAGAACAGGTTACACAAGTTTGCATCCAGGTGGGTTTTAAATCAGTCTCTGAAGAGGGAGACTCCATGACCTCCCTGGGCACCTGTTCCAGCGCTTGGCCACCCTCAATATAAAGAGGTTCTTCCTCTTTTACATGTTGTGGTGACACTTGTGTTTTAGTTTATGGCCATTACTCCTCCCCCTGTTGCTGGGCACCCCTGGGAAGAGGCAGGTACCGTTCTCTTGACAGCCACCCACTCATATGCATTAACGAGTTGCACGCTCAGACCTCTTCTCTAGACTAAGCAGGCCCAGCTCCTGTAGTCTCTCCTCATACGAGAGAAGCTGCCAGCCCTGACTCCCGTTTCCAGCTGTTCTGCATTAAAACAGCTGGAAGCACAACGACATCCACCCGTGGCACAGGGGCAGTGCCGTCTGAAGAAGGGAGGGGAAGGACAGGCACCAGAGCTCGAAAGTGGGCACGGGCAGGTCCAGAACCTGGCCCCGCCGTGTTATGCACGAGGCCGAGGTGCCTGGACACGGCAGAGGTATCCACGCCGACCGGCCGTACACAGCGGGAGCGCCGGGCGGGGCGGGGCGGGACGCGGGGCCCGGCCCAGGCGCCTCACCGCTCCCGCCCCCTCCCGCAACCCGCTGATACCAACGGTGCGCGCGCACCAGCCAATCGGCGGCCGCGGGCTCGCTTCTCCCTCGCCTCCCATTGGTCCGCGGGGGCGCGGGGGCGGGGCAGGCGCGCGCCCGCCCGCCCGCCCGCCGCAGTCCCGCAGTGCCGCCGCCGCGCCGGGGCTCGCGCGCGCCACAACCGCCGCAGCGGCCGCGCGGCTCCTCCCGGTGCGGGGCGACGCGGGAGCCGTGGGGCCGGGCCGGGCCGGGCGCAGCGCGGAGGTGACTCTGCTCGCCCGCAGCGGGGATGCTGCTGCTGCTGCGGCCGCCGCCGCCGCCGCTGCTAGTACGGGGACTGCAGGCGGGAGAGCGGGTGGCCGCGGCGCCCGGCGGCATGTGAGCAGCGACGGGAGCGTTCCCCGACCCCCGCGGCAGCGCTAAGGGGCCCCTCCCTCCGGCGGCGGTTCTGCCCGCCCGGAGGCGCAGCGCGGAGGCGGGCGGGCATCGCCGCTCCAGCCGCCCGCGAGGAGACAGCAGGACCGGCCACAAAGCTCTGCCGCCCGCCGTCCTCCGCACGCCGCGGCGCTGCCCCTGCCAGCCCCGCTCCCGGGGAGGGAGAGCGGGGGCTCCCCTCGCCCCCTCGTCACCTTCTCGCCGCCCGATCCATGGGAGCAGCGGGCCGCCTCCCCCTAGGAAGCGCCGCCGCGGCTCGCCGGGACTGAGCGGAGCGGCCGGCGGCCGGCGCGGCGGGAGGATGCCACTGCTGCGGAAGGCGCTGCGCGTCTCCAACCGCTCCATGCTCGCCTTCATCTTCTTCTTCTCATTTTCCTCGTCCTGCCTCTACTTCATCTATGTGGCCCCCGGGATCGGTGAGTCCGGAGCCGCCCCCTCGGGGAGCGGGGATGAGGGCGGTGGTGGGGGGCGCGCCCGCCTCCCCCGGGCTGTCACCGCGGCGGGGAGGGCACGGGCGGCGCCGGGCTCGGGGCGGCTCGGCTGTCGGAAAGGGATCCCGCCCGCCCGGGAAGGGTCGAGGCGGCCGGCGGGGGCGGTGGTAACGTGCGCGGATCCCGCATCTTTGTTCTGTTGCTTTCAAACGCTCTAGAAGGTTCATCTGCCATCGCGAGGTAGGTGGATGCTGCCCTTGCTTCTCCGGCTGGCAAAGAGGCACCAAAGCGGCTCGGCGTTTCGTCGTGTTACAGCGGTATGAATTGGGAAAGAACTGCAAAACTGCTGGAGTCACTTAAATGTATTAATCTTTCCGATTGTAGTAACTGCATTAATAATAAAGCCCGTGTGAACAAAAATGAAGAACCAGTTTGAATGTTTGTTTTTTACTTCTGTTTTTGGGATCTCTCTCTCTTCACAGGTTTTACAGTTTGGTAACTCTTCCACTTCTGAAGGAACCACTTCAGAGGGAGACAAACCGTTGATTTAGAAGAAGCTTCATAAAATAACTGTGCAAGTTTGTTTCTAAAACAAACCAAAAGAATATGCTGGTTTCCTTAGTTCACTCTTCTGCTGTTACTGGGAGACCATCAGGCTTTTTCTCAGTGGATGATCCTTTTAGAACTGGTTAGCATTACCCCAGAGCTAAGGCCAGTTGTATCCTGTATGGTGCTCTATGGGATTTCCTTGTGTTAGGTGTCCCTTGATAAGGGAATGTTTTCCTTTTTTTCCCCAGGGAACATTGCCACATTTTTCTGCATATCTCCTTGCTTATTGCGTGTTACCTAAATACTTGCAAAATCATCTTTCTCTTCATCCTTAGTGCTTAAAACGTCTCTCTGCAGTCATTACTACAAAATGTCCACACTGATGTGACCACAGAATCATCAGGAATTGTTTCCTGTTGATTGTGTCTTTATGCTGTTTGGCTCCCTCTTGTTCACTATCTTCTGTTTAACTTGTAAACCCTTTCAAGGTGCAGTTGTTGCTTCTATACTTAAATAGTTCTATATATTTCACCTATCATTTTGTGGTTCTCCTTTACTTATGTTCCCTCTTACAATATTGACAAGTCTGGCAATTATTCTTCTAGTTCAAATAAATACAAAAAATATTAGGAATTATATAATATTTATAGGGTTAGAGTTCTGAACTTTGTCTGCTAGTGTTTTCCTGCTGAAAGGGATCTGAAGTAGTCTTCCAAGTGAGAATGTTGCTGATATCCACTTAGACATCTTAGGTCTTTGAGATGCTGGTGAAGGACACATATATAAAGTAGACTTTAATTGCAAGTAATTGATACATGATTTAAATAGCAGAGTGCAGTTTCTACATCTTTATAAGTAAAACTTATAATATCTTATGTAATGTATGCAGCTGTAGTTTTACTTTGTTACTTAAATCTTGCCAATGGGTACTTTCTTAGGAAGAACATTGCCTCACTAAGCAAGGCTTATACAGTACTTTGTTCAGAATCAGAGCCTTTAGTGATGAGACATTTAATTTCTGACTTCATCTTTCTGCTCAGCTATTGGGAATGACATATGTGTTCAGTTTCCTTTGTACCAGGAATGAAATGAAATCGACAGTATGTACCAAAAGTGTTCTTGAGGTAGGTTAATTAGATCTGATCAACCCTGAGGAAAAAAAGAATCGTATTCAAACTAGTCTCTCTTGCTGTCTCAGACACAAATACTTTAGTTGGCTCTTTCAAGATGTGGTTTAACAATGCAAAAATCTTGGGTAGTTACATGAGTTTGTGAGATTACAGCTCTTTCCAGCTACCGATCAATGCTTTGCTGCCCTAACTGTATCCAGTTGTGTTGTGAACTCATCCAGCTTAAGTCAAAACCCTGATAATGAACTTATTCCTTGTCTGTGGCACTTCTTAGGTCCGTCTTGAAATGCTGCTGTGCTGTGCTGGTCTGAAGAATCCTGGGGAAGAGAATATAGAAAATGGTGAAGGGCAGGAGGAAAGTTTTACATCTCAGCCTATGAGCCTGCAGATGTAATGCTGACTTCCCAGGAATTTGCTCCTTAAAATGTTACTGTTTGGAATGGAGAGAAAGAAAGTCAGATATTTTCTAAAAAACCAACAAGCTTCCTGGCAGTATAGTGAAAATATAAGCTGTAAGAACAGAAGATTTTCAAAGCACTTAGGAACACCCAAGTTTACAGGCAGATGATTCATCTAATAATCTTATGTAGTATGCTCATGGCATTTACATATCATGATAGAATAGAATATTTCACTGTGCTTGCACCTTTTTACTGAGTGTAATGAAATAGATGCATCTAAGTCAAGGCTGATTGTGTGTGTGGAGAGGAGGAAGGCTAAAGGTTGCTTATTGAAGCTCAGCCACCTTACCTATTAGCAGCTTTTCATTAAATATATTCTGCACCTAAGTCATAAATGGTTGGAATCTGTTGTAATTTATGTGTGCAGATGTTTTACTGAAGATATTTTAGTTAACCAGAACATTTTGTTCCTCAACAAGCTACAAGGCACAATGTCAGAGAGGAAGAAAATTCTAATTGTGTTGAAGGGAACTGGAGCTCCTCCATGGTTGGTTTCTCTTTGTGGTAGTCAGAGGAACTGAAAAGAGAGGGAGAAGTTGGAGTCCCAAATATTTTATGGAGCAGCAGTGTACTGGAAGGTGGGAGAGGAAAAATGAGTGAGTAATGCAGCAGAATGGTTTTGTGAGATGTGAAAGTCAATTGAAATTTTGAATTCTTATGGGCTAATGAAGTGAGAGTCCCCCCTAGCAAGCAATTAATGGCTTATCAAAGGGAAAAGGCATCTGCATATGTAAGCCCTTATCACTGCAAGGGTTCTCAAAGAGGTCACTATGACATTCATTCTGTTCCTCAAACTATTTAGAAAATAAAGTTACTGCTTTTTTTTTTTTTTTTTAATGAAACTGCAAATTTTGTAACAAATAGAGTTTAGGTCAACTTCAAGTATTGACAATTTGTTTAGAGGAAAGAAATCTTAATTACTTATTTTAAGGTATATAATTATTTGTCTAATTTTTAAAAGTTTTAATTTGCACCATAATTACAGATATTGCCATATTACCATATTACAGATATTGCCAATTATTACCATAATTACATATGTTTTTGTTGTTTTGTTTGTTTTTTGAAGAGACCTCTCGGAATGTTAGTTCTTTGGGAAATAGAAGCTTTTATTATTCCATGTATTTCAGAATATGTGGGGAGGAAAACCACATTTTCATGTTTTCAGACATGGTTCTGTGTTTTGAGATGAAGACATATAGTACTGCAAATAATATAAAAAACTATAGGGTTTAAATGTTTGAGAAGTATTCATACACTATATTGGGATTGTTCATGTGCCTGCTTTTCCCTTTTCTGTAAGCACAGATTGGATTATGTAGAGGTGATTACAACTCTACCTCAGCACCCTGGTAGTTTTTGATAGTCAGAGGAGCTGAAACACAAGAGCAGATTGATTTCTAGCTATTAATTAGAGAAGACAACTATTTTTGCAATTTTAATTTTTCCTATTTAATTCAGTGGATGTTTCAGAGGAAAAACCTTAATGGATAGGATGGTAAGTAAAAATGGTCAAACACATTTCAAATATTTAAAATTTAAAAGTTTGATTTAAATGTTTAATGACACTTCTGTGTGATAGTCTCAAGTATTCAATGAAAGCAGATAAGAGGTGCTGCTTCTCCAGAATGACCACTTTTATGACAGTACTTCATTTTGTTCTCCTCTGGTAAAAGCAGAAACTGAAATTTTTATCTTGAATTTATAGCCTGTGATTCTGAAACTTCACTGAAAGTTGCAAATATTCATGTATTAGTTAAAAGCTGAAGAAGCTAGCCAAGAGCAGGAATATTTGGCACAAACATGGGGATTTTTTCAGTGTTATAGATAAAAGTAGTAATAAAAGGGACTCAAATAATCTATGTCTGGTCCTGACAGCTATCCTGAACCCATATGTAGGTTCGAGTTTACATCATGGAAAGGATCCAAAGATTAGGAGAATAAGACAAATTAACAAGGCAGTAGTGATCAAGGGAGAGCGTTTGCTGGTCTAATTTCACTGCCAAACCAATCTGAGTATTGCAGGAGAAAATTTTTTTCTTGTTTTCCTGTTTTTCCCATTTTTTCAGCATTATAACTGAAATTACATTGGACGACATAACGGATCTCAGAAAATCATCTCTTATTCATCCCTAGGTTATTCCTTTCTGTCTTGTTGCAGCAGAGAACCTTTGCCAGACTGGGAGGAAGAATATCTTAGAGCTCTCCGTATTGTAGTCAATTGCAGTCTAGTTTTTCAGCTAGAGAGTGCTTGAATACTGGAACAGGCTCTCCAGGGAAGAGGTCACAGCATCGGGCCTGACAGAATTCAAGAAGTGTTTGGATAACATTCTCAGGCACATGGTGACGTTCTTAGAGGGTCCTGTGCAGGGTCAGTAGTTGCACTCGATGATCCTGATGGATCCTTTCCAACTCAGCTTATTCTGTGACTCTAGCTTGTCTGCCTTGGATGTAATGACCTATGCAGTTCAAGTAAGAACTGGTTATGAAACAGTGCAGTGATCAAAGAAGATGCAGTCTGCTTTGACATCAGTAACTAAGAATCCTGAAGGGTGAAATGAGTTTGAAGAGGAAACAACAGCTAATGTTTTCTCTCTTGTGGTCTTCTGCTTCTTGCTACTTTTTTAACTTTTTGTCAGTCGTAACCAAAAGGTGGCTGTGCAACCTGCATGGAACTTGGAATCATCTCTATTGGTTTTAGCTCACAATTTTATGTAGATCTGTTTTTTGTTCTGTTACTAGTTTTCCTAATAGGAAGAATGATATCACTCCTTTTTGAACTTGTGCAGAAATAGAGAAGAGTGCTGAAAATGCGATCAGCAAGATAAATGCTTATCATTGCTTTCAGGAGGCCATAAATATGGGCACAACCTTTGTGCTGGTATTCTTTGTTCCTGGCATCTGTGGTAGTTGTGGCATTTCTAAAGACTTACCATTTGATTACAGAATAATTTAGATTGGCAGGGGCACTTGGAAGTCACTTGATCCAACCTCCTGCTGAAAGCAGATCCTACTGGATCGAGTTGCTCAGGGTCGTGTCCACTTGAGTTTTGAATAAATCCAGGGATGAAGATTTTGCTGTTTCTCTGAGAAATCTGTTCCAGTGTCAGACAACTGTGACAAAATTGTAAAATGTAAGCATAATATCCCACCTTATGTTCATCGCCTTGTGTCTTTTCACTGAGTACTTTCAAGTGTTCAATTTAGTCTTTGTACAAGAGTGCTATATTGCTGTAGACAGCAAAAAAAAAAGCATCCTCCTCTTAGCCATTTCTATTTAAGACTGAATAAACTCATTAATTTTAGTTTCTGCTTGTACATAATATGCTCAATTTTGGAAGGTTTCCTCTGGGCTTGTTCTGGTATTAATGTTTGGCTCTTACTGGGATGCCCAAACTGGGCATGGTACCTCAAATATGATTTCACAAGCTGCTGAAGAGACAACAGTTGCTTGTATGGAAGTGCTGGTTATGCTGTTACCAGTACAGGGCAGGATCCTGTTGACTGTGTTTGCCACAATGATAGGTGGCCGGTAATACCTTGTCTGAGGGTGTTGTAATAGAGCCTGTGTATAGGTTTACTGCAGCTCGAGGGCTGCAGTGAAATAGGACTAATACAACTTGCTTGTTTCTCATGCTGTGTGGAAGTATCTGAAAAAAGGCTGATGAGTTTGCAGGGTGTGGTAGATGCTCATGTTTGTATTTTTCTTTCCCTGTTGTTGTCTTCTTTTATTTCTTTCTAGGGAATTATTCTCATGGGTCTCTTACAAGTTTCTTGAGTAAATGAAACTTGTCTGTTCCATTGTTTCATAATTTCTGCAGGGAAATGCCTGTACTACAGAACTGGTTGTTGTTTGGGAGCTACTTTCAGCTATATTCCATTATTAAAGTTCACCTGTTATTAAAGGCTTCATTTGGAGCAGGAGTACTTTCATTAACTGCAGAGGTCTTCTTGCGTGCATTGTGGTTTTTCATGTCACTTCTACAAATTATCATCAAATCCTTTACCAATGAAATTGTAGTTTACTTTCTGATTAATAGGGACTTTCCTTTTTCTCTTGTGCAAAGGGGAAATGGAGGTTTAAACACTCTGCTTGATCTCTGATTTCCAGTGATCTGACGTTCTTCAGCATTCTGACTAAGCGCTTGAGCTCCTTGAACCTACTGAACTTGGGCATTATCGTGGGTATGTTTTCTGCCTTGCTCTGGGAGGTGCAAAGACTTTTCCATTATGCTGGCCCAGCACAGTCATTCCTAGCACCTGATGCTGAATCAGTTATTGTAGTCCTGTCATTCATGACTGTCTTTCACTTTTACCAACAGATTAACTTTGACTAAACATGAATATTTATTTCTGAATCAGTTGTTCTGCATTTTTATTTTATAGTTGTCCTAAAGCCCTTAGGTATTACTTGTTTTTAGTCAGGGAACTTGCCTACATAAGATTTCAATCAGTATTCATTTTGTGATGTTGTTCTTAGTCAGAAAACAGAAAAAACCCAGGTACTTATGGTGTGCAGCTATCTTCACAAGCACAAAGTAATTATGAGACTTCATGTGAAGTGAGTTTTCACTTAAGCCAGCCAGTTATTTGAATGCATTATTCTCATGGGTTGTGAAAGAGAAATTGCATACCCTGGGGACATTTATCTGAACTGTGATGCCTTACTGACAGGGCCAAAGCTTAAACCATTTCCACATCTATCTGTGGTGAAAGACAGTTTATCTGCTGGCTTTTGATTAATAAGACTATTTCTACAAGTGAGTATTTTTGCTTGCTTTTCTATAGCTCTTACTCTTAGGTAATCTTTTGTATTCAAATTGTGCAATCATATTATGGGGAGCAGCATGAAATGATTATGCTTTGTGTGGGATCCAGTGCTAGATTCTTGTGAGCACAGTGCAAAGATTGGTTTCAGGACTTTTGTATTTTTCAGACAAAATATAAAAGATGCTTTTTTGCAAGGTGTTGCCAATGGCCAGTTCACTTTCTCAGATTTGTGCCTGTCCTTTACCTTCAGTTCAATGTGCATTTATAGACTTATTCTACAGCTTACTGTATAATCAACTAATAGCCTGAGAGGATAGAATAGTATCAAATAGTTTAGGCATTTTATTGAACATTGTATCCTTTATCATGCTTAAAACTACTGCTAGGGAAAGAAATTTTGATTTAATTTTTTCACTGTAAATGGAGATCCCCTCATATACTGTCTCCCAATAAACAGTGAACTGACATTTATCCAATTCCTCAGACTTGCAGTCAGAGGACTCATCCATTTGCCATATCCATTGTTGCAGTGAGTATACAGAGGTTGTCTGAAGTATTAAAAAACCAGTTTTGAAGCTACTCAGTTGCAGCTGACAAAGATTTGTCCATCTGCACTGTTTGAATGATCACTGTAAGCCGCCAGAAACACTGGTAGCTTTTGGTTTTTTCAACACATTGAGGTGATTTATGTCTTTCTAAGATCTTTTTCTTATAAGAAGGTATACATATACAGCCTCAAATGCAGTCTCACTATCCCTGTGAAATTAGATTGGATTTATTATTATTTTGCAAATAGTGCAAAACCTCTATTGAATATTAAAAAACAAATAAAATAAAGAATATATTTCAAGGCATACAGTTTTTTCTTTTTTTTAATGCTATTGTATCTGCTTTAAAAACAACTTCTGATTAACAACAAATCTGTTAAAATAAATACAATGCTAAGGAAATTGAACACTTGTAATAGTATTTATTGATGTTTGTTGTAGACTTTTGAATAGGAACCAGTTTACAGCAGTCTTACCTTACTTGAGGTATTGTCCTTCACAGCTAAATTGTTTAGTGGATCAGTTTCACAGACTAAAGTAATTATCCTGCAGAAAATATTCTAGCTCCTAGAATTGTAACTGTGATAGTTCAGAAGCAATTTCAACTGACTTCTATTTACTGTATATTTAGATTAATGATAGAATTTAATCTTTAACACTTCTGTGTTAATTTGCCATGCATGAACACTGCCCATAACATATTTCTAATTCTAGTATTGTGGAGAACAATATCACATAACCTTGAGATAAGACAAGATCCATGTGGGATTGTTCTAGAAATGCCCCCATAAGATGATTCGTCATTTACAATTACTAGTGGAGAACTTTCTGTTAACCTGTTTGAATCCATACCAATTTTTATGCAATATGTTGAATGTGCTTTTCAGAAGTCCTGTGAAAACAGGTGTTGACTAGCAGATGAGTAACTTCAGGGGCAACGGTCATTTGTCAAGACCTATTCTCTGTAAAGCCGTGTTTACTGCATTTGAATCTTGCAGAATCCATGGGTTGTCAATGAAATATTTCCTATCTGAGTTTTTCAGCAATTTTTTTCCCTGGAAAGATAAGTATATAATGTTGCTATAACTGCTCTGATGATAGATCATCTTATTTTTTTTAAGGTCTGGGCATGTTAATTTTTTACTAATTGCCTTGAAAATATTCTTGACATAATGCTTTTTTCCATGTTTTTGGGTTTGTTTGGCCTTGGTTTTCTGGTTTTGCTTTGGCAGAATAAAAGGTGCATTTTAAAATCAAATTTGTGACCTCCAAGTTTATTCACCTTTTGTTCACCACTTAAAAATAATTTTCGGTAATAATTAAGACTTTTCTATGTTTTTGAAGTAATCACATTTCTAACTTTCTAGTCCTGTTCAGAATGTCAGTCATTGATCCAGTTTCAACTTCACTTGTCCTGTTGCATATTTTACTACATTGATTTCTTCTAAGTGTGTGGCATATTTTTTTGGCTTTGCTTTGGTGTACAAGCACATAAAATCATTAATAACTAGTGAGCTATAAAAATTTGAGACAAAAAATGATTCATCTGATACTTTTAATATGTCCTCTGAAATACAGGATGATCCCTTTAATGCCCTAATGCGTGTTATCAGAATGAGTTTTAAATAATGCCCTAAAACCAGGACTTTTGATTACTGACATGTGGCTGTGTGTTCATGATTGCTGATGCAGATCTGGATCAATTGATAGGAAAACTTCATCTGAATTAATTATGAGCTCTGAGCTCACACTTGCAGTTTCTTGAGATGGACCACTGAGTATAGTATTGATTCCAAGATGTACTATATGTGTATGTTGTTTTATATTCCTCATTGCACTTTCCATCTGATTAACCTGTAAACTGTGTGACAGCCTGGATTCTATGTTTCTGGAGCCAGAAATTCTCTTTCTTACTTATTATGAACCATGCACAGTGAAATAAGAAGACTATGAGTAAAATTACTTCTAGGTGGTTACATTGTTAGATATTTTCTTTGGTTATGTGTGAAATTTTGCCTTCCCAGTTTGTGCTTTGCCTTGCACTATGACAGCGATGGTTGGTACAAATACAGAAAGACAAAAGCAGACAAAAAAATCACAGATTAGCTGAGGTTGGAAGGGATCTCTGGAGATTATCTAGTCCAACCTTCCTACTGAACAGGTGCCACCTGGAGCCAGTTGCTCAGGACTGTGTCCAGAAGGCTTTAGAATATTTCTAAGGATATTCTCCACAACCACTGTGAGCAATTTGTGCCAGTGCTCCATCCCTGTCACAGTATAGGAATGCTTCCTGGTGTTCAGGTGGAACATCCTGTGTTTCAGTTTGTGCCCACTGCCTCTGGTTCTGTCCCTGAGCACCACTGAAAAGTGGCTGGCTCTGTCCCTTTTTGCACCTTCCCTTCATATACATTGTGTACATATACATCTGCCTTTTGTACACATTAATGTGACCCCCTGAGCTTACTCTTTTGGGCTCAACAATCCCTGCTCTCTCAGCCGTTCCTCATAGGAGTAATGCTTCAGTCCCTTTGTCTTCTTCATGGCCTAGTGTTGGATGTTCTCCAGGTTGTCCATGTTCTCTGTTCCACTGTGGATCTCAGAACTGGACAGTACACCAGGTGTGGCTTGAACAGAGCTGAGTGAAGGCTGTGAAGGATCACCTTGACCTGCTGGCAGCATTCTTCCTAATGCATCCTAGGATTCTGTAGGCCTTCTTTGCAGGACATTGCTGGCTCGTGTTCCACTTGATGTCCATCACGACCTCCAACAAGCCTCTTCTGTCAAGTTGCTTTCCAGTTGGATGCCCCTAAGCATATTTCGGCATCTGGGGTTGTTCCTCCCCAGATGCAGAAATTTGCACTGTTCCTTGTGAACTTCATGAAGTTCATGTCAGCACATTTCTCCAGCCTGCTGAGGTACCTCTGGATGGCAGCATTGCCCTTTGGCATATCAGCTACTTACCCCATTTTTGTGTCATAAATAAACTTTGTGAGGTTACGTTCTGCCTGTCATCCAGATAATTAATGAAGGTGTTAAACAGGAATGAACCTGGTATTGACCCCTGGGCTACATCACTGGTCACTGACCTCACCCTTTGGGCTTGGTCAGTCAGCTTTTGATCCAGCTCACCATTTGCTTAGCCAGCCTGTACATCAACAGTTTTTCTATGAAAGTCTTATGGGATACATTGTGAAAGGCCTTACTGAAATCCTGGTAGACAATGTCCCCTGTTCTTTCCTCATCTATCTTTCATCCGAGAAGGTTAGCCAGTTGGTTGACTGTTTGTGATGATTTTCTTTTCATTTATGCACCTGAAGAATGGTTTTCATCACCTTCCCTGAGATCAAGCTGAGGCTGATCGGCCTGTACTTCCCTGGGTCTTCCTTCTTGAAGATAGTAGTGACGTTTGCTTTCCTCTAGTCCTCAGGCACTTCTTCCACTCATCATGATCGAGCAAAGATGGTTAGGAGTGGCTGTGCAATGACATCTGCTATCTCCCGTAGCACTTGATACATCCCATAAGGGCCCACAGACTTAACCTGTGCCTGTTTGATTAAGTCTTCCACCAAGGGCAAGAGTACAACTTCCTTGCTCCAGACTGGTCTCAGGGAGTTGGACTTTCTGAAGACTGGTCTTGTTAATAAAGACTGAGAAAAGGTGACATTCAGTATTGCAGACTTATCTCCGTGTGTCTTTCTCATTGAGCAGTGGGTTCATGTTATCCTGAGTTTTCTTCTTGGCACCTTTGTACTTCAGGAAATGCTTCCTGTTGTCTTTGACATCCCTGGCCAGACTCAGTTCCATTTGGGCTTTAAATTTCCTAACTGCATCCCTGGATGCTCAGGTATTTTTTCTGTATTCCTCCTGCATTCCCTGTGGTTGCTTCCTCCTACTTTATTATTTTTGCATTTGATTTTTTTCACAGGAGGTCCTTGTTCATCCATGCAGGCCTCCTGGCATTTTACCTGTTTCAATACTTGTTGAGATGGAGCTCTCGTAAGATTGAAGGTTGAATTGAAGATTATCCCTGAATATTACCCAGCTTTCTTACCCCTACCTTCACTTGAGGGCTTTATCCCATGGGACTCCACCACACAGATACTTGAAGAAGCCAAAGTCTGCTCTCTTGAAGTCCAGGGTTGTGAGCTTTCTTTTACATCTTCCTGCCCCGTGGATCCTCAACTCCACCATCTCAGGATCTCTGCAGCTAAGTCTGCCTTTGATCTTCATATCCCCAGTGAACCCCTCCTCCTTGGTTAGTATGAGATTCTGCAGATCACTTCCCCTCATTGACTCTGGCACTTGTGGCAGGAAGTTACCATCAGGGCACACCAGGAACCTTCTGGAGTTTTATCTGGCTGCCTTCGGCAGTCAGTCATCCCCCACCCCACTGGAAGAAAAGCTGTGTTTCTCTGTTGCTGTTTTGGCCTGTTGAATACTTTGTTGCTGTTGCTGCTGGTTGATGTGATGCGTTAACTGCACTCTTTGTCACAGGTCTTTGCCAACAAGCCTGTGCCAGTAGATGAGATTTATTTTTAGGACTAAATTAATATCTTTGATTTTTGCCTGATGTGTTAGCTTCTGACTTAATTATTTGGCTGCTCAAGCATCTGCTGCTACCTAAGCAGCTGCTGAATGATAGTGGAATAAACTGACCAGATCTGTATTCCTTGTAACTGTGATTGTGCTGGAGAACCAGGTAGTGGGGGAAAAGACTGCCCAGAAAGGAGAATGTTTTATTCCTGATGTGTTTGTGTAGAGTTGGATAGTGAGTTGACAAGCAGCTCAGCAAGAAAGAGGAGGTAGACTACAGGAATTACTTGATAAAAACATGGCAAGGTTGGATCTTCCTGGCAGCAAGAGCAGCTCTTGCATACTTAAGCCAAGATGGCAGCAGATTTTACTTGGTTGCGTTTTTTTCAATTATGTCTTTTCATGATGTATTTTTGAGACAAATGCCTTTTCTAACTTTCACAAAGGTCTTGTGTGTTTGTTCGAATTTTCTCATCTGTGTCAGAAGGGGTAAGTACTTCACTAAAGGGAAGATGTAGGTGCTTTTGCAGAAAATCTTGTTTTTCCAAGGTTTATGTCTACATTATCTGGACTGCAAAAATATTTCCCATAAAAAATTGAGAACTTTCGCATGCCTCTTGGTTTTGTTGTGGACTTGTTTGAAAATTCTTACTCTCAGTTCTTTACTATATCAGCTTACTATGATTTTTGCCCTTCTTATTGTTTCCTCCATTTCACTTCAGGGGAGTGAGCAAGCAACTGGGTGGGGACTTAGCTGTTAGCCACATCAACCTACCACACTTGGTTTATGTGAATTGAGGTTATCCTTCTATAAACCTGCTGAAAGCTGTATAAACCTCCTGCAGAGTTAAAAATTCAAGTGTCTTTAGCTTTTGGTATCACATTAAAAAGAAGAATAAAGCACACAGTCTTCCAGAGATTAGCTCTGAAATCAGTATTTACTAACAGATTTATATTAAAAAACCCACTTTATTTTATTGCTGGAATAGGAAGATATTGAAGAGAAGAGCTGTAGCTTTGGGAGAAAAAAAACCTTATTTGGGGGAAAAGACGATACCAATTTAAAATATATTAAAGTTTGAAGAAATAAACTTTTTGTTAGTTAAGAATTTTTGTCCTATTTGCAAGGCAAATATACACATGGTTTTACTTTTAGGAAAACCTTGAACTTTGAAATTGTTTGTTTGAGGGTAAATAATTGTTCTTGGAGCAACAGATCAAATTGCCTTTATTTTGATTCCAATAAGAGAAGGTTTCTTGAGTAGGTAACTTCATATATGAATTCACAAATTGTACAGATTCCTTGAAATGCTTAGTAAAGGCACCCTAAAAATCCCAGTATCTGAATGAAAAACTACAAATGGAATGAAACAATTAGAACCACGGTGTGTTACTTTATATGAATTTGGTTAAAATTTTGAGAAGTTTTTGTGTAATTTTTGTGTAAGGAAATCTGAATGTTATCTGTTGTCTTGAATCCTGGTAAGAATCTTTCTTCTGGGATTTCCTACCTGTTGACAGGCCAAGGTTGTACCTTTTTTGTTTTGTTTTGCTTCTGTTTTGGTGGCCAGAAAGTGTTGAGACAACTTCAGGATTGTAGCAGCTAAGTAACTTTTACACTTATGTAAACTCTTGTTAACACAAGCAGCTAGTCATGCTGGCCAAGGGTTTGAGAATTACATGCCATGCATGGCACCTGGCATCTTCAGAGCCTCTCTTTTAGCTGTCAATATTCCTTGTTTTAATAAGGAGTTCTTTGAAAACCAGGACAACCCCCCATTCATTTATTTAAAAATGGAGACATTATTGTAGGACTTTGAAATACTATTCCTTGAAAGATTATGCTGGTGTGTTTATCTCTGTAGGTTTTGGTAGTGTTGTTTGCTATTGTGGTGGAATTAATCACTGTGTTTTCTTCTGGAAATGCCCCCAGTCCCTTATACACAGCTCTCTGTAGCTCTGTACTCTCTGTGTCAGGCTATAAGAAGTTATTGGTTGATCTGGAGTTAGTTGTGACATGCCACTGGTGCTGGGTCATCTGATGGAGTTCCTCTGATAATTTTCTAACTTCTCTTTAATCTCTTTGCTTGTTTTTCATCTCTGGTATGTTTAGTTCTTCCCCCCAAAGATGCAGAGCATTTTTTTTTTTTTGTTGTTAGTAGTTACAGGGAGCCAAATATCCCCCAGACAACTGGGTGCTTAATGTGGGTGAAGTGACAGATGATCCCTTTGACCCTCTTTGCTGCCTTCTGTAAAGGAATTTGTCCTTCCCTTTGCAATATTTTTTTAGCTCTTTGAGTCCTCGGTAGACATTTGCTCACTCAGATATAAATGCAGCTTCAATTCTACCTTACTAATGTCTGTTGAATACAAAGAAATGTCTTGAGATCATATTTGGGGCTTTGGGTGCATGATTGAGACAGAGAACTATTTCATGCTGCTGTTGTTCGTGAGTCACTTAATTACTCAGAATGTTGATTTACTCACCCTTGATGCCTATAATAAATATTTCATGTATAATTATAAAACATTACTACTTTGAGATTGGCAGAGATTTGTAAAAGTTGTATAACAAAGCAGCTGTTTGGAGTGAATGAATAACAGTACATTTTGTCTGGAAGTTATGTTAACCAGTGCGTTAAAAAGGGACCATTATGTGGGTCTAAAAGATTTTCTAGACTTTTTTTGTCCTATATTTCAGTGATGTTTTTGTAGCTCTATATATGAGACAGGTATCTACATATGAAATTGTTTTTATTGGTAAATTAAATTTTCTTGTCACTCTCAGTTGCTTTTTGTTAGTTAAAGAGAAATGAAAGTGTCATATAAAATGTCTATTAGTCCGTAGTTTTTGGGTTTGAATAGAGCCATGGTTATGAATCCATTTTATTCTTTTCTATTGTTGCTGCTAGGTTTCACTGTGTGGACCTTCATCTCAAAAAATTACTGTTCACTGACCATGGATTCAGACACAGTAAAAATGTTGAATGCATTGTAGATGTATGTTAGAATAATTTGGAAATACATTATTTTAATACAAATTCAAAATTGCTTTTTGTTTTATCAGCAAACACATATCTCTTTATGGTGCAAGCTCGTGGTATAATGTTGAGAGAAAATGTAAAAACAATAGGACACATGATAAGATTGTACACTAACAAAAATACTACACTGAATGGCACAGGTAAGAATATTTCTTATTTAGTTTTTAAAAGACTTTTTTTTTTTAATTTAAAAAAAAGCCAATCATTAATGACATAGCTTGATTATGAAAACTTAGACCCAAATCCTACTTCTCTGAAATTGGAGTCTAGGCCAAATAGTTAATACTTATCAGTTCACTTCAGTAGGAAGTATTTGTATTAGCTGTAACAATGATACTTGTATTTAATTATTATTTCTCTAGAGCAATAAAATGCTTTTTAAATCATGCTGCTAGAAATTTATTAACTAAAAATTAATGCTCTCACCTGCATGATATGTTACAATTTCAGTGGATAACATAGGTTTTTAAAAAAATCAATTCTTCTTTTTAAGATTATCCTGAAGGAAACAATTCTAGTGACTATGTTGCTCAAACAACAATGTATCTTCCAGAGAACTTCACCTACTCTCCTTACCAGCCTTGTCCAGAGAAGCTGCCTTACATGAGTAAGTTTTAAACTGACCTTAATGTTTATCTAGTAAATTAAATTGTATTTTAAACAAAACAGCTATTTTAATATAAAATATAATTGTAAGTATATAACAGAAATTAATGAATAAAGCACATCTAATAATGCACAATGATGCTTAGCAGAAGTTTGCCTGTTAACTAATGTGTTACTGAAGTTTTGGTCTCTATTAATCAACTTACTAATTTTAAATCAAATAATTGAATTACTGATTTGTAAGAGAGAAAATTGCACATAGTTTCTGAAGTCGTTTGTGATGCATTTCAGAATTCTAACCTCTTGTCTTTTAGACACCTGACTTAATCTGTGGACTGTCATTCAACATGAGCAAATAATTAAATATCTAATACAGAAGTTCAGATTCATATCATAGCCAAAAATGTTGCGGGCAGCTGAACTGAATTCTGATAAATTTTTCTTCAAAGAAAATGAGTGGATTTTATTACGATAATCTCGATTCCATTATAACTTTTTAAAATCTCAACTGATTTTATCTGTTGAAGAAAACAGAAACAGTGCATGTTACCTGTGTTTCTTTTCAATAATGTCAGATTCTAAGCTTTGTTTTATATTTTAAATATGCAGATATGGAGCCAAAAGTATAGATCAGTTGTTGTTGCTTATGAAACTAAATCATATAGAAAACTGTCTTAAGCCAGGTGGTAATTATCCCCATGGTGTGATAGTATCTTTATTTCCACCTCTTTCCCTCCACACATAGGGTTTGACTTTCAAAATCACATTTTTATGTATTATTGAACATCTAAACAAATAAAAGCAAATTATTTCAATAGTAAAATTTGTAGCTACTTTTGGAAACATAAAAAGTTCAACAAATGTGAAATCTGGATAATCAGAGAAACAAGATGTGTTGATTTTGCTGATTGAAAAATGCATATAAATTAGTATAAATTAGTATTTTTAATGTCACTTTCAAGGCATCTGGCAGTTGGAATTCCTTGTTGCTGCTCTCCTTTTACCATCTTTTTCTGTTGGTGGTTTTTTGGTTTTTTGGGGTTTTTTTTTGGTTTGTTGTTTGTTTTGGTTTTTTTTTTTTTTTTTGTTAGCAATTGCTCTGTATTTCTTCTATCCTGTTTAATTCAATAGAGAATAATAATTTTGATAGAAAATAATTCACTGGATAAGTTCCTTTTCAACAAAGGGACATGTGTTTCCCTTTTTGATTCTGTGTCTGCCATTTTAATAATCATCTCTCTTTCTAATTATAATCTAAATAAAACATCTCTGAGGATCTTTTAATTTAATGATATGTTGTATGAAGTGTGAGATAGCACCAGGAAAGAGAGTCTGGAATCGTGTATACTTTGACATGCTTAATTAGTCTAAGGTTATTATGGAAGTCAACATTTCTTCTTTGCATCACCTTTTCAAATTTATATCATGAAAGGGACATGGTAAAGTCATATTTAGTCCCAAGTACATATGCTCTTAAAATAGGAACAGCTATTGCCTTTTTTGTGTGACTCAGTACAACTGGTTGAGCAGTGCTGTTGTAATTGATAAGCAAAACACCTCTTCTTTGAGGTGGAAGCAGTGCAAGAATTTGTCTGTCATTTCCTTTGTATATAAATTGATAATCCCAACCTTTCTAGACAGCATAGTTTCTAAAGTTCTTGTCATTCTTGAATTTTTTGCACCATAGACTGCCTTTGATTTGATTTCTTTCTAAAGCATCATAACTGGCTTAAATCCTGGTTACAAAACAAGTTTGTTTTGGAAAACTTACCTTTTTTTTCATATAGCAGCAGTTAATACATTCCAGGATGAGATTTTCTATTTTTGTACAATTACATTGCATTGGCTCATATTAATATGCAATCCATTATAAACTGTAAAACTATCTTTCTGCATACTGCAGCATAGCCAGGTATTGCTTGTTTTGTTGTGCATGCTTCATTTTTTCCTTCAGTAACAAACCAACTTTTATTATTTTAAATGAATTTTACTTTATTGGTTTCTGTATCTATCTCATTTGTTGAATAATTTTTTCTGATTTCAAAATGTTTTTTGCTTTCTCAACTTTCTTATTTTGGGGGTTGTATAAATATGTTTTGTTGCAGGCTGCTGGACACTGATTGACTAGTGAATAAGAAGCACAGAGATGTTATTTACAGAGATGCTTTCTCCTGCCCCCCACCAGTGACAGGGGAAAAAATGCTGATTTCTATTCACTCATCTCCTGTGTGGTTTTGATAGTACCAATACTTCAGGTTTTACTATAGCTTCTTTTTAAACACTCTGGATGGAATTTCATCATGTCCCATGGAGTTAGAAGCACTTTTATCTAAAGGCTTTATCTAAATACTGTTCTACCATTTGATGTTTTTTTTCTAATTTAAACTCTGTAATCATCTGATCACATCTGAACTTTTCTCAGAATACTGAGGTATCTGAATCACATCATGTGCTATTTCCTTCCCTTTCTGGTGGAGTAATTGACCTTTATTTATCTTTATTTTCCTTTTCGATTCTGTATTTAAACTGAAAGGCTCTTGTTGCTTTTCTGTCTCTTGGTAGTTGAAATTGATTTTTTAAATTTAGTTTTTAATTTTTTTAAATTTATTTTGTACATGTTTATATACTAGTCCTTTGTTGATTGACCTTGATTCTATATTTCATAAGATTTATTTTTTGGATTATTGAAGAGTTTCAGACACAACCATTATGGTAATCTAAGCTTATTTTTAAATAATTATTTTTATTATTGTCTATCCATACAGGTTTTTTAGCAACTGCCAAGTTTCTTTTTTTCCTAAACAAATAAATATGGGTTTCTTTAAATCTTCTCTTGAAATAGCTCCATAGTGTACTGTTATTGATAATTTTTCACCTATGATTTTACATTAAAAAAAGTTACCTTCTTCATTTGCAAGTAGTACTATATTTAATCATATCCTAAACTAAAATAGCTCTTGCAGTATCTTCTTCCTTCTTCTGAAACCAATAATTATTCCTAGTATGTTCAAAAAAATGTCAGTGTTTTCAAAATACTAACTAGTCAATTTAGTGACATAAATAATCTGTTTGGTACAAATAGGATCTTTTGCATATGGACACATGAGAGAAAATGGGAGTGATTTTTGGGCTGACTTTAAACCATTCCTCACCAAGATACTTAACTTTGTAGACAAATAAGAATAAGAAGAATATTTTATGGTGTTTGTCAGAAAGTTCTTGCAAGATTTTTATGTGATGATTTAGAGTGTAGTAGTTGCTGAAGAAAAACTTGAGCTTCTGGTTAATGACTATTACATTAGTCTTCTCCCCAGATTGCCTTGATTCTTTCTATTGCTTTTGGGGGTATTTACTATGATCATTATTTCCAGTTTTGAACTTTTTATTCTTGCTTAAGCTAATGACTGACAACTTTCAGCTGTCAACTAATGTTAATATTTTCTCATAGTAAGTACTAACCTGATTTTTTTCAAATCATACTGTGGTCTTTATTCAATAACTTCATGAGTGTTACTCTTCTGCAAATGCTTTTCCCATTGGGGTCATTAGTTTTACCAATGGTAATTCTCAAATCCAGCCCACTGCTGTGAATTGGTTTGAAGCAAATAGTGGTGAATTAGTGGGTGAAGACTCTACATCAAATGTGCATATCATCTAAAATCTAAATTGAGGAAGTTTGTTGAGTGTAGTGATGATACATTTTCCTTTAATGTGGAAGTGGAGCAGGAAGGCACACAGAATTTGAGTAAAGGTTCAGTAGTGCAGAAGATGTATAATTGGTAACAGTGGCACTTGAAATGAAAGGCAAATTTTCTATAAGAGATGCAGAATTCAAATTACTTTGCTTGTTCTGTGTCCTTTGAAATGAGTATTTTGTTTATAGGTTTTATGGAAGGAATGTTTGTTTTTGGAAACACTAAAACTTCATTCTGTAAGAATTAAATATTAGGAATATAGCATAAATTGTTTCTTTTTTTCCTATAGGTAGTGTAACTACAAATTTCTGATGCCATTTGTCCATTATATTCTTTGTAGCATAAGGTCAATTTTCATAATTGGAATTAATATATAAGTTTTTTTTTCTCTCTTTAGGAGGCCTTATTGATGTTAATATGAGTGAAATTAGTTTTGATGAAATTCAGCGACTGTTTTCAAAAGATTTAGACATTAAACCAGGAGGACACTGGAAACCAAATGACTGTAAGCCACGGTGGAAGGTTAGATGCTGATTTTCTGTTTTATTTTTTCTTGTTGGTATATAAGAATAATTTACCATTGCAAGCACTCAGTCTTTGGTGCTACATATGTAGTATCTTATAGTATTTGTAGTATGCCATCTGTGCTCAAGAAGAAACTTCAGCTAGGAGAAAAATTTGAAATGGATCATCAAGAACTTTTAAATGTTCATTAGCTGTAGTAACTAAACATTTTATCGTATGGATGCAGATTTGTCCTATGAGTCTGTTGCTTGAAGTATAACTAGAAGCAAGTGAACATAAAAGGAAAATCTTATTTATGTTTTAATCAAAATTTTTTTCTTAATTATTTAAGCAAATTTTCAGCACACTTTCCTAGGGGGAGCCAACATGTAAAACACTGAGCCAATTTAAATGTAAAAGTTGAAAAGCCACAGGAAACATGATCTGTATTGAAAAATAAAAATTTTAAAATGCTTCTATAATAGCATTAGGTTCATTAGGTTAATAGCATTAGGTTAAACCTATTAGCATAGCTTTTTTTTTTTCCTGAAGGTGGCTATCCTTATTCCTTTTCGGAATCGTCATGAGCATCTTCCAATTTTTTTCCGTCATCTGATACCTATGTTGCAGAAGCAGCGGCTGGAATTTGCCTTCTATGTTGTTGAACAGGTAACAGCATGTACTTGAAAAGTGACTTTCAAGATTCCTTACTAAAAGGGATTTGATATTCTTACCAAGATTTGGATGAATCCAGAATTTAAAAATTGTTACTCTACTCTTCTACTCCTTTAAAGGAAAAAGGAAAGGTCTGTTTTCATTCCTCAGCTTGAGCAGTGGCCAGATACATGATGCTTTTCTTCAAATATAGGCTGATATTTTGTAGGTAATGAGATGGCCTCTTAGAATCTATTGTAGTTGTAAGTTTTCAAGGCAAAAAAAGTAGGTCAGCAGCAGTGTTCCTCAGGGCTCAGTTCCAGGGCCTTACATTCAGTGGATGCAGGAGCTGAATGCACCATCAGCAAGTTCCTGATGATATCCAGCTTTTAAAGGATGGGATGCCTTGCAGAGGGTTCTAGATAAATTGGAGCACTGGGCAGTGATTAATGGGATGAAATGTAACAAGTCAAAATGTTTGACTCTGCACCTAGGATGGAATAAAGCCAAGCACAAGTGTAAACTGGGAGAGGAGTGCCCTGCACAAAGGGACTGGGGGATGCTGCTTGGCAGCAGGGGCCAGGCTCACTCCTGGCTCACAGGAGTCAGCAATGTGTGCCCTGGCAGCGAGGAGGGCAAACCCCATCCTCGGGTGCAGCTAACCCAGTATGAGGGCCGGTCAAAAGAGGCTTCATTATCAATTTTGTGTGTGTGTGTGTTAAAGTATGTTTTTCTCATAGTATGGAAATTTTTGTCTCCTCTTATTTTTACAATGTCTCCTTTGTTTTCTGTGTGAAGACAGGTACACAACCTTTTAATCGTGCAATGCTCTTTAATGTTGGCTTCAAAGAGGCTATGAAGGATGCTGTCTGGGACTGCATAATATTCCATGATGTGGATCACTTACCTGAAAATGACAGAAATTACTATGGATGTGGAGAAATGCCACGCCATTTTGCAGCAAAGCTGGACAAGTACATGTACATGTAAGTAAATAGTTTTATTTACATTATTTCTTAAATACTCAGAAATATTTAAAAGTATGAATTTTGTGACACTATATATATACAGTAGGTGAAAACAACAAAGCAGCCTCCTACTATGCTATTTACAGAGATGAATAGTTAATAAAATAAAGACTTAAATTTAATTTCTACATTTGATGTGTTACTAATTAGATGATATTATTTATGATTTTCAATGTTGAGCTTGTTCCAGTGAGGTTGATCTCAAAAAAAGAAGGCTTTGTATGTCAAGGAGAAAAATCTTACCCAACTTAATAGAAATATTTTCTGGCTACGTAATCACTTGTGCTGGCTTTTACAAAAGAAAAACCAGTCTTTATTTTCTGATAAATATACACTTTTATTTCTGTTTTATACTGCTTTTTCAACTGAAGATTTCTTACTGCTAGAACATTTTGTATATTGTCTCTCAGTCTCTATTGACATTTAGTGAATGTAGTGGGACCTGCAGTTTTCTTACTTCTTTCTCTTCTGTCAGTTTGCATTAATGATGTGTCACTTGCTTCTTAACACTCTGCTATCTCATGACACTCTTGGAATCATTTCACAGAAAGCTGTAGCTTATTGCTTGCTACATGTATGTATTTGCTATCCTGAACTTTATTGTGAAATTAATCAACTTGACAACCTGGTCAACTAACAGATGAAAAGCAATGCCTTGAAACCATGGCTCTTTGTCTGGACCTCAGGCTGTCAACCAATCAGCAGTTAAATGTTTAAAGATTTCATGTGTGTTTAAAAATAAGTAAATTAGCACCTATGAATAAATAAGGCATTTCATCCATCTTTGTATGTACTTATAAAGCACTTTAAGCATTTATATAATGTCTAAATAGGTAAGTATTTACAAAATTGATAAATTTTGTATAAACAAAACCAGATTTATAAAATAAAAGAATAAAACAACCTCCAAAAGTCCCATTAACTGTCATATTCCAGTTGGTTTTGGTTTTGGTTGGTGGTCTGGTTTTGGGTTGGCAATGTTTTTTTTGTTGGATATTTTGGAGATATGTATGTGAGGTTTTTTGAGAGGCAGGAGGGGGGTTAAAACACCTGCTCGTTCAGTTACATGTTGAAAGGCAAATATAATTGCAACATTCTCCACATGCTATTAAGATTTGGTTGAATCCTGTGTTTCCACAGAGATCAGAAATTACATGATTGTCTATTTCTATTTTCTTTCCTCTTGCATTCTGGAGTTATTCAGTGTGGCAATTGTGTCCTAAGCAATGGTAGATATTTTTGTAGATGGTCTTAACTCCTTGAAGGTTCCAAATTTGGAAGGGTCTCCTGAGAGACTTTCATTTTATGAAATTGTGTGCTGCTTCTGAAAGGAAGTTACTTTACTGTAGCAGCTTCTGGGTTAAGGATGCAAGTTAATATTGATGGAAGTAAATATAGATACTTAAATGTTTTATTTTTTTTTTTAGATTGACAGTGTCTGGAGGACTGGAAATCACATTGTCTGGGGCATAATATGTTATATGGATAGGCTGTTCATGTTGGCCAACGGCTTATTTCTTAATTATATGTGTTAGCAAATACTGTTGCATACTGACAGGAAAGCCTGTAGATACTTTTGATTCAAAAGTTTATCTTTTATAAACTGGAATTTTTTTTTTTAAATCAGCATGCCATTCACTGTTAATATGTACTGTTAAACTGTTTCTCTCAAGTTTTAACAGGTCTGTAGAATGTAGCCATACATTCAACTTATTTAATTGGTGCATTACTGATTTGTAGTTTTTTGGTTGATTAGAGGGGTTTTTTTTCAGTTGAATAGTGTCAACATAAATAGTTTGAGGTCTTCACTTAACACTTCAGCTGTGGGTATAAATCAACTATCTGAAATACCTGGTATACTTTTGTTTCATATGTGTGGTACTAATTGCAGCTACAGTTTAGGAACACCTTTTATGCAAATCAGACACTATACTGCAAACTTTTTGTTCAGCTTGGTGTATGTTACTTAATGCTAGCAATCTGTGAATCAGTTTCCCTAAGTGAATACATTCAGCCTCTGATCATGTCCTTAGCTTGGGGGTCTTGCTTTTTTGGAAAGGTATTGTTCAAAGAGAGGGCTACCTATCAAAGTTCAGCTAACAATATAGAATTTGTCTTTTGTTTCCAGCCTTCCATACAATGAGTTCTTCGGTGGTGTAAGCGGCCTGACAGTGGAACAGTTCAAGAAGATCAATGGTTTTCCAAATGCCTTTTGGGGATGGGGTGGAGAAGATGATGATCTTTGGAACAGGTGAGCTTGAAGTGCTTAGGTCTCTCTGTACCATCCACTCTTTGAGACCAATTACGTGCTTTTTGTTCTGTCACTTGTTACATTTTTGTAATTTGTTTTAAATGGACAAATTCTACAGAGTTTGCCTCAGAAATATCAGAGTATACCATTTGAAGGAATAAGTATGATGTTATTTTTTCTTGGCCTGGGAACAACTAGTAGGTTTTTAAGAGCTAGGTCTTGTAACAGCAGGTATAACAACAGATAACTATACTAAGCATATTGCATCACTCTAGCATTATGAAATACCATCCCACAGACATGTAGTGTAAACATAAGTTTCATATCTTAGGGGCAGTGTTTGAGAGAGAGGTTAATTTGTGAATACATTGATAGTCCCAGACTGGACAACAGACAGCCCTTCTCATGGCATTACCAACTGCTCAGTGAATGAATCTAAGCTGTTCTAACTGAGCTGTTGAAAGTGTCTGCATGAGTTTATAGATAAAGATATAACTTTTAAAGGATGAGCTAGTTTTTATACTATATTTTTTATACTATATTTTTTCTTGCTATTTTCACGCTTTTATGCTGGAACAAGCAGGAAATATTAAATAGGAAATTATTATTATTTTGCACTTAGTTTTGCCAGCTTTTTAAGTTGTTGGGTTTAGAGTGTTGTGGGGTTTTTTTAGGAAGGGAATGTCAGTGAACATAAAAACTTAGCTTTAAAATATTTGATGTGTATTTTTCACTTTTGCTTTATCTCATATGACAAGCAGTAAGAGATGTTTTTGCTAATATTTATGTGTTATACTGCAGAGTTCAATATGCTGGATACAATGTAACAAGACCAGAAGGTGATTTAGGGAAGTACAAATCCATTCCTCATCATCACAGAGGTGAAGTCCAGTTTTTAGGACGGTAAGAAAAACAGAGAAATATTCAAATACTACAGCTAAAGAAGTAAAATTTTTTTCTTGCATCCACACATATGAATAAACAGTTCTTATCAGTGTTATTTCCTCTTTGGTGCTAAAATTTCTATTTTCTTAAACACATTATATTTGCTGTTCAGAGATTTTTTGTTTAACCATGAGAGAGACTAAATTTGCATGTCAGAAGTTACTATCATTATAACCTTTGATCCATAATGTTGTTGTTCCATAGTAGTTTGGGCATTAGTGCTGGCAGGGCTCCATTAGTTGGCTATTTTGGATATTTTGCAAAAGGAAGCAGTGCAACTAGGGCAAAGGACTCCTGCATGAAAACTGACTTTAAAACTCCTCAAGGATTGCTTTCTTCCCCCATAGTTCATTCTTTTCTGAGATACAGGTCTTTTCATTTCCTGTATACATTGATTTAAACCTTTTCTTTTGGGGTTCCTTTCTTTTGCTACAAATATACAAAACACTTAAAGTGGCCAGTAGGTTCTGACTGCCCTAGAATGGAATAGAAACCAGAATGAAGCAGATGAGCTACACATAAAATTTAGAAAGTGAAGCACAAAATAAAGGGTTTATCATATGTGTTTTCAGGTAACTAGAAATACCCCTCAATTCTGTCATCAGTGGATGTCTTTTTCTAGGAACATATCTTTTCTCTTTTATTCATAGTTTTGAATTATGAATAAAATTATAGACATGAACAGTAGAGATTAGTAAACCTGTTATAGGAAACTAAAATATATATATGGATAATCTGGGGGAGGAGAACTTTTTTAAATCACCTGAAATTTAGATGTTTGCAAATGCAGGAGTCTCAAGAGTGACACAAAAATAATTTCAGACATTTAAATGCATAATGAAGAATAGTGAAGATTCCTAAATCTTCCCTGAACTCCTTAGTTTAATTTTATAGCAAAAGAACATGAAGAAATTGAATAATCTTTAAAAATCTATTTAGTTTGTGACCACAAAATGTTTACGTATTGAATGCTTCCTTTGTCATTTAGTCTTAATGTTAACTTGTATATGTGACCACAAAATCTAACTGTATTAAAAATCTTTAAAAGCTTGCTTTTAAACCTAAGGTAGGTTATTTGGTAATTTCAAGGGTCTGAAAAGTAGTTTCAGAATTTAAGGTATACTTGAAAATTAAATGACTGTCACAGTATCATATTTAACATCAACTGAATTGTTTCTCGCAAATCTTTCTCATATTTCTTCTCCCAACTCCTTCTGCAGATACAAACTTCTGAGGTATTCCAGAGAACGTCAATATATTGATGGGTTGAACAATTTAGTATATACTCCTAAAATACTTGTCAGTAGATTGTATAAAAATATAACTGTTAATCTCCTGCCAGAACTTGCTCCTGTTAGAGACTATTGATGGAAGTGGAATGGCAAGATATCCTACCAGAATAAACTTTTAACACTGGAAGCTACTGATAAACACTGTAAAACAAAACAAAACCAACAAACAACAGCTTAGAATTAGAGTTTTTTGACCAACTGATGATGCATATTTGGGATGAGAAGTGATTGTATGTACCATGCGTTTTGATCTGAAAGAGAAGCCAGCAGCTGCCACTCAGATGTTTACAGCATGAGACTACTGTTCAAGCCTTCGTTCTTCACACTCTCTATCTTAACTGGTCAACTAAATAAACTGCAGAAAACAGACTTGTAGCTTCTCTGGAAGTAAGGACAGAGGCCTCTTCCAGGAATTTTTTTCTACTAAACTGCCCCTCCTCATATTTAAATGAATGCTTTTGTTTCTTTTGAAAATGTGTTTTGTAAATATGTGATGTAAATTAATGTGTGTATATTGCTTTTCAAATGTTCAATATTTTATGTTTCAGTATGTATTTGAGTGTATTGTTTGAATTCTATAGAAATGTTTTCATTAGCATGAAAGAACAAGTGTAAAATATAAGTATGCTTATAAAAAGGTTATACCTTATGTGAAATGAAGGAAATATTAATTGTTGGCCAGCTATGACTGTAAACTGTTATACTAGTTTTGAGCTCTAGGCCTTCTGCATATCTATTTAGAAAAATCAAATTCTTATATGAACCTGCTAGAAAGAAAGTTTTTGATTTTATTTATTGCCAGCAAAATTGTATGATACCCTGCCTGCCATCTGAATCGTACTTTTATGCATATTGCATGTGTATTACAGAAAATCTTGCAGTTGTTGCATATTATGATCTACAGGAACTCTTAACTGTTTCCACGTGTGCCACTAGTGTCAATGTCAGGGATTTCAATGCCTAAAATGATGTGTCTGGGTGCGTACAGTATTTTGGTATTCTCTTTTTTTTTTTTTTTTTTTTTTTAAATTCTAGTAAACAGCACTTTTATTCCTCCAAAATCAGAAGAGCCAAAAATGTGTCCTCATCGGAAGAATATTAAAGTTAGATTTTTAAGAGAGTAATATAACATAATTCTCTCAAAGAATAGTTCAAATGCTTGCAGTGTGGGATTCTCAGAAGCACGGTGTTGGTCGCACTGTTCTGCAGATGAGGATGGTGATGACATAAGCAGAACAGAAAGCAGGCCAATCTTAAATGCTTTTTAAAATCCCACTTGTAATATATTATTCAATATAGTTATTTAAGGGCCTATTCTGGTAGAGTGCTGAGTGCTTCTATGATGCACTGAGGATCCTCAAGTCGATGACTGTCAATGAGATTGAGGTTGCACAGTCCCGCTAAGGATTGGTCCTGTCTGTTTCTCTATTTTTAATAGGTGTTAAATGTATGAGTAACTAGCCTCTTTCCTTATCTTCTTATTTTCTCTTTGCTTGTAATGTTATGCTACCTGAAAGTATCCCACTGCTAAGCATTATTCTCTTTCCTAATATTTTTTTACATCCCTTGTTAATACAAAGGAAAAGGACCAGGTCATTTATTTTTTATGTTAATGCAAATATAGTGACCAAGATATACTAAACTGTTTTGTTTGTCACAGTTACTCAACTCTTTAAGAACCAAAGACTGACTTCTGCTCCCATAAAGAATGGAAAGCAGTATATATAATAAGGATTGTTTATCCATAGAGTGTTCTGTAAGAGTGTTGACAAAGAATCCTAACTTTAAGTCTTTACTATATGTTGGTTTCCTGAATTGCTGCCACAGGTGGTGTGGTGCTTTGTATATTTTAAATTTGTTTGCCATAAACACCTTTTATTTCTTTGGCATCCCAGCAGCAAATTTTGCCCTTAGCCATCCTTCAGTAACGTTATGAGCTTAGCTATAGGCATTCCAAATATTTAGTAGAAATATTATTATTTCATTTAGTAGCTGAGAACAATTGTAAGGGATATTTTATACCATACTGGAATTACCTTGATATCTACCAGTTAATCTAATATGCTTTAGGAATGATTTAATACAATGAAAATAAGTAAAAGCATAAAGTGAAGAAAACATCTTTCAAAAGCATGCTTAAGTGGTTTGCTCACCTCCTGATAGATTTTTCTATATCTGGGTGTATAGAGCATTCTGAAGCATAAGGAGAAAGGTGAGATAATACACTGTATGACCAATTATATCTTCAAAATAAAATTACTCTTATTTCATAGCAGACTAATACAGTTCTTTAAGAGCAGTTGAATAAATTTTTAAATCCCTCATGTAATTTTGAAGCGATTTCTGGTTTTCAGTACAAGTTTACTTACAATTTCACACCTATGATTATGAAACATCCTTTGGTACTGTAGGTCTGTACTGTTTTCTGAAGCATGCTTTTGTTCCCATTTCTTAAGCATTCTGTGAAATTTATGTGCAATTAAAAAGTAAGTAAAATTAAAAAGTAAGTGCATATATACTTACATATATACATACTATATTACACATATGCTGTGGCTGAACTAATATAACTTTACAGCTTTATGTGATTGATCATGTATGGTCCTAGAAAAATGTGAATTAAACCAGTATGTGAATGGATTGTGACATATAGCTGAGTTCTTAAAAAGTTTGCATTTTGGTGCCCCAAAATGATGGATATTAAATTATTAATTGTTGACCAACACTCTTCTCTAAATACCTTTTATCACTTTGTTGGGAAGTTTTAGAAGTTGCCATCTTAAATTACATCAAAATAGTATTTATATACTACCTGCTTGAACTCAGTACTCTTCTGTAGTGAATTTTAACATAGACAGTGCCTTCAAACAAAATAAATACAATGCAGAACTAAGAGATGTGCACATTCCTTTTGATAATTTCATGGTTCTTGAAACATGTAGAGAGAAGCCAATCACATTGGCTTTTGTATTGCTGACAAGGCAAATAAGGGATGTCTTCAAGGAGTGAATATGGAGGGAGAAGAATAGAGTATTTCACAAGATTCTGAAGGTCTTGCAAATTAGCAAGTAAAAACATTACAGAAATATTAAGAGTAGAATCTGGTTAATATGCTAAGATGCTCTCAAGCCCATTTTCTATATTTCAAATTTAAGTAGGAGAATATGAAATATAAAGTCAATTTTGCAAATAGGTGGTGTATTGAAAAGCAAGTGCAAAATGTCCTTTTTCTTGGATCTTGCCACTCTATTTTTCTATTGTTATATTTACTAATTGTTGTAGTGGGTTACTAATGAGCCAGCTGTTTAAAAAAATTAGAAGGATCCATTGCATATCAGCAAGCAGAAGTGTACTTAAGGTTATTTTATTTGTAGAGGTATGTAAGATAGGCTTAATGAAAAAATGCACTGAAACAAATGCTGGGAATTTCCTGTGTACTATCATAGTTTTGAGTTTTTTTGTTGTTCATGAAAATGTTTGTACTTTTTTATCATTGTCTTTTATGAAATATAATGTTCTAAAGATTGTGTTGGTTTGTTTATTCTGAGATTCTGTGGAAAATATACTATCTTTGTGTTTTGTTTCTAGACAAAGTGCTCATTTTTCTAGTGCTCAGTACCCCTAAGTAACAGCAAAAAGAAAGGACACACCTGTCCAAATTCATCAGGTTAGGCTGTGATGGGATCAAGACTTAGGGTAGCAATGTGCTTTCTCTTTTTTTGTATTTATAGGCTTTCAGCTTTTGGTTTTATTAGGCTGAGTGACTCAACCTTTTTGCATACTTTTCTAAGACAGGGTTGCTATTCTGTTGAATCCCCTAATGGTTATTTGCTATATAGGAATTACTAGAATGGGAATAGAAGGATTCATCCATATTTCTGCTGGCATTAAATAGGAAACTGATTTTCTCAGGATTAATCAGTTATCCTTATTTTTATTTGCATTTTACAGCTATTATGAAAAAGTCTGATGGTTTGAGGTATGCAAGTAATTCTGGGGAGTACTTTAACTTGGGACAATATTTGCAGAATTTTCTGCAAATACATATATAAGCTTCTTCAGGCAGGTTTGAGTGATATACTTTTCTGGAACACAGGCTTCTGGTCTGTCCTTGAAAATGTCACCAGTTATGATATATTGGAAAACAGGAAAGAAGGCATTTTAAGAATGTGTAGCCTGCTTAGCATCCATAAATGCTGTTCAACCATGCTGTCACGTTTACCTGCTTTCACTTCTATGTCTCCAGAATCAGAATTGAGAGGTGAGTTTATCTGATAATTATGTAGGGCCCTGAGTAAGTAATCCCACGTGACTTCTTCTGTTGTAGGCTTCATTAATAAAACATAAGAGACGGTAGTGGTGGATTGTATTTTCTATCTGCTTGCTTTTCGTGAGTCACCTTTCATAGATGTTTTGTTCAATTCCTTTGCAAGAAGAAATTTAGTTTACCAACTTCATGGAAGACTGATTTATTCTCAGAGTCCCCATAATGGAATTTCAATACATTTTTTCCTGATGTTAATGTGTTTTTTTCGAACCCTAAACTTTTACTCAGAAGAGTAATACTGACAATACAGAAATGCAGAATACTTCCATTCAAAAGAGTATTTGAAAACAAAGGCAATACACTTTCTTCCTAAAGTTAACAAAGTGAATAAAAAACTTACTGTTAATGATTTACTATGAAATCTAAAGCTGTCGATACATTCAGATACTAAGTTCTTATCATTTATGGAAATTTTAATTTACACAACTGAATTTTCATGCCTAATGTCAGCTTCTATTCCACTGGCTCACTAACTACTGCTGTGGTTGAATAAGAGAAGGGACTGAGTACAACAGCAATCTTGTAATGCCGATTACCAGCATCATTAGCTGTGAACACCACCTGTAAAAAGAAAAAACAAACACAAGACAAAATGAGGAGTGATCTCTAGATAAAAGCCTAGATGGAGCCATTGTGATCATTGTATGTAACTTCACATGAAACTTCAGAAATATTCTCCCTCTGAAGTGTAACAGCTTATAACAGTTTTTCTGCTGGTTAAATACCCTCTATTAAATACATAAATGTCACAGTATTTAAGACTTTATTCAATTTATTTATTATCCAAATTGGCATTTCCTTGTTGGTACTCATAAATAGCAATAAGACTTTTTTTCTTGTTTCCTTATGAAGGTCTTCTATGAACCCCATTGATTTTCTTTATTTAAAAACAAAAAAAGCTAGCCCATTTGCCCATTCTTTCAAGTGTTGGAATGCTTTTGTTGCTCTGACCATGTTCTGTACTTCAAGAAAAAGAATTAAACAGTGCTACACTAGTTATCATTAGGACAGAGTATAAAACAATGAGTTTCTTTAGTTCTGATTCAAAATCTGGTAGTTAGAGAAGGACTGCATTAGTTATCTGGCCACAGTCTGATAATAACCTTACATATGAATGATTTATCACAGCCCTATTAACATCTCCCTGACCAGCACATCCTGTCCTTTGATTTCTCACTCCACATAATACATTAATTTGTGTTGTGAGATGAGAGGTGTCAGCTTTTAAAATAGACAGTTTAATAGCATTCTGTGATGCACAGCTTGTGCTCCTTTCAACATTAATAAAAAAGATTAATAATAAACAACCAGTGAACTGAGCAAAATGTGTTCACTATTGAGGCTTATTTTTAAAAAAGAAGGCTCTTGCACTGTGGATTAAATTAATTTCCAGTCAACCATTATCTTGATATACAATCAATTTACTTGCATCCTGTAAATCTTCTTCCCTTTTTTATTTCAGTTCCCACAGAAGGCAAGGCTACCTAGCATTAACCTTCATTATTGTTTAGTATAAGAAGGTAATATTTCATTTTTTTCAGGAAGACAAAGAATTTCATCCAGGTGTTTGCCACCTTTTCTTCATGGAGATAGGGAACAGCTAAGCAGATCTGTCACAATCTAACAAAGAGCTGCTGCTACTGAAAGGTCACAGGAAAGTACTAATGCTGTTGAGGGGAAGGAGACAGTCCCCAAATCCTTCAGCAGTACCTGATTTGGAACATGTTTCTCTAACTAGTTTATTTAATTAAAGAGGCATGTTGTACAATTTTTTTTTCTGTTGTAAACTGGGGCTCCAGGCATTCAGAACGTAGTACATACTTTTGTTTCTATAAAAATCTAAATTACGAACTTTGTCTGTAGCCATACAAATGTTGTCTCTAAAAGACAGATCAATGCTTTTCCCAGGGGACTTCACAGACTACTCCACTTGTCCCTCAAACACTTAGGATAATCACAAAAACAATCATGGACTTAGAGGTAGAAGGATTGAAAACCACTCCATAAATAATGCATCTAGGAGCTTTGAGATTTGTGGGGGAGCTAGTAACTATGTTCTGTCATGACTATGTTCCTACAAAGCTTTGAGACTTTGGATTTTAAATGTTAATGTGAAAATATTTTAAAGTGAGAATTAAATTCAACATACTTAGTAACTGAAGTCCTCACATATTAAGTATCTTTATTCTTTGCAACTGAAATAGAGGAAAAAAGGAATACTCACATCAGCGTGGTGGTAGAAGGGATTCAAGCCCAGACTCTTCCAGTAAGAGGCTGTATCAAGCTCAAGCTTGTATAACCCTCCTACAAATTGTTCTTTAGTTGTAAGCTCTGGGAGGCCTCCTTTGTCATTGGTTTGTCTGTGTAATGGTAGAAGAACACATTTTATAGCTTGGTTAAAAGCCTGAGAAATATGCAGATTTTAGCAATTGAATTTGAGCGGTGTGTGGCTTAAGTAATAGGATGAATACTTCTATTGATCTGGAATGGCTTATGTCCATCTGTATTATGGATGCCTCAGAGCTTATCTTGGCATTTGCTACAGTGACCACAGCAGATGGCTGCCTGCCATCTCACTAACTGCATGGTTTGGGGGCAAGCCAAAAACTGGCATTATTGTTCATAGACTCTTGGCAGAGTCTTGGAGTTCAATTAAATGAACCCACTCAGAAGGAAAACTTCACCACTGCTGTAAGCAACGAGGGAGCTCTATGATTCACTCACTGTACAACTAAGTAGGGTCAACTGTCCTGATTTTTCCATGGGTCTCTTTCTCATTAAATGTATTGAGTTGTTTTATCAGTGTAAATATTCTTTACCGTTGGCTATTAGAAATTTGAGGTCTGCTATTTGAAATGACCATAGGTCAGCTAGCAGGGTAGTGTCATGGAATTATTTGTGATTTGTATTGGCCTCAGCAAACAGGCAGTTTTGTTTGATTTGAAGATATTATCAGTGTTATCTAAAGCCCTGGTACTGGTTTGTAACCATGTATCTTTGAACACCAATCCATTTGGGGGTCCAGAAGCAATATTGAATGCTGTCTCTCAGACATGTCCCTTTTTTGAAACCTTTCACCTTTATTTCACCTTTCTGTGAAATAAATTTTATAATACTAGGGTTTTTTCATATTAGGTAGTTTATCCACAAATATCAGAGCTGCCAATGCCTGACTTTGGTATGTAAAGACCACTGTCTTTTGTTCTAGTTGCCAATTTTTTTCTGAACATATTTTATTCAAATTGCATGCAGAGAAAAGTAATGTAATTGTGCAGTGCATTAGCTAGGACTTGTTTTTTTTTTTTCATGTAGCTTAGAAAATAAAGTATAAACTGCCATTTATATCTTACAAAATGCTCCATAGTCAGTTATCAGAAGTTCATTTGTTCATCTGTTCAATTGTCTCTTTTTCTTCTTTGTCATAGATTGATCATTGCTAGGTTCCTTCTCTAATAAGCTTTTTCAGATAATACCAAATGCATTGATTGAGAACATTTGTTACAGGACCTCTTGCTAGCATTCAATAATTTACAAATTATCAAGGCGGGAGAGTTGATTTAGTATTAGCATGACTTTTGCTTGCCTTATCTTGAGGTTACTTTATTCATTGTTTCAAATGTTAAATGTGTTTTTATGACTTCAGTCAACATCCAGCTGCTATGAGTATCTTTATATAGAGTCTCTAAGCTCAGAAATGAAGATAAGTGAACTGAACACTCTTACTGGAAAATTTCACACATTTACAGTGATAGAATATGTGTGAAATTGTCTTCCTACTTGAGGGAGTGAGGCAATTTAAGCAGGACAACATGAATAGATTGTTTCCCCCACATTGTACAAGGATCTGTGGCCTTCACTGTACCTATATTTTTCAAGGACATATGAGAGTTGCTTGTGCCAGCCCACTGCTCCATGACGTCAAAGAGGCGTATGAACAGTTTCTGCAGAAATTTCTAGAAATGCATCTGAGTCTGGGATTCCACTGTTGAAATTCATGAGCTATGCTAGCTTTAGCCCTTGAGAGCCCTTTTCCACTATTTTTTTAAGGTGTAATAGACTGTTGGTATCCCTGGAAAAGTCTCAGGTGAGACTTTGCAACTATCGTAAGGAGCTTAGTGTGGAAGTGGAATATTGCTTGGTGAATAAAGAATGCTCATTCTATGTATCCCCTAAGATTTTTCCAATTTAATTTCAGGCTATACTTTAAGTAAAAATTGCTTTTTATATTTTTTAAGTGTTAATATATACTAAAATAGAGGGCAATTTTAAAAAGTCATCTGCATCTTAAATTCTGCAATTATGTTTTTCAAAAGACATGGCAATATTTATATATCTGGAGATTCTTTTTTATTTTTGAGGTATGATTGCTTCTCTGTGGGGGAGAAGGTGAGAAAGATTTATCCCCAAATTTTCTCCTTTTGGCTAAGTCTTTTATCTTGAAGAAAAGAAGGCTATCAAATATGATCTGGTATATGTTCAAAACAGTTTCTTTTTAAAACTGTGGTGTTGTAAGAAATGAAAATCCATTTAGAAAGAAGGAAAATGGCCGATAAAGGTAGGATTCTCAACAAGAGTCTTGGTTTCAAAATGTAAGAGTCTATCTGATACTTCTGGTAACAATGCAGCTGTTCATTGCTGAGTACTTAAAGGTAATATAGACCTTTGCAATGAAACTAAAGAGAAGTGATGACTGAATTAAGGGATAGCTTAAAATACTTTCTTGTGTTTCTAAGATTTATAAAGCACTATAAGCCATTTTTTTAGTTGATACTACAGTGCATTTAGAAGACAGTCTGCAGCAAGTTAATTCAATTGTATGTTATCTTTGAGCAAAACAGACATCTCACTTTAGAGAATGTGGAACTGCTCTTTCAACTATTTGGCCTTTCCCATCTTTCACTCATTATTTTAGTGTGACTTACTTTGAATTTAACAGTTCCCAAGATCCATCTGCAGCTTCTTTATATAATTTAACTGCAACATTTGGAGCTGGACTTCCTCGGACGGAATCCACAACTTTTACAAAAAGAGGATGCTTGGCATCAAGAGGGTCCTGCAATAGGAAGAGAGAATTTTTATGTTGCAAGAAGGGTAAGTGACATTGCCTCATAAAACAGTAAGGAATATTTTTCTTCAGATCTACAATAGAAACCATATTTTCCATGAGAATATTGCTGTGTACTGAGGAAACATAATCTGAAGCTTTCTGGGGGCTGGATATGGTAGAGCCAGGAAGGAAGATTTCAGGAGCTGTTTGGCATGTAGCCATGTACACCAAGGAGGCACTGCAGCTGTGAGACCACATTTCTATTTTTTTCTTTGGCATGGCTTAGCTACACATCATCTCCAGCATGAAGTTGTAACTAAATTGTGGCCTCAACAGGAAATAATTACATCCTCAAAGGTAGTAGGAATATTTAAATATCTGCCACCTCTTCCCCTGTATTTTGGACTGGCAATTTGAGCGCAGCTTTCTGGATTTGAGAGCCTCTGATACCTTGTTGCCATAGAGTTATCTCTGTTGCCACAGAGTTACAGTTCTACTGTAAACATGTTAAGACCACATACAGACTCTCTCCTAACAGCATATTGAATCAGATTTGTCAACCCTGGCAGCTACACAAGGACAGGAGAGGAAAACTTTCCTTCAAATACAGGATAGCTATAGTTTTATCCCAATATATTCATCACAAATAGTGATTATGGCCTGATGTTTTACCTTTTCAAAAACAGAGTTAAATCAGGGCTTTGACCTTACCTAATTCTGCAGATGAAGAGTGAGAAGATAGAGCTTTGTAGAAGGTGCTAATCAGGGATGATCTCAAAATAGCAGTCACTGATATCCATTAAATCATTGTAAAATGAGTTGTGATATAGATGGTTAAAAATTGAGAGCCCTCTATTTCATGCCCTCTTACAATCTGGAAATGTTCCATGGGCCAGGAGCCCTGTCTAGTATCATACCAATGTACCAGAATGTATCTATACTGCCTGTATGCCCAGATTCCTCATGCTCCCTTTCTGGAATGCAGGGGCTCCTCACTGGTGTTACTTGTGAGGCCTTGGCAAGGAGGGCTGCACTGCCACCGCTGATTTTCCTGTCTTTTATACCCTGGGAACTCAATGGAAGTCTAATTCCTCAACAACGTTAGTCAGGTATTATTTTCGCAAAGATCAGAGTTGAACGGAAAAATGAGTAGTTGAGGAGAGAGAGACAAGGCTGTTGTAGGAGAATTTCAGGCTGAAGCACCTGAGTCTTTAGCTTGCTTTCCTGGGATAAATGAGCGCTGTGGAAGAAGAATCCTGACTTTAGCTCTGTTCTTTACTTACATGGGATTAAGCTGTAGTGGGTAGACCAGTAAGGCAGAAGTCTAGAGAAGGCCTTTCTCCAGCATGGGTTTTGCAACAGGAGATGAAATTCCTCATGACACAGCTTGTTCATTATGTTATGAATGCTCAAGGTTTTTTGTCTAGTGAATACGATAGTTTTTCCGTTCTTGTTTTATGTTGTTTTTCATGTAGTTGCTGTGTCTAATGACAAGTGCTACTTCTCTACCCATAAAGTCCTCTCACTAATCACTAGAGAAGGAGAAAGAAGGACCAGAAAAGAACAGCAGCAGAGAAGTACAATCAGTACATACTGTAAAATCAAAATTAGAATTAAAAAATTGAATATTCTAATGTGTTTTTTTGCTTATGCAAAATAAAAAACAGTAAAAGAAAAAAAACTGGGACTGCATCAGTAGAAGGATTTCAGTCCTGAGACACTTACCAATGGTGAAGCTTCGGTGCAAAGTGCCAGGCCAGCTAAGAAAACCAGAAATACAGAATGAAAAGCCATTTTGCCTACCACTTGGAAGTCTGTGTCAGCAAGCAGAAAATGGTGAGAGCTGTGATTTTTATATCAAGACCTCTGAAATGAAGCTACTTATCAGAAAATCCCTATGACTTTCAACACGTAGATTCATACTATTTACTTAGTAAACAATGAGAAAATAAGTAACCCATACAAACATGAACCTTGTCTGTGAAAATAAGTATTTTCTATCCTTGTCTGTGGAAATATTGTGAAAATTGCCTAGTTCAACTACTGTGTCAATTGTCTTGGAAGAAATATCTATTCTGTATTTTTCTCTTTTTATTGAGGAATAATGTTGTATTGACCTCATATAACTGAGAGAAATATAAATTTTATGTCAATTTGGCAATTTCAGTAAGAAATTCTCTGTGGTTATGGCTTGATTTAACTGAGTCACACATGCTCCTGTATAAAGAGATTTCTCTCTGTGTTGCTCTCCTCCCCACGTCTAATAAAAGATAGGTGGATAGTCTGTGGCCTACTTCGTTATCTTGCTCATTCCCTAGGAAGAAAAATATATTAATTTTGGCTTTCAGCATGGCATCAAGATACCTACACACCAACTTCTGAAGCACATTTTGACAGTATTTTAAGTTGTGTCTCTTGTCCCTTAGATTCAGTACAAGCTCAGGACTTTCCCCCTACAACTGCAAGTCAACTCCTACCAGAAGCATCATTGATGCTGGTTCAGTTGAGGGAAATGTGGCTTCTTGAAATTCAACTTTGTGTTTCTGATCTTTGGTCAGACATATGCACGTACACTCTTTACTAGGTTTATCCTCTCATCAGATGGATGACTACAAGCAGAGTAGTTTTTTTCTCTTTGTTTAGGTTTTTTTTTTTTTCCCCGAGTATATCTATATGAGAAAATTTAAGTCCTATTTTGAGGGCTTAGCATAACACACTTCAAATGAAGCCTACCGGTTTTCAAGCTCCAGGAACATCAGGATCCCATGAAATCTCCATACTTTATGATGGGTGCTGTTTTGAAACTGCACAGCTTACAAGAGTTGTGTAACTATGCTAGCATCTAGAAATCTGTGAAAAAGTAACCAGTGAAACATTAAAAGCAAGCTTTTGTAACTTGTGAATTCACTTGCCATGCTGTCATCCCAGCAGGCTCTGGGTATAAACTCCAAGGTCAGTGGCAAATGAGTGCTGCAGGTTTCTGGCTGGCATGATTTCAGTTTCTTTCTCTCTAATTTATGTAATCCAGTTAAAACCAATTCCTCTCCTTCAGGATATTGTAAATACAATTGGCCATAGGTTTACAGAAATCACTGCTAAAGCTCTCAAATTCTTTAGTCAGGTTATCAGCAACTTTATTTGATTCACAATCACTCTAAGCTTACCTTTTTCCTATTTCTAAAAATATGAAGAGAATATTAAGATGACACTTCTCTTTTTGGACTTCTTTTTAATGATGGCTATAGATTTGACTTATTAGGGATTTCACTGGAATCCACCTATACAGGGTAGCCAGCTGTGTGATGTCAAATAATTACTTTAATCAAAGATGTTTAAAAAAGTGCTAATTGAAATTACCTCAGTACTTAGATTGATTGAGTAGCCAACTTTCCTCTTGAAACATCAATATGTTGAGGTTTACCTGAAGTTTTAAGTAAAGGTACACAGATTTTAACTCTTTCAGCTCTCTGGACATACTAATTTCAATGGTTTCTGCATTGTTTTTTCTGCTGCTAGGTATTCAGAATTTCACCTATTCACCCTCTGACCTGATTGATAGTGGGACCATATTTTCTGTGTGTAAACTTGGAGTAGCACAGATTACTTTCTTATTTTGAGTACATTTATTTGGTAATTTTTTTACGGTAACAAAACTATATGAATTTCTTGGTTTGAGCCAATGTATTTGGTGAGACTTCTTTAAGGCAGTGGAGGAAGATAACAAAACTAAATCAAGTGTCATTCCATGTGAGTTTTTCAGATGAACTTTGCACTTTAATGCAGATCATAATACTTTAGAAAACAATAAAATTCCACTAATTGAGTCAAAATTGTTTTAAAGAAGTAATATTTTATTGACTTGTCTGAAGTTTGCCAGGTTACAAAATGGAAAAAACCGACTAATGTAGCAAAAAGTTATGCATTAGCAGTAGGAAAAACCTTCCTCCCATAAAAGCCTAGTGGAACTCCCATAAAAGTTCTAGTGGAGGAAAGTGTGAAAAGACAGTACATGTTTATTCCTGGGGATCAGTGACAACAGCAGTGGTTGAGTAGGAGAAAGGGCTGAGGAGAGCGGCGATGGTGTAGTGGCGGTGACCGGAATCATTAGCAGTGAACACCACCTGGAAAAGGGAAAACTTGTGGTCATGATGAACAGCAATACAGCCAAAGTTACCTTATTCACAACTAGGCAGCACACCCTACTTCATCTGCAGAGCACTTTTCTGGTTCTGCTCAATGTTTTTACCCCTCTGAAGGGTAATGCTTCCCGTTACTTTGTGATTGCCAGGGGCTGAGATATTTGCGATATTTGGGCCGAGGTCCACAGAGAGCCTCAGATGCAGTGAAGCTGGATGGAAATACCCACACCTGAGCCAGGCAAACTGCTTTGTGAAGTGGAATAGGAGGCTAAGGGGGAGGTATCTCAAATGACCAGTAAGAAAGACAGGAGTGAAATTCCACCTAGGGAATTTAAATACAACTCCTGTGTGATGTGGCCAAACAAGGCAGGCAGCTGGAGCCCAAAGCTATTTTCTGTACTTCAGTGCCCCCTCCTGTTTTTAAGACAACTGCTGATGGGTCAGTTTTTGCATTAAGAACTGAGTGGCTAGATTTGCCAGAACAAGGAGAGACCCTTACCCTAAGAAAATTAAAATCTGATGCTCTTCAAATTAGTCCAATGGGACTTGGGACACCCAATTCCCAGGAAAGTATTGTCACCTGGGTTAAATTCCAGCTTTCTTTAGCCTACTATTTGATCTATTTTCTAAACCATGAGGCACTTTCTATAAGTATACTAGAGAGTTCTCTCCTACGACCAAAGTCTAAGCTTCTGAGGACTGTAGGCTTCAGTTACCCTGTACACAGTCAGTCCTTGAACTCTTCCCACTTCCCAGGCTAGCTTGTTGGCCTATAGGCTATTATGTCAAGGAAAAGCTTCTCCAGCCTAGCTGGAACAATCTCAGTCAGGCACTTTTAAGCACCTCCTGAGGTGTAGCCCTTACAACTTTCAGATATCCAAATGGTTAGGGAATACTTTTGAGGTTTCATTTTTTGACCTAAATCACCCAAATGGCACCTCAGACTTTATGGACCCGGGACTCAGTAGTTTGTTTTAGTCTTTCACTAGAGCTCCATGAACTTGTGGTATTAAATGTTCTACAACACCACCAGTAGCTGTTCCAGACTACTTAAATTTGGGAAACATACATTTAATGACAGATTAAGCCTGAAGAATTTAAACAGATTTTTGGATGTGCTAAGTAAATGTAGTAGAATAGAGTACACAATAAATCAGTGTAGGACTGAAAGCCAAGGGAGAGACAGAACATTATCACATCGCTGGCCTGCTTGTGAAATTTGAGTATCAACAAAATAGTCAACTTTTCCTTTCCCACTATGGTTATTTCTTTACTTTTTTTTAATACCTTCTTTATTTTTTATTTGTATATTTTGATACTTAACATCATTTTTAAAAAAGGCACACCAGAAAGAATTGGTTTTCTTCTGTAATTACATGTCATATTAGAATTCAGGGATTTTCATGTGACTGATATGGGTGAAATACCTCTGATTTAAGCATAGCTTATTTCCTATGAAATTAGGGTTTCCAAATCTCTCCATTACTTCAGCATCAGTAAAAGCAGTCTCTTTTTTTTTTTTCTTGCTTGTTTTTATAAAAAATGTCTACTATTGAATAATGTATCTCTTTTCAAGCAAGATTCCCTACTGGTATGAGTGGGTGAATGGGCACAGCTACATTTTGAAAGAGCTGTGTCAGCATTTGCAGGGAATTTGGCTGCTTCCCGTGGCTTAGCTGTATATTTACTGCCTTTATTTGCCCAGTACTGTGTGGCAGTGAACCACTTCACTGTGTGCTGCTGCTCCTTCAGTATTAAAAGGCTGTGTTTGCTTTTTCCAGCTGATGCCACTACACAGGCAGTGTGTACTGGTTATCAAGGGTATTTGCCACTACTCACATCAGCGTATTCATGGAATGCAGAAAGCCCGAGCGCCTTCCAGTAGGAGCTGGTTTCAAACTTCACCATGTATTTTCCCTCTACAAACTGTTCTTCTGTTGTGAGCTCGTGAATCTCCCCATACTCTGTGGTTTTCCTGTAATTATTAAATACCTATATAAATATTTTATACTATCATTTAGATGCTAAACAGAAATGGTGTGGAATATTAAATAGCAGAGGTGCCAAATTCTACATTGAGCAGCCTAATCATCTGAAATAATTCCTTCCCTCTATGTAGTGTATGTTTCCATACATTTCAGAGTCTGTCCTTGCTACCAACTCACCCATATACATCACAAATCAAAGCTGGGTGGTTTAAGGTCCTTCTTTTACTATCATGTTTAACTCGTACCAAATGTCCTCTGGAACCAAAGGTTACTGCTTTAGGAGAAGGAATGTCATGATGAAAGGCAAGATGCCAAATCTCAAAACTAAGGAGGGAAGTGAAATTTTATTGGAAAATTATTTTGTTCTCTAGTTATTAGCACTGAGGCTCTGGAGTTTATTCCTATACACTGATGTGATTTTATGTGACCCTTAGTGGTAATGTCTTGGAAAAGCAATTTAGTGTCATAAGATTTTAATAATTTGAATTACAATGCCTTGGTCAAAGAGCAGGGGCCTCTTCCACTGAGTACCATAAAAATGAGCAATAGGAATTTCCAGCTCAGAGCTTATGTGCTCAGCTCAGAACAAAAAAACTGTGGATGAAGAAACTCCAGCAGTAAGAAGGAAGTATAGCTGGCATTGCATCCTATTTGTTTGAAAAGGAGGCTTTTCAAGCTTTGTATGACAGCTGTTTAAATATTTACATACTTATCTTCTAAACCCCATTTATCTCTTTTCCCTCCTTTTACTTAGTTTCTTGATTTTTTAACCTTTTGTGTTTGTTTGTTTTTGTTTGCATCTTTTTCTGCTGAAAATATTTATTTTATATTTATAGCACTTCATAGCCACATGATTTAGTTGAAGGAAAAATGAAGAAAGCCTTGACTGGGAGAACTAGTGGAACTTTCCTGTCTTATGGCAAGGAGTAACTGCCTAGGCAGAAAACAAACTTGAGGAGGAAAGGAAGTGGAGAAAGCAGTGACATGCTGCTTATCTGGGACAGAATCAGTTGTGCTATTGGGCTTTTCTTTCCCAGTCTCTTTCTCCTCCTTCACCTTATTTGTAATCTTTGGTTAATGGTGGTAAATAAAAAAGACTGAACAACAGAGATTTTGCTTAAATTAAGAGGTAGCAGAATTGAAAATACCATGCTAATTTTCATTTTTCTTATTTGTCAAGACTGACAAAATCTCACTGGTCCAATACAAGTGTAATCAAGCATATCCAGGGCAGATCAAACCTGCAGAGAATCAAAGTCCTATTTGAAACAATTATCACAGTCAGTTTGTAAAATGAATGCATCTGTTTTCTTTTAGTTTGATTAGTAATTCCTGGTTTGATTTATATTGCTTTAATAAAAGAAGAAAAAATTCATTCGTGAGTGTCCTTGAAGCTGTGAAACAGAATTACTGAGATCCTGCAGAAGAGAGAAGTCAGCAATCCACATACTTCTGCCTATAATCTGGATAGTCCAGACAAACAATTAAAAGGAAAAATGGTGTCTGCCTCAAAATCTTTGTTCAGAAAAACGAATTAGTTTTAGTTTGAGAAAAGTGTGAATGGAGCTGGAATGGTGCTTTCCTTAAGGGGTACTGCTCCAGAGTGTCAGATGTTAACCATCCAGAACAGCTGGGAAACTTGGAAACAAGAGCCCACTTGAAAAGGCATGCCCACTACCAGAAGTTAATGGCACTTTCTTTATTTTAATTTTTCAGTGGTAGCCATTCAGTGCAACTGGTCTCACAATGAAACCCTTCAGCATTACTGCTGCACTGACAGCCAATAGGACAGTGTGTCATTCAGAGCCTGGAGGGGATTAGCACAAGGCAGAGGATGCTCAGCATTCAGCACTGGTAGCAAAATGCTGTGATTGCTTCTGAACAGCACTTGTATTTCTGTCTGAATGGGGGACTAAATATAACATGGTTCCTTACTCTTAACAGGATGTGGACTGCCAGCATCTGCTGTAGGATTGACAGTTAAATTAAAAATCTGTGTTTTCCCAGTAAAGTTACTACAGTGCCAGCCCATACTGTGATCCTGATCCTCTTCTTGACTATCTGGACCTTAGTTGTATATTGTGGCCAGGTTAATTCTACACTGTCTTTACAATGATGTTTATGAACTCTTAGGACATAGTGCACTGAGATAAACTGTGCTCTCAGATGAAGACTGATTAGGAAATATCTCAGGAACACAAGCTCTTATTTTGGAGTTTAACAAAAAAAAAAAAAAAAAAAGAGGGTTGGGGAATCACTTCAAATACACAGAAGTCTTTTCTTTCATGACTTGTAACCCAGGTCACATGAAAACTGTGTTTGCTGACTGCAACTCTTGAACCACGTGATAAGAATAGATTTTCAAAAACTTGTGAGGAGTCAGAAGATCAAAGCTAGTCATAGGAGGAACTCATATAGAATCCAAATCACCTCTTCTGTGCCCTAAACCCTTCCCCAGTATGTGTTAGCTCAAGTTATCTCTTGCATATTTTTAGCTAGAGTCATTTTGAAATAAGCCTCTTAATAAAGTCAGCTCCTACTATTATAACTCCCCCACTGCCCCTTAAAACCATTACTCAAATTCAACAGTTGCTAAGTATCTTTGCTTCATTCCATGAAGTGTGCTTGCAAAGTAAAAATAAGAAAACAAAATGGTAAAAACATAACTACAACAGACATTTGTACAAAATGTAACTTTACCGTATGTATCTGCTAGGTATTGTAACTTCAAAATGTTATTCACCTGACAGGAGTATCTACAGATTATGTTCCTGGACTTCATTTATATTTTCAACTGTTTTAACACAGGGAAACTCTGGCTTCCCTAAAAGTATAAAATTTTAATTGCATATGAAAACTTGGGTCAAACAACTGTCATCACCTAAAGTCAATGGTATCACTGAAATCAGCCTTGGTTATGATGCAAGTCAAGAAAAATGTCAAAATCTTTACCTGCAGTAGAAGTTGTAATTTAATGTTCATTCACCACCATCGCCCAGCAAAATGATTCACTTGCCTAGGGTTAATCTTCTCAATTTATGTTTAAGAAGATGTGATTAGATTTTCTTAAGTGTAGTAACCGAAAGTGTCAGCAGAGGTTGCCTAAGAACTACAGGATTTGTCTCCATAGGCTTGTTGAGAGCAGGGTTGCAAACTGAAGAAGAAAACACTGTTATGCCCCAGAAGTGAGGGCATTTAATAATGACATTACATTTCTCTTATTCTTCTGTAAATTGTATTTTGTATTAGCTGTTAAACAATACTTGATGAAACATTTGAAATAATTTGGTTTTCTAATAACGAAAGGAATGCTCACTAGGGATAAGATGTTATCCTTGTCTTTGCTTTCCTTGAAAAAAATGTGTCACTTTTCATGGAGTTTTTCTGTTCATTAAAGTATATAAATCCATTTTAGGAGTAATTTATTCTTAGGTTAACACTCAGCACTTGGGAGTGGAGTTGCTTGTTTTTTTCACTCTTGTAAACTTTCTTGCTACTTTTCAATGGGGAAAAGTTTTTTGGTTTTTGTTTTCAATATATAAAAAGTAACCATTCAGATGGAGAGAAAGTTATCTCTCCTTACAGTCTTCTTCTCGTTTTTTTTCCTGCTGCTTATATGTAAATCATGCTATAAAAAAATGCTATAAAAAATCCTAGTAATAGACAGTTAAGTGTACAGTTGACTCCTGTCCATTCTTGTGCCTATCATTCTGTGCCTATCATTCTGTGCTTGAATATTCTGCTGCTACTGGACACTTCTGAGTTATTTAAAAATCTGATTCAAGAAATTCTTGCAATGAAAGTAAAATGTCTGAATACCTCAGCTATTTGAATTTTAGTAAACTGTGTTCTTCTGTTACTCATACACCTGTCACAGACTGAAGGTATTATTGTCTGAACCTCTGTGATGTCCTAAGGTATTTGTAAGGATGCTAGGTAAATGTTGGTATTGGTCTGTCACTCTAAAAAAAGACATTCAGAGCTAGAGAAATGGCCTCAAACTGCTGAGATTTTGCTTCTGTGTTATGTTACAATAGGACTCTTTAAAACTTTCTGGTCAAGGAGTTTCTTCCAACCAGCACATTTGGTACACAGCAGAAGATGAATAATGCAATTATTATTTGCATGTGTGCAGACAAAGCTTACAGAGAGGATTTTGCATGTGACTGCTGCAAATAAAGCTCTATATCCATTGCATATGAAGATAGGTTAGTCTGGATTACCTACAAAATGCTTGTAAATAGGTTTTTTTTTCTTTCTATAGAAAGGAAAGATAATACTGAAGCTAGGAGAAAAAAAAAGTATTAAAACTAGTTCCTTACAAAGATAAGATGAGCATCTGACCATATTTTTGCAATTAGCATTTCAGTCACGGATAAGTTCCACTTAAATCTAATGGATTTGAGATCAGAATTCAAGTGCTGTGAACACTGATAATGTGGTACACATGTCAGAAAACATATTTCTGTTTTGATCAGAGCTCCGTTCCATTAACTACTCAATTGCTTGCCCAAGGCACCTTGAAAATGACTCCAGAAGACCACACAACTTACCCAACAGCAAAGTCCTGCCAGCTTCCATCTTCAGCCTGTTTAAAAACTTTAACAGTTACATCAGATGCAGGGCTTCCTCTGACTGCATCCAGCACTTTCACCATAAGAGGGCATTTGGAATCAACAGAGCCATGGGAGACCTTGGGAAAAGGAGGAGAAGTTGCATAGGAACTGTTCACCAAGCCTGCAAAAAACTTCTCCCAAAGAATAGATGGATTCTAATTGCAGAATTGCCATTCACTTAAAAACAAGTTCTCTGACAAATGCCATTGAAAGCTAATTTCCAAACATCTATTTCTTAAGCAGAATATCTTAGAGCTTTATACTGATACTTTATTACAAACACACTGATTGCTTGATTAATATTTAGAATTGCTCTAAATGGCTCTAGGAAAATGGTATAATGTTATACCTTTATAATGAGATCACATATATGAAAATAGTAAATTCATTTAAGTGCAGACAAAGTATGTTATCTAGGGAAACCAACAAAGAAATACATACAACATCCTAAGGCTGATATCCCTCTCTTAGGCTCCATTACATTATATGGAATCCTTAGTCATACCTCAAAAATATTTTTAGTGCTTTAAAGAAGCGCTTGTTTGGTGAAGCTGCCTCTTAATTGAGGATATAGGATGTGAGTCATGAACAGATAGAAACAAAGGAAAATAAAAGGTCACAACACTTAGATCCCTGACCCTTCCATAATACCTTAAAAAAGGTAGGTAAATGGCAAGAAAAGAAAAAAGTTTCAAAAAATTCTGAAGATGCTACTATAAAAAAACCCCAGAAATAGCATTCTGACAAAGCCCAATAGTTACAGAATTTCATGGATGAGGAGGATGCTAGTCATCTAGAAAATCTAGATTATCATTCTTGTAATGACTGTGTTTGAATACAAAGAAACTCACCAGTGGTGCAGCTTCAGAGAAAAATACCAGTCCAGCTAAGAAAACAAAGAGTGCAGACTGAAAGGCCATTCTGCTTGCTGTTAGTGAGCCTTGGTGCCAGCAGCCAGGAGCTGAGGGGATTTGGGATTTTATAGCCAATCCAACGACTAAACAGGCTGCTTATTGGGTGCCCATATGACTCCAAAACTGCTGATTCTGATTATTTGCTTAGTAAATAGCCCAATCCTAGAGTCAGTCCATTGCTTCATGGCACTGCCATTGAAGTCAATGGAAGGACTGCAGGATCACTAGAGAAAAGAAAATAAGTAATGGAAACAAACATGACCCTTGCCTGGGGAGATTACACTCATAGAAAGCCCTCTACAAAATAACACAAATGACCTTTTTTTGTCCAGAAATCCAACCAGTTCTAGGAGAACTTCTTTATCTTGCCCTCAGGTTGTTAATGATAATGCCCCAATGCTTTCTCTGCATCTGCCTTATGTTTCTTCTACGTATATTCAGTGCTTTCTGAGGATCAGATCCCACACACAGATGCAGACTTAGTACATGGGTGATGGAGTTTGTTCTTTGTCTGGCTCAAGCAGTGCTGGATTTCCAATCAGTCTCCCTGCTTGTTGGAAAGGAGCAATGTCTCTGTTTTGAGACACAAACAGGATCTGACACAACCTGTCACCCACAAGAAGTTTGCAATGATTCATCTTGCCCAACCTTCAGGGAGACACTGAGGTCTCCTCTTAATCACTGGGAAAAGATCTCAAGAGAGATGTCCCCCTGGGAAGCTAAAGGTCTCAGAAAAGTGAAATGAGTCTTCTCTTGCACCATGTACCCCAGAAGGAGCCAGGGCAGCCAGCAAAGACCAGTAGCTTTTGTTAAAATCTGATGAAGATTCTAGCTGCCAAATCTTTATTATGCTGGGAATGTTATTGTTACATGTATGTTTGTACATTTCCACATTTGTAAGTGTACAAATGTGCATTTCAGAGGTTTTCCAGGGGTGTACTCAGCCCCAGCCTAAGCTGGGAGAAGTCATCTGGGAGAGTTGGCATGGTATAGCTGGTTTTGTTCAGCTGCATCACATAAACTGTCCATACCGTACCTTGTGATAGTTGAGAGGCAAATAAACTGCCCTGTTTAGCAATTCCTTTTCCCCACGTCCTAAACAACCCTGAGTCTACACTTTTCAGGAGCTGGCACTCATTTTTTACTGATTTCACAGTATTCTAACAAAAAGCAGTTTTCTTGAACAGGATTATGATGGAAGTCTTAGAGAGAAATCATGGATGGTATTCTCCAGAGACTTTCATGCCTTCAGGCTGCTTTAGGCAGTTTTTCTCTCTTGGCAAAGTTGATTTGTGAGAAAAAAATCTATAATACAGTAATCTCATGCACTGGGATCAAAGTGCCCTTTGTCCTTACAGCAAAGCAGGCTGATACGTAGGTAACATTCTACACACAATTTTGCCTGCACGTAAAAATCAGTGCAAGGTGCCCAGCAGTAACAAACCATGCTGCAATCTAATGCCTGGGGGTTGTATTCAAATCTAGTAAAGTTAAATGCTACTCCTAGATCTGTTCAAAAGCATATTACCTCATTATTCTGTTCTCATTATTTGTGAATATTTCTCTGAAGCAATGAAGCTTTGTATGTCTGGAAGAGAAATTATCTGTATTCTAGGGCAAGTAGGCTGTCTTGTATTTTGCTGTCAGCTGTTCTGCAAGGAGATAATGCCAAGAAGTTAATTATATTGGTACTTTTCTGCATGAGAAATTGCTCTCCTATGTGACAATTACCTAAAAAATAATTATTTTTCTTCTAGGTTTTCCTGCAAAGTAGCAGTTTCTGAAAAATCAGGAGTACAGGGATAGTACATTTCAGCTATCCATATTATTTTGCTTCCCTCTTTTATAACATTGATTGACCTTTTGGCAGCTGCTTCTTAGAGTGAATAATGAACATGAAAAATTCTAAACCCAATATGATTTTTATTCCTTGTCCTTCATTTGCTGTTTTTTTCAACTCTCAACATCCCATACATAACCCAGACAGGGATTCTTTGACTACTAGCAGGGACACCAGTCTGAGTGGAAATTAGACTTTGTATGTTTGTGAATCTCCATTCACACATTTCACACAACTAGATCATTTCTATAAGTTCTAACATACAGGTGGACTCAGTGAGATGCCAAAAAAAGAGTATCTACTGTATCTCTGATCACGAAGCATCCAGAATTTATACAGAATTCTATTAAAATCCATGTGAATCTAATTTAAAATTCCTATAGCTTAGTGAAAGCAATGCTAGGTTGATCTTCCCTCTTCCATTGTCAGCCTCAACTTAGTACCACAATGTGGTAATATTTTCCATAAAATGCATGTGAAGGCTCAGGGATTTGGAACAGCTGGCAGAGAAGGATGGTTCTTCCTTGGTAGAGAATCAAAACATGATTGTGGGAGGGAAAAGGAGAAAGAGGATGGGTAACTGCTGGGCATCCAGCAGGTGCTGATTTACTGTTGTCTGTCTGTTGTTAAATGTTCTTAAACATTTTCTGTGCAACAGGATTCTGAAACTTACATACTGAATAACTTGTCCCAGATAAAAAACAAGAGAAGGTGAAATGAAAAGGGGCTGAGTTCTGAGTTGTAAGTGGGGCTGGCAAACTCTGGGCCTTCTGAAGGAAGAGGGAAGCTACCATGAAGAGCAAGAAAGAGGGCGGCTCCAGGAGACTGCTAGCAGGATACATGTGACAGGAAAAGTGGTGCAACACAGAGCCTTAGCATAGAGCAGTAGCATAAATGCCCTTTTATAAGAAAAGAGTAAATTAAGTTACTGAAATCTCAACAGAAAGAGATATTTAGAAATCCTGGTGTGGAAGAAGCTGTAGGGTAATATAGAGAGATATTTAGGAATCCTGGTGTGGAAGAAGCTGTAGGGTAACATAGCCAAAACAGAGGTAGTATGAGGCTATATAGTGCAAGCATCTGGGATCTAGGTGACTCATGAAGCCCAGAAGAAGGGGTGCTCACCCAGTATACAGGGTTATTAGGGTGCTGGAGAAGAGAATGGCCAAGAGTCCCTAGTGTACCCAGTAACCTCAGCTTTATGGAAGCTAACAAGTGTGAGACCCCCAGTTATGGAAAAATTTAGATAATCTTCAAATATGTGAATACTTTGAGGCTTATCTGAATTCTAAATCAATTGAAGTTCATCTCTGAATAATTAGGATTAATGCCTATTTCTAATGAAAGTGTGTTCCCTGCTTGGAAGCATTACAGTGTTCAGGTCAAGAGCAAACATGTCCTGTGGCTAATACTCTTGTTTATGTCAAGGCTTTTTCCCACTATGCTACAGTATTTTTCTCTCTCTTCTATGTAGTCTCACACACTTAGGCTTGTTTTACACAGATAATCTCCTTATTCTCTGCAGCATTCCCTTCTATTTGACTATATTTAGAAAGCCAACTGCTTCTACATAGCAAAATGCTCAGACAGGCTGGAATACCTGACTTCGACCATAAAAACCTGTAAGCTTCTCCTGTGACATTGGAATGAAAGGGTCTGATAGATGGTAAGACATTCAGTAATCTGGATAGAATTCCCAAACTCCCTGTTTAAAGAATTAATGAATTCCTGGGCTCTGAAAAAATCCTTTCTATAATGTAGAGACCTAAATGTAACACCTTTTTTCACTTCTCTGGAGTAACATTCCATAGGGACTTACAGGAAAAAAACTGAGATTTGCCTTTCAAAGGAGTTCACCTAAATTTTCTAGGTGACAAAAGAGTCAAGAACTCTGTGAGTTGTACTTCAGGTGTCTGCCAGCTGAGTTGCTGTGGCAGAGCTCTGGCACTTAAGGAGAGTGTTCAATGCAGTAACTGCTTGAAGCCAGTGAGAAATTTTCTGTTGCTTTCACTATTTGCTAATTATATAACATTCCCCCTCTCTGCAAAGCCAGGGATAATGCTTTTCTAATTAATAAATGTGCTCAGGGAGGTTCATGTTTGAGCTTGAATTTCAATCTGTAAAGAATGGTATTAAAAGTGGTGGCATTCCAGGTATGCATGGTGTTTGCATGTTTATCAGCCTTTTTCATTTTCATTTTTGCTGAGGGATATGTCTGTATTTTGAGTTTTAATGGTCATTATCAGATTTTCACAGGACTAACACTGCCTATTTATTTGGAAGTAAGGAAACACAACTGATCTTATGCAGAAAAATAAGAAAAATATCCTTTTTTGTACCTTAAATCCAGTTATTTCAAAAGTGAGGAGGTGGATACTGTTAGCAAACAATTTTGAAGACAGATGGGTCGGGTTGGTCTTGAGGTATAAAATCACAGTTTTTTATCATTTCCAAGGTTTTGTCCGAGGAGCATCCTGGGACATAGCTCAAAGTCCAAAAAAAAAAAAAAAAAAAAAAAAGAAACATATGAATAGATGATTTTTGCTTTAGGGCATTTGTAATGTATGAATTCACCTGGCACCTGCTCATCTCAGCAGGCTCTGAAGTGTTTAAACTCCAAGGTCATTGGGCACTGATCATTACTTCTTAATTAGCTACCCCTATAGGTCTTGTGATCTCTCAAAAACAAACTTCTGTTATTCAACTTTAATATGTATTCATGTCTACATACTAATCTATCAGTCTAGACAAGTGATTAAAAAAAAAAAACCCTAATTCAGTTAATGCACAAAGCTAACTGAATAACCTTGTGCCAGACTTAATATTTCCTGTGTTTGAAAGATGCTGGAACTTGCCATGAGATCAATGTTTTTAAAGGTCAATCTATTTATTAGTAAAATGATTAAGTGGTTTATATTTTAAATTTAGCTTTTGTGCCATTCTTATAGGAAGACATACACAATAAATCTACAGCATGATGCAAATGTTCAATAGCAAAAAGAAACCATAACACAGGTCACTATTTTCCTGGGGTCTTGGCTAGGCTCTTTTGGGAGTGTATTATATTTTTAAGCGAATTTCCATCTATTATCCATTTGTTCTCAGAAGACTGCAGATATCAAATGATTAATTAGAGCACACATAACAATCAAAATTTTCCTCTAGCAATAATAACCAAAAGAGGTTCTGTAGGGTTAAATTATAATCTTTTCTTAGGTTATATATATTTGCTAAGCTATTGCAGCTATGTACTTTGTTCATCATCTTGCTGTTTAAGATTGTAAAAATGCTGAGTCTAGGGCACTTCATTCTGGTACCTAAATACAAATAGGTGTGAGGAAATGCCTGTTTTTCCATCATGCAGGGCCACCTGAGCAGGATCTTGAAAAGCTTCTGCAAATTTGCACAGGGCCAAATTAGCCATTGGTTAATGTATTTTGAATTACTCAAGTCTCTGTTTAGTGGAGATCATTGTAGATACAGGTAGATCACCACATGGACTCACATGGATGCAGCTTCCATGTGAACTATGGCTGGTGTGCCTGTGGGTGTCTTTGCACTCTGTCATGTGTCCTGGGCCATGCAGACCACATCTTCCTCCTGTCCATCTGTCCCACCTTGTAATAAGATCCCCATCTGCCCTGCAATAAAATCCCCCGGGCATGTTCTTGAGTGGGAAGTTACCAAGTGACAGTGACAGTGACACATTTATGCCTTTCTTTTTATTAATTGAACTGGTGCCTGCTTCCTGCCAAAAGCTCTGAGGAAATGCTATACTAATCATTTTATCTTATAAACAGAGTTCCTGTATCCACCACGGGCTTCACTGAACTTTGGCATCAGCTTCCAAGCACATTTACCAGTGTCACAGTGACAAAACCCAATGAGTGCCTCATGAAAATGGATGTGAGAGGAAACAACCTTGTATCTTGTAAGGGATAAAAAGAAAAAGGTATTTCAAAAGGTAAGGGACAGAACAGATCATGACCCTATGTACAATGCATTAATAACATCTGTCTTTCCTTATTTATTTTTTTCTTTTTGTTCTTCTTCAAATTTTAAAGACAAGAATAGAATATACTACAGCATTTCTGTGAGAAAAGCCCAAGGGTTAGACACCTTTGTAAAGTGGAACCAGCACAGGAAAAGTGTTAATAGCTATTTTAGACAAGCCACAGGTCATAGTTTTTTTACCTTTCTGAGCCAAAAGCTCTTGCTAGTTCTGCCTGTAGCAGAAGTGAAAGCTAGCTCTGTGATCCAGCTAGGAAATACTGGGTGAAGGCATGCTAAACAAAACAGGAGTAGCTTTCAGGTAGTGCTTCTCAGCATGTTACCCATACACTGAGCTGTGCAGACAAAAATGATTCACACACTGAAATGCAGTGGGGTACGTGAGTCAACAGGAGAGTAACTTGCTGTTATTCCTTGGTATATTGTAAAGGAAAAATCCTGCTTGTGTATGTAAATTCACAAACTCTCCAGTGTGCTTTCTGCGTGAACTGCTGTGGCAAACACAGGTTGCTGCTTAAATGGATGGACAAAGGCAGCATGCGTATACTTTTCCATGATTAAGCCTCTGTGGTTATATCCCCCTTTACCTACTGCCAACTGGGAGACTGAATTCCAATCACGTAACAGATATATGTTCAGGTTTATAGAGTGCAAACTCGTGAATAAGTCAATGCAACACTTGCTGCAGATAAAAATAGTAATTTCTTTTCTCACTATCTCTGAACTAGGTTCAGAACACCTCCTGTACCAAAAAAATAAAATAAATATCAGCTGAGCCTACAACTTAGCTGTATCTATGACTCTTGTTCTAGATCTACAGTCATAGCTATTACAGAATCTGCTTTTTGCAGTGAAAGTGCATTTTATTCCTGCCTTGTGTTTGTGTATATTCTTTCTGGGGAGCCTTTAGCTTCTCTTTCTTGGCCTCCATAATATATAGGCCCCCACATACCACTGCTGAGAAACTGTTCATTCTCTGGACTGTTCACAACTTTTTCTGCATTTGTCAATAATCGTAGCAAAGCAGAGGCTGTTGTGTCTTTAAGACAAACTCAAGAAGAACAACCACCATCTTATCAAACAGATCTGTATGTGTCATGCAGTTTGTATTGTCCAGAGGGTCCAGTAGCTGGCTTACAGCAGCCACTTATGTCCCTGCTAGAGTTAGGAAAAATGATTATTGCCTGTACTCAGGTCCAAGAGGGAGGAAGTTTGAGTTTCTGACTCCCAACAGCTTGCTTTACAAACCTGGAGTCCACATAGTGATTTTAAGCATTAAAAAACAAAACAAAACAAAACAAAACAAAACAAAACAAAACAAAACAAAACACTCTGCTGGATGAGTATGGAGCTATTGGGGAATTATTCCCACTCCTCACTCTCATGAGGTGTGGAGGTCAAGTATGAGTTGTCATTGCTGTATTGCCCTTCTAACAGTTGTTGCCCTTCTAACAGTTCCTAGAGCAGACCACGCCTGCTTCTCATACCCCAGCCTTCATGCACAGCTGATCTGGGAGCCACATCTGATCTTGGGGGCCAGGTAGTGCCTCCCTGTTTGTAGGGCAGCACTATGGTCCCTTCACTACTACATGAAGCAGTGCACAGCATCTCATGTCTTGCTGAAAGTGCATCACAGCCCATAATATTGGAGTCACTGGAAACCAGCTTAGGGAAATATGTACTGGTAAACTAAATTCATGTAATCCCCTTCATCTCTCTGCTTTTCTCCTCTAAGCATGAGTCAAAAGAATTTTAATCCCTCTCATGTAGGCCAGAGAAGGCATCGAGGCCAGCAGCTTGTTCGCACCTAGCAGAGCTTTTGCCACATTTTATGTTCTCATTCTGCCTTAACAAACTCTCAAGTATGGCCAAATAGACAAGTCCTTAGAATTTGCTTGGATGCTTCAAAAGGCTTTGAAAGGTCAGGTCAAAATCTTCACCCACTCTTGCTAACTAGCATTCTCCCTCAATACAGGACAAAACACTCATGCACTCTGAATGACTTTCTTTATTCTGCTCTCCTTCTTGCAATTTAAAAGATTCCCTCTGTCCTTCACAACACTGTTGGCTACTGCTTTGTACTGATGATTTCCAATGAGCTTGACATCATTACCTATTGGGCTCCTGGTGGCAAGGAAAAAGTAAAAAAGTAAATTTTTGCTTTTCCTTTAGAGATGATACTTAGCAAGTAGTTGGTTTAGTCTTTGAAAAATGAAGAGCAGCATAATTTGAGGTGGGAAAAAAACAGCAAATAACTCCAGCTCATGACTATTATCAGGGGAATATTTGACTATAGAGAGAACTGTAGATCTTTTATTAGTATCAGCTTGATGAGTCTATTGAAGTTTCTCCACAAAGTACAGGAAGTCACATGAAAAGAGGAACACATACTAATTTTGCTCTTTCTTTTTGCCATTATGTGAGGAAGGCTGCAAATAGCAGAATTGTGTAATTGCTAATCCTTTCTGTTGAGCAATTTGCCTTTTTTTTACACCCAGGGTTGCCATGCAGAAGTTGAGGAGATCTCAGTGCAGGAAAGCCCTGAGTTATACATGGCTTATGAGACTTTTTACCTCCTCTGCCTGAAGTGCAAGGAAAACTGTGTGCTGCGTACATCTAGCTGGCTTGTGGATGGTGGATTTATTTCCTGCACAGGTCCTTAAGCTCTCTCATAACATCTACCAGCACAGGTGTGATTGTCTTGAGAAATCACCCCCTGGGCTCTTTTGAAAGCCCGAACTCTTCTGGCTGTTCCTTGCACACAGTCACCCAAAATAGTAGAGAAGAAGTAACAGAGTGCCCTATTCTGCTCTTCCTCTTTGCCTGCTGACCAATACTTTCCTGAGGGGACACAGTCCTGTGGCCCATGGCAGGGTACCCAGCAGCCATGGAGTTCTGCACACCCCTTGGACAGACCCCTGCCACTGTTTTGTTTGGTCAGGAATGAAGAACTACAGCAATCTGGGAGCAGAGCCATGTTGTGGTACAAAGAGCCTCTCTTAAACAGGCTGCATGGGTCTGCAAAGGCAGGTCTTGGCTGCTCAGTTTTAGAGCAAAACATTACTGTAAAAAGAAAACAAACAAAAGAAAGCCATGTCCTTGGCTGAAGATAAACCCAGCAAAGCAAATTCAATCCTTTTAAAATGTAAATATTAATTTAAACTTTAATTTTAACAGCACCCTTGGGTCTGTTGCCCTTTGGCTGGAATACCTCCCCTCTTCTCCTCTGCTGCTGGGCAGCACTACTGGGATGGGAGCCCATCCTCTCCACAGTGCAGGGAACAAATTGCTCAAGGTGGAAGGAAGCTGTCCTCACAGGAGTCTTGTCTCTGGGGATCATGACATGTGCAAAGGAAAAGGCATCCAAGTTGGACTATGGGAAGAATCTGCTGAATGCCAAGCAGGCCATGCAGTCTCACCAGGCACTCCAAGATGTGGCTGAGCCTCGTTGTTAAGCAGCTTTTAGCATGTCTTTGAACCCTCTCTCTGTCCCAGACTCACAGCAGCACTGTGAAAGATGATGCCTTATCTGACTGCTCAACTCTATAGTCAAGAAGAACAGGAAAAGAAAAAAGGTAAGAAAAAGAAGGGAAAAAAAAAGGTAAGAAGGAGATGGAAAGAAAAGGCTGAAATAAAAAGAGCATGGTGACAGGCACTTAAATTTACCTCTTTTCTGATGCTTATGAAAATAGCCAAACCTAAGAGAGGCTTCAGGTATGCTGAGGTGCAAAATGTCTTTCAAAGAAACGACAATGAGGTCCAGTGGCTCTGGGTAGGGATCATTGCTAAAGATTACCACCCTCCTGCACCTCTCCTGAGCATCTCTGTGACACTGTGGATCTCCCAAAAATATGACTGCTGTTTGACCCACCAGTTAAGAATAATTTCCAGTGGGGCAGTTTTGGCCCAACAGTCCCCTCTTCCACATTCCCCCTTCTGAAGATGTATGATTTTAATGGAGTTTGTGGACATGTGTATCTGGATTAATCTTGTGTTTCTGTGAGTAAAATTTACAATTCTTATTGACCATGCTATTCGCCCAACTGAGCTGTTCTTTGGGCAACTTGAAATTCAGGTGTCTGTACTTATATTGTGCTGAAAGGCACAATTCCCAGTAGCTGGGAAACCTGCTGTGCCTGCTTGGAGAGGGAGCTTTTTTCATCTCTGCCCAGCAAAGAGAGGAATTTTAAGTCAACCTGGCTTTCCATCCTCAGTTTGTAATTCTGTTGCTAAGTGGCAATGAAAGAAGATTATCGGATCACAGATTAACAGAAACCTCTATTCAGTGCTCATGTGTAATTATACATTTCAGTTACTTGAGAACTGAGCTTTAGCTTCTGTGCTCCTACCTCAGCCTCACCCCTCCAGAGATTTTTATCCTCAGGGTCTGATCAGGATTCTGATAAACTGGCCTTTCTTTTCCACACTTAGCCTCTGCACCCTGGGGTGGTTCTGCCTGCAAGAGTACCCCGAGGGAGGGTCTCTGCTCTCAGGGCAGGTCTCAGAAACTAAAGTCCTACTCTAGTCTTTTGGAATTATTTATTTTGGGAGAAAGCAGGAAGAGCATATAAAATGGTTTAATGAGTTCAGAACCTTCAGAGTTACCCATTTGCTTCCTCCATTGATAAATTCCCTTTTTTCTCTCTTTTCCAAGCTAATACATTCCACTGTCTCAGGCAAAAGTGGCCAAGCAGCATCAAAAAGTGGAGGAAAACACAAGCCTGAGTGGCTGAGGTAATTATTAAATGTTACGGGTGAACCACTGGCAGAAATTTTTTAGAGTGAATTTTGAGGGAAACACAGTGGAAAGGGCACAGAAAAATCAGGAAACAGTATATCCAGCTAATGTTGGCAATGCAGACAGAAAGGGAAGGAGAAGTGTGGGAAGGAGATGTAGTTTGTCAGCTGTGAGGAGAAGGTGGTAATACACAGCAGGTACATTCATAGTACAAGTGTGAGGAGCAAAGGCCTCCTTTGTAGGGAAAAAAAATTTGATTATTTTAAGTAGAAAAGCTGCACCAGGGAGAAACATGCGAGGAACAGGAGAAAGAAGGGCAGAGCTCTGTGGGGACCCATCTCTGTAACCGAGCAGGAGGAAAGAACATGAACTAAGCATTTAACAGGAGCAGGGAAGGGGGATGGTTGGAGGAATCACCTGGTGTAAATTCAAGTAAAAGGAAGAAATGGCATGGAGGGATGGTGAGAAACAAGAGCTGCAAAAACAACAGAAGGGAAGGCTGTGTGCAGGGGGAGAGGATACACTTTCAGGTGGTGATGGCCCCAGACTGTCATACAAATAAAAGACAGAAACAGAAAGCAGCAATGTATGGAAAAGCAAATCTGTTGGCAGTTCAATATACCTGCTTTACAGGGAACTGGTATTTTCAAAGTTTTAGGCTCAAGTCTCCAAGGGAAGCAGCAACTCAAGAACAAACAAGGCTGAAATAATATTTTCTGAGTCAGTCTCTATGTTTTAAACTGTAGCTGACATTAAACATGTGCTACCCCTATGCCTACTCAAGACTGGGTTTGCTGGACATCCTGTTTTACAGAGCTCTTTTGCAAAGGAGACACTGGTTTTTTTTGGTCTCAAATTTTAGAAGGAATGAATACACACTGTCCTTTTTTTCTGAAGAGCTTGTGTAATTCTCCTGTCAACCCACTCTGCTGTATGCAATTTGTATGCAATTGTAGGCTTTGTATGCAATTTCTCCTTGGAGGTAACTGTGCTGTTTCCAAACAGGACACTGCACTCACTAAGATCAGTTTTAGCTCAGTGGCCAGAGCAGGGTAGCTACTGCCTAGAGCAGTGGGTTCAAAAATGGAACTCCTCTTGCTGGGATGAATCAGCTGTTCAAACACAGGGTAAACATTCACTTTGTGGCTCCTACACCAGAACAGATTTTTCCTATGTAAATTATGGGTCTCCTTCAGACTCAAAGGAGAGAATTAGCAAAATGCAGGAGGTGTTTGCTGCCCTTGAGGTTTGGGCACAGCACCCTGGATGAGGACAGGATGTTACTTCCTGTCTTTCTTCATCTGAATCAATTAGGTTCTGAGATATGGCTTTTTGAATTTCAGTCTGAAGAGGCAGCATCGACTTCATCATGGACCATGGCCCATGGACCACAGCCCATGGACCACTCCAGAAGTAAGGGCCTGGAAGAGCTTGCCATGTGGAGAGGTGGAAACCAGAGAAGTGAGCAGGCAGATTAACCACCTTGTACTTCTGAGCAGTGATATATAGATTGTGACTGCTGACCCCATGAGCAGCCTGCTTTTGGGGGGAAAAAAAATTGTGACATATTTGGTAGGGCCCTTTCTTCTGAAGACATTTTGGAAGGAAGAAAAATACTTTTCAAAAATAGAGAGCATTCTCTTTTCATTCCTACAAACATCCTGCTGTTTTTGTGGTTAGTCATCTGCAGTCTAAACTCCAACTTTAACCAGAGTTATCAAACACTAAATTGCTTGTACTCATGAAAAATAAATTACTAGGACTATGTCAGCTTTGCTGTTTGCCAGAGTATTGTTATGATAGGATGACTAATTTATCCCTCACCTTGTAATTACAAATGTTCCCCTATATGACTGATGTGATTTATAGAAACTCCCATTAGAATGACACTTGCCTGTCATGCCAGGCTGAGCTCTGCTCACAAGGAAAAGAAATTTCTGGACCATCTCATGGTGTCCCTGCCTAGATGTTGAGGAGACTACCAAGCGAACCCTGATAAAGCAAACACAATGGTGCCTTTATGGCAAAAAGGGTCTAGTCTTGACTCTAGGTCAAGTTTCGTTTCCTTTTACAAATCTTCCAGAATAGTTAGGTGGAAAAAGAAAGAAGCACTAATAAAAGAAAAACTGATTTCTGTGGAAAAAACTATAAAGCATGGACAGAGAAAATGGGTGGAAAACATACGCTATTGCAAAGCACATAACAAGATTTTTCTTTTTCTGAGGGGACATCCTGTGCTGTGTTGTGCAATATTTTTTATCAACCGCTTCTTAATTTTTGCTGAAAAAAAAACCCCAACACATCCATAATAGGTCCCTTTCTAAAGATGCCACTGATAAAAGTTCCGTTTGACTTGAGCGATAGCCATACAGAAGCCACCACACAGTAAACTGAGGTGCTGGAATGCTTTTTTGTCTACTGTAGCTTGACTCATCACCTGTATGAGCCTAGCACACAGGTAGAGCTATCTCAGGTTAAAACTATGCAAAGCTGAGAAGAAAAAAGTGATGGAAATGGGGATAGAGATGTTGCTCTGGCATTACTTGATGATTAGAGTGCTGATCCCTCAGGGCACAGTTTGGTAGCTGTAGTTCTAATTAATCAGGTCGTGTATTGTTTCTCTTTTCATTACAGCATGCGTCAAAACTTCTGAAAGAAAAATGCTGTAAGAGAGTCCTAAGGGATTCATCTTTTGAGAGCAGGAATGTGCTGGTATGTTGCCAGAGAACATCTTATTTAAGAGATCAATGACAAAGCTGGAAAAACATCTTTCTTATTTGGAAGGGATTTGTTAGCGACACGAAAGGAAGCACTAGAAGAGAGAGGCTGTATTGCAGCCCAGGACCTAGTCCTTTGTTCCCATGGGCTTTACTGAGCGCAGCCGCTGGCAGTTTAGCGCCACTAACGATGTGTTCGCAACCGAACCAAAAACCTTTCAGATGCAACGAGGCTGGAGCGGTCTCGCCGACAGAGGCGTGTGGTGTGAGGGCAGTTCTGCAGCCGCTCCGCTGCCCGTCCCTGGCAGAGGTGTCCGTGGCACCTCGCTCCGAGTGTCGCCGTGTGACCCTCCCGCAGCCCGGCTCGGCGGCGCCTGCCGCATCGCCCGGCGGGCAGGGGACACGCGGTCACGGGCTGCCACCTGGTGGCCTCGGGCGCTGCTCGCCTCCTCCTCACACCCCTGGGCATTTTCCTCCAATTCTAGGAAAAATGCTTGTTGCTGTTGTTGTTTTTGTTGGTTTGGTTTTGCTTCCGAGGCAGTGGGGCAGGAGCTTTCCTGCACAGAAGGAGAGCCAAAGGTATCCTGGGGTGCACTAGGGAGAGTGTGGCCAGCAGGTTGAGGGAGATGATCCTCCCCCTCTAGTCAGCCCGACTGAGGCCACATCTGGAGTGTTGTGCTCAGTTCTGAGCTCCTCAGTACAAGAGAGACAAGGAGCTAGTGGACAGGGTCCAGTGAGGGTCACAAAGATGATTTGTGGTCTGGAGCATCTGTCTTACAAGGAGAGCTGTGGGAGCTGGACCTGTTCAGTCTAGAGAAGACTGAGAGGGGATCTCCTTAATCCATATAAATATCTCAAAGACAGGTGTCAAGAGGATGGTGCCAGACCCTGAAAGCAGTGCCCAGACACAGGACAAGGAGTAATGGCCATAAACTAAAACTCGAGACGTTTCACCTCAACATGAGGAAGAACCTCTTTCCATTGAGGGAGGCAGAGCACTGGAACAGGTACCTAGGAAAGTCATGGAGTCTCACTCTCTGGAGATATTCAAAATTCACTTGGACACATTCTTGTGTAACCTACTCTAGGTGACCCCACTTTGGCAGGGGGGTTGGAGTAGATGATCTCCAGAGATCCTTTACAACCCTAACAATTCTGTAATTCCATGAAGGAAAGATTTAATGGTCCTGCTTTGTGAAATGTGTTACACCTTTGGTGCCTCCTGGGAAGCAGCTGGTCATCTGTTGGTAATAAAGATAACAAACAAATTCTTTTATTTTCTTTTCACTGATTCCAGGAAAAATGTCAGCCATTCCTCTGTTGCTGTGATAAAGAAGCTTATCTGTGGTGTCAGACAGAGCCAGACGTAATAAAAAAAATCCACCCAAAAAAAAAAATTTTGTTACCGAAGTAAACAAAAAAATATATGCTGAAGACAGATTTCCATTTCCCTTCCCTTTGAAAGCCTGGATTTCTTTTATAATGCTCTGTAGACAAACTTAATGCACTTAGATATTGTCAAACTCCAACTCCTCGAAACAAAAAACCCACCCAGTCTGCTGGATGAGTAGGCGGCACTGTGCAGTACTTCAATTCCCGTCGATCCTTTAATCTGGCTGTAGAGCACAGCAGGAAAAGGTAGACGTGGGAGAGAAACAAAGAGGGGTTATCTGAAAGGCAGGGCCTTCCAAAAGGAGGCTCTCTCTGAAATGAACCCTAGTGGTACTAGCTGCTCATTTATTTGTGGTACAAATTCCTTCCAGTGCAGCAAACATTCCTCACAGAGTATTTCTCCCTAACACACAGCAGATAATTTTGTAAACTCAGACTAAGCAGTATGTTCAGCACATTCTCTTCCAGAAACAATTTAAAAAGTAACAGCTTCTCTTCTTCTTCCACATGATATTGTGACACATATTGTGCCACATTTTCCTTTTCTGCTAATCTCAAACTTCAGCTGATGCAGTAAGAGAGCCTCAAATTTTGTTTGAGGAGAAGCAGAAGCTCCAAACAGAAGCTCACTGTTTGGAGGCTTTCTACCTCAAATTATTTCATTGCTCCTCAGACCACATCACATAAAAAACCTTTTTGTTCCATTCATGTGCTTCCAAAGTATTCTTCTTCTTTTGTTATAGGTCAGAATACTCCTTCTCAGTGAAAAACCTGAATAAGATATCTGAGAAATAAGTGAAGACACTCTGGGACAGCATCATGTTCTGCCCTTCCCTTTGGATTTTGCACTGTGAATGTAGTGTCCTGGCTCAGTCCTTTCCTTGCCCACCCCCATCCTGCTTGCTGACAGGACAATGTGAGCAGCAGAAAAGGCCTTGACACTTTGTAAGTGCTGTTCAGCAATAACTAACATATCCCTGTGTTAGTAACACTGTTCTGGTCATAAATGAAAAGCAGCACCACAGGTGCTCTATGAAGAAAATTAATTCTATCCCAGGCAAAAGCAGTACAGTGGGATGCCAGACTGCACTAAAATTATTTGTGTGATTTGCCAAAAGGGGATCACACTAAAGGGGTGAGATCTTTGGAAAATGATATACTGAAATACATCTTATAAGTGTGTTAGTGGGTGTCTGAAAGTTTATGATTTTTTAACCAGAATGTTCATTTAGATATCTCCTTCAAAATACTTCCTTAATCCTTAACAGCCAACTACACTTCTATACTGACCTAGATTAATTTACAAGTCAAATTTTATTATGGCTGCTTTCCCAGTTGCTGTTACAGTGTCATTGTACTTGTACCTTCTTTTAATTTGACACTGGTTTGCAGGAATTTTCTTGAATTTGAAAGGAGAAGAACACAATGGAAAAGGCAGCTAAATTTAATTTTTTTTTCCTTATTTTAACCCTATCTTTCAAAAAAAAAATCCCGTGTGTCTCACAAGTATTTTGAACTAATCTTTCGAAGTAATACAAGCAGAGTGAGCCAGGAAATTTAGCAGAATTTATAATGATGGTTGACTCTATTCAAGTTGTAAGGGGTATTTTCATGTGAGACAAGACCTTGTTCAGTACCATTCTATCTTCCCTTTCTTTGATAAGAGCATCCTAAACAACGTCAAGGGTGCTGTAAGGTCACTCTGTTTACACTTTGCTTCACTCAGTATCAAATATTGAAATGCTCATTAATTCAAAGAACAGGGGTGTGTGAGAATGACCCCTGTGTTCAGGACACGGTCCTTGAGATCTGTTACAGCTTATTTACCTGCTGTAGTAGGGACTTCATCTGCCCCAGGTGACAGCTATTTATCCAAAATGCAGGAAGCTCATCTACTAACCAATTCCACTAGCACCACCTGGAAAAGGGTATTTGAGGCATTTTTTTACTCATCTGACACTATGTGTAATTTGCTTGCTTGCTTAAAGAGATGCCTGAAAAACCTCACACAGAGCCCTGACTGATATGGTTTGGTTTGTTTGTGTCAGGGAAAGATATTTTATTCCAGTAAGGCAGAGTATAGGGAGTTCCAAGATACCAGGACTATGAAAAATCAAGTATTTGTACGGATTTGTATTTAATCTCTCTCACCTCATTCCCACAAAACCAAGAAATGGATGTCAAGGAAACTTTTCATTAACAGACCTATTATTTTGACAGTAACTGCCTGGGGGCTCTGATTCAAAAAGGATGTGAGAAGATTCCTGTCTTTTCTGCCATTGCAAAAATCAAGCTTGCTGGTTACAGAAGTGTAATGCAGGATGATAAATAGCAAAACAGGGCACATAGGGCAAATCTGCCCATCAGTACTAGCTGTGCCACTGACAGGTGATATATCAGGTGAGATGCACCACCTGGGAGATGCAATTTGGTTCCATCAGAAAGCTGATGCTCTAAGTACGTAACTCCTAGTTGGAAGCTCTGCTTTTAGTCTTATTTTCAAGAAAGAAGTAATTGGTAATACTTACGGAATCATAACAATAATGAAGTAAATCTGTCTTACAGAGCTTTTCATAAGGGAAAGAAAGCTAGGGAAGCAAGGAAGGCACCAGCCTTCCTTGAGTGAGTGGCAAGAGAGGCGGCAAAAATACCCAGCTGGAATGGAGGTCATCCTGAGCTGTCACAGCTCTGCCCCTGGTACCCAGCCCAGGGTTTGTGCCCTCTTGCTGTGCAGTGCCATGTCACTGCCACTCAGCTACTCCCAGCAGCTGAGTGTCTGCCACCATCCCATGCCCCACAGCTTTTTGGGAGGCTGGATTCAAGGCCTGAGGGAGACCCATCAGCTGGTACAAGCGCTGTCTGCTCAAACTCCTGCTTTCCCCCAGGGTTTAAACTTCAGCCATGCTCCAAAGATCTTGGATAATCAGTAGCCAGGGAATTAGCCAGGGAATCAATGCCAGGGAATCAATGCTGGTTTTGCGTAATCATTGTGAGGTGGTATCTCTGAGTTTTATTTGCTCTAGCAAATAACAGATAACAGATCTAAGAGAAATAGTCTGATGAAACATTTGAAACATAGGTCAAAAACCAGCTTGGAGTTGAGGTGGGAAGGCTATAAACCCTCCTGCTTCCCCAGCACCCATAGAACAAACTTTGCCATGTGGTTTTCCCCCAGCATGTTCACAGCACCTTCTGGATACACTCCTACCATATAGCTCAAGACACTCTGTTATATATTTCAAGGAAATGAGTTTCAGGGCAATTTAAAAACCAGGGCTACCACTCCATACACATCAGTATCTAACAGAAAATAATGAACTAAGAAGAGGGAACATCTGCACAGTGTGACTCTCTCTCTCCCTGGGCTTTCCTAAATAATACATAAGTTAATGTTGAAAGTTTTACCATTTGGCATATAAAAAAATTTGCTTAGAATTACATAAAAATACAAATTTCAGCTGTGGGCCCCATTTACTATAACATGCCCCCTTTCATTATAGCATCTGTGGCTCCACAAATGGGTCACTGTAAAAATGAGGATAATTTCCCCCACATACCAGCCCCACACAATAGGGAACAGATATCCAGCTCTGCATTTGATTTTTGGCTGCCAAGGTGCTGAGCAATATGTCATGGTGGGGAGATCTGACCACCTGCAGTGCTGGCTCCTAGGGTGAGGCCACAAGGAGAAACTGGGAGCTGGTGACTGCAACCACTTTGTGTGGTTCAGGAGTCACAGTGGCTACATTTGTGCAGTTGTTTCCTGGCAGTGACTCTCACTAGTCACACCAGAGGGTTGGGGCACTAGCCATGGCTTATTGGGCAATCAGGGCCCTGCCCCACATTATTATTATTATTATTTTTTTTTATTCCGTGATTGCTGCCTGTGCAGGGAAAGCAGAACACAATTTCTCCTCATCCAGTCATCTTAATCCATCATTTTGCCTCAGGTGAGTGCTGTCCTGTTACAACTTGACACCAAGTCCCTCCTGGATCATGCCAAAAATCCTTGTCATCCAGTATCCCATCTTTGTAGCAGCAGCCACCCAAAGATGCCTGTGGAAGCTTTTCTTAACAGGGTCCTCAGCTTTTCCCACGTCTGGGAGTAATTTCTGTGGGTTCAGTAACCCCCAATGCCTTGCTTCTCTGTGCACATGGGCCTTGAAAAGCTACCTTGAAACCGTGCAAACTCTATGTGCTTTGAAGGCCTGCACTAGCAGCAAGCAGAGGCCAACCTTCCTGCATATAAGATAGGAAGGACAGATGGCTGTCAATGCACTCTGAGCTCCCTGGAAGCTCAAAGGCCACCAGGAAGGAGAAGAGGCCAGCAGAGGAGACAGCGAGCACCAACAGCTCCACCACTGCAGTGCACACTGAAGGAGTGATGCATTTTTGAGATGCCTCAAGGCCATAAACACATCACTCTCCTAGGGATAGCAGCTGATTTACTTAACTTTTTAAAAGCTGATTTACTGCTGATAACCCTGACAAGCTTTAAACCCTTGATGGTGGACTATGGTAAAATTCCCAGGAAAGAATGGAGCCTGGAAAATATTGTACTGTCTTGTGAAGTCTAACCTAGCTCCAACTAGACACTGAGGGATGACACAGAAATACCTCCTTGTGGGTATGCAGGACACAGGCTGCATCCTTCTTGTGGCAGGCTGGCTCATACTCACAGAGTCAAACATATTTACTAAGGATTCACAGCTAACATAAATCACAGAAGAGCAGCATGGATCTAATCCCTGTCGTGCTGGCATTTCAGCATAACTGTGCTCTGTTATTGTTAGATAAGAAAATTACAGACTTAGCTTTCCTTTTGAAGTCACAACAAGGCATCTCTCACAAAGATAAGTGTCTGGGGCTAGTCCCCCTCTCGGGGTTATCTAGTAGTCAGATGCTAACCAGGAACTTTCATTAATTTGGGTCTGTGCATTCCTCCCACCAGTTACTATAGTTTACAAAACATAGCTCCATTAGAAGTGAGTGACTTAATCTGATGGATGTTCTGCCAGCACTAACACATGCTGATATGCTGTGCTGATAGCAGCTGCAGCCTTGGTACAAGTCTAAGTCAAATAATGGAGACTCGCTCTTAACGAATCTATTGAAATAGACTGTAAAAGCAGATCTGTGAAAGCTGTTTATATGCAAACATTACACTCTTACCTCTTCTTCGGGATGTTAACAACTGCATGTTTTAATATGTTATAAAACCAAGACTGTTTTATGCCATGTTGTCTGGAAGCATAAACTGATTTGAAGGGTCTATGTCAAAGCCCAGTAAATCTACAGTGGGGATGCTGCTCTCTTGCATCAAGTTAGTACAGAATTTAGTGCACTTAATCACAAGGCAGAATTCACATTTTTATCAGAATCTTTTAAGTTACAGCAGGACACCAACTTTTTTACATCTGCATCTTTCAGATATTCCTTGAGGCTGTTTGGGAAATCTCAGTCCTCATTCTATCTTTAAACTCTTTACTTGCAGTAGGAAAGCCAGTGTTTTCACTAGGGTAGCTGTTTGAATGAAAAATTTAAAAATACAGTAGAGTTCTTTATTTTAAGATTGCATAAACCCACAAAGATATTCTATCAGAATAAAGTCAGAAAAGTGGTGATCACTTGGAACTGCAGGCTTGCTGAGAAATAAATACATGTATTTTAAAAATGTAGTGTAAGAGATAAATAGCCAATAGGTCCAAGCAAGCAGGGAGTCTGATATGTTTGGAAATACTACTCCACTTAACGTAATGGCCCAGCTGTCACAGTTGACCACAGTTATGGTTCCTACTTTATGTATTTATATTTTTGAAGCAACTTTTACTATTAGTAAAACTAAACACACTGAGAGCATTTCTAGTCAAAGGCAGAACACATCAGTGGAAAGCATAACCCTGCAGCTGCAGGAAAACTCCAGGAGATGGAGACAACTGAAAGTTCTGCAGGTCTACAGGCTTTACAGTACCTTGTGACCAACTTGCTGATTTCACTGGTATGAGATAAACATGCTACTTATGCCTCATCTAAAATACTCTGAGAAAACAAAAGGAGTGTAGGACATTTTTTCTTTTATAAAATTAACTTCAGAATGTTCCAAATGGCATACAAATATTTACATGTGCATATATATATATATACATACTGCCAAACAGTGCGGTACTGTCTCTTGCTTTTACCACATAAACTTCAAGGAAAGCAAAGTTAACTCAAATATTGCAGAGCTAAAGGGAGCTTCCTGTTATCTTGTCACAGCCAAGGGAAGCTGTCATTACACAGCACTATATCAGCCACTTGAGCTCTAGTACTGAAACTAGTGGAACCTCACACACACAAGGCTGCCTTCTATGTCTGTGCGTTCACAGAACCAATTCCAAATACTGAAGTGCACCTGCAAATCAGATCCTACAGATATCCAAGGGCCATAAACTTTGCTGACAAAGCCACTGACTGAATCTCTGGCTCTAAGGCTAAGGTAAGCCTTGGCTGTTTCTCATAAGTTAAATAACGTGAAAAATGTGCACGATGCAAATGCTTACTTGTCCATGTCAGTGTAGACCCACACCAAGTAATAGAACTTTTAGACTGAGGTAATGAAAAATTGCAGTTCTCAGCTTGTTTGCTACTTGCTTGTTTGACTGCTGTGGTAACATGCAAGTATTGATTGCTTAAGTTACAAATTCTGATAACCTGAAATTGTGACATCCCTTCAGGAGATCAACACACCACTGCTCTGAAGGCATACTAGCTTTGGTGGCCTGGGCTTCTCAGGAAAATTTCTTAGCAAGGTTCAGGAAGAGATACCAGGGCCAACAACACAACAGCAAAAACACAATGAGAAACTGATTGCCCTCACAGGAGGACTTCAGATACACTCAATAGCAATAGTTCAAAAACTTTACTTGTGCTTTGCAGGCTACTATCCATCACTAGATTGGACACTTTTTTCCTGTTTTCCCATAATTATGCAGCTCTGGTTATGTGGTGTTCTTACACTATCTGTATAATAAAAAGCAATTTAAAAAATAGCAAACCAGGAAAAAAAAGTATTTCCCATATCTTTCCATTTCAAAGGCATCCCTGCCAATGTAACATAACACCAGATTTCCTTACTTGCTTTGCGGTCATATAATCCGTATTTATACAAACTAGTGCAAATGAGTACATGCCATTCTGTAAGCTCTAGCAAATTTGGATCTCATGGAAAAGCCGGAGGCAGGATGCATGCAGACAGAAGGGTGCTGGACATTGCCACCCTCTGCATGGAGCCAGGCTATGAGTGAGTGTACTGCACTGTGCTGTATTTGGTGACCCTTGAAGACTTGCTCAGTGTGGCACTGGCAGGAGGTGGCCCTTGTAAGTCAGAGCCCATCAAGTTAAGTGGGGAGTCTGTGATCAGAGCTTGCTCTTGCCTTCCTGAGCTGGCACCCGTTGCCTGTGCAGCTCTGTTCTGCAGCCCCGAGGCTGTCACCACCCTTTCATTCAGCACTGTGCTGCGTTCCTCTGTCGAAGCGGGGAAGCTGAGCGAGCCCTGCTCTGCAGCAGGCACAAGCACCCTCTCTCGCTCCCTCACCACGACATACTGCGAGTCAGGAAGATCCTGAACTGCCAGGGTTCCTGACCCTGCACCCACTGACTTCACCATCCTTTCTGTAACCACCATGTTACTTCCGTGTGGCAAATCAGGGATTTTCACCATCCCCTGAATGCTTGATGCAGGTGCCAGCACTCTCTCTGTCACCACTACATTCTCCTTAAACTGAGGGTCTAAAAAGACAGGGGCCGAACGGGCAGGAGCCCCCACAGAATAGGATGTTTCCGTCATTGTGACGTTGCTCTCCGTGTGGCCTGTGTGGAGGTGCCGGGCATTGTGCTGCCCAGAATGGGGCGATGAGAAGCTTGTTTCTGTGACCACCTCCTTGGACAGGGTGCTTTCTCCTGTGCCACTGCCTGCGTGCATGGGTGGGATGGACTGGAAACCACTGCTTGAGGCAAAGGCTTGTTCAGAGGTGGAAGCATTTTGCTGATGTAAGAACTGGGACTTTCCTTCACTAAGACCAAAACCTGATTCATTCTTGTAGCCACCATCTTTCATATTGATCTGTCTACCTATACATATTTCTGCTAGAGTCTTAAACTTGTCTCCTAAATCATCAAGAAAATGGTCATCAAAATCCCCCTCAATAAAGCTGCAGCAGCCAACAGAGCCGTGAGGAGAGCCTGATTCTCCCTGGGAATAAACCAGGAGACAGTCTTTTGCAGCTTGCTCCTCATCTTCATCCGCAAAAGAGACAGCTTTCTGCAGACAGAAAACAAAAGCAAGAAGAAGTTCATTAATGCCAGCTCTAGACTTAGTAACTTTGAAAAATTAGAAATGCTTGGACAAAAAGGTTGAAATAAAAAATTTAACTGATCCCACAGAAACTGTCAACCAAGTGAGGGCTGTACCTAACGTGTTTTTTGTTTCTTTTGTGAAATTAGTCTGAACTTGACAGTACACTTGATGAGAAGAAAAATCTTAGATTATATTTAAAACCTTGGATACCTTCACCACCTACTGCTGTTCCTTCCAGTAAATGCGTCATTTGTGATACTGCTCCATAGTCATGAAGACATTGCTTTAGTTTTAGTTCAGTGAATGCACTTCACCTCTAACTAGGTTTTTATGGGAGAACACAAGACCATTTGTGAGAGTATCCTAACATTTAACAAACATTTACTGAGTACATGCTGACATGTTATCACCTACCATGGCCCTTTTCACTAGCGCAGACTACAGGATCACATCCAAGATGCCAAACAGGAAACAAATCACAAAGTTAAATAGATTGGTAAAATATGGATGCATAGTCCATCATGTAAATTCTTAGGCTCCATGCAGGCCATCTGGCAACAAGGAGGGCTCATGAGTTTTGGCTACAGTGCTTATGGGGTCAGCTCAATCTGAAAGCAGTGTCTGCCATGGAGCTGCTGCGGTGCTGGCACAAATATCTGAATATGTGTTTGCATCAGATCCAGTTCCAAAAGTAAGGACAGCCAAATCTTGTGGGCCTGCTGAACCAGCTTTATCTAATATGGCTCCTGGCTTGTTCTCAGAACCACCTTTCTACCACATTTGAAGTTCTGGACTGCAAATTAGCTCGGGCATCTATGTAATGTGCTATATATCCAGACCCCATTTGACTCTGCATGTTTATCTGCGTTTGATCCTGAAGTAGGCACACAACCGAAGATTCTGCCACAAAAATCAGCAGCTGAAACTATTTGGTTACTTGTCTGTTTCCTCACCCCTAATCTGAGATATTTTAGCCCCCAGAAGTTGTATGGATACTGAGTATGACTTCCCTCCTGCAGACTTCATCAGGCAGTTATGCTTAAAGTTATGTCACAAAGAGTGGAAGAAAATGAGATTACTACTATTGCATCTGTTCACCCAGTAGCTAGAGCACTGTGAGACATACAAGTACCTCAAGCTCAAATCCTTCCCTGGCCTGAGGTGGTGACTCAAATCTGCACAGCTACTCCCCTGCAAAACCACATCAGCTGCCAGTTGTAGGGTGTGAAGACGTTTTGTTTGTACAGGTGATGGTGCATGGAAGTCAAACTTTCACTACAAGGACCTCACCAGCCAAAGGACTAATGATGTGCGTAACATGAAGAGAAGTAGCTTCAACAAGTAGGAACAACCTACTGGCCAATGGTTAGGTCAGGAAAAAAAAAAGAAAGGGGATTGCAACATATACCCTCAGACACTTTTGATGAATGGCCCTTTACCCAGGTTGCTGGGCAAACAGACAAGTCAGCACCACTTACTGCATCAGCTACTTTGAGAATACAGCCCCACCCACTGGTGTATGACATCTTCGGCTTATCTTTCAAAAACCTGCTCCGTGGTAAAGTTTGAAGCTGTGACTCATGATGAGTCACAGGTGCCTCCCTAGAGATCAGTTTCATGTTCTTAAGTCCCCGAGATTTAGATCACACAGTCTTTCTCAGGGCTTTTTCCCGGGCAAGGCGCTCCTATGCTATTACTGAATATTCTGGATCCCATCCACAAATACCTCCCTTGAGAGAAAGGTCTATTTGTATGACACCTTGCAAGCATTCAGTGCTAGAAGACTGAGCATTGTCACGCTCCAAGTCCCAGATGTGTAGCTAATCCAAAAATCCTTAATGCCCCCAACTCCATGTGCACAAAGTCAAGACTGTTTATATCTACTCACCTCTGTCTGTCATCACATGAATGATATTTCACAATGCTAAGTGTAAACATCAAAATACTGTTATTTTTGGGTCATATGCTTACATCATTGAAGTAGTCTCTTAAGAATTCTTCATTCATGGCTCCAGCTGCTCCCACAGCAGCTCCTCCTCCAGACACGACTGTCTTGCTGTCTACACCTGCCATTCCTTCAGCTGCTCCAGCTGCCATGGCTCCATAGTCGGCAGCAGAAAGAAGACGCCTTTGCTCTTCCCACCTTTCCCTGGTAATAGTGTTGTGATGCTCTCCTACGTGAGAGGCAGAGCTGCCTGCTCCTATTAGAGCTTCTTCTCCGCTCATTCCTGCTGCTGCTCCTGCTGCCGCTGCTGTTGTTCCTTCTTTCAAGTTCCCAAGTGCAGTGGGTGGAATGAAGCTTAGCACTGGCTACATAAATAAGACAAATTAAGATGTGACATGAAAGCTTTGCTGTCTAGCACATGGAACTCACCAAACCAGCAGTGGGGCTGGGTGGGAACAGGGAGGGTGCTGTCTTACGACTTGTTTGAATTTGCACTTATACATGTTGCTGCAAAGAGTAAAAGGCCTCCTAAAACAGGGTGCAGTTTCCCCAGGTGTATTGCCAAGAAGATTCATGGAAATGTTTCTATAGATCATTGTTTTCTTGAAACTCAGAGGATTGAAAATGAAAAAAAAAAAAAAAAACCAAAACAAAAAAACCCAGCAAAAATAGGCTTGCAAAACTCTAGGGAGCTCAGCTGTTCCAAGAAAAACTCTGGCCATTTTTCCTCAGACACTAAGTGGGGAAGTATGCACTGCCTTCCACCTTTGTGGTACTGCCTGGCCCTTTTTTTTCCCTAGCAGTTTGGCTTGTTCATTACCTTTTAACAAGAATTTGGTGTGAACACTGGCCCTAAATCAAAGTCTTTTACCTTCTGTTTCTGTTGTTGTGCAAAAGCATGTCAGTGTCATGCCCTTTTTTTGTAAACCTTGTTTTGCAGCATAGCAACAAAGAGCAAATTTCTCTTGGTATTTACTGTTCCCTCTGCAGATCTGCACTTTTTCTGCCTTTTTCCTTTTTTACTAGGGAATTTCCTCTGTTTAAAAAAAAAGAAAATACACAGAGAAGTAATTTAAAACATTCTGAAACTTTAAATCAGTGAAGGGAAGCTCAGCATTATAACCCATTATTTTGCAGTTTTATCATGCTCCCAAAGGGGTGCTGAACATTCCAGGCTTGCAAATGCAAATGTTTCACTCTCTATTGGTTTAATGCTTTTCCCACAGTCCTATCTTCTGCTCAGATATGATCAACATTTGCTTGATTGCTTTCCCTATATTTTGGGATTTAAGTGCTATGGTTGCTTTTTCTTCAGCTGCTGGTGGAAGTCATCTCCCACACATCCTTTGCTGAGCCTCACAGGGCTAATTTTAATTAATGTTCATATGCTGTTAAAATCTGTTGTAGAGCTTTGAAATATGCACCTGTAGTGTGGAAGAGGCCCCAGGTGCCAAACTGAACACTGGGACAGAAATCAAAGAGAAGGGCTATTAGGGATACATGCCTTCTCCTCAGGAGCTGCTCCTTCACTGTTCCACTGACGCAACATCGCTTCACTGTGGTCTGGTATGTCAGCAAACGTCTTTGCTCCACCAAATCCCTTTGCTCCCAAACCACCCGGACACAACAGCAGTAACAGTGGAACAACTACAGGGAAACAGAAGGTTGCCATTACCTGTGTGGTTATTAGGACCTTAGCATACTGTAAGTTTGGCCATCCCATACCCAAAAGTATTTTTAATGAGCTAGTGACCAGTATGAGGGCTGGCAAGCATTGAAGACAGGTTCCCAAATATTCAAGGCATTTCCTAGAAGCATGACGAGGCCAGTTTCCAAGAGAGCAAACAGACAACTAACACATCAGGGTCTGAATCCTGTAGATGGCCACACGTGTATGTAGCTACACTTCTATCAAAGATCTCAAACACCAATTCCAAGTCCTGGCTACCACTGTGCAACTTCAGCATTTCTAACTCCTCCTCTTCTTTTACTATTAGAAAACAACATGGTGTCATGTAAATTCCACCTCACCACTCTTTTGACATGCCTAGAGTGTTGCCTGGGGGACTCAAAATAACCCAGTTTCAGAAGCAGAGAATATTATTCCTGTGGCATGAACTTTGTTTTATCACAATTAGATTGCTGCCAGCACAAGCAATAAACTATTGGGAGTTTAAATGCAGCACTGCTACACCTGGCCACAGCAGAATTACAAATAGTCTTATTTTTCTTTTATTTTATCTCACCAAAGGACAATGTCACATGCTGCTCTGAGCAAGGCAGTGAATCTGCAGTGATAGAAAAGACAGTGGAGAATGTGCTGTGGTTTGAGTAGGAAGAGCTAGGGCTCACCTGGGGACATCTCAGAATACCAAAAGCATTCCTCACTGCTTCCCCACTTGCTATTTACTGCACCATAAACAAATATTAAAAGTTGTTGATATTAATTTTAAAATGCACAGCTTGAAATCCTTTGAGGGTGAAATGCTGATATTACCAAAATTAGCTGGGGATCTGCCATGACCTCCACAAGGCGAGGAGTTTACACAGAATGTATCAAGATGATAAAACTGGGAGCTGGACTGTTTCTTTCCTGATGCTTTGCAGACCACATTTACAGTGCTTCTGAGATAATATGAAACAATTACTTACGTAGCAAAAGTAAAAATGCCAAGATGATTAGTGCAACCGCTGCTGGTCCCAGACCCACTGACTTCGTGCCAACAAACCTCTCCTGGCACACGCCATCATCTGCACACTCACAAACAGTCAGCTGCAGAGACTGTGGCAGAGCACAGCTGACCCCTTGGAAATCCTTTATTAGTATGGGAACTTCAGTTCTGCCCGGCTTCAGGTTTTGTGGTACCAGCTGTATGCTGGTGTCTAAGGCAGAAGTGGAGGGAGGTTAAAGAAAAAAAAAAAGAAAGAAAATTGACTCCTGTAAACTAACTAAAATACAACTGTTACAGTCTTCCAATAAATCCCCTCCAGTTAAGCCTAGCCAATGCAAAAGAATTAAGTTTAATTAGCTGCTGCTAAAGTATATATGCTTTTATTTTTATCAAGTAATTCATGCTGGTAAGTGAGCAGCCATGCTCACTTGCAGCCTCAGATAATTGTGACATTTCACATGACCAGAGACAGCATGGAAGACAACCTGTATAGCATCAACCATGTCATCTGGATAGATAAAGGTTGAACTCACAGAGAAACAGCCTCAGTCTTGAGGAGATTAATCTGTTGTAGGCCACAGACAGAGATCAGGAGCCAACAAAACACCTGCTCCTGTGGCTATGTCATGTCAAGGACTAACTAGGCAGAAGATCACAGACTGATTAAGGTTGGGAGGGATCGCAGTGGGGCATCAAGCAGAGTCATCCTAAAGCACATGGCACAGGATTGCATCCAGACAGTTCTTGAGTATCTCCAGTAAGGGAGACTCCACACCCTCTTTGAGCAATCTGTTCCAGTGCTCGGTCACTGCACAGCAAAGAAGTTCCTCTTTATATTCAGGTGGAAACTTCCTGAACGTTTCATTGGACACAGTGAGGATTTCTGCCCATTGCCTCTTGTCCCATTGCTTGGCATCACCAAGAAGGGCCTGGCTCTATCCTCTTGACACTCTCCCTTCATCAGATACTTACAGACGTCGATAAGGTCTCCTCCCAGTCATCTCAAGGCTGAACAGGCCCAGCTCCCCCAGCCTGACCTCATAAAAGAGATGCTCCAGTCCCTTAATTATCTTTGTTGCCCTCCGCTCGATGCTCCAGGAATTCCATGTCTCTTGTACCAAGGAGGCAGAACTGGACACAGCACAGAACTGGACACAGCACTCCAGATGTGCCTCACCAAGGCACAGGAGAGAGACAGGATCACCTCCCTTGACCTGCTGGCAATGCTCTTCCTAATGCACCCCAGGACACCATGGATCTTTTGGCCACAAGGACACACTGTTTGTGGACAGCTTGTCATCTATGCCCAGATAATGCATCACTGCATATTGTCCATAAGAAGATGGGGATAGCTTGTTCCTAGCTATTCATGAAACCCTGGTCACCACACATGGGGTATCATGCCAAGCAAAGATGGTCAAACTGAAGGAAGGCAACAGACCCCAGAGGCCAGAGGACATGTCTGGACTTTTATAACCTTTAGAGAAAAGGGAGCAGAATGCAAATTATGGTCTTAATGCCTGACTCCATTTATAAGGTTGCTGTATTGGTCTCACTCAGCCAAACTGTCAGTTTGACTGGAATTAATAAACTACAACTTTAGGACTTCAAAGAACTGAAAGTAATAAAAAAAAAAATTCCTTACCATTTCCAGATGCAATTATCCATTTCGCTGCTGTCCCTTCTGGCTCATCAATGACAGTAAAGCTGAAGGGATAACTGTTTGGGTAACCATCCAAATCATGAGCTGTAACATCAACTAATTTTGCATCTGAACACACAGTCCGCACAGGGTTCACAATAACTGGGCAGTTATCATTCTCATCTTTAACTTGAATGACAACTGTGCCAGTGATTGTTTTCCTTGGGGAATCTAAGAATTTAAAATATGAAAAATTAAATTGATTTATGCACAAAAAATTATCTTAAAATAAAAAACCAACAAACCTTAATATCTTCCAAAACTCCAACATTGCTGAAGTAAATTAAAAGAGATCTCCCTGGAGCTTATGACAGCAGTGCTTCATTCCCAATGTTAATAAATATATTGACAAAGTTCTTCTGAAGGCAAGCTGTTTTATTACTTTAACATGAAAAAAAATCCTGTATGGTTACACAATAACATATAGATTATAAATGAAGAATTCTCCTTAGATACAAAAGAAGTTCAGAGAGTCTTTCTTGCTTTGAAGTCGAGAAAACTTAAGACTATGAAGTCTGATGACAGATGTATTGAGATAGTGGCAATTCCCACCTTGCCAATAGAGTTTCCTATTACACCTATCTTTGAAAACTTTTATAAAAAGTTCACCTCCATCTAGTCAAAGGGGAGAAACAGATACTTTGGGAGCCCATTCCAAAAAATGAGTTGCCTGTGTCTCTCCTTTGAATACCGAGACTGCACTTGCTACCTAACTTTAGAGATGGGTAGATTAAACCAGCTAACCTTGTAGACAGGCAAACAAACCTATCTGTGTGAAAACAAAACCCTCTCAACTTACCAGTAGTTACACCCAACATGGTGATAGTGTAGGTACCATTTACTACATGAGGTGATTCGTAATCAAGATTTTTAGCAAGTCGGATTTCACCTGTGACTGAGTCTACAGTAACCCAGTTTGCTGCATCTTTTCCTTTCATGTATCTGATGAAAAGAACACAAAGATGGACACAATTATAATGAGGATAGCAACCATCAGTAGAAAAAGCAGCTTCACAGTACGTTTACTCATAATTTAAAACTGAGATCAAATCTTCAAGTCTGAGGCCTGATGCTCCTGCAGCCGTAATTGGTTACAACTGTAAACCTACCCTGAATGTTGAGAGCTGCTCTTCTCTCTAAATCAAAGATTTAGGTATGGGTGCAGTACAGAAAGTACAATCAGGGAGTGAGACTGGAACAGGAGACAGAGCTGCACTGCTGGACACTGTCTTCTTCCCCCCCCATCTGTGCTCTCTGCAAAAGTTGTGCATTAGACACCCATGAAAAACTGTATTGCAGGCATGGAGGAAAGAGGTCCATCCCTGGAGCTGCAACTCTGCTGTGCACCATTTGTAAAGGCCATGGTAGTGGTTAAATAACATTCTAGCTAAAAGGCTGTGATTCAAAACCCAAGCGCACACATGCGGTATCTGTGTTACACCCTGTCTGACTGATAAATGTTTCTGCATATTCCTTCCTGATTTTACTGCAGATAATGGAATCAGATTGGTAAATCTAATCACAAAAGTAGACAGGTATGACAAACACACCATGCAAACACAAACAACTTCAAACCGAACACTCATGTCTCACCATATACAACAAAAGGAGGAGGATTTTCATATCACCAGTTTTCTGCATAATAGAACATTGAAGATCATTATGATGTTTAAGATGTGAACTATCCTTAGCAGAAAATTATTGCCTTTGAAATTATTTCAGTTTAACATGCAAATTTTGACAATAAGATATGACTTCTGATATACTCAGTTATGATGGTCAGAAAAAATTCTTACGTAATGTGCTCTGCTATTTTTCCAGTGTCTTCATCATAGGCTTGATACTGTCCAATAACCTGTTTTATCTGCAGTTTCTCACTTGCTTCAATAATTTTTGTGCCACCAGGGAACACAGGGCCTTCCTTCACATTGATCACCTTAATTTTGATTGGAATTGTTTCTGCTTTGTAACTGTGTTTAATCGACTTGTGGAACTCTGCTTTATTTGTAACAACAATGCCTAAATTTAGGCTTTGCATTTTTTCATAATCCAGCTCCTAGAGCAATAAAGAAAATAATAAAAAAATTCAGAATTGGTCAGAATCCAATATCTAGCCAACACACATATATTTAATACTTAAATAACACTATAGCATACTTATTTGAGTAATAGGGATATAAATATTTAAGTAATATTTAGCAGTAAGTATGTTACAGTGCAAGAATATTTCTTAACCTGTTACTCTTGCTCATTTTTAATGGATGACACCATAGGTATGGCTTCATATTATTTAATTAAACTTACTCAATGTATGTGAATGGAGTCCTACCCATATATCCTGCCTGTGCTTTCAGTGAATCAGTCCTCAATTAACTGGCTCCCCCAGATTTATGTGTTTGCATTTGTTTTTTTTTTAAACCTAATAATTCACTTAATAATGCTCATTTTTTAAAATAATTAGCAGTTTTCAGATAAGGAAATCTGAGCAGGAAAAAAAAAGCTGCTTAGGGCACTATGCCTTTTCAGTATTTGTGGACTAAAGAAAAGTGAAAATTATAAAACAGACATTTCCATTAATAGAAAATATTTTCATCATCATCTTAACTTGTGGAAATTCATAAAATTGTCTGTAGCTCGTGGACCATGGAACAGGTGTTGCCTGCAACATTAGCAGTGGCCAGGAGAAATAAAGAAATTTATACTGAAAACCAAGGACAGAAGAAACGTGAAAGTTTACAGCATTTTAGTACTGTTACCCAAAGGGCAAGGGAAGTCTAGGGTCTTCTGCCTTACTAGTTATATTTGAGATCACACAGAATGCAAACGGAAAAACTTGACAAAGTTATTATTTTGCATGGAATTACTGAATGCATTAAAAATATGGCAAAGGAGGAGTATCCACACATTTTACATATTGATTGAATAAACACAATTTGTCAGCTTAGATGGATAAATTATTCTAATATTTAAAGTAGACTCTCTAAAATCTATACTTACCTTCACAACCATCAAAATTCCTTCATTTGTTTGGGTATCTGTTACAATTTTGAAAAAACCACCTTCATTGCCAGAAACAAATGTAAAGTTTGCCAGCCAATTATCAGAAAACTCTTCATCTTTGTCAAATACTTTTATTCGCATAATTTCCACATTTGCTCTGTTTTCTTCAATGCTTCCTTCAAACTGCAATTAAAAAAATCCACTCTTTAAAAAGATGTCATGGTTTACCTCATTTCATCAGTGCAAGGAATTTTGCACAATGTCTTATTATGGGGTACTGGCAGGTGTAGGAACATGCTAAAAATTGTGATAATTGTACTTACTGTACGACTTTCAACAACAGGCAGATTGTCATTGACATCCAGAATCTTGATTTCTAAAGAACATGTTGCAGCATTCCCATCTTTTTCACCACCACGGTCCTTTGCTTCTACCACCAAAGAGTAGCTACTTTGTGTCTGTCATGGTAAGAAAAAAGTGTTTAATCTAGGCTAAAAATTCTTCCTTTGCTATATGACTCTATTACATTTTGGTAATGTCTCTTATGGTCAATTATAACTCCTCTCTAGCTAAAAGCAAATCTCACACACAAGTGCCTTGACAGATTCTGCTGGAGTAGAACTGAGGCTTTGAAAAGGGTACAGGACTTTCACATCTTCCCCACAGAGTCAAACTGTACTTACATAGCAAAGTAAAAAATTCCAGTGACCATGAACAGGGACAGGACCAGTGACACTTACATGTCAGGACACAGGCAGAGCCACATCCCTAAGCCACAGAGCCAGCATTCCCATCACCATCTGCTGGCCAGGGAAAACTCTGCAAGCACAGGTCATGTCCCTGGTAATATGTGACTTCCAATGCAGTTTCACAGTAGCACCTGTCCTAACTCTTTGAACTGTGATTTGCATGGCAGGCTACAAAAATCCAGATGCAGCCAGTAACTTAGCAGGTGGTGACTGAGGTTATCTTTGCTATACACTCCCCAGGAGAAAGAAATGACGCCTTGTTTTGAGTAAGTGCTGCCCTGACTGCACAGGAGGGACAGAAAGCAACAACCATCGGGCTGGTGCTGTGCTAGGGAGGTGATGGGGAGGATACAGCTTTTATCCCATTGCCTCCTCCTTCAATCCCTGAAAAGCATGCATCACACAGACAATGCTTTAATCACAAGGGAAGTTAAGAAAGGTAAGAGGGCCAGCTCTTCACCCTGCTGGCAGGGCTGAGGGTGACACAATGAGCACCAGAAAACCACTACTAACAAACATCAAAACGGTAGGGGTTTTTTTACCTCTCTGTCAAGGTTTATTTTTGCTACTCGAACGTCGCCAGTATTCTTATCCATGATGAATGGAGTGCTAGGGCTTTGGGAAACAATCCTGAAAGCAATTTTGGAATTTAGATTATTTGGTTCATCTGCATCTGTTGCATTTATCCTCATTACAATTGTACCTGGAAAATACAAACAAAATAGGGCACTTATTTACACCACCATGCACCTGGTATATATCTTTACTGTAATGTCAAAGATAAGAGCATTTTGTTAGATGCACTGTACAATTTTCTGGTGCTCTTGACTTTATTTATTTAAGGCATGAAGTTGATAAAGTGTTCTTAAACCCAATAGGTACATGTTAAAAGTATATTTTCTAGCCAACAAAAAGATTGCATTTACACATCTGTAACTCATAAAATTCAATGCACAAATTAAACAACAGGTTAAATTCTCTCAGTAATTCTGACAGAAAAATGTAGATACCATACAGAGCAGAAAGTACAAGCTTTTGAACAATGAGCTACATTTCCCTCACACATTATTCCAAAAGACAGCACTAATTATTCCTTTACCTGAACATTATTAAAATCACTGATCTGCATTGATGCCCTCCAACAACTTCATTCAATATACGTGGTGGTACCCATGGTGCAATCCCCTTATAATTTGTTTCTTCACATTATAGAGGCATTGAAACAGACACACTGCCAGGTATTTATTAGGTAGTTTTATTCCAGCTTTTCTAATCTTCTTGAAAATAATCTGTTGCTCTTATGTTTACTGATGTCAATAGGTAAATAGCCATTAACCTGATCTTCAATGGTTATGGCACAGCCATATGTGCTTACAAGCAAACTACCTCTCCAGCCCACAAATGAAGCAGGGCTTTGGATGAGGATGGCAGAGTGAAGTCCCTCCCAAATAGGCTGTGACTACCAGGCCAGAAGGCAGATTGCATTTCCTGTGCAATTCCTGCAAATGAACTCTGATTCCTGGATTTATGATGGCTCTGACAGCAAACCAAAGGTGCCACAAGAGGAAATACTGTTCTCTCTTGCCCCTAGGGGGATGCCCTCCCTTAATCACAGAACACAGCTTAGCCTTGAATAAAAACCTTCATTCACACATGGATACGTCATTCACACATGGATACGTCATTCACACCTGGCTCATGTCAGCAAGAGAACGTGCCCTTGCTAACTGCAGATACACTGCTCCAAAGTGCATATTCACTTGTCCCTGTGCATATCCTGGGAAAAACTAAAAGAAAAAAAAAATTAAAATAAAGTTACCTGTTTCACTTAATTCTTCAACTGAACCAACAAAAACTTCATGTGAAAACACTGGAAAATTGTCATTTATGTCCACAACTTTAATTGGGAGGTCTATTGGCTCTTCCAGTTTTGCCCCATTTTTATCTAGTGCGTGGCCTCGGACCTGATAATATAGACAGAAACAATAAACAAATCCAATGAGTGACTGTCATATAAACAAACACATATGCAAAACAGAAATACACCCATTATATACAACAAAGTCTAAATATTATAAAAGCTTATTATATATGCCTATAAATACAAGCAAGTATACACAAATATCCAGAAATGCATTCTATATATTATTTCAAGCAGACACATTTAAAAAAAATAAATTAAAAAATTGACAGGAGGGGATCTATAAAGAAAAAAATTAATTTTCAACTTACAAGAAGAATTGGAGTCTTTTCTCTGTCCACCCTTCCTGTTATGTTCAGGTCACCAGTCTTTCCATTGATAACAAATAATCCATATGGGGGTTCTGTTACTCCTTGACCAGATATAGTGTAAGTTACTACTATTCCTGTATCTTCAAGATCTGAATGTATCTAGTAGGAATATAACATATTAAATAGCACTCAGTAAATAAAACCACATTTTAAAGTGCAAGAAAATATTTTTCTATCTTGCAGTGAACAAACAAACAAAAAAAAATTAGCACATTTCCCTGCACTCCTCTGACTGTGGAGATGTAGAGATGAATGCAGGAAGGGCTGCATATTCTATTTGAGAATCTGGTGCAGGGAGATGAGAAACATCTGGAGCAGGGAGTTGACCTGGGAGGTCAGACCTCAGCTAGCAAATATACCAGGACTGGAGAAGGGATAGGGTGGAGGAAAAAGGTCAGACCTGGAGATGAACACATGTAAGAGGCTGCAGAGACTAGAGATTACACCCTTTCTCTGCTGTCAGCAGATATTCAAACCATCTGGAAAAGTGTGCATTGTACCAGTATCCCCATCAAGGGGCATCCCAAGCAGAGGGCAACAGCTTGCCATCACCTGCAGTCACTTCATATGCTGAAGTGGCAGAAGTGGTGAATTTAGGTTTGAACACTGGTGCTGAACCAGATGCATATCACTCTTTCACACAGGATAACACCTGGGTTATTTTTAGCTGTTTCCTAAAAGACTAGGCATAAATAATCATGTTCTATGTACATCCTTCTGGCCAATCAGCACCAGCACATTTTGGACCCACTTGCCAAGTTCAGCCTCAAGAGGGTAGTGGGGTGAAAAAACTCAAAGACATTGCATTCCCAAAGCTTAATGAAAAATGGGGCTATGAGAAGATGAGAGACTGTGCCAAACCAGGCTTTAAAAGTAAAGGAAATGAGTATTTCTTTAATTTTAAAATTAAAGAAATACTCGTGCATGTGTTTAGGGAAGCCATACTCTTATTTTGCATTTTCATCTCTATTTTTATGTGTACTGTATATTTAACTGCTTTCTGGGCTTACTCTAGCAATTGGATTCTTATAGGAATTGTCTTCCTCCTCCCGTATGAAAGCTGGAGGTACCGTCCATTCTCGCTTCTGTCTGACTAGGCTGCTGGGATGAGACAGCAGGCCACTCCTGTCATTTCGATTATAAACCTGTGAAAAGACAAGATGGAATGTCAGCACTGCATTTACTCATTTCAGATAAATGCTTTATTGCTGCTGTAGCCAAGACTTCTGAGCAAGTTTTGCTCTTTCAATAGCTAGTAACTTCAAAATCATGGAGCAGCATCAGCCTTCTGAGTCACAGAATCTGAGTCAGAATCTAAGAGATACACAGTCCTCAAGCTGGTTGAAGAGGAAAACTGCACTGGTCTTTTCACCAAGACAGAATTAGGCAAGACAGGCTTTAAAAATATGAGCAAGTTTCCATGACCAGCGGTTGGTGAAAATACACCTGCTCTGGAAGATTTAAATGCTTGTCATCAGATGTGGGAAGAAGTTTGGCACTAAGGCTGCTTTGAACCACCATTTCTGCTTTACCACCGTGTTTATCTTCCCACCAATACTGCCTTGCATATTTAACCTTCTCTCTGAAACAGAATACATGCAAGAGCAGGCCTCTATTCAATCCATCCAATGTCTCTGCCATCCCTGTTTAACGACATCTCATTCTCACTCTGCATGAGACCCCTCATCCTTCTGTCCACTTTATTTTCTACTGTCTCTGTTGACTCCCAGTTTAACATATTCAGTAAAACAGCGGTTTTTCATCTACTGAGGTCAAAAAAGCAATCTACATTTTTACTGTGTTAGGGGAAGTTTCTTAAAGTTCATTGCCACTCTAGGTGATGGATGTAGGAATCTATTCACTTACTTTTCAGCTTTCATTTCTCTATTCATTATGCAGCTTTCACATTTCAGAAAATGGTAGAATTCAAGACATTTATCAACTGAAATAAGGCATGGCTTTGACATGTTGCTCAGAGAACACTTCTACAGGCATAAATAAAAAGCTTTCCATTATACCCTACCTTCAAGTAGAGCCCATGTCCATAGTTCAAACAGATCTGCAATGGAAACGATGACAGTCATTATTAATTCTATGTCTCTTCAGCAGCACTAAAACATAACTTTTGTGACCTGTTTCGTAAGAGCAGCAAAGCCATAAGGAAGAAGGCTTCTTACATGTATAAATTAATATTTATTATTTACCCTTAACAGCTTCTGAAAAATTCACCCATAACCACTGACATTAAAAACATGCAGCACTTTGGAGAAGCTCCCTTTTCTGGGCAAGCCTTGGATTTGTGGCTGCCCACCTCTTCACACACCAGGATAGGCCAGGACAGCTATGCATGGCTTTGAATAACTCAGTTAGGTGACGAATCCTGGTTGGAAGAAGCCAACTTATCAGAGACCCCATGTTTATGTCTGCTTTTCAGGCACCATAGCTCTGCAAGTAACAACACCCCACAAACTGCAAAAAGCAGCAACAATTAAAAGTCGGCTATTATAACATGGGAAACTTACAAATCAGATTTTGAACTTTGTACAGGTAGCAAATACTGTAATTTCTGAAAACTATTACTAATTATATTTTGCAACTTAGGTGATTATTTTCTTAGGTATACTACTGCCTAAGGCAAAGCAGGCTCAGAAAAGGTGGTTTCTTACTCAAATAAGTCAGTGTCTGGTTTCTATCTGTTCACTGGGCTCTCCCTATTTCTCCCTCTGACTCAGCTTTGATTACTGAATTGATGACAGCTTTTTCTTTTTTTAAAAAAAAGATGTTATCTTGTACCCACACAATCCAGCAGACTGTGTTGAGCAATACAGCAGATTTCTGTTTCAACTTGTTCAACAAAACTGTTTTTCAAATGTTATTTTTCCCAATGTATAGATTTTGAAGACAGAAATTATCAAGCAGTAAGTTTCCTAATGGATATGCATCAGGAATGGTACAGGATCTCAAATCAAGCTGTTTTCATGGATGTTCTTAATCTTTTTTGATTTTACTAATAGTATGGCTTTTCAAAATTTATTTTCATGACCAATGAGATTATACCTGCAAGTGTGTCAGGAGAATTTTGCTTTATAGTTCAGGTTTTACACAGAAACTGCAACTCTTCTGGAAGGTGAATAATTGTCAAGATATCATCAGAAACATCCTTGGTTGTTCTAACTGGTAAACTGGAGGGAAAACTGTTTCTGTCTCAAAACTGAATGGAGACAAGAGGCATGCGCTGAGAAGTTTCCTTGTATTGGAAACTTGAGAACCCAGTATAAACAAAAGTGTCTGAAAACCAAGAATAAGCAGATCTTCCATTGAGATGTGTGTCAAAAATGTGTAAAAAATCCACTAGTCTTTATAAAAAGAAAATCTTTCATTACGATAAGTAAAAGTAAAAATCAATTTGTTTGCATAGTAGAAAATGTCCCTCAAAACATTCTAGGTTAATGCTAAGACAGTAAAAAATACTTTTGCTCTTGTACTATTCAATCTGAAGTCCACAAGTAGCCTCATAAGGGACTTGGAAGATATCTAGAAAAATTTTTAAGAATGATGATTTTATTCACAAGATGCATAAATACAAGGGGAAAAAAAATATATAAAGGGATCCAGCCTTTTTATTGAAAAAAATTTAAAGTTCCAAAACTTTTAAACTGGGGGAAAAACACTTTTTAGTGACATTTCCTTCAAGGACAAGTGAAATGTCAGAATTTACTGCCTGTCGAACATGTGAATTTTCCCCCTCCTACCCCCATATTTTTTTTCTTTTTAGTATCTTTCAACTGCCTTGCGTTAAATGGCTCAGAGTAGGAAAGCTCTGTCATTTGCTGTGGATCACGGCCTTGTCTCAAAAAAACGAGACATCTACTGATGACACCTGTTGACCAGAGCTGAGAACATATTGTCAGAAGAAAATGGGATGGTTACAAAAAAAAAAAAAAGTCTGAGGCTTGAAGTAATGAAATTGGAATGAAACACTACAGGAAAGCAGCAGGAATAGGCAAGAGGGTGTGGGAAAGCAGGGAATGACTGCCATGTATAGTGACTGCAAGGCTGCTCTTGCCCAAATCCCTGCCCATCTATAGTCAGGAAGTGACTAAAGGACAGATTTTCAACACAAAGCTCAGATTTAAGCTGTAAAACTATAAAGACTGAGTAACCAAGAAGTTACGTGTATGTATTTACTACACCAGGAAACAGTAATGCCTAGAAATGAGGTCTTTTCTGTGTGCTGTGTTAGGAGATTTGAAGCTTGCACCTCCTGTGAGTCAGTTTGGTGTTGAAGACAACATGTGAAGACCTCAGAAAAGTAAGCAGGGGAGACCCTCCAAGGTCATCTACTAGTACATCTCCTAGCCATGGGGAAAACAAACTACAGCCAAATGGTTCCTGACAACTGTTTATCCTGTTCTTAAACATGAGGGATGGAGGTCCCTCAACCTCACTAACCTAAGGGGGCTCCTAGACAGTCCTACAGTTTCAACATGTTACTAGCAACAGAAGCTAGATTGCTTTGAATTAGCTCACCTCTGCTCTTCGTAAAACCAGGCATCACTTTGTGATGGTTTTTATTAAATTTGTTTCTATGACTTCTGAAAATTAACTGCTATTGACTCTGACATTACAGTAGTGATCTAATATATATTCAGGCCTGAATTTCACTATACCCATCCCAAACCTCAAGAAAGTACAACCTGAGGAAGCCATTCAGAGAAAAGATTAATTTTGCTACTCCCATAGTAAGATTCATATATCTCTGTCAACTATTCTTTCACTCAAATGCAGGAAGTATTCTAAGACTTCTTCTCTTGGATACATGATGTCCACCCCCTTTAGAAATGATTGAGAAACCTCCCAGTCTAATAATCCTCGATATCTGTGCCCGCCTGGCAGGCCCATGGCTCTGGGTGTGTGCCCTGGACACACTCCAAGTCAAGCCCAACCCTTAGGGTATACCATCATTCAACACAAACGTTCCTGGAAAAGGGCTGGAGGCAGGGGCCTGAGGAGATTTGCCATGACCTCTGTGAGGTACCCAGGGATGGTGATACAGGGATGCAGCCTAGGGAGCACTGAGAGATACTTCCAGGAAAAACGGGAGAGGAAGAACCTACCATTCCTGATGCTTCTAAGGTAGAAGACGCTTTGCAAAGACACTACTTTTAGACTAATTTTGTTTTTCAGTAGTTTCTTAAGATTCCTAAGAAATAAATGACCCTAATCCAATACTCTCAAATAAGCAACTTGACTTTTTGCTACATGAATGCCCAGATTAGGGAAAAAAAACCCCGAAATTTCAAAACCCAGCAGTGCATCTCTCTCTTCTGCCATCAGCCAACTAAAGCAGCTTTATTCACTCTAATATTCTAACAATGAGTCTTTTAAACCAAACTGAGTTGACTCTCAGTACATCATATCCTGACCCAGCCTTAGCTGAAACAGAGGATGATGAGGATGGAGACAAATAATGTTCTTCAGGCAAAACTAACAGCATCCTGAGCCAGTGCAAGCCCACCAAAATGGACCATGGTGTGGCTTCAGGTATTAGAGAAATAATATGTCAAAACTTTTGCACAAGTGGTGCTCCATGTTTTCCATCGTTAATTTGGACAAAACGAGGATAAAACATTTTCCAACCAAACCCCAACTACCAGCTTACTGTAAAAACAGGTTTAACTGTTGCTTGCCAACTTATGCACAACCATATGTCTGCATAAAAGTTACCAGGCAGCAGGTCTCCAGATAACAAATCTGATTTTGCAGGTTCCTGAGCTCAGAGAACAAGAACCCGACCCCCAGTGCCTTCCATTCTGTCCATGCAACAAGCCATTCTGTCCATGCAACAGCTGCCAGGCAGCTCCCGGCACAGCCCAGCGCATGGCCTCCACCCTCACCTTAGTCTGAATGGCGGCAGCCCAACTTCCGCAGGCGTTCTGCCAGCCTGGAAAGGTGAAAAGTAAAAGAAAATGCCGCAGATACAAAGAAGAGTTTCCTGTAAACCAGCTAGAAAGAATTAGAAAGCATCAGCCCAGATCCAACAAACCAAGCATTTAGTTCTTAGTTTGTTATGAGACAGTCATTGCTTTTAGCCTGAGGTAGTATTTCATAGGATGGAAGATCTAAAGGCTGATGGCTGAAAAGTAGTGAGGGAAGGGCAGGAGAAAGCCTAAGGAGTCCTGGGTTGTTAAGAATTTGGTGTAATTTTTCTAAGGTGATAAAGACTTCCAAACTTATTGATTCATCTCCTCTCCTGGCACTGCAGCACTGTTCCCACAGAAGGAAAATGCAATTTACTAGCATAGAGAGCACGTTGAACATGAAGACGGCAACAAAGTGAACTCCTCACTGCCTTCCTGTTCCTCCCGGCGCCTCTGCAACCCCACCCATCCCAGATACCGTTCCTGTTGGGATTTCCTACCTCCACCTGCTTTCAGGCGATGGCTTTTATCTCATTCTCAAAGAAAGAGAGAAAACCTGTTCTCAGACACACACAGCAGGCGTTGGGAGGGCTGCCAAGTCCTGATGGGAACACCTCTCTCCACCAGCAGCACTCGGGACCCCGCGGCGGTACCACCGCGGCTCCGTCCCGCGGCAAAGCAGCGCCCCGGTACCGAGAGACCCCCGCGGCAAAGCAGCGCCCCGGTACCGAGAGACCCCCGCGGCAAAGCAGCGCCCCGGTACCGAGAGACCCCTGCGGCAAAGCAGCGCCCCGCACTCACCAGCAGCGCCAGCAGCCGCACCGCCGCCACGGGGCCCCGCGACATGACCGCCGTGCCGCGCCGGGACAGGCTCAGCTCCTCCGGCCGCCCAACACGGGAATGCCGGCAGCCCGTGGAGGGGGGCACAAGTAACCGCGGGTGGGTGGAGTGTGCCGGGCGGGATCCGTGCCGGGAGGGGGCAAGAGCCACCCGGCCCCGAGCCCCGCCCGGGCCGCGGCGGCGAGTCCCGTCCGCGCCCCGCCCGAGGAGGCTGCGCTGGGCAGCCCTGGGAGCGCCCGGCCTCGGCTTGCCCAGGGCTCCCAAAGTTTGTGGTTTGTTTGCCCCGCTTCCGCCGAGGAAGGCGAGCCGGAGCGTGCAGGAGGTGCGCAGGGCTGCGACAACAAGCTGATACATTAAGGAGTAATTGATAGGGGGAAGCGCAGTCTTACGAGAAAATAAAATTGTGGGCGTTTTTAGGACAACCTTCCCTGTAATCCTCATTTTTTATACGCTCCGAGCCATATCCTGCCTACTCTTATCTGGCAGAGGTCTTTCCTGGATACACCTGATTCATTGATGCTTGCAAAGGCATAACTGATTCTTCATGATGGCGAAGCAATTAAACGTGCTTTCTTGTACATCCTCTCAGCTGAGGCAGTTACCTGGTTAATCTTTCCAAGGTCACACTCAGTTGTGGTAAGTAACTTCAGAACCTGCTGGTTATGATACTATTTGTGATACTATTGGGCTCGGGGAAGGGAACCAGCCTTAAAGGAGTCTTTCCAATCACATTTTGTACCTTTATTGCATGTTGTAACAATGCACAATAAATAATTCAATGTCAGTTACAGCAATTATAATTTCCATGGCTGTCATGAGGGGAAGAACTTTACCTCAGAAGTTTTTCTGAAGTGACAAATACATGTTTGTGTTATTTACTTAGAATATATCACTTTATGGAGTTTGCTGATACCCCTGCATAAAAACAGTTGTCTTAATTTAAAGAAAACAAAAGGCATAAACAAGCCAATATATGTGAAATGCACAGTATTAAGGGCTTTTGTATGCCTTCTTTGTTCTGTCACTGAGTCACTGTGCTGGCCTGATCACTTTATAACCACATAGAACTGTGCATGTTCACACAGCACTACACACTGAGATCCTGTGAGGATCTTTTTCAGGGTCTCGAGGTGTACTTTGGTGTATTTTGGCCCAGGTTTAACCGCTGTTGCAGCTACTGCAGCTAATGGTAATAGAAGTACCGTGAAGTTTTCTTTTAGCTATTCCTGTTTGGGATAAATGAGGCAGAGCATGTCTTGGAGAGCATTCATATTGCAACCCTTTTAATCTGATGATTTAGAAGTGGATTCTGCTTTCAAATGTATATTACATTTCCTAGACTGATGGTCGAATATTTCTTTACATCAAAAGGCTGTAAGAGAAGAACCATGATTTGCAACTTTCTTCTCAATCTGCAGGTTGCTTTGTGGAATTTTGAAAGTTTTTCATTGCTGATCCAGCACACTGTTAATGAGCTGATAGTGTATATATATATATATATATATATATATATATATATATACAACTATTTGCTAACTTTAAATGCTGAAATGGTGGAGTAAAAACATAAATTAATTTCTTTAAAAAAATGCTTAGCATTGATTTCCCTTTGAAGTCAAATGTGCTTACAGAAGAAATGAATAGAACAATCTTTTCCCAGAGCTCAATAGCACAGGAGCCTTGTGCAAATTATCTTGAAAGAGCTTAGATGTCTGTTCTTAAGTTGCTTACAGCTTAAGCGTAGGCCAGCTACATGTCTTGGACATCCTACAAGAACCTCAGCTATCATAAAAAGGTTGTTTGTTGTTTCTTTTCTCTTTAAGTTGGCTGCCTTGTATGAAAAACTTATGTTATCCCTATTTTACGAAAATAATTCGCCTGCTGTTACAAAAAGAATGTCAAACAGTATCAATTTTGTTTTAAAACAGCTAGTAAGTGTGTCAGCAACCACTGAGGCTGAATTTCTTTCTGTCTTTCCCTCACTTTAACCTGGCAGCAGCTACACACTCCTCCAACCAGGCTGCAGTTCTGTCCCTACAATCAGCTTGCACAGGATGATCTATTGAGCATTAGATCTTTGTTTTCCCGGTGGGGACAGCAGCAATTCAGAGTTCGCCGACACTGCAGAACAAAGAGAAAGTTAATCTTTGCTTTTCAAACCATAAAAGCAGCTGAGCCCTTCTTGGTGCCTGGTGAGGAAAGGGGCTTTCAAGGTAGAAGGCCTGCACCAGGTTGCTGTTTTCTCAAAGTACAAACGTCTAAAAAAAGTACAAATGTCTAAATTCTCTTGTTAAACTTTTAACAGCAATTAATTATCATCTAAAACAGCCTAACATTTGTCAGGAGGGAGAGTGTTTGCTCTCAGGAATAATAGTTGTAAGCACAGGTGCTCTGGAAAGTTACTATCACACCCTTGCCATAGTGGCTGGATCTTGGTGACTCCCTTGAAACCTTGCCTTGCCCCCAGCTCTGCCTGCTGCTCCCTATTCGTGCTGACTAATCTTCTTACAGCAGTGCCAGGAAACTTCTGGCTTCCCTGGGGTGGAGGACAAGGACCTGCTTGATCAGACAACCAGAGTCCACCTCTGCTTCTTACAAAAGCAAGGTTAACTTTACAACAATAGTGTTTTTTGGTTTTTGTTGTTGTTTTTTCTAGAACAATACAGTTTCTTCTTTTTGACAAGTGATTCAACCAAATAAGACAAGTGCCGTACCTAGCAAATGGTGTTCAGGTGGAAAGCCCAGTGTATATTCTTAGTAATGAAATGTTGAAATTCATTTATATTCACATGATGCTATTATAAAAATATTTTGCATTGTTTGAGATTGTCATTAATATTTTTCTGCATTGTTTAAAGATTCTTTACTGCACTGTGGTTGCAGATGCCACTCATTTTTTGGGAAGAGATCCCAGTAGAAGCACTGTATCAGGGCATTGCATGGATATATCAAAATAATGTTTATTTATTCAAAATAGGTAATGGATAATGCATAATATGTAAAAAATAGACATCACAGAGGGTTTCTAACCCCCAGACAGCTCTTGAGACCAGAGCAATTGCAATAGGTACAGTCATCAGCTTCGAAGTGCTTGCATGACCAAGCACCTGCATTTTTTTGAGAGCAAAAATGTTTTAACTGAGGAGAGTAGATTAGCACCAGGATTTGATACTTTAAGCAAACACTTGGCATTCTAAAAGTGGAGTCATTGTTGTTCCTGTGTGGTTTAAATAGATTTTTGATTCTCCATGCCTCCTGTCATGTGCCTTAAGCAAATTCAAGCAGGACTAATCCCCTCCCCCTTTCTTTTGCATTACCTCCTCACTCTCACTTAACTGCTTTCTCTTTATCTTTCTCTGTTCTGCTCTTTCCCTTATATCCTTATATGCATTCTTTTTTTTTTTTTTTTCTTTCTGGTGTGGCTAGGTTGTTTAACTTTTTGGATGCCAGGTGCAGCTGTGGAAATGAGTAAGCCTGCTGAGCTGCGAGCTGTGGGATTGGCAGAGCTGTAAAATAGCCAGGCCAGATCCTTGCCCTGAACACAGGCGTTTTGTTACTGATAGCGTGATATACTGACTTTTATGTGTGTGTGAAACAAGGCGTGGCAGAGTAACCCTTTTGTTGCTTTCCTCTGCGAAGCAACTGGCACTGCTCTGAAATTGCCTGTAGATTTTTTTCAAGGTGGTGTGGCTCTCTTTCTGGGAAAACTCATGACAGAGAGCATTTAGGTAGATACAAATAAACGACTGCTCTGCTGTGCAGCTAGTAGAATAGAATAAAATAAATGAAATGGAATAGAATAGTTCAGCTGGAAGAGACCTACAACAATCAGTCAGTCCAACTGCCGGACCACTTCAGGGCTGACCAAAAGCTATACAGCATGTCATTAAGGGCACAGTTGAAAAACTATTGATTGCTTGGGGCATCAACCATCTCTCTAGGAAGGCTGTTCCAGTGTTTGAACAGCCTTTCATTAAAAAAAATGCTTCCTGATGTCCAGTTTGAAACTCCCCTTGTAGAACTTTGAGCTATTCCCACATGTCCTGTCACTGGATACCAGGGAGACTAGATCAACACCTCCCTCTCCACTGATCCTCTTCGAGAGGCTGCAGGAAGCAACAAAGGTGGCCCCTTAGCCTTCTTCTCTCCAAGCTAGACAAACCCATAATCCTCAGACACTTCTCATAGAACATTCCTTCCAGCCCTTTCACCAGCTTTGTTGCTCTCCTCCAGACACGTTAAAGGACCTTCACATACTTCTTGACTTGTGTGGGGCCACTGCACACAGTGCTTCAAGTGAGGCCACACCAACACCGAACACAACAGAATAATTTCCTTTTAAGACTGACTGGCTGTACCCCAGGCTGGAGGTTGCCTTCTGGGCTGCCAGAGGAATGCTGACTCCTGCTGAACCTCAGGTTGGCCAACACCCCCAGATCCCCCTCTGCAGGCTGCTCTGCAACCACTCCTTTCCCATGTTATACTTGTGTTTGGTGTAAGTGGAAATGTTAGCTTCTTTTTGGCCTGTGAATTTTTATCTAGAGCTGAACAGCTGAACTGTATTCAGCAGAAAGATAATTTTGAATAGTTGCACCTTGGAAAAAATCTCTGCTGACTCACTCTAATCTGTCAAGACCAGTATTAGCTGCAATGGTACAGTGTAAGTTTTCAGGACTGTAGATTCAGGAATGTGGCATTCCCAGTCTCAGAAGAAAAAGAGTATTATTCTGTTTTTTTTTTTTTTTCTGTCACAACTGAGGTATATGAGCTAATAAATGTAAAATGTAAAATGTGTGTGCCTCTGCGCTATGTCAGTAGGTAACCTTAGAAGGGGCTGGTTTAGCAAAAAAAGAGGGCTTAATTTTAAAACTGAAGAACAATGCAGACAGGAAACCAGATATCAACTGACCTGAAGTTTAGGCTGGAAATTGGAGGAATGTTGAACTCTTTTTGGTAGAGTTTGGAGTGTCTTGGTTGTAAAGTCAGCAATAAGAGCTCAATGGATTTGAATATGGATTCTATAATGTGTTTGCCAGTTACCAATGGACTGGTGGTGATAACAGAAAGTCACTTCACATATTTTTATAGAGTCATAGAATGGTTTGGGTTGAAAGGGACATTTAAAGGTCATTTAGCCCAATGCAATGAACAGGAACATCTTTGACTAGATCAGGCTATAATAATATAATATATTAATAAGAATAATTCCAAATTAACTAAAAAGATCCTCAAGATGCAATATATATACATATTCTCTAATTTTCAAAGTCTTTGATATATAAAGTGAGATGTGCACTCAGGAGGAGTCACATGATTCACGCTAAAAAAGATAAAGTGGTCAGTCTGAAGATAAAAGGGAATCTTGGTTCCCATGTCTTTACAGGCTCCAAGAAACTTCAGCAAGGCAGTAATCACAAGTCTAGGAGGCTGGACTAGATAATCTTTTAAGAGGCTTCCAAACCAATCCATTCTATGATTCCATGATTTTTAAATGGTACATTAGAAAAAACATAGGTGCTCTCTGCATTTACAAAGAATGACAAATTGCAAAAATGGAAGATTTAAGTAAGCTACCAGTTGAACTTTAACAGTAGGAATAAAAGGACAACTGGGAGCCTGCTGAATCCTCCTTACTGGAAATTCTTAGGGTTAAGATGGTCATTTGTCAGGAAAGATACTGCTAGAATTAATCTGTTGAATCTCTACTGTTCCCATTTGCATTAGGCAAGTTTGATTGAATAAAACATAAACAAGTTAGATGGGACAGTGAACTCCAGTCCTTTAAAGCACTGGGCATTCCTATTTAGTATCTCCTGGTGACATGAGAGGAGCTGCTGATGTAGTCAGGTGCTGTTTATTAGTGATTGGGGATGTAGAATCAAAGAATCTTAAGACCTTAAAGGTCTAGTTTCAACCTCCCTGGATGGGATGACTTGCAGAGTGATCTAGATAGATTGGAGCATTGGGCAGTGGTTAATGGGATGAAATTTAACAAGTTGAAATGCTGGATTCTGCCACCTAGGATGGAGTAAAACTGGGCACAAGTATAAACTGGGAAAGACCAAAGAGCAGCCCTGTAAAAAGAGGCAGGGACACCTTCCACTAGATAAGATTGCTCAAAGCCCCATCCAGCCGGGCCTTGAACAATTCCAGGGATGGGGCATAGTGTCCCAGCACTCTCACAGTAAAGATTTTCTTCCCAATATCTAATCCAAACTCTTTTTCAGTTTAAAGCCATTCTCCATTGTCTATCACTACATGCCCTTGTAAAAAGTCCCTCTCCAGCTCTCTTCTAGGCCCTCTTCAGGTACTGAAAGACTGCTGTAAACTCTGACCTTATAACTTTGTGTGCACTTGATTTTTCTTGTAATTACTTGAATGGATAGTGCTGTGGTCTAAAGCACTTTCCAAAATTAAAAGTCTTCCCCCCTCTCTCTCCCCCTTTTGTCCCAGTTTAGTTTGTATTTGTTGATGTGTTACACATGAATTTCTCCAGTCCCTTTCTAAGGCTCTTGGTGCACCTACAGCTTACCATGGTGTCTTTTATTCAGTAATATATTAACTAAGAAGGTCACAAAGATAAAATTCAGATGTACATACCCAGAAACAACACAAGAAAAGCATTACTTTCCTACTAGTATTTATAAATTTTGCATGTCCAATAGCTGTTATTTTGCTATTTATATTCAAACATTTGATCTAGAGTGGATTTTACAGTCAAATAGCATTCATATAATAGACATTCAGCATCAAAGACTCCAGATGTCCCTCTGCATATGTGCTTCAGGCACATAGCTAACAATGTATTTATGGGGATTACCAAAACACCTTAACACCTGAGCATCTTGCAATCATTGATGAATTTCTAATCATATTGCTAAGGGGAAGAGATTAAATTGCAAATCCCCTTTCCAATGAAAATTTATTTAAAATTCAGAAAAATTGAACAACTTACCAAGATCCTATAAGCAATCCTGGGGAGCCTTTGTCTCTTGAGTCCTGTTCTGGTGTCACAATTCACCTCCCTGACAACCTGAGCCTGCAGTGACCGGCAGAGGAACAGACCAGACCCTCACCTAGATCTTTGGTACTGGATCACTGTAAAATCAAAGGCTGCAGGTAAAAAATTACCATTTGTTTTACCTAGATTTGGACTGGCTTGAAACCAATCTTTAATGAAGGAGCTGGAGGGAAACCTGTAATAATATTTTTTGTTGTTGCTTTTTAGAGCTTTCCCAAAAAGTAGGAAAAATAAAAAAATTAAACTGGTAACTATCTAAATTTGCAGTAGGCCCAACAGCACATGATGAACATCAGAAATCGGGATACGTGATGGGTGTCAATTAAGCAGCTTTTGTTTCCTAAGTTGTCATTTTGTGACTGTTCTATTTCATAACTTATTTCACTGTATCCTGAATTACAAGATGCTATTTAACTTATGGTCACAGTAAGAAAACATGACAGATTCTTCATTATACAAACGTGCATCTAAAACTGTCACCAGTTGTAATTTTGTCATTATTCTCCTTCTTTTAAAATTTAAGTGCACTTGGAATATGAAATAACATTGTCTATTGACCTATTTTTGACTTGTATCTGTGCTCCCATATATTTCAACTCAAGTTGTTTGAGCATAAAAACAAATGTGTAACATGGCTTTGGTTCATTTCTGTTTAGGCAGGTTCTAAATGCACTAAAAAAAAAGATAAATTATCTTTGTTGCACTGGAATTGGCAGCATCATCGGACTGATAGCAAATTTGAAGATGGACAATTTTTTCTTCTAACTTAACTTCCTGAAAAGACACTTTAATCACTTTCTGAAGTACGTATGAGTGCCCATAATGATTCTGTGTGAAACTGCAGAAATAAGATGTCCAAGTGTTAAGGCAAAATAAAATGATAGATTAGATGACATTTACTTAATACATGATACTGTTTTTAAAAGCAGTAATTTACTGAGTTCATATAAAACTTTTTGAAAAAATCTCTGTTAAAAAAACAATTATTATCATGAACACTGATCTGGAACATTAGAAAGAAATTTGATTTTAGAACCAACGTGCTTTTCCTTGGTTCAACTCATTCTGACCAATATGCAGTGAATGTACCTGTGATGCCTGGGCTGCCCAAATACCGTGTTTCTAGGACTTCTGCTGTCCTTCTCTCTGTGGCTTGTAGTCCAGCATTAATTTATAGCTCCTCTGAAGCACTGTTTCAGAGTTGCAGGACAGAAGGGTATCACAGAAAAGGCTGTCTAAAGAGAGAGAACAATGCAGAGAATGATAGGTTGAGGAAACTGTACTGTAATTCTTGTGAGACGTTACACACATTTCTGCTTGACAACCTGAAATAAAGTATTGTAGTCAATTTGACACATGAAATAATTTTGTTTTGGAACTGACTTTCTAAATCAACACATTCTATTTCTTTTTTTCTGAAAAAAACCCATCAGTTTTAAGGAAACTGTATTTCCCATTGATAAATGGAAAAAAATATTCTGAGCCACTCTATGTAAAACATGATGTTCCAAATGATCATTTATTAAGTGCCATTCAGAAATTATTACAAACAAACCTCTAATATTTTTATTTATGAAAACATAAACCCACAGTAATATTACTTGTATTTTAAATAAAATTAAAATGATGCATTTTGTGACTCAACAGTGAGAAGCATTTGAATTATGGAGTTATGTTAATTCAAGCAAAATGGCAGAATTTTTTCTAATGGTTGCTTAAATTGTGTGGCCTTTTCATATTGTGCATAGTAAGTGCTGCTCACAACAGTTTAAAAGTGTTATTTATTACCACAGAATTAGGACAGAGTAAAAAGTATTGAAACTTGCAGTTCAAATTGAGACAGTGTTCTTAAGATAGAAATCTAATGAGACCCTCAGCTTGTGGCTCTGTTTTCTTCCATGTCAGTATACTTCTCATCATGCCAAGATCTCACCAAGCCTGTTTAAAACTGTAGGATCCTATTCCCAAATAAACCCGAGTTAAAAAAAAAAAAACCAAAACAAAACAAAAAAAAACAAGCTATACACTTGATATTGCATGTTGCAATAGTAAGAGCAACATACATGCATAAGTAAGAGCATTTCTCTTGAGTGGTTTAGAGCAGAACTGATATCACCACTCTCTTTCTTCCCTGAAAACCATTCCTTCTTCATTATTAAACAAATATGACTAAAGGTAAGACAGCACACAGGCTTTTAAATTACAACTGGAAGAAAAGAAACCATACTAATGTCTGCTGGCCAGAATTAAACTATATGCTATTTTTTAAACAATAAAGCTAGAAAAAGAATTTGAACGGAATTTTTAATGGACCGAGCATTTGTTCACATCTTCACATGCATTTTTTTCTTCCACAATTTGTAGTAACCTAAAATAATCCTCAATTCACTAAGAAAACAATTTTTAGGAAGTTTGTAAAAATTACACAGCAATAGGAGTTAATATCCAGAAGTGCACTGGATAATGCAATTGCTGTTTGTTGTGAGAAACCAATATTATAAGATGCTAGAAATATTTCAAGAAAGTGTATTACACAATAATTAATAATTAAAAAGTTGGTAAAAGATAGCACTAGAAGTAGACAACCACCACATAACCAAAATCTGTCCTTTGAACAACATTTTTTCTCTATTTTTCTATTAGTTTTCTATGTCTCTATTTTTTTTCTATTAATTCTTCCCCTGTTTCTAGTCATGCAAGAGACCATAGTTCAGACACTCATACTTCACAAAGCATTCTTGTTCAAGGAATTCAGAATGTGATCCTGAAGAGAAGTTTCATTATTTTAAACACAATTCAGAAAAATATTTCTGATTTACTTAAGATGATTATGGAAATATTTATACTAGACTTATTTTTTTTTTTACATTAAAATATTTTCTAGTGGGGTTTGGCTATATTGCATAGGCTTTTTATATACCAGATAGTCATATATATTTTAAATATTTGTTTTTTAGTATAAACAGGTGGTTAGCAAAATGAAAGGGAGTTTGCCAGCATTTTATTGAACTTCTGCACGAATTTACATCTCCAGATGTAAAAGGATATAACTTTATATATTAGTACCTATTTTCCTTCTTTAAAGAATGGTTCCAGGAACCATAATTACAGTTGGTACATAATTTATAGGAAAGACTAATCCCTTCAAAGTCAATGCAATTTTAGTGATACTTTAGATAATCAAGGCTACAGATAGAAGCGAAACCAGCAATATATCAGATTTTATGGGGAGAGTATCTTGCATACCCAGTTGCTGTAGAAAAGAACCTGAAGCTATGGAAGGGACCTTTCCTGGAGGTAGCCTTGGATTCGGTCATGACTCCTAGGGATTACCGATATTGACAGTAGCATTGACTCAGGGGGCACTGCAGGCTGTTGTTGACAGCAGATCTAGTTGCATTTCCAAAGACATCTTTTAAAAAACATTTTCTTGATATCAGACTCAGAAACTGGTCATCCATTCCTCTTGAGGTAAATTAATCTGGATATGCAATTGAGTTTCTTTTTTATTTTATAGAGTGGGAGGTTCACAAACAACTCTTAAACTTTTCACTAACTTATCTGTCAAAGCCAAAGAAGCAAAATTTGCAGGAAAACTACTGATTTGGTGGTCTAGCAAAAAAAGCTAGTCCTTCCCTATAACTCTAGTTTATTTACACTGAAGCAATGTTGGGTGTGCTATGGCTACTATACATATGATACAGAAATAAAATGAGATAAAAGATATATTTCAGTATTTTGTTCCTTCAGATCATATTCTAAGACATGTTAAGGTATTATTAGAATAACAGAGTCCAGCAGAGCTGTTTTTGTGGGAAAATAAAAGCCAGATTTAATTAAGTTTATAAACTCATAAAGACTTTTTCAATTAATACATTCAAATAAACTTTCAAAATATCAATGCAAAATACATTGACATATGAAATAAAAATTCTCCACATTGCTTATTAGCAAATTTATATTGCTTCCAAGTGTTTTTTTCTTTTCAGGAAGACTTCAGCGACCAGTGTCAGTAATACAATACTTGCTATTGCCTCCTCACATCACAAAGCTTCCAAGATTTTCTTTTCTTATCAGTATGTGAGATGAGAATTGGCACAGTATATTATAGCCCTCTTAATATAACCTGACACTGGCAATTTTAATGGTAGTCATAGTTTGGCACAAAAATCTGACAAAGAGTTCCTGGTTGTCACTGAAGTCCTTTTAGATTTAAGCAAAGCTGTAATGGCAATGGAGAAAGGATGAAGCCAACATCTTCTTGGGTGACAGTGTCAATGTGGCAGCACCAGCTGTTACTAATCACTCCTCACCATGACAGGAACAGCATGGCAGGCTGTGTTAGGGTGTTTGTTTACTGAGAACTTCAGAAAGCATGGAAGTGTATTATGTTTATATAATTATTATTTATAACTATTGCTAGTGATAGGAGAAATGGTTGAAAGTGCTGTTTTGTAGCGCTTCTTGAATTACTTGCAAAGTAAAATGATGTGTTTGAAAGTGCTTATTTAGTCTTGAGTTGACTAATTATTAACTACATTCTTTTCTTCTCTTGTCAGTGAGGGCCTATTAACCCAAATCTGCTTATTGTGAGAGATCACTCAGCTGTACACTATTTTAACATGCTTTTGTATGACATTAATTCATGCTGTGTGCACGCAAGGATCCCCTCTCACTGCTCTCCTCGGTAATCAGATATCTCTCCAAAAATACTAGTCTCTTTATACACTTGTGGTGCTAGGTGGAGAGAAAGAAAGAAATTTAAAGCTAACTTCTATTTTCCCTTCACTGACAAAGTGCATTTGACCTCAAAATGGGGCACCCGTCAGAGATCCTCACACAACCAGGAACCCCATAAATTTTAGCGCTATTTCTTAGTTATAAATAATAACAATATTCTTGATGGGTGTCAGCTAATGAGTGTCGGTGCAAATGGCGATTTCAGCAGAGGGGTGCCAGCAGAGGCCTTACTGACTGGAGTACTGCACGGTGCTGTACTTTGTCATTCGTCTCCGGGAGGTGCCTGGAGATGCCGTGACCATTCCCTGGCCAAGATGGCATTCAGCACTGAGCATCTGGCCCGTGCTGCTCAGGCCCCCCAGATTTGCTCCTCCCAGGCTTGTTCCTCCCAGGCTGCTCATCCCAGATCCTGACACTACTCTCTCTGTGACCACCACGTTGTGGGCATTGGATAACTCTGAGGGAATATTTATTAGGCTGCCCGGCATGCCGGAGGCAGGCCTGAACACCCTTTCTGTCACTACCACATTTGACCCATCTACCAAATCAGGAATGCTCAGAGATGCTGGGAGTCGGGAGTTAGGCGCGATTACTCTTTCCGTGACAATAACGTTGGAGCCCTCTGTGAGATCGGGAATATCTAGCATGCCGCGCAAATCAGAGGCAGACGCAGGCCCAACAACCCTCTCTGTCACAACGACGTTGGATGCACGCAGAGGGTCAACGCAAAGAGAGGGCGAGCTGGAGGTGTAGGTCTCGGTCACCGTCATGTTGCCATGGAGCAAGGGATCCGGCATTGGCCTTGGGGTCTGTATGGTTGCCCCAGATGTGTAGGTGTTTTCAGTAACAACCGTTGTAGTGCCAGCGGGGGGAGGCATAGGTGCACTTCCATTGACAATGATGGTGGTGCCCGGTGGTGGGAGGTTTAGATCACTCTCAGGGCTGGGGAAGGGAATGTTGACACCTGGCCAGGGTGGGTTGACATCAGGGAAAGGTTCGATCTCTTTGCCCAGACAGATCTCTGCTAGGGTCTTAAATTTTGGTCCTAATGTATCCAAGTATGTTTCATCTGTATCTTCTCCAATAAAGCTGCAGCAACCCACGGAGCCAACGGGAGTACCGACTCCTTCATGATCATAAATTAATAGGCAGTCATTTGCCGGCCGACCTTCATCTTCATCTGCATACACAAATGCTTTCTGTAGTTTGCAAAACAAAAAAATGAAAAAAAAGAGAACAGAATTACAGAGTGAATTTTGTCAGGTTTTTAACCATGAATACTCAAACCACAGTAAAGTTTCCCTAATAACAGTAAGGCTCACCTGACTGGAAAAATAGGACATCAACAGGACAGACTATACCATCAACATTTTTTAACCTTGAAATAAGTTTATTTAAATAGTACTGTGTTTTATTCTTGTTTCTGCCAACATGTAGCATTCTTAAATTTGGTCTGTTATAAATATCTATGGGACAAAAGGGACAGGCAAACACATGCCTTCTTTGGGCAGCAGTATCTGAACAAAGTAGTAGGAAGAGGAGTGAAGCAGGGTGGCAAGGGGAGCAATGAAGAGACCAGGAAAGAGGAAATCGGATGGAGGATTCTCCACAGTGATGGAGACTTGGTGAGTCCAGAGGGGAGTCCATTTTGAGCAAGGTGGCAATCGCCAACTTGGAATGATGTTGGGGATCCTGGCATGGTCATTGCAAAGAGATCAGGGAGGAAAGAGGAGAATTTAAAGTGAGTGCAGAGTGGGGTTGGAGGAAGCAGAAAATGATGGAAGGGGAGGCCTGGGAGGCAGAGTCAGAGAGTTTGGGAATTGAGATGGTCCAGGAGGATAGCAGTAGTATGTGGAGGCCTGTGGCTGGCAGAAAATTAATAGTGTTTCAGGCCAAGGCAGGAGATTGCAGTCTGGGAGAAATCCATGCTCAGGATGTCAGGACTGCTCTGTTCTTTCCTCCACTAAATCCTGTTTGGATTTTAAAATATAGCAATCCTTGTACCTTAATTGATATTTTGGTGACAGTGACATGCAGTTATAACATTTATGCCTCACAGTTCATGCATATGAATAAAAATATAGCCCATGAAACCATTAATCATGTAAATTCCATACCATTTTTTAATCCCATATGTAAAGGCTAATTTAGGTGTTGCCAATTGAAAAACTGCATATCAGTGTCACTGGTAGTTCACAAGTCTTTTAGGGAGCAGAAATGGCAATAAAAATAAGGAAGGACTGATGTTTAAAGTTCTTTAAGGATTAAAATGACTTAATCAAACAAACTGTACAGGAAGTAGGAGTGAACAATTCCAAAAAGTTATTAAATATTTATACACTGAGAAAATAAATAAATTTGGTGGGTACTTATGAAGTTGAAATCATTTAATTGCTTCCTACCCCTACCTGCAGTATGTCCATCAATTTTACAAAAAGGCTGTTGAACAATCCACCTACTATGGCAGCAGCTCAAAGACAGTACTACTACCAATGTTGTAACTTTTCCCACCAGTGTAGTCAACCTTGCTCTCACAGCAGTCTTATATCATGAAAATTTCAATTTGAGTAGAATTAATTTGGATTTCCATTATGTAACCTGGGAAGGAGAATCTAACAGAAAGCATGCTCACAGATGTAACGCAAAGAATAACATTTAATTACCTCAGAGAAATAGTTGTCTAGGAAGGCCATGTTCACTCCTCCTTCTCGATACTCTTTTATTGTTCCTCCAATTGACCCTTTTGCTTCCCCTGTTCCAGAAATTCCTCCAGCTGTTCCGTAGCCAGTACCAGTGCCATAGCCAACACCTGTAGTTTCTTCAACACCAGAAGCTACTACTCCTCCTCCTCCATATGTGTTATTATATATGTCTGAAAGCAGAAAAAGTTATCCCTCCTGTGCTCTGTGAAATTTTACACACAATTTGTCAGTTGTTTTTACAAATACTATAATGACACTTCTGAGTTTCTAAAGGTATTTTAGACCAATTTCAGTCACAGGTACATGCACAGGTACCAAATATTGAAAATGCAGTAACAATTATATATGTATTAGCAGACATCTAAGAGCTTGATTTTATTCCTGAAGCTAGGCAGCATGTGTGCATGTGTTTTAGAAAATCAGGGATTTATTTTGTTATTGGCTGGACAGATTATTCTGTTTAGTGCATATATATGCTGTTGTGGGGTTTGTGTTAGAAAATCAGATAGTGTTTATCTATGCAAATACATAAATGCATATTTATGATCATACTGGCATTAAAATTTTTCCCTTGCACACTTAGAAGAAAAAGAGTTTTGTAAATCCGTGAAAAAAAGAGTTTCATAACTACTTTCACATTTTCTAGTAGTGAGATTTTTTTAGAGGGGAACAGCAATGGATCATAATAACCACCATTTTATAATGCATAATGGAAATGGTTTTTAAAATAAGTTATAAAGTAATACTTACAGGATTTTATCTTCTCCATATTTTTTAAATACATGATAACAAGGAAAGAGTTTTCTTACTGATCAGCACGTCTTAAAATAATTGCATACAGTAGTCTTGACTATGGTTACACTGGGAAATATAGGCTAAATTACATATTTTTTCACTTTTATGAAATGAGAAATCTGAGAACATTTTTCTATAATAAATAGTCAGCAGAGAGGTTGTCTTGCAGAGTAACATTTCTTCCTGTCAGAAGCTAGAGAAAATGGATCTGTGCCAGCATCCTTCCTTCCTCTTCTGAAGTAAGGAACGGGGGAGAAGGAGAAAGTGGCATTGCACAGCTGGGCTTATTCTCTATGATCACTGAATTCCTGGAGGAACCTTACTTCAGAAGCATACATTTCTAGGTTAACACACAAATTGTCAGTAATTAACTAGCTACTTGACATGCTTCCTTGTGGGAAGCAGGAAACTGGGAAAAACTGAAGATTTTACCCAAGTTATGAAAGCAAATATCCTTATTCTGGCTAAAGATTGATTTCTGCATGAACTGGTGTCTTGCAAATGCCCTCCATTCAGTAGCTGTGCTGATAAAGAAAAATTGTCTGGGATTTGAAAGCCTTGGCAGATATTTCAAAATAAGTGTAGTTTGCAGAAATTAATCTGTTCAAAAGCTCAAGCCCCAGACTTTTTATTCATACTGGAAGTCCTACCAGCATGAATTTGACTATCTGCAGATGTGAGATTGGAAGGGTTGGGTTATGGCTGGGAAACCAAAGGACCTCATGAATCTGAAGGCATGAAGTTCTGAAAGACAGCTTTATGACAGCATAACATAGAAAATTTAAGGATCTGCTTACCAGAAGGTTCACCAAAATCACCTCCTGCAGCAGTTGTTGGGGCAAGAATGTGTGAGACATCCTGGAAAACAACATTTTGACTCCTTGAATGATTACCTTGAAATTCCCATATGAAAACCAAGACTTTGTGAATTATGTTAAGGACTTACCAGTCTAAACTGTTAGCGATAGTTAGTCATTATCACCATCTCCATTAACAAACAAACCAAAACAAAACAAAGAGACTACAAGATTTTTTTTTTTTCCTTGTCAACATGAACAATGATCAGTGAAGATGTTTTCTTTTCCCCTTTCCTAAACTTGCACTGAAGAAGCTTGCTAGTTGTTATGCTTCATCTGAAGGAACAGTGGCACCAAACTGTTTTGCCAAACTAACTGACCACGGCTTTAAATGCATAAACCCCATCAGTGAATGTTAATTAAGAATCACCTTTCATATCTGCCTGGCAATTGTTGACAATGCCAGACTGGTTTTAGATTACACAGTGTTACTATCACTTTCTATAGAAAAATGCAGCCTTTAAATATGAATTACTTCTGGTTTTAGAAACATAGGGATGTACTGACCCTGTCTTCAGGCTGTGCACCTTCTATTCCCCATGGATGAATTGCCCCTTCTGTACATTCAGGTACAGGTTCAAACCCAGTTCCAACTCCACCTGCAGCGCCAGGTCCACAGCCACAGCAGTCGCTCATTGACATCAGAATTGGAATCACTTAACAGGAAAGGAACAGGAAACAAGGATTTAGGACATCTCTTCCTTACAGGAATAGCTGCTCTCCCCAGAGGGCAGGTGCTCATGAACTTTTGAAAATATGCCTTTAAAATATTTCTAACCAAGCAGCCTGTAAGTCTGGCTTTCAGACTTAGCTGCTTATGGAGATACCTGTATTTGGAATTCAGAATAATTTGTACCTTTAGTTATAGCAGAGCAACACAGGGGTGGGGCTGTTACTCGAAATTTATACTTATACACCTGGGAACAGACTTTGATCTATCTCAGCTGAACCAATATATGTTGCATACATATGAAAATTAAACAAACAGAACCAGTGTTACTATGTATAGCATTCAGTGCTATTCTTTCTGGATATATAAGCATACATTTTTTTCTTCAAGTATTGTAATAGAAAAGAAAGACACATTAGTAATAATAGATATATGAGAATCAGTGGAGAATCCACCTGACTGCAGTGATCATTGGCTAAGGCCCCAGTTGTACATTACATATACATAATGCTTGATTTGAAAAAGCAGTAGGGGCAAACCCCAAGCCCTAGTTTAACCAAATGTTTACGTAGAGTGAGTCAGGTTTCCCAGAGTGCTGTATTATGCTTAGTTGTTTAAAGAACTCAGTGCTTGTAATGGCCAGCATCAAAAACACTGCTTATTTTAGAAAGGTAATGCAATATTAATTCATAGAATCAAAGAATGGCTTGAGTTGGAAGAGCTCTTAAATACCATTTAGTTCCAACCCCTCTGCCATGGGCAGGGACATTTTCCACTTACCAGATTGCTCAAAGACTCATCCAGCCCAGCCTTGAACCAGGATTGGGGCATCCACAACTTCTCTGCGCAACATGTGCCTCTGTCTCATCACTCTCACAGTAAAGAATTTATTGCTAAACCTACTGTCTTTCAGTTTAAATCTATTGTTCCTTGTCCTGTCACTACATTCCCTTGTAAAAAGTCCCTCTCCAGCTCTTTTGCAGGCCCCCTTTAGGCACTGGAAGGCTGCCCTTAGGTTTCCTTTGGAGACTTCTCAGGCTGAACAGTCCCAACTCTCTCAGCCTGCCTTCATAGGAGAGTTGCCCCAGCCCTCTGATTACTTGAACATAAAAGTGAAATGAAAAGGGGAAAGGACTATGCTATGTACAAAGTGCTGCCTCATACAGCACAACTAAGGATGTATTTACTCCAGACTATGAGGGGAGATTCCAACGGCAGAAAGACAGTCTGTCCTGTAAGATAAACCATCTGGGCACTACAAATTGCACAGCCTTTTGAAGCTTTAAAATTTTTTGTTTGTTGATTCCTGCTAAACGAAGATCAAAACCTCAACCAAACCCCCCTCATCAAAAATTCAGGGAAAAAAAATCAGTTTCCTCATGTTTTGTAGTCACTATTTCTGCAATAGGAAATTTTAGATGTTGATTACTTGATGCCCAGGCCATGAAAGAAGATTGATCACATATGATTTTGGTAGTCTGAGAAAGAATTACTTGTATAAATTCTAACTTGAATTTGTGAAGCTCATAATTCTATGTGAATACTAGGACAAATGAATTAATGTCCTGTTTTGAAGCTGTTATCATAAATGGTACTGGTTTTTAATTAGATGTAATGTTTGGAGGGAGTAGCCAAAAATTTCAAAATCTATGACTTATTGTTCTGGTACTGAAATCTGGCTTTGAGTTTAAAGGAATCTTGTTCCTTAGATTCTTTCATACCCAACTTGGAGCTGATACTTGCCCATTTCTTCTAGTAATGTAATGGAAGTACAAGTTGCAAAATGTAAGTGACAGGACAGCTCTGTCTAAGAATTGGATAACAAGTCTTAGAAAGGAAATGCTTAATTTTGAATGAAAAATATATGTATAACATAAAATTTATGGAAATTATTTTTGTTTAAAAGGCAATTTTTTTTCTCTGTCAAATGGCCAATAGAAGCTAATGGATTAACAACCAGCTGAAAAAGTAACCTTATTTTAGAAGAATTTAAAAATGCACTATTTACATTATTTAGAAAAATGATAAAAATTGTTTTCTTAATTTTATACTTACAAACAAATATTAATCCACCGAGGAACATCAGGCCAATGGCAGCACCACTAAGTGTGGTATTTGATTCGAATTGTCTGCCATAATTTTCATTTCCAGCGTAACCGCCATCAGTGGAGGCAGTATATTCTTCGTCACCTCCTTCATAGCCATCAGTATAACCCTGCCAGTCTGTGTGGTCCTCAAAATCTCCTTCTCCAGGTCTACTCTGGCCACCATCACCACCCCCTTCTTGTCCTCCCTCTTCCCAGCTTCCTCCACCAGTGCCACCACCACCTGTAGTGCCGCCACCAGTGCCACCACTAGAGCCACCACCACCACCACCACCGATGATAATTATTCTTGTGGCCCCACTGGTGCAGTAGTTCCGACTGTCACACTGGCAAGCTTGCACAGGAATTATGTGTGGTCGAGCACAGCGCCGGCCTTGGCTATCTCTTACAACGACATAGATCCTATAAAGGTAAAAGTCTATGTTCTGGCCCACTAGTTCTGCAGAGGAATCTTGGAGGGAAAAAAAAAAGAAAGAAAAATGAAGGTATTGACTATAAGTGTTCTACAAATCTATACTACTTGTGTTTTACATTCATAGAACAGAATGAAAAAAATTGTTCCCTTTCTAAGCACCTTAATTACTTATGCATCTACAGTATTTACTCAAAGCTGAAACATAAAATAAACATCTATGCTTGTTTTTTTTCTTGCAAAACCTGACCCAAATCATTCTAGTTATCACTTTTAAACTTGAGAAACACAAAAGGGGAAAATGAAGTCTTTTATTTCCACTGCTGTGTTTCCTGAATTTTATTCGCACAATGGTAAAGATAAAAGTTGAAAGTTTTATGCATTTCCTATTCCTCTCAAGGAACTCATACATGTTTTTCAAAAAGTTTTTCAGTAGGTTTAAAATATTTAAGATTACATATTTGCAACTGTTTAGTACAGGTAGGAGACTCAAAATACTTGCAATTGTGATACGTGCCATTTAATGTAGTCTTCTATGTAAACAGTAAGTTATGCAAATTTTGTCATTTAGTAAAGCATGGGATTTGGTTAATTCATTATTTTCTCATGTCTTATTGAAGGAAACTGGCAAAGCTTCACTGGGCACTGACTAAAACAATTTTCTTTAAAATATAAGTAGGTGTGACTGGTACAATAAATTAAAAAAGTTGTAATCTTAATTTTCCATTTTCATATGCCTCTCATAAAGCTCTGCTAACTATAAACTTTATAGTCTAATAAACAAATTTGAGATTTTTTATATTCTTAGGATTTTTTAGATAACACAGAAATAAAAAAGTGTCAAATTACTTATTTTGATTTACTTCATTATGTTTAGACCCATAAAGGCTCTTGTCATAGTTATCCTCAAAGTACAATTTTGCTAAAAAAATTTCAGTTTCCTTTAAAATATAACACATGTAATAATTCTGATTTAAATATTCTAATATATATATATATGTGTACACATGCATATATTCAAATTTGGAGTAACTTCTTAGATTCATATTTAACTGAGATTTTAATAGATTCTAGTAAGTGTTTTGTTTGTTAATAAAGTAACATCTGAATCAGTTATTTTAGGTAAGAGCTTATTAATATCATTTATTCTGTTATAAAATGTAGGTTAATTTACCATTTATTCGTCTGATAATCCATGTAGTCTGAGGTTCACCATGTATGCTGAATGTGAAGGGGGTAGCATAGAGGTCACCATCCCTATGCTTTGCTGAGATAATCACTGATGGGGAATTCATGCATACTTTCCTCATTTCAGTATTAATAGTTGGGCAATTGGCATTGATGCCATCTATTGAAAGCACAACGGTGCCAGTAGCAGTATATCGTGGAGACCCTGTAAAAAGAAGGTATTTGTGGTCAGGAGGGAATAGTGATACTAGAAACAATGTAGTTAGGGTTGGAAAACTCGAAACAGCAGAAAACATTTAGAGAAACTGGAACACAAAGAGTTTATTTCAGAAAACTTAATCTCTTTTCTTACCTCTGGTGATAGCCAGAACCTCTGCTTGGTACTGCCCATTGACTACGTAGATGGAATCCCGGTTAATAACTTTGTTCAGTGTGATTTCACCAGTGTTTTGATTGATTCTGAACCAGGCAGCTGGATCACGTCCTATACTATATCTGCGTTCGGTGAAGTAAAAATACTCAGCGTTATGTGATGAATATATGTATTACATATTTATTTTGCGGATAAAATTTGGCACTCTGGAGCATTTTTCCTTCGGCTATGCTAGGTCCTATTGGATTTCACCCAGTTCAAGCAAAATCCATGTAGACTCCAAAAGATGTAGACCAGAAAAGTAATTAGGAATAAAGCAAAAGCATTTTACTTTGAAACTGTCATCATAGTCTAAAAGTAAAACTTTTCTGGATCCTGTAAACCTTTACTAGAACCCTTGTTGATATCAATGGTTAAATCCACAGCTCTTCCTAAAACATTCTACAGTTATATTTGCTGCCACATTTCTGTGTTTTAGGATTTTTTTTTCAAATATTTGTTAATAGGCTGTATTTATTTCTACATGCACTGAAAAGCAAATTATAGTCTCAGTTATTATTGTTAATTTCAAGAGAAACAAATGTAAATTTTTTTTATTATGAATGAGCTAGTAGGGACCTCTTCTATTCTGATTGGATAATATTGAATTTTATTGGGATTTTCTGCCTGCTTTTCTTGTGATGCTAACAAATTCCCTCCTTGTAGCAAATATTTCAAGAAAAAACATTCTTAGGCTAAGTAAAAAAAACAAACCCTATTCTAGTCTATTTAAGTTACAGCCTGTTAGAAAAGTGATATTTTCTTTGTCTTGTGCATAAGGCTAAGGAAAGTAGTCAGGAAAGAAAAGCAATTATAGCACAAAAATGGGCTATATACTATTCTATAATAATATGTAATATAATACTATATAATATATAATATTTTATGATACTATATAGTACTATTCCATTACCATTTTTCTATTGCTAATCATTAGTCATTGTTTTTTAAAAAGTCCTTCAAAATACCTATTCCTCATCCCACTGAAATCTCAAAAGAATTATTCCATCCAGGAAGTTAAGCAGAGCAGAGCTTACACAACATTTGAAGCAATAGTTCTAGTGTCCTCATCCATGGCTGTGTATGTTCCTACAACATAATTCACTCTTGCGCCTTCTGCCAGTGAAAACACAACTGAAGATGGATGAAATCTTGGTGGTTCAATCAAATTTTTTACTTCTACTGTGAGGGGTGTCCCAAATATTTGGTACTCATGTGCAACAGAGTGATGGAATGCAGCTACATTCCTGACGCCAATCATCAGTGAGTGAGTTCGCATATGTTCAAAATCCAGTTCCTAAAAGGTAAACCACAGAGAACTAGATAACACATAAAAGCTCCTTTAATATTTAAAAAATATTATTTATTTTAAATGGTTGAGTGACAGTGTTTTTACTGCCTGTTTAATTCTATTAACAATTAATTAAAATTTGAAGTCAAGAGCTGAATCACAATATTTATCCATACCTTAATTACTCTAAGGATTCCTTGATTTGTAGCTCGATCTGTAACAATTTCAAAACAGTTATCTTCATTACCGGATATAAAGAAAAACTCTGCTAACCAGTTGTCTGTAAACTCTTCATCAGCATCCAGAGCTTGTATTCGTAGCAGTTCTGAACTGAGTGAATTTTCTGAAATACTTGCTGAAAACTGAAATGACAGATAAATACCTATTAGCAAACATTTATATATATATGTATATATGTATATATGTGTATATGAACATGTAGGGAAAACAGCTGTGTGCAGAGGTTGTTTTGAAGGATGTACTGAGCACAGTCCATGCCAATTTAACAAAAAAGACATGTGTTCTGGGCAAATTGTGATTATTGTTACAGATTTGAAAAGCTGTATCACCTCCAAGGTTTGCAGAGGCATCTTAAGGATTTGTAGTTTCTATAAGAAATGGTCTTCCAAGGATTGGGTTATTTTGCATAATCTCATATTGCAGGGAGCTGGGCACCTGTATGACAGGATTTCTCTGAATACCAAGGAGTCAGTCCTGACAGTGTCAGGATTTACATCTCTGAATACAAAAATGATCTATGTGTATGTTACCAGAATTGTTGCACAAGCGACAGATTGTATTTTGAGCGCTTTTGAAGGGAACAACCCTTTAAATCCCATGGAGCATGTTAATGTGGACATTCTCTACAGGTTAGTAAGGGCTCTGTTACCCACGGGGCTTTTAAATGGGGTTTTAAATCAGTGCTGCTGCTTTTGTTCCTGCAAACTTACAGAGCTTTGAGCAAGAGTTGGAAAGTTGTCATTAACATCGATAACTTTCACATTACAGCTACAAAGGGATGATATTCCATCTGCAGCCCCGTCCCGGTCTGATGCCTTCACAACCAGAGTGTAGCTACTATGTTGCTGTCACAGAAAGAGAAATGAGTATGTTAGAAGACCATCTGTGCATCTTACAAATAACTCATGCTTCCTACTATGTCGAATTCCTAATGCAGGAATTCAGCTTAGACATTTTATTGTGACACATCAAAACCATACATTTCTCCATTAATATTTGTAAAAACCACAACCTTTCTCTCTCTTGTCTATTTTTCTTGCTCTCATAGCACATATACACAGCATAATTTTAATTAGCTTTGGAAGGGGAAATGTTACCTCTCTGTCAAGATAATTTGCAAGATGGAGTTCTCCTGTGTATTTATTCATAATGAACATGGGTGGACCAGAAGGTTCCTGACTCTCTATTTTGAAGGCAATTTTAGAATTCAAGTGGTTAGGTTCATCTGCATCTGTTGCAATGATTTTCATCACCAGTGTGTCTAAAAATGAATTAAAAAATAATAGTAATTAAAAAAACCCCACAAAACAAATGAAGAAACAAAAAAAAACCAAACCAAAAACCCCCCAGAAAATCTCATGAGTTCCTGCAAACAACTCATCAAGACAATGCTAAAACAATGTATGAAAATTATAGAAGGCTATCTATTCTTTGACATTTACAAAGAAAACCAAAACTTTAGTTTTGTAGTACTGATTCTGACAATGTTAATGACTTCAAATGAATTAAAAATCAAAGTCAGAAAGAATAATGCAGACTTTCACTGAGCTTCTTTAAATCACCATAGGAAATATGCAAATACAGCAAGTACTGAGCTTGTAGAGATTACTATAAGAAATCACAGCTTTAAATGAGGATTTCTAGAAAGGAGAAAATGAGTGTTAGGCACCATTGCCTCAGTGCTATTTGCATGTCTAATGTTGATTGCTGCACTTTTGGTAAAAAGAACCCTTTTAATGGTTTAAGTATGAAATTATTTAGTAATATTCTGCTGCAATTGCAAATAGACAGGCTACAAGTACAAATATTTGAAAGAGAAAAATGGGCAAAAATGTATTTTACATACCCTCCAAGGAAATAAGTGTAATGATATTTTTATTCTAATGAGAAGGAATGCAATTATTTATTTTACATTTCACATCTGAAAGAATTTGCATGATGGTATGGTTAGAAACTGGAACATTCAGCACTCGTGTGTGGGAGGAAAGGGAGAAGGAAGCATTGCTGTCTAATTTATAGCAATTAGCCCAGGCCCAGGCTCAAAAAGAACTTGGAGAAGTATCTGCTGCTCTCTCCTCTGCAGTGGCCCTGACCATTTTATGGCATTGCCTAAGAAAAGCAGAAAGAGCATCCCAGGTTTATATTAACTGTATTCTGTGAGCTTCACTAGCAGTACAGTAAAAGGCATAGCAGAGGTACTCACTGTCCATGCTGCTCTCTTCAACAGATCCCGTAAACACAGTTTGTGCAAATACAGGAGGGTTATCATTTATGTCCAGGACTCTGACTCGAAGTTCAAGAGGTGGTTCCAAATCTATACCAGTCACTGAGTGTTTAGCAAAGCAACGTATCTAAATAAAGAGATTTACTCATTTTAAAACCAAAAGTTAAGTAAGCAAAGTAGCAATCTGAAATAAATGAATTTGTTGTCTGCCCCACCCTGGATCCATCATTATAAAGGTCAAGAAAAAGGGGAATACTTACAACAAATACTGGTGTTATTTCCCTATCCACTATTGATGTTATATTAATTTCTCCTGTTCTTGGGTTAACAACAAATATTCCATAGGGTGCACGGTCAATTCCAACTCCAGAGATGCTGTATGTGATTGGATTGTCTTCTTCACAATCAGATCGGATCTACAATAACAGATAATAATAATTTATGCCAGTTTACAGAGGACACCTACAGGGTTTTTTCTCCTATTCTTAGTTCCTGTACAAACATCTGTATAACTTCAATTTCTCAACCACTTAGGAAACCAGAGAGGTATTTATCTAAAATAATTTAGGTTCAAATAATTGAGAGAATCAATGGAAGGCTCGTCTACAAAATGTCAACCTAGACATCCATCTCCCCTTAAGGGTTGGATAGGCCTTCTATTTCTCTTAAATCTGTCAGGGAAGTGGAGAGAGAAACCTCCAAGGGTATCACACTGTGCCTGGAACTCAGTAAGGGTATGGTCACAGTGAAAGAACAGGAAGGTATTTCTTTTTCTCTGTTTCCCACAGGCCATGTACCATCTTTGAATTTCTGCTCAGGGGTTTCTCAGGATGAGAAAGAGAGAAAAAAAATGTCACTGGTTGGAGCTGCCTGGAAAGTAGACTGTCACCCTGATTTTTTAAGATTTTCTAAAGCCTTCTTAGTTTACATTCTTGTAGCAAACTTTCTCACACACTTTCTGTAAATAACTTACTGTTTTTGCATTCCTTCATAAAAGCAGAGAAATTTGATGGACTGGTAGTTTGTCCAGTGTCGTTGGAGAGGTGGCACTGTCACCCTCCAATCCACTGTCACCTTTGGAAAGCTATAAATGCTGGAGTCAGAAAAATAAACTTGCTTTTTTTACCTTCACAACAGCAGCAGCATGCATTGTGTTTTCTCGTGTCCTGTAGTGACAGTAGACTCATAGCAATGTTCTAAGAAGGCTCTGGTTACTCCTCAGCAGCCACATGGATTCACCTTAGGAGACTGTCTCAGCAGAGCTGGGAATGTTGCATCATCTTTGTTTTATTCTACATTCCTTTCTTTTAGTACGCTAAGCATATGGATTTTTAAATGTCTCTGCTTTTATCAGCCTGTCTTTGGCAAAACTTCCTTGTCAGTGAATATTGTGTTTTTCTTTCTACTTACTCTGGCAATTGGATTCCTCTTGGAATTATCTTCTCCTTCTCTACAAGCTGCAGCAAATTTGATCCATTCACGTTTTTGTCTTCTAAAGGTTTTCCATCTTGCCATTCCATTTTCATCCCATTCTTTTACCTTTGACAGAGAGTTCCAGTATCATGTGACCTCAGTCCATTTTAAATAAATACAGACAATTATAATGTCCAACAATAAGAAGAAAAGAGATTTTTGTAGACTATGTGCTTTTTTACATGTCTGTGAGCCCCAAACTCTGTGACTGTACATGTTTATTTTAAAATTACTCATTTGTATGAGATATTCATTTAGATTTAGGTGAATTTCTCTTGAGAGGGTTAGCAGGTTATTACCTGCAGCTGGTTAATATTTAAATATATTTTCAATCTTCAGGTTCAGAAGTGTCTTAGTTGAGTATTTTCCACATGATTTTTTCATTTGTTACATTTTGTTTAATCTGAAAAACAGGTTCTAAATAAATATATATTACCTTTACATGAAATCCTGTGCTGAAATCCAAGAGTACCTGCAAAAACAATAAAAAATTGGCATGTAAAAATGCAAGGCAAAATGCAGCAAGCAAAACCCAGCTGCAAGACATTGCTATACTGCAGGCCTATTGCAATAGCTTATCTAGCTGCAAGATTTCCACAAATGAGTTTGTGAAATTCAATTTTTTCTATATCCAGCATGGAAATTGCTTGACAGTTAAAACCTTCAAAATAATTCTGTCTTTCAAGACAGAACTTTGAGCTTGAATGGATATGCCAGAGCAATTTTCAAACTATACCTTCATCAAAATAAAGCTTCCACACAGATATTTAATACCTCAGCTGAAGAGAGAAGTCTTTGCACGAGTTTTTACCAAACACTCTAGGAAACCAGAGAGGTATTTATCCTAAATAATTTATTCTTTTTTTCATTACTTTTTTCCAGTTTAGAAAGTTGACAATACTGCTGGAGTACTTAATTATGTAACTTAACAAAAAAGAATGAAAATGGTTTTTTTTGGAACTTCTCAGTGAGATTGAAGAGATTCAATGTAAGATGGAAACCCACCTGCAGTTTTCAGGCAAATTTCCCTGGAGTGCAGTTAATTTTGATTTGAGACTCAACTCTGCAACTAATCTTGAGTAACTAAAGGTAGCAGGATCAGATGCAGTATGTGATTACTTTAAAACTAAAATTTAAATGAGAGGAGCCTCAATTTCTTGATTAGCACAATTTAAAAGAAGGAACCATTTAATTAACTATATTCCTAAATAGGGTGTGAAAATGAAGTTCACTTTCTTCAGAGCATCTCTTTCAGGTTTAGGATCTGCTTTTGCTCTATTCAGACAATAAAGTGTGAAGAATGTGGGATGTTCAGGGCTGGATTCTTTTTTCATTCATCATTGGAAGATACAAAATATCCAGATGACTCAAAAATTATTGCAGTGTTTCTCTTTTCTCAACAAATGTTAACAGCTGCAGTTATGAGTATTTCACTTCCTTATAATTTCCCGTAGCTTTTTGGTTTGGTTTGGTTTGTTTTCTTTGTTTTTTGTCTGATATGTTATATCTGTGGGGTTTTATGTCAGCTATACTTGGATAAAATCTGGCATCTTTTATCCTTACATCATGGGACTTTACTCACTTCAAATTTATTGCATTGTACTGGCAAGACTGGGACAGGGACACAATTTTTTTTCCACTTACTTCATGTTAAGACAACTTCTTATATGCAACGGATTAATGAACATCAGCTTCACCCTCCTTCCTCTCTCCCTCTTTCTCTGCCCCATTTGCATTTATGCTGCAAGAATTCACCATCTGCCATTTACAAAACAGTGTTTCCAATTATCTGGTTTTACCCAAAATGTTCCTTGAGACCCTGGCCTATAATGGATGCCTTAATCTGCTTCTCAATGGAGGAGTTTAGACTGGATCTGCCCATTTGATGTGCATATGTAGCTTGAAATTTTTTGACTAGTCACAGAGTAATGATTTTTTCCTTCTTTGAGCCAGCTATTGACATAAATGGCTAAGAAAAGTACTCTGCAGGAGAATCACTACAATATGTTCATGTTGTGCTAAAAGTACCAATACATCTTTTACCTTATGTTGAGTTTATGACTGTTTAAATCTTCAGCTTCAGAATAGGGTTCAAATTCATGTGCAGCCGTTCTGTTCCTCATCTCAGAGAAGGGACAATATCAGACTCCCTGTGAATGGCAGGGTTTGTTTGCCCCAGTGGGAGCTCAGTCCTGTTGTTTTATAATCCCCCTTGGAAACCAGGGAACGTGGAAGAGTCAAAGGGGCAGACTACACCCTCACAAGAGAGCCTGAGTGATGAGGTCCACCAGAAATAACACTAATTGAATGTCTCTTATCAGTCTATCCCACCTCATTTGGTGAGCACAATGAAATCCTCTCCACCCTTATGCTGAAATCCCTTCTGGCATGCAAACAATTGTCTTGACCCGGCAAAGTATGGGTATGCACCTCTCAGTGTTAGTGAATCTTGTCTGCTGTCTGCATCATGTGGCCTATCCTGTTACTTAACAGTGAGACTAATACCTCATACCCAGCCACATCACTCTCATATTCTGAAAAACTATTGTGAGTCTTTCTGAAATAAGAATTATACCTGTAAAGAATTCTAATACTTAAGGACATGAACATTCATAAATTTCTTGATTCCAGCCTGTAGGGAGTTCTGTTTCCAAGCAGTGAAAAATAAATATTTCTTACTGGAGTCTTATCCTTTGTTTTTGAGCAGCAGTAATGGGAACAACAGGAATTTGTCTGTTGGTGATGTTGGGATTGTAAATTTAGGCCCTGTATTTTCACATTTATACAGTGATAGTGAAGGAAAACCCCATTTTGCTACTTGTTGGTAATGGAAGATCTTGAATTCATAGTCCTTAGTACAGTTCATGTTATTATTTGAAAAGGCTGATCTGATGAACTTAGTGGTTGTGTTTGGTATGTCTCTGTTATAGCTGTAGTATAGGAAGGAGGGCAGGCCGACATCAGACAAAAATGTCTAGTTCATCAGATAAATCTGAACAATTTTTAAATTACATTTATCCTACTTGATTCAGGGATAGAGATTCCTCTACCTCCGCAACTAATGCCTTCTGGTTCTCCACTGTGAACAGCAATTTGAAGTCTTCCCCTAACCCCGTTGTCTATTTCTAATATTTATCTGAGATGAAAACCATTTTTTCTCTGGTGCTATTTCCAGCAGATAAGTTCTGTCTCCTAGCAGCTAACCCCAGCAAATTTCTAGGTAGTTAAAAAAATTCCCTTCTAAACCAATCTCCCAGTACTTTCCAAAGACACGGGGATAAACAATAATTAAAGCAATAGGAGCCACTGGAATGTGTGGGATGCATCCTGAGGACCTTGGGGTAGGCAAGCTGGTCAAAATGATGCCAAGATTTGCTGTCTGTTAGTCTCTGAGAGACTGTGAAAAAAAGGAAGCTGCAGAGAATCTAGATGCTGGTTGCACAAGCTGTTTCTGTTTCGGGTTGGGAGATGTGCAGGCAGGAAACAAGTTTATGGTTTCTGTCATTTGCACAGTGTTCTGTCTGAAAGCTTGTCTTTTATTGTAATGATACCTGGACCCTGTGTCCAAAATGACACCTTAGAGTCACACTGGAGTTATTCTGGATTTATTCTGATGCAACTGGGGACAGAATTAGGCCCATAGGATATCTACTGTTCTTTGCATCCTCAAAGCAATTTACAAACAAGAATTAACTAATCATTAATTGAGTGCCAAGCAATATCATACGTAATTACAGAATCCTCCCTCCTCCACCTACTCAAATCTAAATGACTGAACATGCCTTTAACATCTTCCCAGCATTATTCATATGGGATCTTCTTCTCTCTCTTTGAAGCCAACAGTGGCATTGTTGTTGGCCTGGATGGGAGGAGTGCTGAGAACTCAACACGTATTGTGTTAGTCATCAGGCTGCTGTGGTAGCTCTGGTACTGTCAGCATTTTGGGACTTTTACATCTTTCTTACTCATCCAAAGCCCTGACTAGAATAGGTTTACAATAATGAACCCTTCCCCTTTATTCATTCTGCATCTCTTTAAAAAAATGATACATAAGTGCATATGAAATAATGAGAAGCAGAGTTCAAATATAAGACAAACCCTCATATTTGAAAAATATGCTATTTTATCACTTTTTACATTGAAACATGATTTTCTTTTTCTATACTTCACTTTTTGATATGTCACTTATGAATGTACTTCATGCAATTTAAAGGGAAAGATTTTCTGGATTATTTTTCTGGCATTTTGTTTTCTAATTCAGAGGAAGCTAGGTGTTTCCTGTGTTAGCATAGCAATACTTTGAATTGCATCCAGGATGGATAATCCATTACTCTTTCAACAATTGTGACAGGAATAATTCAGGAATTATGACAATGCTCATGTCAGGCTGAAGAATATACTTTGAAGTTTTATTTATTTTAAAATAAGTTTACTCAAAGAGCTGACAACTTTAGAGAAGTTTCCACTGAGATTGTTTCTGTTCTGCTATTGTATCTTCTATTGTATGGAGATACAATACATTCCCATAGAGTAACTGATCTTAACCATTAGAAAAATGAACAGAAAAGTAATTTCAATATAGGCTGTATGCCACTGTCATTCAAAATCGAGTTTTTCAAATTAGTCATGCTAAGTGCCCTCAATAAATCTCTTCAATAAAACCTGAATTCTGATATGACTTAGAGTGTTCTGGCTGCAAATGCATGTTTGCTTAATGGCCATTTTACTTAGGAATGCAAAACTGCAGGCTTAAGCACCTAATCTTAGGTGATAGTTCCTGGATGTGGAATTGCTTTGGTTTATATTTCTACAACAAAATATTTGGCAGAAGAATTTGCAAGTTCCTGATTCAATTCTAGCAGATGTTTCACATGAATATACAAGAACAGGATGTAGCCCGTGACTACTTTATGTGCAATCAAGTTATGAGGAGGATGTGTAACCATAGCCTTACAACTGGGGGGGAAAAATAAGTCAAGATAACATATGGGAAAATGCATCCAGACAAAAGTACATAAGAGATGTGGTGAATTTAAAATTATTGGCTGTCACATGATAGCTGGCAGGAGAATAGTCATAACTGATCAAACAGGTTATTTCCATAAAACGTGTCTGTGCTAGTATCACAAACAGAACTCCCTTACTCATGAGAATAATGTCTTTGAAGTCACATGAGTAAGGGTTGCAGAATCAGTCCCACCAATGGTGAAATCCACAGAGAAAATTATTTGTTTCAGGACTGGTAAGTTTCTTTTTTTTTTTTTTTGAAAATGCAGTAGTGTACTAAAATATGTATAACTCCATGTTAATTTTATTTAATGCAACTTATTAACAATATACTAACCAGACACACCATTCAGACAGGTGATTTTCATGAAAGATTAGTTAAGCTGAAAGCCAAAATTTTTTCTTAGAATACACTAAAACTGAGTACATAAATGTATAATTAGATCTTGACAGTTTGTCTGCCACCTTTATTTAAAGTGTTGAAAGATGCTATTAAGTCGTACAGGCCATCATGAACATTGCTGGGCAGAAGAATGCATAACAAGAACAAGGGTTTCCTGTGGGTAGTAAAAGTTCAAATATTTGATAGTCATCAAAACACAATGGCATTTTCCAGAATTGCTCTTTTTTTCCTGACCCAGCACCTACCCTCCATCACTCACAATTTTAACAACAATATATTGATAGAATGAAAATTGCTTCAGAGTTGCTGAGAGAAATAAAGCAGTTAAGCATTTGAGTAGAGTGTCTTTTCAGTGGAAAGGTCTTAAACATAAAACAGTCAAGCATTTTGAACTTCAACACACTGGGAGTGTGCATCACCAGGTAACTGAGTAAAATGAATAGTCACTAGTGCTTCATGAAAATCCAGAAGTGTTAGTGTGATGTGCAACACGCCAGTCTCAGACACCTCTCTGCTGCCTTGAACAAGTAGAAACTTATCCGAACCATAACTTGCTTTTTGTCAAGTTTTGCCCTTGTTTGCTTGGCAGCTGCTCTGTGTTAATTAGTTCTACTTTACTGATTGCAGAGCTGTCGCCTAATTAATGGTGAAAATTAATGGATTGTATTTTCTTAATGGTTTTAGGATTTCTTAACCTATAACACAAACTTTTTCTCAGACTACAGCATTTCTAGAGAAGTCAGTAATGAGAAGTTAACAAACATTTACACATACTAATACACTGTGTAAAATGTAAAATTTCATGAAAACCACAGGACATAACTATAGTAGAAATCCTGCTCTTCTCAATCCTCAGGGCCTTAAACCTCTACCGAATTTCAAGAGGTCAGCACAGATGAGTAAAATGAATCCACACAAAAATCAGATTGCAGGAGGAGTAGGGCACCCATAGCCCTTTTAAGTCCCTTCTGGGTAATTTCCATGCCTTGATGAACACATTGAAAACTATGCCACTTGACCATAGCCACAACTTTCCTTTTACAGTGAGAAAAACAAACCCAAAGAGCAACGCTTTCATCATGCATTCACTTGCTCAGCACATGGCGGCTCAGACGCTAGGGCACAACAACACAGGAATCTTTTGCAATGTGAAATAATAGGCCAAGTCTTGATTTTTGCGTAACTGAGATCACTAAATTTTGTAATTTTTGCTCTCTTGAAAATAGCTGTATGATTTTGTCAGCTGTGAAACAATCTTCCTAATTGTTTTAGAAAAAAGAGATTTCAATTTTTTAGAAAAAGATATTTTCTCAACTGATAAAAAGGACATAGAACTAAATTATATACAACCATTAAATTTTTTATAATGATAGCATTTTATTAATAACTGTGACCTTTAAATAGCAGCCACAGAAAACATTTGCCTGAAAAATCATGCAGTCAACATAGAAAGTCACATCTTGAACATCAACAGATCGCCGAAAGTCTAAAAAGAAATATTTGTCAGTATTTAATGAAAAGCTAATTTGATTTTACAGAATGTTCAGGAGTACTGTTTAAAATGAGCAGAGCTTTGATTTTTACGGTAAATTTCACAAGATATTTTTGGGGAATAGTTTACATTGTGGAATGTAATGGTCTGCTGAGGAAGATGAAACTGGCATAGGCACAGCGTTTAAAAATATTGTTTTAAAATCCGACTTACCAACAAAAGGAACAGAAAAGCAGCCGTTCGGTGAGGGAGCCAATCCATGGCATCTGACTTCTCAGAAACAAGTCCAACTGAGTTATGGTTACAAGCCTGTTCCTGTTCCCCTCCCCCCCCAGCTCTGGTGACTATTTAAAAAGACACTCTGTACATGTCCTTATACTCAGCCCTTCAAGGTGTCTCTGCCTCCCTCTGAGGGAAGAACTGAAGATGCTGTATAACAGAGTGTCTTTCCCCACCCCAAAATCCTGGGCTGGTCTCACCTGAAATGCTTGACAACATCATTATTGCTTGCAGGTAAGAGCTAAGAGACACACCTTAATTCTTATTGCACTGAAACCCTTTGTTGGATACAAAAAGGTACGTTTTAAAAACAGAGGCAAGCTTTGCTGAGAAGATACCAGGTGATTTATAAATTACTCACAACATAAGGAATCATTAAAATGGTAACTTATCATTGCTTTGAATGCAACTTCCAGTTTTCTCTTTGCACCCTGTATAATAGAAAAACTAAATGAATATTACGATAAAGAATACATAATTTAAAAAAGTATTCATTTAAATTCGAAGTCCATTTGTTTACTTCCAGGCATAAAGCAGTGAGTTCCATGCACATTGTTCACGGAAGCGAAGCATTCAGAGCAGAATGAGGCTGTCACTAAAGAGGTATCATATTAATTTTGGGGAAAAAATAGTGCTTTATTCATGACGCTGAAAGAATATTTGAAGCAGAGGAGAAAGATTTTCTGCCTTTACCAACTGCAAAGCCTCCTCATGCCATACCTTCCCCTTCCAAAGGGCTGTGCTCTCGCTGACACAGTGGAGAGCGTTAGAGAAACTGGAGAGCTGATCAAAACAGCAGGTAGTGGAGGAGAGAGAGGATGTGCTGCACAGCTCACTTCTGGCCGCGTTTTTGATGGCAGGAGCACAGTTGTGTGGGGGACAAAGAAATCACAGAGGGTTCCCTACTTTGCTCTCTGTTCTGCAGCACAGGTGTTGTTAAGTGCCTCCTTGTGTCTTTGGGACACCTGAAGCACCCCTTAATGGGCAAGGAGAAGTTAGAGTGGCCTTCTGCTCTGTGACTGAAGCTGGGAGGGGGTGCACACTTCATCCCCAAAAGTGCAATACCACCAGTGTGCTGCTGAGCCCTCCATGGTGCTTGGCATCTCCCAGGGCTGGATTGAGCTGGGAAAAGAGTGCTCAGCACCTTTGGGGCTGCTCAGCCCGTGCCAGGGTGAGGTCCCATGCTCCTGCTGGGTAAGCAGCTTTGCAGCACATCGCGTCTCCATGCCACTTGGCATGGGTACTTTGCTGTCTTGCAACTGGCTGGGGCTGCCAAAGCCAGTCGTGCATGTCCCCATTTGTCACTCAGCCCTTGGTACCAAGCTCAACATGCCCATCAGTGAGTCAATGAGGCAGACCAGGACAGGCAATGTTAAATGGATTGTATCTGCATTTTCCCTTTTCTGGGAAATTCTTAACAATCTGAAATTGGCTTCTGGCTTAAGTAAAATTTAATTGTTGTAATATAAAATATGCATATTCTTTTATGAACCCAAGTATCTTATTTCAGAACTTTTGCTTAAGCATATATTAAAAAATATTTTAATCACTTTAAAAACATTTTTACTTTTAGATTTTTCAGTTTTTCCATTTGTATGGATTTTTTTTGTTTGCAGAATTTGAAACATTATTTTTGTATTTTTTTATTACTTCACAGACTGATAGCCAAGAAAGTCTGACAATATGTATTACTCAAAACCTCTCCTGGTAATGCTGAAATTCTATTTTGACCACTGGATAGAAGAAGTTATTTCTTGCAACTACAAAATAGGCATGTTCTTTTACAGACCAAAATATCCCTTGCTGAGTAATTTTTTTTCATTATAACAGAAGATAGTTTGATCTACAAAATCTGATAAAAGGCCTCAAACAACAATAATAGCCCCAGCAGAAGTGAAAACAAAATTAGCAGCTTTTACTGTATCTTTCTTTGCCATATCTCATTATGAAGAGTGCACATGGATTTATGAGAAAAGATAAATAAGAACAATTCTTCAATGGTAAAACTTGTCATTAAATTTCAAATAGGATTTCCAAATAAATGCTTAAAAATAAAATTTGCACATTTACAATGTTTAAAAAATAGTTTTGTCTACATGAAAATGACTGAAAAATGTACAGTAGTTTGATGCAGCTTGAAGAAGAAATCCTAACCTGCTGACCACTACCCTTTTGGAACATGGGAGTTAATAAAACAGTACTAGTGGCATCCACCTAACAGTCCTTTTGTACTCTGGGTGCTTTTCTCTCCTTTGTATTCTGGATGAAGGTTTTTATATTTTTTTCTCTAATCCCTGTTACCACCTTACAAAGTAGAGGAAAGGGGCCACGGATAATTTTGGAAACAGAGATACATAACTGGAAATATAATTGGTGTATAATGTGGTTAATTAAAACTTTATTTTTCATGGAAAGATTTTTCAAATTTTTTTTTTTGGTATCTGACTATTCAACCAGTCACCTACTGATATTACAGAGCCAGCTAAGGGTCCATATCCTAGCGACTCCCATTTTCAGGAATTATTTGACATATTTGACTGCTTCTGAAAGCACCCTTATTTTATGGCAGTGGTCTTGTTACTTTTAAAACAGAGTTCTTGAGTCAGTTTTTTAAAATGGGTCTCCAAGATTGCAAAAGTCCAAGCCTGCAGCTGATTTCAAACCTGCTTCATCCATATTTGATGCCATCTACTTTCAGAAAAATATATACATATACACACATTTCAGTCAGCTTTCTGAACATTTCACAGGAAAATGTTTGGTTCTGTACCACTCCTGGCACAAAGTCCGCAATATGACTCATGCCCCTGTTGTAGGGTTTGGAGAGGAGGTGTTTGATCCAGGTCAGCAATGAGCAACTTCCCCCTCAAGGGTCTTGTAACTACATGAGATAATAATAAACACACACCCTAATACTGCACTCTCAAATTAACCTTCCTGTGTGGGAAGTGAAAAACCCCAACAACAGAAACAATTAAACTTTTCTGCTCTAGCTTTACCCTCTTGATTAAAGGAAGCAGGTTTATTCAGCAATTACCTGGAGAATCTGTCATACTTAAGTTAACAAAGAAAGGGTTTCTCTCCATTCTGAAAGAGAAATCCAGCCTAATCCCAAGATATCAGTTTTCTGGCAAACATCCAGGAATACGGATTTGAATTATTTCATCAGTGTTATATTCAGACCTATATGGAAGGCTACAAAGGAGAATTTCTGTAATAGGAAGAGAAGGCAAATGGGAAACGCCATGTGCTCTATCAAAGCAGTGTGATGACCTTGGTAAGATTTACCTTGTTTTAATATGAGGAACCCAAGGCCTAGCAAGATGCAGTGACTTGTCTGAAATATCTCAGCAAAGTAGGGGCAGTACTCTGTCTCACCTGGTGCACTTGAAGATAACTTATGAGTGGCATATGGCCATGCACTCACCTGTGATATACCTTATTTTACATTTATGAAGCTGAAGCTCCTGGGACTTGTTTGACAGGTAAGGCACACAGACACACTTTGCAATGCTTAAGATACATGGGTTTCTGTTTCATCATATACATTTGTTTTGATATATTTTGGGAATCTCACTTAAATATCAGCAGGACCAAAGTTTTTGCTGGGAAAACTTTTATGCACTATGGGCTTCTCCTGTCAACATTATTTTAGATTGCTAAGCATACATATCAGTCCAAAAGAATTTCTCTCATTATACTATCAACCCATCTGTCTGGGAATGAAATTGAATGTTAAAATTTAATTTTGGCAGGATTATGCCAAAGGCAATTTTCAGTTTCCTCAGAATAGATTATTTTTGCAGCCTATTCATTCAGCTTACTGCTTCTAGAGACTGTTCATACTAATAATCACAAGGACAAAAATGTTATTTCTGAGTTGCTGAAAATGTGTGGGGCAGACCTAGAAATGTAATCAGAAAGATAGCCTTGCATCTAAACTAGAAAATGTATATAAGAAAAAGTATGTAGAAATAAGAATGACTAGAGAAATGCAGTCATGTCCTGTCATCTCTGTCAAACCTTTGGATTCAACAGCAACAGAAAAATATTTGGATTCATAAGAGCCCTGAGTGGCAGTCCGTCACCTGCTATTTTTTCAAGCAATTAGCATCTCCTGGCTGCCTTCTTATTCTCCCATTCTGGGGTACAATTTTCCTTTTATTTTTAATGAACAGCTGATGAGTGTCATCTTCTGCTGAAACCAAGTTCAGTGGCACAGGGGTTTGCAGGAGGGTCCAGGCTTACATGCAAGATATGGATGCCTGAATGAGTTACTGCCACAGCTCCCCCTAAATGATAAGTCCCACCACTGAAAGACAGTCTTGCTATCTCTCTACTATTACAATCATGAGAGTACTTCCCAGCTCCTGGGCCTGACTGCACAGCCCAGGAACTCTCCAAGACCCATATCCAAACCATGCTACTCCCTTAAGTTTTCTGCGTAAGTCTGCGGCTCTGCAGTGACAGAGCACAGACTTCTGGTGTAAAATATAACATTCACTGGCATGGCAACATCTGGGAGGTGATACTTGAGAATACATGAAGTACTGACCAGAGAAGTTCTTCAGAGGTCTTCAAGTATCATCTTGGAAAGTCAAGAAAGTCGTTGGACAATATAGCTCTCCCCATCTCTCTTCAAGCCCAAAGCTGTCCTCTGCCATTCATTTTTATCTCCTAAAAAGGAAGACTTAATCGAGAAGGTGAAATTTGCTTACTACTGAAATCGTCCCAAACTTCCTCACTTTCTTTTTCTCCTAGAGGAAAAGAGGCTAAGCAGATTCTTCTCTCATGGAGTTTACTTAGTTTATCTTCAGTGCCTAGAAAGGAAGAGCTGAAGGCAGGGCAATAGACATCCAATAAGCTCTAGAAAGCAGCAGCAATCCAGGAGCAGTAAAGATCAAAGAGATCTTTCCTCAAGTTGTGACTTTAATATGTAGTGGCCAATTTCACAAATTATTCCTTTAAAGATGAGGATGATGATCAACTTAATTTCCTTTTCTAGATTTTATTGCTGATTGATTACTTCTGTGTTTGGTTTTCAGAAACCAGATGCACCTGCTCCCATTCTGTCCATCAAAATATAAGGATACTTGGCCTTGGCTTTGTAGCAACCTGGGTCTCAAAAACAGCTGTTGCAGTTGTGTATAAAAGATTTCTGGTATTTGTCCAGACTAGATTTTGCTTTTGTTTCTGGTGAAAGAGTTTTGGTTTGTGGGGAGTGGACTCTGCCTTGATCTTATCTCACTCTCACCACAGAGAGCAAGAGTGTCCCAGGATCATTGCTCTGAGTAGGATGCAGAAGTGCTGGAGAAACAAAAGAAAGGAGATGTTCAGAAACTTCTTCAGTTTTTACTCAGATATCATAGAAAATGATAATCCTAGAAATTTATGGTTCATATAATGAAAGGTGAACATTTTGTATTCCCGGTGGGATTAGTGAAGTCATCACGAATCCATACCTTCACTGACTTTGGCCTGTGATGGTGATTTTAGAGCTGCTTTTTTTGAAGATGTTTAAGTATGAAGGGAAGCATCCTTGGAGCCAGGAAATGAAACCAAACAATAAACATACTCGTTGCTTAATTGAGGGAGAAAATGGTCTTTGTACAAGAAAGTTAGACAGGTTACTGCTGCAGGACCTGTGTGCTGCTTTGCTGCAGGTTGCTGGTGTCTGTGATGCTGCATGTAAGAATAAAGTTGTCTCTATGTTGGTCTGCTTTCTCCTAGTTTGATAAATAAAGAAATAAAAATAAAACCTTCTGAAATAAAAAAATTCTAAAAGAAATAAAATAAAACCTTCTGATAGGAGAGAGGAAACCTGTTTAAGTCAGACAGTAAGCAAAGGTCATGTGAGTGCAAAATAAATGGTTTATATTACTGCTTTTTAAACATAATGTTTAAAACATCACAGGCAATGTATAATTAACTTCCTTCTTGTTAATCAAAGACATTGATCTAACAATTTTATATGAAGAGCAGCCAATTTATAAATGTATCTCAGTTGGTAACTGGCCTGACTTGCTTTGGGTAAGGATGAAATTGGTGAACTTCCCTGTGTTATGACAATGTCTGGACAGCATTTTAAAGATCTGAATATAATCCATTGCAAATTTCTATTTGGATGTGGGGATGGAGACAAAGAAGCACACTCACAATTGAGGAGCAAAGGCAACACTGCTATTTGGTTGACATCAGAAGCACTGGAGGGCAATTGGTCTCTGCCCTTAAAGCACATGAAAAAGTGGTTTTGTAAAAAAAATATGAAGAAATCTCCATCTGCTTCTGGAAATATTTAATAAAACACCTTACTTCATTAAAGCTATTGAAAAGTTGTTCTTTGTAGTACCTGTGACATACTGGCAGCTAGATAAGTAATGAAAGATTATCAGAACTAAAGACACTGTAATGTTAGTGAAACATCCATCTGGAACCAGAAACAGTCTACTATTTATATTGCAAATATTTTAACATTATAATATCTTTATTATTTATTTCAGTTTTTTGAATCATCGATATTATGTGAAACATAGTGATATCTGATTACATTTCTGGCATTTAAATAATGCCAAAAATTACATTTTATCCACAGAAGTTTAAAAAAAATGCCAGGCAATCAGAAACAGTAAAGTACATGCAAGAGAAGTTAAGGTTAGTTTGAGGAAGAGTAGGGTGGCTAAAGCATGTGGGTAAAAAAAAACTCTGGCATAATGTTTGAAATATATTCTATATTTTACTGTCTAGACCAAAATTTTCAGTGTCTATTGAATAAAATTAATAATATTAATTTGGAAATTTTGCTTTTACCGTATTTCTTGTTTAACTAAAAATAAAGTAGAAATCTCATGAGCTGTCCTGCTTACAGGTGAAGAGAACCTCTGTGCTGGGACAAAGAGCAGTTGTAATCCTAGATTTAAGGGAAAAAGTGCCAAGAAAATAAAGATTTAGGAGGATAGGAGCAATATGGAGCTACCCAGGACTAATTTTATGACAAGCAGAGGCTGAACTTTAAGCAACATTTCTAAAAACTCTTACCAACTAACAGACTTATGAAGTCACATGCAAGCATGTAAGTGGCATGACATGGAAACCTGTCAAGCACCACCAGATTAGTGCTGCTACAATCAGGCCTGCTAATTAGAAAACCATGTTGGGTAACAGCATCACAGCATCACCTCAAAAGAAGAAGATTCAAGCAATCTAATTTTAGCAGTCAGTAGAAACCCCAAACAACCACAACAAACCAAAACCTAGAAAACCTTGGCTTGTAAAGCTGAAGCATGAACCCTTATACTTCTGGTAGTTAAAGGTGAATTTGATTTAGACAGTGAAAAGTTAGGTATCACTTTCATTAGATTTGGCTTGAGATAAACAAGTGGAACAGCAAAAGCATGTGTGGGCAAAGAGAGCAAAGCTATAACACTGTGTCTGGAGCCCTGCTTCACTCTTCCCTCAGCTGATTTGCTAACTCCTTGTTCATGATAAGAAGATAATTGCAAGGTTAAAGTCTGGTTATAAACTTGAGAAGCTCAACATTCATGACAGGATAATTCAGATTTTTTAGATAAATATTCACATGTATTTTTTTATATATAATTCCAAATTCATGTTTAGGTCCCAAATGAGCTAGGGACCATCTGTAAGTGTATTGTATTAAATCATTCATGGATTTGAAACCCTGAACAATACTTTTACTTGGTCTTAATGCTTTCAGTACCCAAAAGCAAGTAAACTCCTGCAACATAGTGCTCTCATCTTGCTTTTACTTTCAACTTTTTGCCATTCTTGTCAAGAGACATCACATTCCCATTTTGGTTCAAAGTCCTTTTTGCAGGACAACTGTTTTATCTCTGACACACTGATATGTTTCCTTCCTCCTGAAAACTGCTAAGCAGGATGAGCAGATGAGAGATGGACAGACAGGGCTGCTCAATCCATCTGTCACTGCAGTGAAGCCAGAGGAGGGGTAGCAGTATTGCTGGCTGAATGCTCCTCGCAATGCCTTCAAACGTGGTGTAAGGAGAGTTAATCCCTCAACCTCCCCTTCTTACTGGGAAGAAAGGAAGGCAAGATGAGATAAAGGAAAGCAGTGCCTTTCCTTCTAGCCTTTGGAGCCTGTGTTCTAATTGATGGGTATGCCTGACAGTGATTGGAGAAGTCCCAGTGCAGCCTCTATATAGCAAGGACCAGGTATTTGTGGATGCTGCTGCAGGGCATGGTCAGCAATATCCATCTGCTCCCTTTGCTGTGGCTCAGGGAGCATTTGCACTTCCACAGCACTAACAAAGCAGCTCTCAGGACACTGCTGGGAGTGTGATCACTTCTTTCAACTGACTATATAGTGCAGGTATGTGAGCTACAAGCAAAGCGTGCAGTTTCTTGTCTAATCTGACTGCTCAGGCAGTGATTGCTGTGTGAATTGCATGACTAATACCAAAAGATATTCTGAATCCAGCCTTATTCAAGTATGAACTAGGTCCCTGAAGAGGTAGCCATTTGCTTGGATGTTTTTTACCATCTCAGTCATGACATTGATAGTGACTTCAGGTGCTGCCCTGCCCCTCCAAATTCTTTTGGTGCATGGACACCTGTGTCTTTTTTTCAAGGCATATTTCTGTGGTGTAGCTTGCATCTGGGTGTTAGGGATCAATGAGAAAATGGAAGTCATAGGGTCTAGCAATCATCATTACAGTATTGCCATTGTAACCAGCCAAAAGTACATCATTACAGTATTGCCAAAAGAAACCAGCAAGGTTAAAATCACCTCTCTAACACAGTGCTTTATTAAACATTAGTAATTAAACATGAAAATCACTAAGTAAAATTAAAATATTTTAAGATATCAGATTTTTAAATTGATTTTCTGGATGAAAAAGCCAATGGCCAGGCTTAAGCCTTGAAATATGTATTTTAATATTTTCCATAATGTAATACTTCTGGTTTACATTTTATTTACATAACGTATTACACATCAACTTCTTTAGTGTGGTGACATTGTTATTTTCTGGTTTTATATGAGCAGTAGTAATGTTAGCATCTGAACTCTTTTTATGTTTCATACAAAGCCTGTAAAGTATTATGTCTGACTGAAGATCTTTGTATATTCTATACTTGCATACTGAAATTGTGAGAAGATGTCTTGATAAAAATATTGTGTCATTTTAATTACATAAAAATGTATCACATCACTAGCCATAGATATCAGACCATAGTTCCCTTTAACTTAACAGCTTGAGTCTGAGTGTGGCCAACAGCGACTGCTTGGTGTAATAGCTAAGTTCAGAAAGGAGCTCATAGAAGAGGGTCATTGGTGGTTAGGAACTTCATGAGCTGGAAATTGCATCCATACAGCTATACTTACTAGTATTTGATGCACCTTTCTTCATTAATTGAACACTTTCATACTACCAAAACACCCTGTGGCAGTGAGTTCCTCAGCTTTAGTTAGGTACAATGTGAAAAAGTTCTTCCTTCTGTTGTTTTAAATGTGAAGACTGATTATTTCACTGAATGCATTTTGTTATGAGAGCAATAAGGAGCTCTTCATTAGTCACCTTCTCCATGTCATTTACTGGCATCTTACTGAATGATGGGGCCTTACACAATAAAATAAAGAGCTTACCTTCTAAGAATCACGACTATATTTCTCTTTTAATCAAGAGTAAGCCTTCCCTGCAAATAATCATCATCATGTACTATTAAGGATTAATGTGGTGTGTTGCTGGAAATAAAGCTCAGCTTGTTTATCTCTCCAGTTGTTCTGGAGTCTGTCTTTACTCTCTGGGAAGTGACTGACCCAGAGATTATTGATTTCATGGAAATGGATATCCTTGAGTTTCCTGAACTTTGGAATAGGTCCCATGAGAGGAAATCTGTTTCTGTAGGTGAAATGGGTTTCCTCATATATAGCAAGAAGCATCTCTAAAGGAGGTTTGAATCCAGATCCATGAAGCTGTAGTCCTAAATTATGTGAGTCAGGCTTTTCCTTTATTCTCTTGACACAGGTACTTTTGATCACCTGTCTAGTTTGTTAGGCCTTGCAAACTCTCTGCTGAAGAGCAGATGGTGGAGATTTCTCACATCTCTAAGTTCAAGAAATAAATCTCCCCAGGGCCTAAAGGGGATCACCTGAGGCTGGAGAAGCATTTAATAAACTGTCTGTCTACTATTTCCCATGCTTATCATACCTGCTGTGTGGACCAGCTTTCCCTTACCTCCCTCCAAGGCCTAGGTTCATGTCACCTGCTTAAGAATCACAAATGCTTCTATTCTCAATAGAGTGTCACCTGCTCCAGACAGCTCAAGGATGAGCCTCCAGAGATGGCTCTTTCTGACTCTTGAGAAAGTTAAAATGACTGTGCTTTTAGCATCACACTCTGTGATGCCTTTATTGGGCGGGCACTTAGTTAGCCAGGTGAGATTTATCTACGCCTGAGTTCCAAACTCTTTGTGAGCTGAAGATATGACCAACCCTTGTGCTGGTCACTTGATGATGGGCAGGCTCACGGTGTGTTATTCCATTTTTTCTCTGTCAGCTTCTGTTGCAATCTGGTCCATGGACATCTCAGACAAGTTGTTGAAGAACATCTAGACTGGGTTGGGTACCAATTACAAGCCTAATTAAAAGGAAGCAATTACTGGGATTACATGTACGACCAAAATTCTGTGCAAGCAAATATCCACTTTGGTATTTATTGAAGCTTCATTTTAAAAATATTTCTTACAAAAATATTTGTCTATTAATTTGCCTTGATTGTGCATACAATGCAGAGATTTAGATTTCTTATAAATTTCTGCATTTTATCCAGATCTGGCTTTTTTTGAATCTTCAGAGACTAATTTTCTGGTTTGGTCACTATCACATGGAGGAAAGACACTGTCCCTCTAAAAAGTTTCAGATCCTACTGCTCTCCAGTTTAATTAAGACATCTTTTACTACACCTGTGAAAACTCCCTGCTTTCTGTTGTTTACTCACAGTTTTCCCAGACACCACAGCTCCCAATGCACATGATGATGACAGTGCTGCCTCTGAGCATGGGGGGAGCAGATGATGCCAAGTTCTCACTCACCCTATGTATGATATCTAAAGGACACATGAAAAATTTTAAGTCATGCTTAGTTTAAATAATTTGAACAAGCATTCTAGGTATATGAGAAAATCTAGGGAAATAGGTATTCTCCATGTTGACTAATCTAGTTTTTGTTTATTTGGTTGGTTGGTTGGGGTTTTTTTGCTATTTTCCCCCTTCTGGTGATTTATATGAGAATAAATAATAAAAGGGCTCTAGAAAGCCCTTTAACACCAGCAGATATGGATTTTTCTAATTTTCTTTGCATGGCATTTTGTCTAATTTTGTTTGTATGGCATTTTGGCTAATATATTTCAGACCTGAGCCATACAAATCTAAAAGTGTCTATTTTTCCACTAGTACCTGATGCACACCCCCAGTGCAGTACAAATTTGCAGTGCTTGCAGGGACTGATACTGAGCCCTGTGGCACCTTAGGGGTTGTCTCAGAGGTGTCCTTCAGGGTAGACCTTGTCACTGTGGTAGATCTTCCCCTGGTACCTGCAGTGGGGATTTTCATTCTCCAGGCCTTTGCTATGCCTTGCACCCTTCCCAGCCCCCAGCTCGCTCTTCTGGTGTTATTGTCTGAGGAGAGCTCCCTTGCTGCTATGGAAAATACACAGGTGCATTCCCTGATCATTTAGTATATCTAATCCATGCATGAAATATAACAGTGTGTTTGAACACACATTCAGAAATTAATCAATTTGGTGGGAATGTATAAACACCTTGCATCTGCCAAAAGATGCTGAGATATCTATGCAACTTCAGACAAAATTAAGTTGTCTGCCATTTCACTGAATTTACAGTCATCCCCTCCTTGCCTTTCCTCTCCAACTGATTCTCAGCTAGAGATGTTCTAAACTTTGACCTTGAGAGAAAGCTGCCTCTTGTAGTAAATGTAGAAAAAACACACAACCTTCCCACAGGTCATCTTTGAGCTTTCAGGGCACTTTGAAACCGTTTGGGTTTCTTTTACACAAAGGCGAATGATGGGTAGGTGAAGCCAACGAAAGAAAATCAGGTATTAAGAGTAAGTATTCAAATATTGATTTCACACTTGTGCTTAGTTCTGTAAAAAGTAAATAATTACCAGCAGTTTATACCTTTATGACACTGATGCATAAATGATGCTGTCAGAAGAAGCAAAGATTAAACACTAAAAATGTCTCAGTCACTGGTTAAATATAAAACTGATGCTTCAACAACAACAACAACAAAAAAGAAGGAAGCATTGTCATGATATTAGCAAGTTATCCAGTTGCTTTCACAAGATATGACGGTGCACATGTAATTAGACAAGGAATGAGAGTGGTGAAAATGGAGAGGTGTGGCTTTATAGTGCACTGAGTACTGTCACACACCTAAGAAAACAATCAGTCACTCGGGAAACAGTGATAAACAGTTTCTGTACCCCACATCCAAGGTGCTAAGCTGATCTCCAGCAAGGCAGAACACTTCATCCAGTGGTTCAGCTGTGTACCTGAGAAGTGTAGGTCTGCAAAACTAGTTTTATAAAGGTATGTAAAACTTAAGTCTACTTCAACCAAGCATTGACTTCAAGTTGACTGGGAGAGTGCAACTCCAGGAAGTAACACAGGTTCTGTGTATTCTGCAAGGCTAGGATGCACTGCTAACCATTCATACCCTTCTTGCCCTCCCACCTTTGGACTATGACCTGGCTGTAACTGTATTCTATCTTTTCTGTTAATTAATGACAAGTGTCTTGTCACAGAATGGTTTGACTTGGAAGGGAGCTTGAAGATCATCTAGTCACACCCTCCCTGTTATGGATAGGAAACCTTCTATGAGACAAGGTTGCTAAAAGCCTTATCCAGCCTAGCCCTGAGCACTTCCAGGGATGGGGCACCCACAACTTCTCTGGGCAACCTGTTCCAGTGCCTCACCACCCTCATAGAAAATAATTTCTTATATATCCAATCTAAACTTACCCTCTTTAGGTTTAAAGCCATTCCCTTTAGTCCTATTACTACATACCCTTGTAAAAAGTCCCTCTCTAACTCTTTTGCAGGCCCCCTTCAGGCACTGAAAGGCTGCTATAAGTCATCTCCTGGAGCCTTCTCCTCTCCAGACTGAACAACTCCCACTCTCTCAATGGGAGAGGTGTTCCATCCATCTGATCATATTCATGGCCCTCCTCTGGACTTTCTCCAATGGGTCCACACCCTTCTTATGCTGAGGGCCCCAGAGCTGGATGCAGCACTCCAGGTGGTGCAGGCAGAGGGGCAGAATCATCTCCTTTAACCTGCTGGCAATGCTACTTTTGATCCAGTTCAGGTTGTGGTTGGATTTCGGGGCTGCAAATGCACATTTCTGGTTCATGTTGAACTTTTCAACTAACAGCCTCAGGTCCTTCTCCTCAGGGCTGCTTTTAATCCATTCTCTGCCAAGCCTGCATTTGTGCTTGGAAGTGCCCTGATCCAGGTCCTTGCACTTTGCAGTACCTTGCACTTTGCATTGTTGCACATGGGTTCACCTCTCAAGCCTGTTCATGCCCCTCTGGATGGCATCCCTTCCCTTTGTTGACTGCACCACCCAGCTTGGTGTCAGCAGCAAACTTGCTGAGGATGCACTTGATTCCACTGCCCATGACACGGACAGAGATGTTAAACAGTGCCATTCCCAGTATCAACTCTGAGTAATGCCACTCATCAGCAGTCTCCACGTAGACATCAAGCCACAGCTGACCACAATTTTTTCATTTCTGACCATTCAGCCAATTAATTATTGACCAACTGACCATACATCAAATTCATGTCTCTCCAGTTTACAGACAAGGATGTTGTGCCAGACAGTGTCAAATGCTTTGCACAGGTCCAGGTGGATCGCATCAGTTGCTCTTCCCTTATCCACCAATCTTATAACCCTGGCGTAGAAGGCCACTAGATTTGTCAGGCACTGTTTACCCTTAGTGATGCCACATTGACTGTTATCAATCATCTTATTTTTCATTTCCCTCATCACAATTTCCAGGAGCATCTGGTCCATGGTCTTGCTGGGCACTGAAGTAAGACTGACCTGTAGTTCCTTAGGCCTTTCTTGTTTACCTTTTTAAAAACTGGTGTTATGTTTCCCCTTTTCCCATAAGTGACAACTTCACTGGACTGCCAGAACCTCTCAAATATAATGGATAGTGACTTAGCCACTTCCTCGTCCAATTCCCTCAGGACTTGGGGATGTATCTCATCAGGTCCTATGGATTTCTGCACCTTCAGGCTCCTTAGTTGTTCTTGAACCTGATCTTCTCCTACAGCTGGCAGTTCTTAATTTTCTCTTCCTGCCTTTACTTTCAGTGACTTGGGTGGTGTGGATGGAGCACTTGCTGATGAAGATTTAAACCAAAAGTCCTTGAGTACACCTGTCTTCTTCATATCTCAGGCAACCAGATCTCTCATTTTATTCTTGGGAGGACCCACATTTTTCCTCATCTTTCTTTTATTACTGACTGACCTTCAGAAGGTTTTCTTGTTGCCCTTTATGTCCCTGGCGAGATTTAATTCTCTCAGGGATTTAGCTTTCCTAACCTCATCTCTGGCTGCTGGGACAATTTCTCTATGTTCCTCCCAGACTACTTCTCCGTATGTCCACCCACTGGAGACTTCCTTTATTTCATTTGAGTTGGTCCAGGAGCTCCTTGTTCATCCACATAGGCCTTCTGGTGTTCTTGCCTGACTTCCTTTTCATTGGGATGCATCATTCCTGAGCTTGGAGGAGGTTATCCTTGAATATTAACCATTGTTCTGTAGCCTCTCTTCCCTCCAGCGTTTTATTCTCTGGTGCTTTATGAAGCAGATGACTGAAGAGGTCAAAAGCTGCCTGAAGACCAAGGTAGGGAACTTACTGTGCACCCTCCTCACTGCTATGAGGATCTCAAATGCCACAAATTCATGGCTGCCGCAGAGCTTCACATTCCTTGCAAGCCCTTCCCTGTTTGTAGGACAAGGTCCAGCACAACACCTCTTTTTGTTGGCTCCTCTGTCACTTGGAGAAGGAATTCTCTATTGGCATCATTCCGGGAACCTTCTGAATTGCTGTGTTGTCCCTCCAACAGATATCCTGGCAGCTGAGGTCCCCCCATGAGAACCAGGGCTTGTGAATGTAAGGCTGCTCCTATCTATCCATAGAGGGTCTTCATCTTCCAATCTTCCTGGTCTCATGGTCTGTAGCAGACCCCCGCTACAAAATCACCTGTCCCTGCCCTCCTTTTAATCCTGACCATTAAACTTTTGGTTAGCTCTTCATCCATCCCCAAGCAGAGCTCCATGTACTCCAACTGGTCACTGACTTAGAGTGCACACCACCTCCTTGTCTTCCCTACTTGTACTTTCTAAAGAACCTTCATGTTTCCCTTCCCCTCCAACACTCCAGTCATAGGAGCCATCCCACCACACCTCTGGTCTCCATGATGCCAATAAGATCATAGCCTAAAGGCATATACACATCTCTAAATCCTTTTTTTAATTATTTCTGGAAGAGAATTTGGGTTTAGTCACGTTCATAAAAATCACAGTGTTGTATAATTGTTTTATAATAGTAGCAATATAATTAATAATGGTAATAACACTGGGAAATCATAGAATCACAACAATCTGAGTTAGAAGGCTTCCACAAGGATCATTGAGTCTAACTTCTGGCCCTGGCAACATGAAAATTTTTGTGTTGTGTGCAATAGAATCTTTCTTTAAAAGAAATGTTTGAGGTTTTTTTCCCCCCTCTAAGCAATTGCTCAGATATTTGAAAGGAATGAAATTGCCAAGACTTGAAAGGAACAGCAAACAAAACCAGAAATGTAAAGAATCTATTAAAAAAAAAACCTCTCAGAATGAAGGAATGCTATTGGATTATGGGACCAGGTGCCTATAAATAGGCTTATAGGAGAACTTTGTATATAATGAATGTTATTGGTTTCCTCTGTGTGAAACACATGGTCATCTAAAATAAGTTAATAGTCCTCTTCTTATCAGCTGTCAAAAAAGCTAAAAGAAGGGTAATAAGTCAACCTCACTGTACTGGTCCAACTGGATTTAGGAAGCAGTTGAGAAGGACAGTGATGCAGTTGGTAGTTTGGTATGGAAATTGCTAAGTAAGCAAAAAGCAGACTGTCATTCTCTTTAATAGACACAGGTCTTTCCACTTATACCAAATCCATAGATTAGAGGGAGGAACAATGTTTCTAAGAATCCTCATAAACATCAGTCATGATGTATCATGAATAAAAAGCCAATTCTTCAAAAAGACAAAACCTGCCAGCTCCCACTATGGACACTATGTTGGCTATTCTTTGCTGTTTATCATCTGAAATGGCTGGAAATCTTATCTGATGCATTTATAACTCTTGGCGCAATCTTGGAGTTTGTCATTTTATGGAAAAAATTAACATTTTACTGTAAAGTTTAAGTGGTTTTAAGAAAGGTAATTAAAGCCTTCATATTTTTCTAAATCACATCTGATTTTGTTCCTTACTTCAGAAAAGTATACAGTTAATGCTCAACCAGTTTTTGAGTAGGAGGAAGAAAAAGTTTGAGGAATCTGCAAATAAGTAATATGTGGTGGGTGCTGGGAGATGAAACTTTTTCCTGGGGAAGAAAGGCACCACCTTCATAAAAGATGGCACTTGGATAGTGTCTCTGCACAGACACAGAATTCAAAACTAGAGAGCTGGAGCACCAACACCAGTGGAAGAACATTCTTGAATCCCAGTTTTCACTCTCAGTTGTGATTTTCCAGATGCTTCTCTTGGTTGTCCTGCCCCAGCTGGTGCAGTGTGGTTGTTCAGAGAGCAGGATGAATGCATCCTCTCTCTGTGCTGGACACTGTTGCCTTTCATTAAACTACCACACCAATTTCCTCGCAAGCACCTTTCCTTTGGGGTGCGGTTTTAAGAGCAGTGGCTGGCGCAATGAACTCCTTCTCCTGTCGACCTGCTGAGTTAGGTTGCTGCACCAGAGGAAGCAGTTCATAGTTTTAAGGCTAGAGGGGACCATTACAATAATTTTACTTGTCATGCATTAGAAACAAAGTACATAATTCATAATTCTGGTCCTGATGCAAGCCTTTTGCATGCTGGATATTCCATTGCTCCCCATGGTTATTTGTTTAATGTTTATTTTACTTCCATCTGAAAATTGGTACTGTATTTACAGCTTGTGTTTTTCTAGTATACAGATTTCAGCTTTGGATTCTTGGTTAGTTTCCTGAAGTTAGAGAGTCCTCTAATGACCAAATTTTCTACTCATGTACATAATTATGGCCCATGAAAATATCTATGGACCTTTCTGCCCCCAGTCACAAGTTGTAACACCAGCAACAGGCACAACTTGCTGTTCCTCCTGGAACTCATGAGCTGCAAGTCATTTTCCTCAGTCTCTGTTTGCAAAAGTCATCTCCATCTTTTAATCAAGCGCTCCCAGTTTTCCTCTTCATTGCATCTAAAATATGCAATTAGATTTAAATACATAGATGGCTGATTACATGCTACCAACAACAGACTTTGAGAGGAGAGAAGCAAAAGAGGTGGTCAACAGTCATTCAAAAACTCTTTGTAACTGGTTATCAATGTAAGTGACAAAGAGTGATTGATGAGGGGATGTTAGACTTGTTATCCAAACACTCCTATGCTATTCCCTTTCTATCCACCATAAATCCCTTGAACACAAGGCCACAGTGTGCTTTGCTCACCCTTCTTCTTTCCTCATGCAATCAACCCTTCACTGGAAAGGTGATCCCTCAAAGAAGCTACTTCTCCCAGAAGGAGGTAACCAGAAAGGCAATATGCATATCTGAGGAGGAGTCGGGGGTTATTTTGTTTTGATTTGTTGTTTGGGTTTTTTTTTTTTTTGTCCTTTTACTCCCTAAGCTGAATCCATCCAGCTGTAGGAGCATAAAATTTAATTTTCTCTAAAGAGGAAAGGAGCTGAGTAGACCCAAACCATTCCCAAAATCATTTGTATAAAGTCTTAGTGCAGTTGGGGATAAAAAATAAGTAAAATAAACCTGATTACTTCTGTGAGAAAAAGATATTGGGGCAGTCTAGATATGCTTTTCTCATTTGCAGAAGGGAATGCACATATTTTAAATACAAATTCTGTGTAACTTGCTTTCCAGGACAGAAAAGGAAATGAAGATGGAAGAAAACATTGGGATTTCCCTGGCTAGTTTGGAGAAGTATTTAGCTTATTTAACTTCAAACACTTAACTTGGGCAAATCAAATAGGAGCACTGCCTCCCTGGGCAGCCACTAGAGAGGAAGTCTCCTGTAGATGATGAATCAGAGCGTCCAAATTCTCAATTACTTATCTCCTCCCAGTGACTACAGAGGGAGCACAAGGTGATGACATTCAGCAAGACAGAGCATCCATCAGCTGGAGACCTACAGTGAGTTGGCTTTCCATCCCTCTGAAGAAATACACTGTACATGTATTTCTCCACTTATGGAAGTTATTCCACATGGTGTGACTATAGAAACAGTGTTGTATGACTTAAGTGAGCTGCATGGCAGATCTACTTCTAAACCTTGTTTTCTGGGTGCTGAAATGAATTCTTCAGCAGCTTTTGCAGTCACCTTGCAACATCAGATTGCTATTTTGGCTAAATTAAATTGGCAAATACACAAATGAATCAGTCACTCTTAACTCTTAAGAAGTTTGCAGTACAGGCTGTTTACATACAGTATTAGCTGCAAATTGGTTGCCTCATCATCTGCAAAACTTTGTAGACACTTAGCACAGAGCTACAGCTGATGCCTAAAAAACAGAAGATTCTGTGCTTAGGGAGTACTTCTGGCTCATTCCCTCTCCTGTTACCCTTCCCCTATGACACAGGGTCAGACATCTACTTATGATTCAGCTTCAGAACTCACACTATCCATTAAATGGAAAATATTGTCCTTTTCTAGAGAGTTGTTAGAAATCATAGTGGAATCAAGCACCATCAGGGTGCAATCTGGTCAGGTACAAGATCATTTGTTCATCCATTAAAATATTTTCAATCAAAAGTTTTGCTTGGTGAACACAAGTTTTCAAGCAGTTTTTGTAACTGCTGAAACTCTTACTCCTTTGCAGCTTCTTTCATCTTTCACTTCGTGACTTTATAGCTCTAATTCATCAAGCAGGACATGTAAACTTCCAGAGATAAATGAATGCCATGCATTCCATCAGGCTTATGCTCCATGGTCCTTTCAGTGCCTTAAACACACAATAGTTTCAAAGCTTTGACAGCTGGCTGGAAAGAACCCTCAAGGCTTCTGCTGTGTTTAGTTATACTACCAGCCCTCTTCTGCATGTCTTGCAAAACAAGTTCTGGTGTCTATGCTGCAGCTGAATTTACAAGAAATTCCACAGAGGTCTGAGAAGGCAAAAGAAAACCTATCCTGTCATTTGCAGATTACAAATTCAGCCAACAAGGAGACATTAATGTCTCTTAAACTTGGAAATTAACCATACGAGCCAGAGCAATGGTAGCTGAAAGTTTTCTGGCTTAGGAACTGTATGTGAGTTAAAATATGCTGATTTTGAGCATGCTTTGAGACATGGACAAGAGGAGGATGAATCACCCCTGAGAGCTGGCATAATTCAAACCACCCTGGCCGGTGTCAGCAGTAGTCACTGAGCCTGAGGGACAGCTGAGCTCTTTGGTTAGGGGAAAGGAGCCTGCATCGCAATTCTGCAGCGGTATGCAAGGCAGAGGAAGTTTGAAAGAGTTGTGCCTGCAATTCCTGCATGTCTGGTTGCCACCACTCTGTCTCTTACAAGGTTATGTCAGTAGTCTGCAGACACCCTGAAGAAACGCAGGTGACTGAGGGCATGGCATTGCATTGGAATCCTCTGATGGAAGGTTATCTTTACCAGGCACTGCACAGCAGACTTCCTTTGGGTTGTGTTGTGGTTTCATACAGTAAGAGTTAAAGCACTGTTTCCCTCTGCAAAACACAGTCCTGCCTTTCCTCCTCCTGTGAGGAGTTCCATGCAGCCAGAGGAACAAGCTGGGCTTGTAGGTTGCATATATATCAGCCTTTGAAATGAACTCTACCTACAGTTGCTCCTCTGTCAGAATAAGTCTTGCCCTTCACTGGAACTAGCAGGGAATTTTCATTGTTGATGCAGAGGAAAGATGACAGTTCCAAGAGAAATTTCCCAGTACAACAGCAAAAAGCCAAGTGAAACAAATTTTTATTAGTGTAATCATTAAGTCACCCTCACTTTCAGAAGACAAACATATTCAGAAAATAATTCTTAGCATACTTCTAAAATAAGGTATTCATTGATAAGAACTGAGCTACAGCTTTAAGTAATACATTCTATTAAAAGTCTAAGCAAGCCTAAATAGCACTTATCAGGTTTATTGACCTTTTAATTTTAAATTAAAAAAAAAAGTAACAGGACTTTTCTAGAGAGAGGTACAGTTTTTCTTCAATTTGTGAGAAATATAAAATAACAAGGCTAAAAATACAAACGAGTCTGCTGTGAAAATTGTGATTTTGTTTGTTTTCCCTGAAGCAAAGACTTTTAAGGCAGTTCCTGAAACAAATGTTTGTGAAAAAATATTTTACAGAGGAAGATACACTAGCAGTAAGTTTGGCTGGGAAGAGCAGAGGAAGCCTGTGAAGCGAGAAACAACAGTTCATGTAGAAACTTAGTTTTAATAAGATCAAGTTTTGCCCTGCTGTGTTTTGAAACTATCTGGAAGAGCCTGTTGCCTTCCACAAAGAACAAACACAGCTAAAATTACTAACGCAATGACTCTACCTAACAAACAACTTAATACCTGAAGACTTTCTAACTGGGTGTGGAGGTGTAATTTGCTCTTTTGGATATTTCTGCTTGGATGGCAGCCAGTGTAAACTCCCAAGCCAAGTCATCCTGATTTAAAAGCCATTTTCTGAAGCTCTCAGTTCCCATGAAAGCCTAATATCTGTTTAATACTGGAGTTTCAGATACAACTGAAGCATTTCCTATGGAGGTTTTCACTAAGTCCGTAATAGTAGAAGAACAGACATGCTTATGAACACAGAAATAAATATGCAGTACACTTTGTTACTTCTAAATTAATAAAAGGAAATATTTACAAATTGACAGTATCTGTTTATCTGTATTAGATCATCAAACATAAGCACCTGCATTAATTTTTTTTTTACGTGAAGGTTACATTGTACTTGTAGTCTCTTTTCTTATAAGGTGTCAATTATAATTTTAACAGGAAAAAAAATCTCTGTGGTAAATTCCAGCTGCTTTCACATTGTCAGAAAAATATTGTGAATATTTTTTTCTAGATGCAGTAACCTGGTGTAAAGGTAAAGCTTTCTATTTGTAACTAAGAGATCAGGTACATTTCTGTTTACCATTTTTTAAAACAGTCTTGGAGATATTTTAACCTGTGAATACTGGAAAAGCTTCATTGTGCAATTGTGTTGATTTTTTCCCAAAAAATCAGATTAACTTCCACTCATCAAAATATGATCAACACAAATCCAAAACACTGACCCACACCAGCCACCATGAAAATATCTAACTCCACCCCAGCCATATCATGTATGGTGGCAGAGTTTCATCTGGCATGTGAAATGGGCAAAACTTTAAATTAATTCAAAAATATAAGGATTTAAATAAATTTTTGGAAAGGCTTTTACACAGCTAACTAGACAAACTTTCGTATCACTGAGCTAGGTCTGAATGGTCTGTAAAGTATTTATGGCTTATCTACTCTAGTCTCGGTGAAAGCTTATGGTAGAGAGAAAACAGATTTCTGAAAGTACACTCCCTGATACACTCAAGGCTCTTCTACAAGTCTACAAGTCTATTTCAGAAACAGAAGAAAGTCATAGGCCTCATTTCCACTCAGTTTAATTTTGCTCTTTGTTGTATATAATATTTTCTCCTTGAAATAATTATTTTTATCTGGATAATTACTGAGAATGGCAGGTCAGTAACACTTGCCATCAGCTGAGGTAATGCCTCTCAGCTACTCCAGTTTTTTTGCTACACATTCTGACATGTTGTCTTCATATCTCAGTCTTCAAGCACATCGGAGGGCAAAGTGGCCGATGTGAAAACAAAACCACAGGTATAATACTGACAGTCGTGCAACCACACGAGGGATGAGCTAATTCTGCCTTGGCAGAATTCTACCTTGGCTGGGGCCAGGGGTAATGCAGTGGATCTCTGACGGCTACATTTTTGCCAGAGAGAACGGATAAAAATTTTTTTTGAGTGAAATCCTGCATCAGAATGTTCCCAGCACAAATAGCAGGCCATCAGCACCAGTGTCATTTCATCTGTGCTAGTATTGCAGATGTTATAGGAGCAGAGCACATTCAACAGCAACTGCCCTAGCTTTACTGAGGTTATATACACATTTTTACAGAGCTGAAGGTTAAAGTCTTCCTGACTTATCTGTTAACGCAAGGAATGTTTGCGGTAGGAACTAAAAATAATGAGGATAAATTGCAATACTAAAATTAAGCGGTAAAAATCCCTTTTGAAGTATTGCCCTGTAGGACTAGCTTAGACTAGTTTGGTCAGGTTTGGGAAGTGTAAGAAGATGGAGAAGCTGAAAATGTGGTGAATCTCTATTCTGACATGACAGAAAAGGCATTTTACCCATCTCATCACTGAGAGATGTAAGACTGAGCAAGACAGAGACAAACCCTCAGAAGGATTTTGATGTGGAAAAAAATGTGACAAGCAGGTAAGCTAAGTATTATTCATACTATTTCAACATTTTTAAAGATATTTTTTCCTAAGTGCTTTTTTTTTTTCCTAGCTAAATAGTGTGGGTGGTATGGAGCTGGATGGCTGCTGGGTGCCTCTGAGAGAGGAACACACTGGGAGAGGTACAGGGAATGCAGGCCAGTCTCTTCAGCTGTCAGGTTCCTGGAGCAGAAACCCAAATACAGAACACTGGTCTGAAGGTTTCTGCTTCAGGAACCTGACAACCAAAAGCCTGTGCTACGCAGGGAGAAGGTCCTGTCAGACTGGAAAATATGCTTTGCATACCAGAAAACGGCCAAGAAGAACTAAGGGGTAGTTTGCAACATTTAGGTGTAGCTGTTACTAAGGAATGATGTAAATTCTTCCAGGAGGAAGCACAAGGGAATGTGCCCACATATTGCTTTACCTTGCCATAGCAATGCCATCCTGCATGAGGTGGTTTGCCCTGCTTACCCAAGTGTGAAAGGCTGGACTCACCCTCTCTGAAAAGCCTGTTTTTTCTGAGTAGATGGGTATGAAGTAGAGCTTGTCTTCCTCTGTGGAAAGAGTGAATATTCCTCTGGGTCTCCCAGGGACTTTGCAACAGCAACCTGTAACTCTTCTCTGCTTTTTCTAATATGAGTCTAGACAAATAAAAGATTTCCCATGATCTTTAAGCTTAATGGAACCTTTCCCTGATTTCAGTATGATCTCAAGTGTTTGTTGCTAAAAGCAGTTTTAAAAAATTTAAATTTTATTTTCTTAAATTAAAAAAAAATGATTATGTAAAAATGGTTGATTCATGCCTCTGTATGTATAGGGACATGGGTGAATGAAACCCTTGTCCCTCCTTTTCTGTAATCAGTCAGTCTACACAGGCATAGGTAATAACTACAAGGAATAAAGTGGAGGAAAAAAACCCAGCAAAAAATAAACAAAGCCCCTTGCAGACAAATAGAGACTCCCTACAGTGTTCATTTCACATTATGAAGAGAGCTTTAAAGTGTGCAAAGGACATAAAACTTCTGTGTTGTGGCTCCTTTTACAGTGCCTGTGTTATGTAAAATAACCTTTGCAAAAGAAAGAATGAGGCAAAAATACTCCAAATCCATAATTACTTGTATGCAATGCTTACAGTAGTTAATGAAGACCAATAGCATGAAATGCTGAAAGACATCCAAGGGAAAAAATGTTCTTTTTAAGTTTTACAGCTCAAGAGAAAAACATGGGAAATACTTGAACCAACTACTATCACAGAGCATGCTCCCATTTATATGTGTTAAAAGGTCATATGTGGTACTACTGCTAAACTACCACTTATAATGTCATGGTTGTGTTCTAGGGTTTTGCATGCACTGAAGACTGTTTATAGGTTTAGCCAGGATGCTGCCACCTTCAGGAATTAAATTTTGTATAAATTTAAGGTAACTGCAGCTGTAAAATGAAATAATTCTGGTGGTAATCTCACTTTAGATAATTTGCCAAGCATGTAAACCACCTTATATCCCCATTGAGATCCCTGTTCATCTGATAGTCCATCTCTGAATTTATTCTTTGTTGTTTAAGGGTAAGAAATTCTAGGGTAATCCAAGGCTGGTTTAATTACTGTGCCAAGGGACTGGGTAAGGGTGTGCCATGTTAAGCAGACAGCAAAAAGCTATATGAATGTGTAAATTACAGTCAATCAAAACCCCTTTTAAATTTGTCCCACTCTGTGTATATATTCTACCAGATGGATCAAAAGGGTTAGATGTTCAATTATGCCTTGGAGGCACACACTGGAGTGAAAAAATGGTGTAGAACTGAAATGCGCAAAAAACTTTTTTTCCATCCCTTTGTACTATTAGAGCTTTTCAAATGAGTACCACACTGGAATGAAAAGGGGATCCTTCAGAATTTTTTTTGGAAGGTCATGCACATCAGAATAGTAACTATGGTAGTCCCATAGTTAGTAGACTTTGATAGAAGGTAAATTTTGCTGATTTCATTCCTTGTTTTGAATTATTAAGAACAAAGATTTGTCTCAAAGTCTTTCCTATTTCAATAAATAATCTAATCAGTTAGCTATTTTAAACTGTGCATTGCTCTGGTATTAGTTTTGTTTGATATAAGAGTGAACCTTACAAAAACCCTGCTCATAGTATCAAAAGACCAATATTAATTTGTGTAACTTTTGATGTCTGAGGTGTAGATGTCTACATCTGAGCTAGTCACACAGGTAACCCAGGGTCACCTAGACACCATCTGTAGTCAGTCAAAATAGAATAAATATAATCACATACTGATATATTAATCTGACCAAATGTACGGACTGAGTTTAGAATGAGACATATTCATCAACTGTTGGCCAGATCTCTGCTGACTACAAGAGAGCCCAAGCTCATATGTTTGTGTCGCTATAGTAAACATTAATTTAGTCAGATGAGTCTCAGACAATTCCCCACATTACCTACATTTGAGGGATTGGTTATGATACTTACCTTGGGTGCCTGGGAACAAGGATTAAGTATTTCCTTAACCAATTTTCTCCCATCCTCCTAATCAAACAGACCTCACCCACACTGCAAAAACAATTAGATACTTTTTGGTCATCAAGCCTGATTCTATTTGATTAATAAGATCTTTACAGGATATAGCTTCAACTTGGGTTTGTAAGCAAGTATTGTCCAAATTATTTCCCTCTACCTTAAATTGTCTTTTAGCTGAAATAAAAATTTTGCACATATATACATATATAAATATATAATTACTTATTTTTTCTATAAATCTTCTTAGAAATTGGAACTTCCCCATCTGAAACTTAGTGAATGTCAGAGAAAAAAGGCTTTTAGCTTATGAAAGGTATTTTTTCTTTTATCAAAAGTAGAATTAATCCTTCCTTACTTTCCGTTTTTAAAAATTTAATGTAAAGCAGTATTATGGCATCCATGTATGATAACGTTTAAATTTATTGTAAAGGAAAAAATGAAAACACAATGAAAATTATTATTACTGTTTTTTTAAGTCAGTCCCTACCATATAGCCTCCATTTTCCAGATAATATAGTAAAAAATCTCAAGAACTCTGGAATATCCTTGTGTACCCTACAGATCTTATCTGCTTCTAACATCTGATGATCACAGCTTTGCAATTATATATAGTTACCTAAAATAAGACTTTGCTTTGAATTACTTGAAATGCAGCATAAAAGAACTGCATGCTCTATACGGCCTAATGACTTGGCTTGTTAGAATATTGAAAGGCAGTCTGGAGTTAAATACATTATGGGACACGGGGTTTTTGTCTTGTCCAAGACTACACCACAAACCCAAGAAAGCCCAATTTAAATTCATACTTAAGTCAGAGGGATTTTTTCTTGTGACTTCAGTTGGAATTTTCCTGGATCCAGAAAGGAAAGGGAGAATGCTAGTAGGTATCAACTGCTTCATCTTGAGAGAAACCTGAGACAGATACAGGACAGCTACTTTCAACAGAAAGGGAAGAGCCTTAATGGTGTAAATACAAGAATGCAGCCTCACCTTCAAATATTTCTCCTTCTGAATCTGAAACAAATGTGTTACAATGTAAGGTTTCAAATATTGCCTTTTCCTTTATCATTTGACTGCAATTTCTGTTGCAGCAGTATGGCACCTCAGGTGTAACAGCATTGTTTTTACTCTTTTTAGTGACTGAATTTAAGAAAAGCAGTGTGAGTGAAGATGGAAATGGCAGAGGAATCCAACCAGCTGTAAAACCTGTGGAATAATTAACCACTTTATTTCTAGTATCGTCAAATATGAAGAAATATATTGTGCAAATTTTTTCTTCTCCAAAACCAAGAGATAATTTTGTTGCCTGGCTGAGCAAAGCACCAGGCAAGGTAAAGTGACTAGAAGTAGGAATTTGTTCCCATGTCAAGTGTGGCCAGTGGTGCCTTTGGAGAGTTCTAGCTCTTTGGCAATTAGAGAGGGATAGGAGGGATGGTCCAGGAAGGTGAAGGTCAGGAAAGAAAGCTGGGCAGGTGCATTGCCCATTATGAGGGCCTGGGAGATACTTACAAATATCATGAAAAAAGATCTTTCTCTGTTTTGTCTCAGACCACTTTGCCTTTGAACTTTGGATGGAGACACTTTCACGGATCCACTCACAGTTTCACTTGTCCTGAAATCACCTTCCTCCTCTTCTACTCTCCTCTTCCTGCAGAAGTTTTGAACAAGTTATGATTCCTCCTCCAGGTCTCCTCTTCTTTGGACTAAGCAACACAAGTTCTGTCAAGCTATTATCACAGGCCAGGTTTCCCAGGCCTTTGATCAATCTTGTATCTCTTGTGTAGGCATCTTAAAAACGTCCCACACTCTTATCTGAGATTAGGAAGTCAGAAAGTTGGGTTCTATGTCTTACAAACAGTGCTTCTGTATATATATCAGAGATACCAGGATAATGATAACTCTGTTGTTCCTACAGGCTGGTTTTCTTCAGTAGTTGAAAGCCTTGGATCCAATTTAGCTTGTGATCCTCAAAAAATTAGAACATATTCTGTATTTTGGTTGCTTAGATAGCCATTGTCCATCTCTTATTTGTAAAACTAAGTATTTTTTTTACTCAAAAGCAGAATATTTTTTTACATAACTTGAGTCAAATTATTACCTTTATCAAAATTTTAAAACTACATGTATTGCTGAATAATATTAAAGCCAAACTTACTGTTGTGACACAAAAAAAAAAAATGTTTCCATAGACAGAAGTTTTCTAGTAGTAAACTTCAGTGTGTATTTTGTGTTTGCATCTGTTGATGTGAGTTGAATGTGGGAGTACCTGAGTATGTAAAAATCATGTTAATAAATTGCTGCTAGCGTTTGTACAACAGTATGCGTGTTTCAGCTTGGGTTTCATAGCATTCCACTACATAGGGATCAGAGAATTTCTTGCATTTTTCAGTACCTATTAACCTTGTTTAGAAGTGCAATGCATCTGAACATTGCTAAAAAAAAAAGGGAAGGAAAAGGAAGAGGAAAAAATGTTTTCAGTCTTTATAGTTTTCTGAAGGTGGAATACATTTACTGCTTAAACATAATATTGTTTTCATTTGGATTTTTGAAGAAAAAAGTAAAATAAGGGTCAGCAAAGTGCCTGGAGGTAGATTTGGATCACTAAATCATTCCTCCTGGACTTCATTTAACTGAACAAAAAATAAGTGTTTCAGATCTAAGTTGGATTTTGTATGATCTTTGGGGGAATGGTTATATGAAAGTGTTACACACACAAGGAAAACATAAGCAGTGAAAAGGATAAGTTGTCTTCTTCAGGTTTCTTGTGCTTTGATATGGTGTAAATATGGTAAATAGCAAAGTAATGTATCAGCAAGCTTTGGAGAACTTCAGAGATTTTGCAGAAGCTTGTGGTATGCAGACTTTAAATATTGAACAAGATACTGCCTGTTGCTTAGGTTCGACTGAATAACAGAGTCCAAGAAAACACACAAAAAATAGTCTTGACAAGTTACTTTCTACTTAACTGGCATGCAATCCACTGTGTTCCATCATGCATATTAATGTTTTTAAAGGATAGTGAGTAGCTTGTTTCTCAATTCATATCATTACTATCAGTGTTATCAGGACCTGTTTCAAAAAGATCAACAGTATTATGCAGATGAAAAAGGAGCAAACAGTTAGGAAACAAGGCCCACTGTGCTTACAGTTGTTGAATGTGCCATTAAGTAGTTACGCTCTACTTCTTTACTCTCTCCTCTGTCTTTCCTTGTAGAGTCATTTGTAAAGTGAGAAGTACCAATTATATATTTCCTATTACAAGTGTCTATGACTGCAATTATTTTCTGCGCAGTTTCCACAGGAAAAAAATGACTACCTAATCTACAGTTCTTTATTCTAGAGGTCTTTTTGTGTCAATCAAAATATTTTTGAGTGCTGTAAACAGAACTAAATTTTTCTGAAGACAACTTCCTTTTTATTCTTTAAAGCATTTCTTGCCTGGAAGAAAAATGACATACATACTATGGCCGATGACATACAACATGACCTTGATTATAAAGTAGGTGTGCAAAACAGTGCTCCTGGTTGGCTCAGAATTGTTCGTTATGCATTATCTTGAGTAATTATACTAAAAATAAGGTCAGAAATAGCCAGTATTGTTCATATAAAATATGCTACCAAAAACGTACATGTAATTAACTATTTCCTAAGAGTAATTTCTTGGATGGGAATAAATTATCTTTGTTGACCATAATTAAATGAAACATTAAACGTATAATACAACACTTCAAGTGTTTATGATCTTGTAAGATAATGTTCAAAGCTGCATCAGGGAAGGTTCAGACTGCATGTCAGAAAGCATTTCTATACTGAGAGGGTGGTCAAACACTGGAATAGGCTTTCTGGGGAAGTGGTTGACATCCCAAACCTGACAGCACTTTGGAGACTTTTGGACAATGACCCTAACAGCACACTTTATCTTTTGGTCAGCCTTGAAGTGGTCAGACAGCTGGACCAGATGTTCATTGTAGGTCCCTTCCAACTGAACTATTCTATTCTATTCATTCTATTCTATTCTATTCTATTCTATTCTATTCTATTCTATTCTATTCTAAACTTAGTCACCCCTTGAGAGTCTTCTCCTTTGTTCATGCTTGCGCCATCAATAATTTTTGGCTTCAGTCTGTAGTGAATGTGCTGTCACACTTGGAGAAAAAAAATCTTTTGTTTAGCAACCTGACTGGAACTAAAAGACAGCACCTTGAGCCTCAGAACTGCCCCAGGAAACTCAGCTGAGAAACAACTGTTCTTAAAGGCTAATAAAGAGTAATCAAACAACAGATAAGGACTGAAATACTATTGGACTGTAACCAGACAAACACTAAAATCAAATTTTGACAGGCATGTTTATCTTTTGAATACCTGGAAGCAGCAATTACTAAACATAAAAGAAACTGTCAAATTTCCTGCAGTAAATGCAAGCTTAATTGATTACTTTCAAGTTTAAGTAAAAAACTTTGACCACTAATCTTTAATACAACAAAAAAAAAAATTAAAATTATTCTATGTACTAAAGAAAAAATATATACTCTCAATGATTAATATTAGTATTGACTATACCATAAAAAAGTATATGAAATAGTGAGAATGCTACACAAAGGACTGCAACTGTAAGTTTGTTTTTGCATCCATTATCTATTTAGCAACAGAAAGAGAATAAAGCATTTCTTCATATGTTTTTATTGCCAATTTGAGACACATTACAATTGCTTTAAAGAAAAGCACAGAGAATTTGATGGGCTTCCACATCAGTTATATTGAGAAAAAAATCCACACTTGTGAACTACATGCACAATCCAAAATACAATACAAAAGTTACAGTATCATAATTTTTGTATTTGTAGAAACATTGAATTTTTATTTGCTGGCTGAAGAGATACAATAATTCTGCTATCTATATTACTTATTCTTTCAAAAATAATTAAATTGCTTATTATGTCTGTGAACTTTAACTTTTATAGAAGCTGGTATTGTACTGATGAGAGAAGCAGCTCTGCATTTTGCTGAGTGTTTTCTGATTTATCCTAGCCCTCTCTGCACATGCAATGCAGACCTTTTTTCCTCCTAGGATTAAGTAACACTAAGCAATTAGATGACAGAGCAGCTAATACATCTTGAGCCCTGCTCTGGCACCTCAGGTGGGCTAGGACAAAGCTGACCGTGGATCTGTGTGCTTTCTTAGTGAAAACTTGGAGGTTGCTTTTACCCTGAGGAACAGAATGGGAGGAGTGTTAATATACAATCAACTTACAGTCTTAAATAGCCCAATAAAATGGTATTAACAACAAAGACCTTTTGTTCGCCTGACTGCATAGAAATATTTCCGGAAGAAATTTTTCCTGATCATGAAGAAACTGCATTAAATACTTCTGGAATAAATCATTCTTGTTCACCAATCAAAGCATATTCTTTTTATCAATGCAGGAAATCTTTTACTTATAATATTATTTGTGATTTTATTCACATGTATTTCCTATATATCCCATGTATGTTCTACATAAGTATACAAAAGACATATGTAAAAGACACATTTTCAAACAAATATAAAAATATTTCTAGTTTTAACTAACTTGGGTGACCAACATGCTGTGTTTACTGTCTGAAGGTGATAACCACCTAAGGAATAAAACATCATAAATATGTCAGCTGGCAAGCTTGAATTGCTTTTACCACCACAGAGGTGAAACCTGAGCCTCCTGTGAATGTTCAGAAGCCTTCATCTGCACTCATCATTACAGCCTGGCAATCAGCTCTGCCTGCTTCTTTATAGAGGTGATCACAACAAAATACCAAGGGGAATATGCAAAGAGGAGCCATGGAGTGTGGCCTAGCTAACCACAGTGGGGCAGGTACAATCTATCCTGTCCAAAGCGAATCTTATTTCACTCTTACAGGAAAACTAGCTGGGACAAAGTAACAGCTTAACTTGTTTAACTAGTTCTGTTTTATTTAGAGTAAAAGGCAAAGTTTACATTGAAGTCTGAAACCTTAATCTCTTTTCCTGTATTTTCTCACTTCTATTGTGGACTTTATTTTTTGGTGATTTCAAGAATTACAAGACCTTATGTTAAAAAAAAAAAAAAGGTGTTGAGACATTTTAGGATAGCACTGGGTATGCCTGCCCCACCTTTCTGCTTGTGTTTGGTGAACAGAAGTGGATGTGAACCAGTTCCTCAGGCATGGCAGTTCACAGCCCAGCGTGGTAACGTCAAACAAAATGGATGTTGGCTAATGCACCCTACTGTGAATTACAGCATCCAAATGCGGGCCCAGTCTTGCTGACTGTGAGAAATCTGAGGGGAGAAGAAATTCTTACACCTGTTATCTTGCTCTTTATAGATTATGGAGATTTCTCATCTTTTACCACTAGGAATTTTTGCTGACGGGCACCATCATTCTCAAACCCATAACAAAGCAGGAATTGTGTTTTATTCAGGATTCTCGCTGTAGCATATGTCCTACTAACACAGAGTTTTGTAGGCTGGGGTTAGGCAGAACAGGGAAAATGAGGGGGAAAGAACAACAGAAAGAAAAAGTGATTATTTAAGTATGCAAGGGATAAGTTCATGCTGGAGGCACAACTTTTAAAACCAACCTTGAGATACAGGGAAGCACAATGCACCCACAGCAGGACAGAAGACTATAAGAAGAGCTGTGCAGTGTGATTAGAAAAACGGCTAATGAGAAGACTGAGTACTATTCTAACTCTGAGCTATACACTGGAAAAATCATCCAGTCCTCCTGTTATGTTGCCATCAATGCTGTTAGCAAAACTTTTAGATTGCTTGAATATGAGTCCCAAACTAAAATGCCAAATTAAGTGAATTTTAACTCCGTAACAGCTTACCAAAACCATCTTGCATGGGTCTTAAAAAGAAACCACATAGTGAATATTTTGCTTAGTATCTCAGCATGAGACACAGCATGCCGCCAAGCAAAACCACATTCCCCTACTTTTCAAGTATCTTAAAAATTTTATTGCCCATTAAATATTTGTTTACTCAGCCTGTAGTTGAAACCACAGCACTGTAAACATTGCTAACCAATGCTATTTGAGGTTTTGACTAAAACCTCACTTAGATGTGAGATTTGTTGGACTTTCTCAGGGAATCAGCCATGAATCTGAGCACAAAAACAAGCCCAGGTATGAGAGAATGCAAGTCTAGGGTCCCACCCAGGGTGTCCTTCTAGCTCAACTTCTCCTTGGCAAGTCCCAAACCTGAGAATCTGTGTGGTGGAGCCATCATTGCTAAGGAAAGGGTCCAAGAAGAAGGATTCACAACATTTTTTGAAGTTTAAAAATAGGGAAAGTCTTCAATCTAGAGTGTCTGTGAATCAATGGAATCAGAAAATCAGGGTTTTTTTGTCATCAGAATTGTGTCTTTTTTAATTTTTTTAGTATGCAAATGGACAGAAAAATTAAATTCATTTAGAAATTATCTACTAAACAAAGGTGAAAGTTAATGTGTTAAAGCAACATGATGCTTTTAATCCCTTTTTAGATATTTAGTCTAAGACTAGTATGGAACTCTCTGTAGTTGACATCAGAGAATAAACCATGCTGTGTTTCGGCTACTGCCACATAAAAGCTTTGTTGAAGAGAAATACATGCATGTTCATGATTTTTACCTGAAAATAGGAGTACATGCCACTCTGTTTTTGTCTATAAGGAAGGATATTAGTGTATTTTCATCAGAGGCATTATAATATGGTCATTACAAAATGCTCAGACAGTATTGCTAAAAGTCTGTTTCTTCCTTCCTGTAAAGCACTTACTTTATTTAAACTCCTGTAAAATTTAGAAGGGAATGGTTATTTATTAGTCTGAATTAATCTAGCACATAAATATTTTCTTTTAAAATAGATTAATTTCAATAAAAAGTCAGAGTATGTAACAAATGTTACTCTTTTAATATGCCAATACTGAAAGCAAGATGAAAATAAAGTGCTCTTATCTTGAATTTCTCTTTGAGTGTGTAAGTTAGCCCTTTTTAACACTCTGTAACATATGAAAGAACTATAAATCGCAGTTACTTTTCCTAATGATTTGTCCACTACTCAGATGGTTACTTCTCAGTGGTATCAACCATATCAGTTCAGTAAATCTAAATATTTGTGTGAGGAGTGTGACTAAAGCCGGTTCAATAGCCCAGCTGTGCAGATATATGTTGATTTTATTGATGGACTATTGATAGCAAAGATTTCACTCTCACAACAATGTGCTGAGTCCAGTTTATTAGCTGAATGCATAATTATTTTTTTCAATCAGAAGCAATCCTAACTTCACAGGGCAGAAGAAGTAAAGTCTTTTATTCTTGAGAGTTTTCAAAACATGTGCAGTTCCCATGTGTATTTGCAGAACCTAATGATATAAGAAATGTACAACATTAAGCATGGGGGTAAAATCTGTGTTTGAATTTTTCTAAATTACACAGTCACAAAGTCATTCACTTGGGATATGACATTAATATAAACAAGAGAAGACTGCAGCTAACAATCTTTAAAATGGCAAACATAACCAAGTAATTAGTAATTATTATTATTATTGTTTTAATTTCATGTGTAAGAGAGACAGAGAAATTCAGGGATTTGCCGAAAGCTGCAGGTAGAGGTGAAAGTGCATCAAAGATTAAAATGGAGGACAAAATGGTTCATTGTGTTCACACTTCTTATAGACTGTCCAATAAAGACCACACGCAGTTAGGTCAGATACATGAGACAATTTGACTCTTTCTGTTATTTAATAAAACGTTTATTAAAAAAGGGTGTTATGTGTAAAAAACCCAAAACTACGCACGATTGATTTATTTTATTTTACAGCCTTTGACAATTGTGCCTATTAAAGAGGTCAGGTAAAGATTCTGCTCCGTCAGCACACTGATTGTTGTACATACTGTTCTGATGCTATCAAGATAGAATGTGTCACTGAGTCTCATCTTTTACACGAAAAAGGAAAAAAATAACAAATCTTAAAGTGATTAGGCCACACCAGAATGAACAATGAAGAAACACAATTGAATGGTGATCCTTAATATTCATTTTTACTATATAGATACATACATATACGGTATACATATACATACAGACACATGTATACATATACACACAAGTATATTTGTTGCAGTATGTATGCAAGAGTAAAGATTTTATCACCTGAAACATCAAGATAGTGCATAAACTCTCTAACTTGGTTCTAGCTGTATAAAGACAGATCAAAGATTCAGCCCAGGTGTGGCTCTGGAGTTTCATTGCTCAAGGCTAATTATTCACAAAAAGTCCCCACCCTAGAGACCTGTCAGGCCGGTTTACCTTTTGGTTGGTAGACATTTTAGAGAAGACACTACCTAAGCTCAGCTATTTTGTATGACACACTACAGCATCTCAAACTATTTCACAGATTTTATGAGATATTTGACAAACTGCAGATTACATGTGAATGTAATTTTGTTACCCAGAAGCAGAGAGGAGTTTCCAAGACGTTGATCTCATGCTGAGCTCTAATTAAAACCAATTTCAGTGAACAGGCAAAAGCACAATACTGTAGAGATGGCTCAATGTTTTAAGTTCATTATGAGCAAAACTACAACAAAAAATTTATTTTGATCATGACCAAAATGTGTGAAATGTTATGCTACATAAAATAAAAGAAGTCATTTAATAGTGGACCAAATATCATAATTTTTTAAAAATATCACTTTTAGGGATCTTTTTTTAAGGATGGCCTCTACCTTTATTTACTTATGAGTCATTAACTGTGATCAAGGCTGCTCTAGTTTGAATCAAGAAAAGACAAAAGATTTATTGCAACTGTCTGTCCTTGTCAGCTACACAGAGGATTAGCAAAGAAAAACAATGATATTTTTGTAGAGACAATAGGGTGCCTGTCCTGGGCACCAAGTTGAAGAATTGAAGCTAAACAAGCAGAGACAATCCTGTTTCTTGTTGCAGTGCTCTTTTCAATCTTTTCCCCTGAATTTCCTTTTAATGGTACAGCTGAAATATTCAGGAGCCTCACTCAATTATTTGAGCAAGAACTCTATAGAGAACATAAAATTTATTTCTCGGTACTAGCAGCCCATTTGCTAAAATGGTTACCAATATTTATTTCAAACAAATTAGTTTTTTTCTTTGAACAGTTGAGATTGTGGGGACACTGGTCCTGCCTATCTTTGCTTTAATTTGAAATAAGATTTCATTCTATTGTCTTATATTTCTGGTATTTTTGTATCTGCCTTTTGGAAATGTCATGATAGTACTGAAAAGTATCAACATCTATCACATCTAGGGTTTTCAAGAGGTAGGTAAGCTAAGCAGTCAATTTGCATAGATATTTGAATTTGGCAATAAAAGCTGAGATTAAAACTCAGTAAAAAATCTCCTGGAAAACAACACAATTTCCAGGAACTGACTCAGGAATGAGTAACAATTTTGCACTAGAGGAAATCTGAAGAACATGTAATCTATTAATATTGTAAACATCAACAAATAAATTAAATACGTTTGTAAGGAAGGTGTCATTATGCATGAGCTGGGATGCAGATACTTTAGTAGAGGAAAGATAAATATGTATGAGTGATTATGTGAGCTCTTACTGGGATCAGAAATGTTGTGCTAATAATGTTGTGTCTAGTTCAATGCGTTAACCTGTCATAAAATATCGCATCCGCTTATTAAGGGCTATCACTGCATGGAGAGAGGCTGATTGGGTCACTGGGCAGGATGCTCTGGCATAACCAGAGGCCACCAAGGACTGGCCTCCTCTTTTAGATCAGTAGGCAAGTATCCTCTTTCCTTCCATAGAAACAACATTTTAGTCCATTAACTTTATTGGGTGGTTATAATTCCCACAAACAGGTAAACAGAAACTGTTTCTGTGTTTTGTGGTGTTGCAGGATTCAGCCATTCAGGAAGATGGAATATGTGTGGAAATGTAAATGCATTGAATATTTTTTATACCAATGAGAAAGATTTGTATGACTTTTTAGCAGAGTAAAAATAAAGTAATAAATCAACTAAAGTATTTTAAGATGATTCTGATTCCAGGTGTGATTCTCCCCTTTGTTCAGTTTGTACATGATCCTGGCTATTCCTATCAGAATTAGAAGACTACAAAAATTCCTCTTTTTCTTTAAATCTTCCTCAGTTCTCATGTATGAACTACGTAATTGGAAAAGTATTGTATTATGATATTTTGAATGGCACTTTCTATCACTTTCTGAGCATAAGGATGCATCTTTAATTTTTTTTTCCAGTTCAACAATATGATGTAGAAGAATTCAAATGATAATAGCTTATTATTCTTCCTGCCATTTTGCATACATGTTTATATGCATGTTCTCCTTACTGTGTTACATCTAGGCTTTTGGCAAGGGTACAGTTTTCTTGAAGTCCTACAGAAAACAGCACATTCAAAATGATTCTTCATGATGTCATCAGAACAACTTCAGTAAGTGAGATCAGCTTGGAAGAGGAAGTAGAAGTTACCTGGGATCTCAGGAAGGGGTGCATGAGATTGTCTTGATTCATTAGACCAGGGGTTCATCCTAACAAATACAGCCTTGGAATGGATGGAGAAATGATGTTATTTGAAATAAATGAAAACTTTAAATACTTTAAACTCTCAATTGTGAGATCATTTCTATTTTGGGTCTTGTGTGTTATATGAGACTTGCAAATGCTTAAGATAGTTTTAATCAGAGCAATCATGAGACCTCCTAGCTTTTGTGGAGGCTGTTAATACGGATTAATCCCCAATGGTTAAAGGCAATAGCTTGTGGAGAAAACATATAGATGGTGATCTGAAATTTGATCTATTGGGTATTCAATATCAGTTATTAGCACTTTTCTGTTCAGTAAAATGATGTCATGGGAAAATAGTGTGGAGTAGTTTCTGTTACTTGGTATCATACCATTAGTGAAGCTTTTTTTTTGCTACTAACAGCAAAATGCTGTTGTAATTTGTAGCAAATGCTATGTAAGGAAATTAAGTATAAGTCACCTGACCTTGAACTATAATGCATGTGGACTATCATAGCCTGCATGCCCAGTAACTCCGCTCAAATGGGTGGAGATTAAGTAAACACTAAATAAGTAGTGTTTGTAATAGCTTATACTTTATTTAGTGTAAATAGCTCTAAATAAGCTGCATATGAAACAGCAAAACAAGATGGTACAATTTGCTAATAGTGTTGACCACAGCACCTGTGTCACTTCTTCCTCTGGAAAAAAAAGGGAAAGGAGGGAGAGGAAGAGGGAGCAGAGAGCTCCCTCAGGGACACCTTGCCTCCTGAGGGTATCCAAAGGTGAGCTAGAGCTCACTGGATATGTCTGGCTCACAGATCTGACCTGAAATGTTTGTCATGCTAGTATGGAAATAGGAGCAAGGAGTTGATGTAGTGCATAAACCTGTGAACATGTGCATATGTGGGACTGGAAAAAGAAAACTGGAATGTGAAGAATTTTGTAAACTGTGACTGGAGATTTCTAGTTTTCTTTTGAAGTTGTGTATTTTGGAGGGGAAAGGAGGGAGCAGAAACACTGCAGAAAGAGAAACTGTGGTATATAAATAGGCAGTGTTTTCAGGAATTTGCAAGTATTTAAGAAGTTAATGGTGCTAAATAAGAGCCAGAACTTTTATTTTTTCACAAGCTTCTGCTCATGACACACCTTATTTTAACTGATTATTACACAAATCATGAACTACGAAGATAATTGCTTCCCTGGCCAAATGACAAAGGAATTCTTATTTCCAGTATATGCCCTGTTGAATGCCGAAGGCATTGTACATGCTAAGGCTAATGCTTTGCTGTATAATAGACACCTACTGATTAGTAGTTCTCAAGCTTAATTTGGTTATGGTATGATAAACTAGGGAGTGCCTTTCTAAGTAAAACTGACATAATGCTTTTCTTCTACTGGAACTAAGATAAATCTGTGCTTCCAATACAGCACCTCCAGAAAAGTTAATTAGATTAAATTTAAAGCATCTTTTACACTTCATGTATTTGGCAATTAAAAAAAAATATTCCATTTTTCTCACATTTCGGTGTTGTGCCTGTTTAATTGTTTTACAAAGTTATGTTAGGCAACATGAGTACCAGACTCACGTGTGGCTCCTTTGTCTATATCTCTCCCCAGGGGGAATGTCTGTGTTTTTTCTTTACATTCTACTAATGTTGTTATTCATAAGAAGCCAAAGACTGCTTAAACTGATTTGGCTTTTGCACTGGATACACACATTTCTTTATTTTAAAGCCTACCAGAGGGAGAAACTAAATGCATTTACCCAGAGGAGGGTTCTGAGAGACTGATGCTGGAGTATCACTGCAAAGGGAAAAAAAGGTGATCTTAATGATCGTGTCTCACTGGTAACTGAGAACACGAGAGATCCCAATGTCTGCTGCTGGAATGAGAGTGTGCTCTGTGTTTTTGAGAAAGTTTTTAACTGAGAGTGAGGGAAGTGCTTTTTTATCTCTTGGACCTAAGTGACCGCCCAGCAATCAGCTAAGGCAGCAAAGCAAAGCACATGTGGCTGGCTGTCATTTTGTCTGGATAAGTGGCTCTTTCTCATGCTTGATAAAGATTGATGAGGTTCTGAACCCTTGCCAAAAATATGCCAGTGTGATTCAAATCAAGCTTGTCTTTGAATAGGTGATCTATACAGCTTGAAAGCCACTGAGATTGAGGCTGTGAGGAAAAGCAAGAATTTGGGAACTGAGTCAAGCTTAATCTGGTGGGCTTGGGCAGTCCCATACCCATACATTTGCAGTAGGCTGATATGTCTGTGCTAAGCAGGTGACCACAGTAAAGCCCTGAGGTCTACTCAAATGAGCTGATGCTGAGGAGCCAAGGGTACCCCCTAGAACCATGCACAGCAATTTGGTATAACATGGTTTAAGATTAGTGGTTTTCCACCTGTTTACCTGCCCTAAATAAGGTCTGAATATGTTTGCTAAAGCATACTGATAAGGAGTCAAATTACCAGCAAAAATATGCAAAATTCATGCCAGAGCAAATATATCAAACATTCAAAAAATATTTGTACAGGCAAATAAAGGGCTTTGTAGGCATCAGGGCAGTAGGAGGGAGAAACTTTACACCATCCTCTGTGATGTTTGCGCTGTGGTGTTCACGTGGGAGTGGTTACCAAAGATCAAAGGTCACATTTCCACAGAGGAAAAGAACAATGCATTCACACTAATTCACATAATTATTCCCAATTAGCTAGAAGATAAATGTAACTGTCATTTATATATTTTATGGATTCTGTTTTTATATTTGTAGGTCACATGATGAAACACCACAGACATTACATTACAGACTGACTGCACCTTAAATTTAATATCCCATGAGGACAATAAGACCTACATGATGAGAAGAAGGTGACTCCTTGGTGTTCCTACTATTACTGAGCTAATACTATAAGGATACCAAAATAAAATTGAGTAAGTACTTTAATCAGTAATATTCCTTTAATGGAATACCTGTGGAATGACCATATAATCATACCATATAACCAGCATGTATACCTATACATATTTCAGCTTGGCTTTTCTAGAAGACAAATAATTTATCAGGGAAGATATGAAATAATTATTTGAATTTCATTAATAATTAGATTATCTAGTCACACAACACTCAAAGAGAGTCACCTACAGCACATTGCTCAGAACCTAATCTTACACAAATTACTTTAATTTATAAAAAAAGCATCCCTTACTCTTGTGTCTCTAATTCTAACTTCCTATAAAATTGAGCATTAAAGGTGGATGTTATGAAGAAAGCATCATCCATTCTCTCCACATTCACAGTGAATACTGCCTGTCATTCTTTCTAGATAAAAATTTTAACATGAAAGTACTATTACAAATATGATCCAGACTTGCCCATTAGGCAGTTTAACACAGATTCTACTGCTGATTCTTAAAACAGTCATGGGGCTGAAGATCACAGGACAGGCATAATAAAATAATGTCTTTGTAACTGATGGGCAGAAGTCAAGATGTGATTGTACTTCCCAGATTCTCACTGTTTCATTTGGGGTACTGCTGATGTGGGTGTGCAGCTCACCTGAAAGGTGACCAAGAAATCCCTGCTTACTTGCTTCCACCCAAATAATTGTGAGGATGTGATTCCATTCCTTTGTCCGTCACCTTGGGGTTAAAAGTCAATGGAAGCCATTAAAGAATTGCAGTGAGTCAAATATTTATTTGGGCTTGAAGAAAAACTCAGGAAAGGTGGCAATGAACAGGAAGGGCAGGGACAATTAGTTGTTTAAAAAAACCAGAGATTTGGTGTTAAAACAAACAAAACTTTTCCAACTTGAAGCAAAAGTTCTAGTTGGAGGTAGTTGGATAATCTGAGTTGGATATGGACTTATTGAAACACTGCAGTCTCTTGGGGGGTACCTGCACCATGCCTTGTCTGTGAAACACTGTCTCTTCAGGGGTGTACCTGCTTGTGGCATAGACTTATCCACAGCCACTATGCCTTGGAGGTGCCTGTTCATGCAGGGCCTTCTCCAGGGACCAATGCCTTCAGAGAGAGACCTGCTCCAGCATGGCCTTACCCAGAACCACAGTCCTTCAAGAAATAGACCTGTTCCAACATGGCCTCACCTTTGGCTGCAGGCCTTTTAGGGGTGTTTCTGCTCTGTCGTGGGCTTATCCATGGCCACATTCTTTGAGGTGCTCCAGCACAACCTTGTGCACAGCCACTGGTGCTACAAGGTGCATCTGCTGCAGCATGGATGATCCACAACCACAGATATTTCCAAGTGTACCTTCTCCTGCATGGACTTATCCTTGGGCCACAACCCCTTCAGAGGTAAACCTGCTGCCACACAGACATAGCCACAGAGTGTCTCATCCACTGGGATGGTCCCTTCAACTCAAGTTCACACTGGAGTTCCAGCCTGTCCAGGAGAGCAGCACAGGACCAGCAGTGACACCCTGGCCACCTGCCAGCTCAGGCCCATCATGACTGCTGTTATCAAAACGTTCCCAGGCAAAGCACTACAGCAAGGAGTGAAAGCAAAACTGGTCACTAATGCACACCTGGACAAGCAAGGCCTATGGCAAGCACAGGGGCCTGCCAAATTAATAGCTAAAGATCAATAAAATAAGAAATAAAACAGATCTAGCACATTTCAATGTCAGAATGTTCCCTCCTTCCTTCTTGCCCCAGCTTTCTAACAAAAAATCTGCACATTTGTTTCCAAACAGTTAAAATCTTGCTTCTTAGCATTCTCATTATTACACAGTGATAAGCCCCTAATTTGTCACCAATTATTACTGAATACTCAGGAATAATTACTGATACTATTTGTAAAAAGTTTTCTGTACCTAGATTATGAGATAATAAATCATTCCTGATAGAGTTCAATACATATAGAATTCAATACAAATAATATTTGTATTGGAATGTTACACAAAGTGTTCAGCACAAGGACATTGTATTTTCAAAAATTATAAAACCCACTATACTTAGAAGCAAATCTATGTGATTCTATGCAGTGGTTGATATTTGAGCTAACATGTTTACAGGTGCATAATATCACCGTGAAGAAACACTAGGTAAGGTTTTGAAACAGCATAACTGCTTTCCAGCTAATTAGTCTGAATGCAACATACCACTGATTCAGTTAACAGTACTAACTCAGTAATACACCAGGGATTTCTGCTCTGTTACACAGTACAGACTCCCCTGTAACATTATACATCTTAAATTTTTAGGTGCTTTTTCATGTTTCCTGGTTGTACATAAAGTTTTGTTTATCTGCAGATTCACACTGAATAATTGTAAAACATGAATACTGTATAAAGCATCTAGAATACATGCAAAATATAATGGTTAATTCTAGGTTTCTTAATTTAAGGAACATTTCTTGCAGACATGCTTTAGCACTGAGATCATAAACCCAGAGAATTAATATTTTGTACCACCTCCTTCCTCCTTCTTTGAGGGATGGGCTAGTAGGTTAAATGAATAAAGGAAAACAAATTCCCTGTTATCGATCATGGCTTGAGTGTGGGTAGGCTCAGCCTGCTATCTTGTGACTTGAGGTGGGACTCTGGATGTCAAACTTTTCTCTCCTGTTTGGCTCCCTGGCTAGATGTGGCCCCAAGACTCAGCAAGGACTCAAGCTCTGGTAAACAGTTTTCCTAGTCTTGCAGACTGTGGCAAGTCCACAGTTCTTTGGCCACACATGAGAGCAGTGAAGAATCAGAGTGCTCTGGCTTGCTGCTGACAGACTGTGGTGGCTTTCTACAAATTGTCTCATCCCACCATCAGACAAGGCAGCACTCAGTGTGCAACTAGGCCCGCGGGGGAAGCTGCCCTAAAAATGCGGGTGTTGGAGTGGTGGGTGCTGCTGCCTATTTCTTGTCCCCAACCAACCTCTCCTGTAGAAGAGCAAGTTGAGTTAACCTTCAGGCAACGCAGTTAGACCCTCACTCAACACTCACTGCAGCTGGCTCAGCGATAGAGGCAAGAAAGGCTCTTTTTGCAGGGTTTTATTCCAGTGAAGGATATCACATGTGGCTGAAGGGAACCCTGCCAGGTAAAAGAGGACAACCACGTGGAGGAGACAGCTTAAGAAGGGGAAGGGGTGGGGGGGCAGAGCTAGGGGCTGGGCAGAGGGGTTTGGTCTCCAGGGGAAGGGGGGTGGCCACCAGGGATACCAATCCAGTGAGGGGACAGGGAAAGGAGAAGCCCCAGGGGTAGTTACACAGGGAAGTTGATACAGAAGTCTATTTGGGAGTCTGTTTTGCCCCCCAGGAGGACTGACTCTATGGTAAGTAGTTACTGCCATTGCCAGGGCCGAGGACTTGGGAACTGACTGAGGTGGGGAGAGTTCATGGGATGCTACACTGCCCCAGAAGAAATTATTTTGTTTTTCCTTAAGCAGGGCTTTTGGGCACAGAACAGCTGCTACAGCAACACCACTTTCCTATAAGGCTTTTGGTGAAGCAGCCTTAGCAATGAAACTACAATAAAACCAGAGAAGGGACATCCCGAGGCAGCAAACCTAAGAAGAGGGATAGTGTTTCCTGAAGAAGCATCACTGCACATGAGGGATGGAGAAGTAAACTGAAAAAGGGATGCTGACTATAAAACCACAGCACTGTATCCTTGGTGCTGTTTTTTAAAAGGCTTTTCTCAGTAACCCAGCTCTCTGACAAACTCTGCAGTGGGCTTGTCCATGTGGCACTCTCCAAGAAATAAGATGTAATGATTACTTTCAATATAAAACACATGCAAATAATTTGGCTTGAGTTAATCTTGATCTAATATTTTAAAAAAGAAAAATCAGCTGGGGGTCAAAGGCTGTATTGGGACCCAGCTGATCCTAATATTTTCCTGGACTTTTTCAGCCCACATCCTTGTAGTAGTCACTTCATGGCTCCATACCTTAATTTTCCTCCCTGTAGAATGGACTATGGACATTCCTGCCCTATGAGGTGTTTCATGGAAGTTTCAGGAGAAGGATGTTATTTATGAACAAACAGCCACAAACCAGTAAGTAACCTCATCTTGAGTTTAATGGCTGTCCATCAATCAGTATCACAATTATCAGCCTGACTGTGTGCAGAAGATCCAGTAATATCTGTCTTTAGGACTGCTTTCACTCTCCTTCCATGACCAATGCTCTAACATGGCATTTTCAAGCATTCTTTCTTTGTTCAAAGCAACTGCCCTCTATATTTTGTCTGCTTGGGTATAAAAATGAAATAAAAACCAACCTGATCTAGCAATGATTCATTTGAGGTCCAGGACCACACAAATGAGAAAACATCCAGTATTTCTTCATTACTACCGGGGACTCTGCCTCTTTTCCAACAAAACCTGCTGTGTTATGCATGGATCTCACCATGCCTGCACCTGGCTTCATTTATTTATACTGTTCTATGCCTGTTTGCCCCTCCTTTGTATACATTTATTATATAAATAACTATGACTTAGTGACTTTTCTGTGATCTACACAAGATTTAACAGTAAACTGCTCAAGTTCAAGAGTAACACACTGGTATTCAACACATTGATTAAATTCTCCCGAAACAAGAAAATACAAACATACAACGAATGCTTGATGTTGATGTGGTGGAAAACTTTGTGTGCTCCCATGGCCCTGCAGATACTCCAATGGCAGTGGTGGTGCAAGTGCGACCCTGTGATCACCCAAGTTGAACAGATAGGGTTCAGACCAAGGGATGTGGCACTGGTCTTTCGGTGTCCCTATGAAAAACATGAGGAAGGTCAAATAAGCTATGGAAAGAACAGAAATAACAAAGTCATCCCATAAGGATTTAGGACAATGACCATGAAAAAGCATTGACTTTTGGAGTGTTTATGTGCACTCTTAACAGGAGCTAGAACATGCTTCAAAGACTTGTAAGAGATAGAGTGGCTGGCAAAAGTTGGCAAACTTGCTGTGTTACACAGCTGTGGAGAGACTGCGAAACATTAAATGAGAAAAGACAATTCTAGAGAATGTGCTGCTGCCTTATCAGCAGTTATCAGCCATAGGGACCAGCAGAATAATAAAGAGCATCCTCTCCCCAAAGACACAAAAGAAGTAAATATTGCACCAATGAACATACTGCAGTCTTCCAAGATGATATCACATTGAAAGCAGCAAAGATGAATGGAAGAGAAAAAGTATAAAAGTCAGCTATGAGGAATAAAAGTTTTCATGGTACAACTCATGGTAAAGAAATGACATTAATTTATATTGATCCATTTTAAGATTATATTAGGAGTCATATTGTTATCACATAAATACATTCACAGGTGTATGTGGTTTTGACTATCAAAGATTGGCCCAAGGGGAACTAATTGCAAATAAGACTATTATCTGCGAGTCAGTGATATAATGTCTTTTACACATTGACCTCAACTATTCATTTTAATTTAATGTATTGCAATATTTAATTTTATGTTAATAAACTTAGTGAGTTTTCTCTTCAGAGTTTTTTTTAAAGTGTTGTTTTATACTATCATACTGTAAAAGAAATTATCATCTTTCTATGTAAGAAAAAAATGCTAAGAAATTTTCTATTAAAAGAGTTTTTATTATGCTTATGTCTTTATATTATTATTAAGGTCCTGTTTGCCTTTTCCACTTTTTTTATGATTTTCAAGGGCATGTTCCTGTTTTCCCAGCTTTGAAAAAATCAATAGTATTCTGGAAACCAGAACATGTGTTATTTCTTAAGAGTTATATTTACTTACAGCACAAAAAACAAGACAATTGTATAGGACATATATTTTTTACACCAGATATTTAAAACATATAAAAAACTTACTTTCCTTGCATTACATGCAAAATATTCTAAATAAAAAATGTACAATATATTCCATATGATAAAATGTAAACCATTTGGCAGTAAGCACATTGTCTCAATTTCGTACTCTTGAGTAATATGAGAAATTAAAAACAAAGATTATTTCTGGCAATGTGCTCTTTTCTTTACAAACTTGTGACTTCAGTTGCTTTCCAACTTACCTCCCTATTGACCTCTTTCTGTGAAGGAAAATTTTATTCAATGCTAGACTGGTAATATTCAAAAGCCCTTTGATCTCAGTATTATGCTCAGTCTTCTCTCCATTTGGCAATGAGCTTGAAAACCACCAAAATCATTCAGCTGCTTTGTCTTCTGTCATTTCAGTTGCATGCTCAAGGTAGTGTTTCTTGCCTCATATATCAATGAATATTTCAATCTGCTCCATCTTCTCTACCAAGTCAGGGTGACTTGGTACTAGACTCTTGGCTTCCTGTCTAACACTGCTAAAGGAACTCTTAAGGAAAAGCATGCTACCACACCATGAAAACACTTTCCCATAATGATGAGTTAGAGTTTCTTTTGCAGTTTTTCTAAGCATTCCATTACAAGCCTTTTGCTCATTGCTGATGCCTGCCACAAATTCACATGACCTTCCAACTGGTTCTTAATTGCTATCTAGTATTTCCCTATAGGGACTGAATTTTTTAAAATTTCTGATGAATAAATTTTGATGGAGTCTTTATGTCTCTTTCTTACTCACAGAAAAGCTAGCAAAGAATTCCGGAGTTCAGGAATTAAAGCTTAATGTCTCCTGGGAAAAGGGAATAGGAAAAGAGACAGGCAATTGCTCTCCTTTTAATCTACCATCAGGTCAGCCGAAACAACTGTAAGAAATGCTCCAAACAAAAGCAGGGATTGGTCACTTGAGCTATACCAACTGCTGGAAAATCTGATGCCCTTTCCCTGGCACCCGCACAGCACGGTGATTAATTGGCAGCCTAGTGACCTAGACAGTTTCCTGTTTTGCCTAAGCCTACAGCCATCACCAGATCCACATTCCCAGTCTGGCAAACTAACACGGGAGGCCCAGGTATGACAAAAGCCTGGTGGCATTACAGGCAGTCCTCACATCAGACTTGTAGGTGCCAATGGGTCTTTGCTGGTGGTAATGTAATGGTGCAGGAATGCAGCTGCTACCAGTGGAGACAGCAAGTGACAGGCTTTGGAGATGCTGCTTATATGCCTACAGTGTCAAGTATTTCCTGCACCCTTTTCTGTAGTTTTAAGTAACTTGCCGGCGTATTAAGGATGCAACTTTATTTATCTAAAAGCATAAATGCTAAACATACTGATCTCAGATTCACCTGGGTGAAAATTGACCATAAAAGTGTATTAAATAGTACTAAATATCTGTAGATGCATGAAATTTATCAATAAGAAATTTATCAAGAAACAGAAAGAGGAGAGGACAGAAAATAAATTCTTGCTAAGGAATCAAGTATTTCATATGATCAGAAAAAAAAAATTATTGATATTTCTGATCAATTCCAAAGTGCCGAAGACTTGCTCTATCTATTAATGAAAGCCTCTAGATCCTCCTTCTCACTCTAGTAACCATACAGTCTGAGCTTAGAAGCACTAATAAACTTCAGTGCTCTGTTGTATCCTGCAGGGCTCATAGCAATTACTGCAAGAACACACCTAAAACATAGGAAATTTAGCCTTAGCAATTCATTGTTTTCTTTCCCAGACAGCTTCTCTACTTTCCCTTCCACACCCACTTCTGTTTTCTCTGAGAAGCAAAGTAGAGAAGAGGAGATGAGACTGTTTTCTACATAAGATAGAGACAGGGAAAGGCAGCTCATGTCTTTTGACCTGAGTGAAACCTGCCCTTCAGGACCAATTCCAAGTTTCAAAGTAGACAAATCAATCCTTACAGCATTCATTATGTTGTGCACTGGAGGACAAGAAGGTTAAGAAGGCATGTATTTCCATACATCCTGTTTATATGAATTGCTAAGGTCAGGCCTGAGTTGTCCTGAAGATATGGGGAGAGACACTGGAAGAATCTTCTCTCCAAGGGAAGCTACCTAAGGTTTAGATAATAATTTCAGAAGTCTTGTACAGTGTCTCACTTGACACATGGGCTGTAATCAGAGCAGGCTTTTCCTCTAGGGACAGGTCTACATGCCCATAAAGACATGATGGAGCAGAAAACAAAGAAAGTTTCAGAGATTTCAAATCTACTGGGTACTGAGTCATGCTGAGCTGTGCAATATCAATCAAAATGACAGTAGGAGAACATTTTTATTGTTGTCATTGTCCTTCCCTTTCTCCTCTCCTGTTCATCATCTTCCATGAGCCCCAACACAGTAATTTGAACAGCAGAAGGAGCGTAGCTGTGCTATTGCTTTGTGCAGTAGCGTAGCTGTGCTATTGCTTGGCTGCATCAAGGTCTAGATTACACTGTTAAATACTCCAGCTGAGGTCTGTGTTTTGTCAGCAGTTTGTAAAGAGAAGCAACAGCACAAGAGCCTTGATAGCCACAGGGTGCTGGAAATCTCTTTGTAAAAATAAATGATTATGTATAGGTCAATATTTTTAAAGCATTCAGTCTACTATATTTCAAATCTGAACAATATATGCTGTGAAAATTTGCATACTCACCATTGTCACTGAGGTTTGAGGAACGTTAGGCTGGATATGGAAAGGCAGCTTAGTAACACAAGGTCTCTGAGAAACCCTGAGTCAGCTCTGTGTTGCTACTTGAGGTCTGTTATAAGAGATTTCTTGGTACATGAAACACAGATTTGAAGGATGAGTGGGTAGTCTCCATTTACATGTAAACATTAAATATGTTATATTGTGTTCTTTGGAATGGGATTCAAGGCTGAGCCTCCCAACTTCCAGCCTGATGGAAAAACCATCTGGCACCTGAAACCTTCTCACTGCAGAGAGTTAATACCAATAACCTTGGGCACTCCCAGGGGTAGTGCAGAAAGGAGGCAGAAAATGAATTTAAATAAGAGAGTAATGCCTCACAGAGTAAGTACTACAGCCTGAGTAGTACGGATGACTGATTATACCCTGCCTTCCCACATTTTATGAGAAAGAGTTGGTTGAAACACACAACCTGAGGAGGAAATTCAAACAGCAAATAGATGGCTTCCTAATCCTCTTTACAGCTATGGATTAACCGCTAAGTTTTCTTCTTGAATACTTCTAAGTTGTCAGTTTAGGCTGCTCCTTGTTCCTTTAGGATCCTCACACATGATCTTCAGCTTTACCTCTATGTGCTACAGGAAGAGTGAGGACTGAATTCAAGGACTGTGTGCACTATTGCTGGTGAAATGGTATGAAATGAACATGAAAGGCTTTTACACAACTTGTGTTACCTGAACACACTTCTGGTGGTTAGGGACCATCCCAAACTCTGATGAAGTCAGCAGCTGAACCTGCACTAATGGCAGTGCTGCAGAGTCAATCTCAGCATTGTGTTGGCCAGAGATCTCCACTGATTGAGCATGTCCTGAGATGTGAGGTATTTGCCTGGAGATTATGAATAGAAGAGTGAAACAAAAGGCTCAGGGACCATGGAGTCTTGAGGGTTTAGCCAACACAGATCACAAAGTAAAGAAAGAGTAAATGCACTTCACTCATCAAGTGTTCCTTTCTGATGAGAGGGCTAGTTGAGCCTCATTTGACTAAAAGCTTTATTACAGATTGTGCACATATCAGCCACAAGTCAGTCATATAAATTGCTGTGATTGCTGGCTACAGGAATCTTTGCCGTTACCTAAAATGATCATTTTTTGAGGAAGTAATAGAGTAAGACAGGTGCTCATCCATCACTAAAATGTAATAATAAGAGGAAAACAATAAAGGTAAATATTTTATGGAGCAACATTTTAATTTATAATATAATTTTAAATTATATACAATATAATTAAAAAACATCATTAACACATGATAAAATAAAAGTCAGTTTCTCACACATCAGCTTCATGGGGTAGAACAGTTCAAAGGCCTGATTATCTCTGGTTTTCTTTCAGGAGACATCAGAGTGTATTCACCTCAGCCATGATGCAGAGCAAGGATTTGTAATTGTGGGGGCTACACTGTAGACTACAGATGTTTGAAGTTTTCTTATTGCTTCACTTCAGCTCATCTTTAATATTTTCTGTTATGGTGCTGGCACCACTCATATTCCTGCTATTGGGTGATTGCTGGGCTGCATGAAACATGACTGGCATTGTGTCCTGTGTGCAACATAATGTTAACTATTGCTGTGCTACCATGCTACAGATTTAATTGTAAATATCCACATGGTCCTCACCCTATACACAGCTAGCTGACTTCAAGAGGTGGTGCCTAGTCATTCACTAGATAAAACTGGACTGTGGTTAGCCCTTTCCTGAGGCAAATTGCAGCTAATTGATTGCAAGGAAAAGATGCATGATTCCAACATGGCACCTCCCATACATTCATTGTCACTTGTTCATTCCTTGACAAGGAAGTTATAGTTTTGAAGGATTCATCTAAAGCCTGTACAGACCTGTCAAGTCACACGTGCTGAGTAAAGGCTTGCTCACCCTTCTGGCCCCCTTTGCCTGTCCCCTCCCAGTGACATCTCAGGTTTTGTAGCACGTAGAGGCAGCTTCTCCCTTTGTTGACCCCCTGTGTCACATGCAGCTGGCCACTGTTATCAGCTCTTTCCTGGGAACAACGCTTTGCGTAGGTCCTGTCTTATCACAGACTTTTCCAGCATGATTCCCATGTCTTGCAAAATCTGATTGCAACACATTCAACAGTTCCTCTGACTGCAGTGTTTTGATGTTCTTCTAAACAGATGCAACTTGTATGTCAACTGGGAAGTAAACATAGTCCTGACTCAATTTACAGAAATTTCTGTCTGTCTTTGAATGGGAAAGACAGACAAGCCTGAGAGGAGTGTAATGCTAGTCAGTGTGTGCACTGAACTCAGTATAACGCTATCTCCATTCTCAGAGATCATGGGAAAAGTTCAGTACTTTTTTTGCTGATTATGTGCAGAGAATTTTCAATTGTTTCCTCTCGAAGCAATGTCACTCTCAGTGCATGTCATTCACTTACTAATGCAGACCTAGGTTATATTTTTCAGCAATTCTTTTCCTTGCTAATCTTTCATATATGCATGGGTGGAGTACTCATGGTAACTCAAACCCGTCCAGCAAGAAAGAAGTCACTGCTTGGAAGATGTATCAATCTCCATGACACATTTAAAATTGTAACTGACAATTTATTCTGGAGTTTCAGAGTGATTCTAAGAGTTTTTCAATAGCAACTTATTAAGCTTTATTTAGAAAAAACTTGTTAGATGATGTTACTATATTTTTTTTAAGAAATATGCTAATTTGATAACATTTTATTAAGCACAGGATATGGTCTTATATACTGAGATTATTATGTCTGGTCAATTCACAGTTCCAAACTAAAGAATTTCAAGCTCTTGTTCTATTGTTTATTTGATTTATTTATTGTTTAATTCAAAGGTTAAGAGAAACAATTTTCTTATAGCAATGTGATAAGCACCAAATACTCCAAATTATTCACATGTTGGAAAATGTCACCCTCAATCATCTTTACATTTTTTTATTAAAATTTTCAGTTGTCATGTTGAACTGACATTTTTTCTAATTGCTTTCATTTTTCAAGTTCTGCATATAAATAAATGAATGTTCATAAAAATAGGTTTCCACTTTGGACTCCCTGCAGATTTTTTTTAAGCTGGAAATAAAAATTATGCATAATTAAGAGCAGATAGTAAAAAAATGAAACCTTGACAGCGTTTTAAATTTTCAAAATGATCCAGTAAAAAAGACAAGAAATACAAGAAGGCCTAAAGTAAAAAACATCCTTGTAAAACAGAAACAGCAATTGATTTTATTCAAGAAAAACATGCCTGTTAGTTGAAACTCCTCTGTCTTGACAAGTGATGAAATATTATGATCAGAAATTAATTTATTAAATTTATATATGTACCGTGTAGAGAATAATCTGATGACATATTTAATTTTAAAAGAATATTATAAGTTAAACATCTGTTTCTTAAATCTATTCAAAAACCTGTGAAAGATAATTATACTTCTAGCACAGAAAAGGGGAAAAACATGCCATTAAGTTATAATTCTAATAGAACTGTAGCAGTTTAATAAAAATGGAGTCAAATTCTTCCATCATTTACAGAAAGAGCTGAGTCTGTCTGCATTCATGAATGACCTGTCAGATGTCTGGGATGAAATTGCACTACATTTTTTTTTTTTTTTTTTTGAGCAATTACATCAGAATATGGGAAGGGATAGGTCTGGTACTCTTTTTCAGGGTGTGTTGTTTTACCTTGCTGTTTTATAGCACAGGGCAAGTGGTCCCAGCTGGGCTATTAAGAGAGCTTGGACCCCTTTAAGAGGACATGTCTCACTCACATTGCTTCTTCGTACATTGGACTACCTGGGTCTGTTAACATCTATGACTCACTTGTGTCTAGGACCCTGTTTAACATATTTTATAATAAATTCTTTAGTGAGCTGGAGTTGAACTGCTCTAGACAACCTCTATTAGCATGAATCATTATTATCTAAACATTCAAAGGTAGAACTGGATCTATGTTGTCTGGTTTCAGCATAGCCAAACCTAGCTTGCAAACATATTCTATCCTGGAGCTCTATCACTTAAAAACAAACTTGAATTTGTTATGCCAAAAGCAGTATTCATTAGTCAATCTTGAATTTCAAATCCTGGCTTGTAATAAGGAATCAAGAGAAATAAATGTTTTAATAAAAGTAAACACTAAAAATGTTTGAGAAATAATGCTTGTGATTATCAAGGTGTTGCTTTGTCCTTACATCATGAATGTTCCAGGCAGCCCTGATTCTCCCACCTCAAAAAAAGCTATATGGAAGAGCTGTGGTAGATAGAGAGATGACCAATAAAGATGATCAAAGGCATGAATGACTTCCAGAGGAGGAACAATTATACAGGCTAGGAAACTTTATCCTTGAAAGCAGGCCATTGAGGGGATATATGATAAATTCATAAAAAATTGGGAGTGGCATGGTGAGGTTGAATAGGCATCACTTGTTCATTGTGTCTCTGCATGGCAGAAGTAGAGACTTCAAATTAATCCATAAGTGGTTGGGGCAAAAGAGACAAAATTAGGTGGATTTTTCATGTAGCATGTGTTAACATTAAGGACTACTTGTGAAAGGGTTTTTTGAAAGTTAAAACTTGCACAGGTGGAAGGCCAAACTGGAAAAGTTCATGGAACAGATATCTATGGGATCACAGAGTACACCGTGCCCATGAACCGCCCACATTGCAAGTAATCAGTCTGCTGCAACATTTGAGAGAAGCATGACTACTCAGTTGTCCAGTTTTCTTAATTTTTCACTTGGTATCCTGTTCTATCAACCATTTTGGTCTGGTCCAGCACAGTTACTATGTTCGTTGTTTATTAATTGATCATCTTGAATATTTATACAGCACATACGCACTTTTTTGGGTACCTATCCAATAATTATGAGTTTGTGTCTCAAGATTACTTCCTGAAAAACATTGTGGAAAATGTGTCAAAATAGAAAAAATATGAATGAATATAGTGTGATCTGCATTTTAAAATGAAATAAAACATGAAACACTAGTCCAAAAGTTTGTAGCTTAAATATACACATATAGTTTTACTAAGTCTTCCATTAAGGTATAAAACATTTAAGAGATTTCAACATTGCTATGAAATGCATTATCTTTCACCATAAATGACATTAAGTACCAAAATATATTTTTAAAATTCATTATATTGGAAATGGAAATAGTATGTAATGAGGACTGGGAAAGCAGACAATTATAGGTGGAAGAATCTGACCTGTAATGCAGGTAGTATTGCTACCTATTATTTGGACCTCTTACATTATTTGCCTACTTGAAAATCTAGTGAAACATACTCTGATTTTGATCAGGGTCTTATGAAAATTGTCGTGAAATATGACAATTAAGTATGTGTTTTACTTGACAACTTCATGGTAGAAAATTCAACATTTGAGTATGCCATTGAGAGACCTCAGTGAGACACTATATGGGAAGGTATTTGTTTCTGGCTGATATCTTTTATTTATCTGGTAGGTGAAATCACTCTGCAGTTGAGAGCAGAAAACGAGTGCAAATAGATACTGGTTTTAAAATCATAGTTAAGCACATCTCTCTGGTCTGATGATTTCATGGTTTTTTTTGGAGATTTGGGATCGAAAAGGGAACAGACTACACTTAACCCTGCCCCAGAGCATGTCCTCTCTCTAAATTGGAAAGTCACATATTTGATGGATGGGACCACTCAGTGGAATTGGCTGGATGGTGGCACTGAAAGACCTGTGGTGAACATTTCTATGGCCAAGTGGAGACCAGTGATGAACGCCATTCCTCAGGGACCATCACTGGGACCACCACTGATCAACATCTTTGTCAATGTCATGGAAAGTGGGACTGAGGGCACCCTGAGCAAGTTAGCTGCTGGCACCAAGCAGTGTGGTTTAGTCAGCACGCTGCAGGGAAGGGATGCCATCCAGAGGGACATGAACAGGTTTGAGAGGTAGGCCCGTGTGCACCTCATGAAGTTCAACAAGGCCAAGTGCAAGGTCCTGCACTGGGATTGGGGTAATCACAAGCACGTATAAGTTGTCCAGGGGATGGATTGAGAGCAGTTTGAAGGAGAAAGTTTTGGGGATGTTGGTTGACAAGAAGTTCAGAATATCTCAGCAGTGTATTCTTGCAGCCCAGAAAGCTACCATATCCTGAGCTGTATTAACAGCTGGTCAAGGGAGGTGATTATCTCCCTCTGTTCTGTTCTTGTGAGACCTCACTTGGCATATTAAATCCAGCTATGGGGCCCCCAGCATAGGAAGGATGAGGACATGGTGTAGCAAGTCCAGAGAAAGGCTTCAAAGATGATCAGAGGGCTGGAGCACCTCTCCTATAAACAGAGTGGAGAGAATTGGGGTTGTTTAGCCTTGAAAAAAAAGTACTCCAGGGAGATCTTATAAAAGCCTTCCAGTTACTCAAGGGGACCTATGAAAAAACTGGAGAATGATTTTTTATAAGGACATAGGACAAGAGGGAATGGCTTTAAACTGAAAGAGAGTAGACTTAGATACAAGGAAGTAATTCTTTACTGTGAGGATACATTGGAACAGATTGCCCAGAGAAATTGTGGATGCCTCATCCCTGGAAGTGGCTGACCAGGTGGGATGGGTTTTAGATGTCATCTAATACCTTAAAGATCATCTAGTTCCAATTGCCCTGCCACTGGTACGGCGGACAGTGTCTCTGCCAGTGACAGGGGGACTGGAGCTAGATAATCTTTAAGGTATTTTCCAGCTCCAACTATTCTATGATTGGATGATAATTCAAGTGAGTCAGTGGTGTGTTTGTAAAGGAAATGTGAATCCAACCAGCAAAACACATGAATGTCATTGGGACAGTTGACACTTTTGGAGACGTGAAAGCAAAGAACTTATACCTCCCTTGCTTCTTACTTTCTTTGAGGAAGAAGGAAGTATTTACCTTGGTAACAGGGATTAAAAATCAACAGTAGCAAACAGACAAGTACATCTGTTCAATAGTAATAGAATATATGAAATGAGATGCTAACTGGTATTTCTAGCACTGCTACTCAATCAACAGCGTCTCCTTTTCTAGTGGTTTCTCCTGCCATTGGGCCCCATAGCATGTATCCCCACATGACCCTGTAGGAAGTGTCAAAGAAATCTGACTAGGCTAATCAAAGGCTTCTGACTGCTCCAGAGGGCAGTACATGGGACAAGATGGAGTATTAACCTCTTGGGGAGATGCTGGAGGGGAAGGACTGTTCACTCCCCAAAGAAACAGTACTTTTAACAGTCATGCCTCTAATGTGCCTTTTCTTATATTTTGCTCAGGTGGATAATAGATATTATCCACGTATTAAGAAAGCATAAGTTAAGACCCAGGCTGTTTGCAATAGAATAGCATAAATTAACAAGAAATTGACTTAAAAACTAACAGAATCAAAAAAGTAACAGTAAATGTCTGAGTAGCCTTTTTTTTAAGGTTTTAACATACCTCAAATTGCATGCAGACTTGCACACAACTATCATAACTATCCTTACTGCGTAAAACATAAAAATGCATCCAAAAAATTTTGACATACAGATGGTTTGCTCTGCTATTAATTTTGTATTCAATAGTAATTTTACTTTCTGAATTTAGTCTTAAACTGACTGCCATTTGCAGCTCAGAAAATGACTTTTGTTAATATTAACCAAAAAATATTTTATAACTGACACTGAGTGACAGATAAAAGCACAGTTCTACTCAATGGGAATATTCCACTCTGCACAGAAAGAATGTGTAAACATAAACCCCCAAATTGACAACATAGTCTAATAAAATTATTTGTTCTGTATTATCTCATTTTCTGTGTTCTTTCATCATATCAAAATTGGAGGAAATAAAACATTGGACCAGCTATAATACAGCACACTGCCTCAAACTGTCAAGCAGGAAAAACTGTTGCTATCAAAATAAATCCCAGCAACAGTGGTCTCTCACTTTGTGTTAAGTAGATTGATCATCAAAAAAAAAAATCTCCTACCAAAAGGTATAAGACAAAGACTCTTTGTCAAACAAGAGGAGTGTTTCATTATTCTCAAGAAAGTCACTAGGCAGTGACATGTGGAAGCACTAGTTTATGAGAAATTAGTGCCTTTTGGGAGAGGGGGAAAAGTGGAGGTAAAAGAATGATCTGAAGGTAGAGTTGGGCTTTTCTCTCTGCAGGGGAAGTTTGGTGCAAAAGATTAAGAGTTTGTTTCAGTAAAAGGTGGCATGAAGAGATGAATGAATAATTTAGAAGACAGGTGATTACGTGAAACAGAACAAGCTGAAGGCAGAGGCGCGCTGAAGAGAGACTTTGATAAACCAGAGGGCTGGGCAATCACTAAATGTAAGAAGTTTACAAAGGGAAAGAAAGGGACAGATTCTGCACCTGGGATGTACAGACAGACTGGGGAATGAGATACTGGAAAGAAGAATGGTGAAAGGGCCCTGGGGGTCCTGGTCACTGGCAAGTTAAACATGAGTCAGCAGTGCCCTGGCAGCCAAGAGGGCCAAATGTGTCCTGGGGTGCATCAGGCTCAGCATCACCAGCCGGGCAAGGGAGGGGATTGTCCTGCTCTGCTCTGCACTGGTGTATCCTCACCTCGAGTGCTGGGGGCAGTTTTAGGTGCCATAATATAAAAAAGACATGAAGCTATTAGAGAATGTCCAATGAAGAAGGTGAAGAGCCTTGAGGGGAAGGCATTTTGATGTCACTTTGGCTTTTCCCCCTGGGGAAGAAGAGATGGAGGGGAGACTTCATTGCAGTCTACAATATTCTCATGAGGAAAAGATGAGGAGCAGACCCTGATCTTTTCTCTGAGGTGACCAGTGACAGAACCAGAGGGAATGGTCTGAAATTGTGTCAAGAAAGTTTTAGATTAGATATCAGAAAAAAGATTCTTCACCCTAGGAGTGGTTGGGCACTGAAACAGGCTCCCCAGAGAAGTGATCACAGCACCAGAGTTAAAGAGTTTGGACAACACTCTCAGGTACACGATGTGACTCTTGGGGTGTGCAGAGCCAGGATTTGGACTTGATCTTTGTCGATGCCTTCCAATTCAGAATATTCTGTGATTCTTTGAAGTGTATGGAGGAATGGGATTCTAGGGAATGAGATCTACAAATGGATGGGTGAGTCATGTTAACATTGAAGAACCCTTTAGTTTATGAGTTTAACATATTATGGAAATAGGAATCATAGAAAAATGTTGAGAGAAATATAATCAGCAAGAATGATTCAGGAAAATGTTTGTAATGTAGGGAAATAGGTAACTAAATATTTCTGAAAGTTTGAAATAAGGAAGAAAATGTGGCTGATTGTATAAGAAGCTAAACTAGAATGAAAATTTTCCTTCCTTCTCAGGTTCAGGTAACATTGAGTAAAGAGTAAAGAAAGAAAAAAGTTCAAAACAAAGTGGTAATGACTGCAAGATAAGGCAGATCACTGAATTTCTATTTTAGGACACCTGAAATAACTCCTCACCATGGAAGCCAGATGAGATCTTTTCCTCTGTCCCCTTCCTTCTTCTGGCCACTTTGATGCACCTCAGAGTTGTTAAACCTTATGTAATTTCCAGCATAGGTGAATTTTGTAGGTCTGCTACTCCAGGCAAATCAAGTTCTCAGGGTATAAACAATTAACAAGTCAGCCCCACTGAAATCAGACACATTTATTTACTTAGGAATTTATGACTTCCTCAATTCCAACTTATATTTACCATCCCAGACAGAAACCACACTTTTATAGAGAAAAATCAAATAGACAAACAAAAATTTCATATATACCCTAAATCTTGCTTTTCCCAATTGTTTGCCCAGGAGAACTGAAGTTCTTCAAGCACTATTGTGCCTCTGTGTGACAGAAATTCTCTTAGCAACACCTTACGCTCACCTGGAAATATAATCTCCCTTTAAAGATCACTATTTTTATATCAGGGGTCAAAGACATGTTTCTGACTTTGTCTTGTAAAAAGCTTCAGTGACTTATGATGAATTTATTTATTATTAAAAGAGCCATTATTTTGTCTTCTTGTTTGTATTTCTTTACAAAGCTGCATTACAATGAATCAATATCCTATTACAAAAATATACTAATTGCTGGGCATACACCTTTACCACAAATTATAGCAGAAATCCTACGGTCTTGTAATGCACACTTTAAGTACATCTTGTTGCAGTAAGTATTAGAAGAGGTTTATTATAGTAACTGAGGGAGAGGAGCCCGTGCATGTTCCACCCAAAGGTGTACTATTTTTCCATGAATTAAAGTACTGTAAACAAAGAAGGGATCAGTTTTCTGCAGTGGCACTGAGGTTATAATTAAAGGACAGTGAATAACACATCTAATTATTAGGAGATGGGAACTTGATAACTTTGGGGAAAGGACCTCTCTGATGTTTTGCTTACAACAACAAGTTGGACTCAGTGAACCTGTAAACATACTTTATAGCCCTATATTACAAATGTCAACTTATGACAATAAGCTTATTGCCATTTAGTCAGAACAAGGACAATGATTTGCTTGAATGTGTCAGCCCTTTGAATATCAAGCAGATGGTACCTGCTTAAAATCCTGTCACTCTTTGGCTCTTATGAAAGGAATTAGTTTTGCTGGATAATTTAATCACTGAAAATATATCACTGTTATCCTGTTTTACCTTAAATTCATTGCTATCTGCTTTTCATCATAGAATGGTTTGGCTGGTTAGGGATCTTATAGATTTTCTAGTTCCAACCCTCATGGCCATGGGCAGGGACATTTTTCACTAGGCCAGATTGCTCAAAGACCATCTGACCTGGCCTTGAACACTTCTGGGGAAGGGGCACCCACAACTTCTCTGAGCCAGTGTTGGGTTTCTCATCACCAATACAATCCAAATCCTTCTCTTCAGGGCTGCTCTTAACCCATTCTCTGGTCTGCCTGTATTTTCACTTGTGACTGTCCCAGCCCAGGTGCAGTACCTTACAACTGGCCTTGAACTTCATGAGTTTCACATGGGCTCACTCTTCAGGCCTTCTGGATGGCATCCATTGTATTCAGCATGTTGACTGCACCACACAACTTGATGTCAGCAGTCTTGCTGAGTGTGCACTCGATCCCACTGTCTGTGACACTGACGGAGATGTTAAGCAGCACTGGTCTCAACATCAACCCCTGAGGAATGCCACTCATCACTGGTCTCCACATCTAGCCATTGATCCCATTATGGATAATTCCCAGGCCTATTAATACATTTTCAAAACAAAAGTTAGTAGTTAAGTTTGTATGGTCTTAAATCCACATTTATTACACCTGGAAGGAGTACAACTGCTGAGCCGTGCTAGTAATGGGAATGAGCAAATTGTTGGTAGGTAGAGTAGAATGATTTATAAATCTAAAGTTCCTACTTTAAGTGTTTTAAAATGAAAAAGAATTGTAGTATTGGGCAATTTAAAAATCATTCCTAATAAAGATGAGTCTCTGAGAAATCATTACGTGATGTTGCAAGCCAATTAAATATTCAACCCAGCAAAGCCCTGGATACGGAAATCAAACATATGTGATTAACATTGGTCAGTCAATATGTTTCATGGAGTGAGACTCACTGAAAAAAGATAGTATCAGTGATGGAAGGAAGAAGGTGCTGTATGAAGGGGTGGTTAATGCAGCCTTCTATTATTAATTTAAAAATCCTGCTGTGATGATGGAGGCAGACAGAGCATTTCTATTGAGTGACACCCAAGGCACAGCACCGCTCACTTCAGAGACATGCAGAAAATATATGAAAGATGAAGAACTTACATTTGATGGGGTGTGTACATGCCTTCTGCCTTCTGTATTTTACTGGTGTACAGAATCAATGGAATAACTAGACAGAAATCAGCTCCCAAATTTCATTGTCAACAAAGAAAAAAGCTATAGGACCTTGTTTCTGCTTTCACCGTCATCTGAACATCAGAGCTGAGCAGTCTGGTATGCAGAAAGCCTCACTATGGCAGGTTTACTTTTTCAGTTTTTTTTTTCTGCCTACACCAATTAATCTGTATGAATTGGTAGGAATATTACTGGTTCTTATGAGCTGTCTGTATCTATGGATGACCTACATTATTTTAAAATCTAAAAAAAGGCAGGATATGCAAGATGAAAATCCTATTTAAGCAAAAGATAAATCATTTCCCCTAGGAACCAAAGAGGTAATTTAAGCCTCTATGGTACAGACCTTTTCCACCCTTTGATTAAGAATATCAACACATAATCTTCGGAGAATAATAAATAAGACGTTGAGAGTAATAAAATTACTGGTTGGAATAGCTGTAAGAATATCTGATGCCCTTTGATTTTTGCTAACTTTACTGGTGGTTTTTTGTATTATAGAAACACCAATAATACAAAAAATGTTTTAACACCATAAAAAGGAAAATAACTCCACCGAAGAGCTCTAGACCATGTTGCTAAACAAAGCTGAAGTAGTGAAATGGTCAGAGACAAACATGCAGAGTTTCTTCAAAGTGTTATTTTCCCTGAAAAAATATGCTTATTATGTCTAACTTAAGTGAAAGGGTACAAATAACAGTGACAGGGAACATGCAAAATAGTTAAGTCTCAGAGAGTTTCTGGCTTTTGCTACTTGTTGCTTTGAAAAGGGAAAATGTAAATGAATCAAGTTCCATCTTGTACAGAAGATAAGGCTCTTACCCTTCATTGCAAAGAGTAGGAGGTGTTGACAAGTGATATCTGCACAAGTGCCACTGGGAGAACTTGTATTGCTATTTGATTTGGACAGTGATAGAGGAATAAAATTTTCTTCATTATTATTCAGACTAATTCAAAATATTAGTACTGACCAAATGTAATTGTTGCAATCATTTGAAATAATCAAGCTTTGTTCTCTGATTGTCCAAACATTTTTGTGTCTATTACATAAGGAAGTCAAGAAAAAGCTAACTCCTTATGTCGCAACCTCTCTCATGTTAATGTGCAAACACACAAGCCAAATATCATACACAATATGTGCAAATGACAAACATCTAATTTGTATTGACAGTTATCACAATTATTTGCACAAATTACTGTCACATACATATGCATAATTAGTTACATTCAATAACCAATTTGTTTCCAGATTGAAGTGTGCATTTTCCATGTGCAACACCCTATCTGAAAAATATGCTATTTTCCAGACACTTTAATGTTTTTGATCTCCAAGATAAGCATTTTCTTTCCCCAAATAATACCCAGAGGTGCATTTCTAAAAGCAAACAGCTGTTGTTTTGTCCTCTCACCTAGAGGAAAGTCATCATTGTGGTATCTTCTGTCTTCTCTTTTAGTATAATATATATATAAATAATATACTTAAAATACTGTAAATCTTCTTTCTTGCACTCTACAGTCATCAAATCCCAGACACATACAGTTTTCCTCTTACAGTGGAAACAACAGGCAATTAGGCTATGCTCAGAGAAATTTTTAAAAATAATTTAAACTGATGATGGGATTTTTTTTTTCTGCTGAAACCATCATAGGCAGTATGGCAGCAATACTGAGGATGTGAAAAGAAACCACAGTAAACAAAGAAGAAGCACTGGGCGAAGCTGCAGCCACTTGCTTGATCAAAGTCACACTTCAGTCTCACAGCGGTGCTTTTGCCTCTGGCTGTGGTCCAGGAGAAAGGCCCAAGGGAGCGAGCTCCCTGGCGAGTCACGGCGTCTCTCCAAGCAGGCGTGACATCTCCTACAAAATCAGACTTGGCCTCACCCTGCCTGAAAGCAACTCTCTGCCCAAGCTAGGAGTATCTGAGTTGACTTCTAAACTCAGTACCAAGCCCATTTTTAATTGGCAAGGTAATCGTGTGAAAATGCTGACTGAACGTCACTCGTATGTACCAGCCTTTTAGTTAAGCACATTTGTAGGTGGGGCATACATAAGCATAAAAAGACCTGAGGACAAGTTGGAAATTGAGCTCTGGCAGCCGCATTGTCCCCAGATTACAATTTATACGTGATGTTCACCAAAGCTACATAAACTTTGCAAACTCTACAGTCTCATAAATTCCATGAAATCCAGTGCTTGAGAAACATGGTTTTCCCTTGATATTTGCATGGTGAATCCATGTTTGTGCATTTTCATTGTATTTTGCACACCTTTATAGGACTGCAATTAGGTTGGAATAAATCTGAAGCAGAAGTAGAATAAAATTCTTAATTCTGTGTAATTTCAAGCTAAAATCTCAGATTAGGTCAATAAAGCAAGTTCCCCACATCTTCACATTTGGGTCATAGAGAGGTCTTTGAAGTCAGTTGTGTTACAATCCTCTAAAACAGTGTTAATGACCTAATTCTAATTTAAAATCCAGTTTTATGGCATTCCATTCATTTCCATGATGTTTGTTTCTCATTTGTAAAGTCAGATTAGAATCAAATCCAATGAGGTTTGCTGCAGAAGGTCAGATAAGACTGAAAAAGTATCTCCAGGCTTTTTTTCCTATGGAAACAAGTCATCTAAATCATGTTGATTCTTGCAAAAAGTATCAGGAATGACTGTTAAACAGCAATTCTATTGTCTTAATTTGTTACTTGTTTGGTCTGCATCTTATAGGATGAGTTTAAGTCCTCCAGACACATCTAAGGTTGTAAAAGCAGCAGTACCAAATTAAACCGTAGCTGGCCCAGTTCCCTCTCTGATAATGGCCAATAATGGATCCAGAGGAGAGTATACGAACAAGGTAGGTATAAAAGTGGCACGTTCCTAATGAGCTTGTACAGCCTACAGCAATCTTTGGCACAGTGACTTCCCAAGGAAAAACGTGACATGCTTGTTTCTTACAGCAGAGTGCAAATCAAGAGTAATTGCATTGAAATTTTGTGGAGTTATAAAAAAGTACACAAACAACAATAGGTGTATTTTTTTTACCCTGTAGACCCAGGAAAAACACTTGATTTTAATATCTTCCTGTTGATGTGAATTTCAAATTAGGTTTAAAAATATGACATTTTCATGAAAAATACCTCCTTACTTTATGGTAGTAGTAACTACTACTACTGTGTTACTACTACCATAAGTAGTAAATAAATACTTTTCAAAAAAAATTATTAAATAAAGTATAAAATAAATACTTTTGAAAAATAAATGATAATTACTTTGAAATCTGCTAGCAGTTACTACATTTGAAATTAAATTGTTTCTAGCTATCTAGAAATGACATTAAAACATCTTTAGTATTAATCATGTTTACGTTCCAACCACAACTTATGTTGTAAACTTTAAAAGCGGTGGCTTTTTTTTTTAAGTGAGTATGCTGAATGAGATTTTTAGACATATCTGTTAGTCACTAAGAAGGTTCATGGTCATTTACTGTCCATATAGTGCCTCAGATACAGATTGTGTGGATGGAGATTTGCAAATACAAATTTAGACAAGGTTTCTCCCCCGAGAAATGCGGAGCCTATTTTGTACAACTGCAATGCTAATAATTTAAGAATTAGGCATAAAGGAATAAGTGTAAACAGACAGAGAAGGTCAAAAAGGTTACCTGAAGGAGATGGGATTTAATAGGACATCTGAAACTCACTAGATTCACAGGTGGAGCAAACGTGTTCCCAGAAGAAATACTCTCATGCAAAATTTCTTCAAAATGTTTTTTGAAGGACAGTGAAGACTGTCACAAAATACAGGAGATAAGAACTGATGTGTATATAAGCTGTTCGTAACTAGGAATTATGATTTCCTCATAGAGGAAATCCTATGATTTTGTGCAAAAAGGAAAAAAAAATTCCTTTTTGCACAAAACTGGGCTGGCAAATAAGTTCCTGAATTTATAGCTTTTGCCTTGCCCCAAACTAGTAAGAACTGCATGACTAGAGTTTTAACTTGCTGTAATCTAACCACTTCTATTTACAACCTTCAGGCCAAATTAGAGTGATTGCAGGGAAACCCACACTTTTCTAGAAACAAAAGACCAGAATTGCAGGGCAGTCCTAAACCAGCTCTTTCCTCGACAAACATTCATTGGCGCTTGCACATTCTCTAGCTTTTTTCTTGGCTCTCTTTGAGAATTTTTTCTCTGTCCCTGCTTAGAAGGGGTTGGTTGTTCCTGGTGGCCCATGGAAATGATACAAGGCCTCTGTCCAAGGGCCTTATGGCTCATTTGGGCATCATTTGGGTTTTGTCAGAGCTAATCTACAGAACAGCTTGGACATAGGCTCGGCAAAACTCTATGTGCTCAGGCAGAAAGAATTTGTTACTAAATGTTTAAATCATTGCTATCATAGACAGCACCTTTAAATCACTTTTTCACCTCAAAATAAAATGCTGACCACTTTTCTTGTTTTTGTATCATGAAATTTATGACTTCAGTATTTTGGAGATTAACCAAATTAAAAAATAATCTAAACCTGTGATTTTTTTCTTGTTACAATCTCCTTTCTTCTCAGCATTAGAAATTGATTTTGATTTTTTTTTAGCTAGTATGCAAGGCACTTGCACTCAGGTGAGACTCTGCCAAAAGTGTTGTGTAACATCAGAAAGAAAATGTATAACTTGCTAGTTTCAAAGTATAATTTCACTTTTTATTTTTTTATTAGCAAACTAATTTTACATTATGAATTTAGTCAATTAGGTTATTTTTAAAGGTATACAGAGAAGGAAGGAAATCCCCCAGTTAAGAGAAATACGTAATGATAATAAACAATCACCTGAAATATATTTTGTTGGATATGTATGAGAAACAGAACAAATGCAAGCAGAAGCACATACCTATCATTTCAATGAGCTACATTTACAAGCTAAGGGAAGGGTATGCAATGCTGTACAGTGTACTATACACTTGCAATCTTTGCTTTTGCTTTTCAGTGTTTTATTGCTGTCTCTAGATACTTTGAGCAAAATACAACATGAAATTACGCAACTGTAAACCATAACTGGGCACCAATATAAAGCTGAACCCTTAGAGAAAGCTGTCATGACTGAAATGCAGTTAGTGTCATGAATGCAAGTAGAGACCTGTTAAATTATGCATTTGAACACAGCTGTCTTCAAAAGAACACAGATTAAAAGGATAAAAAAAATTATACATGGAAGCAGAAAAAAAAAAAAAAAAGTAGAAACTACAAAGACATTTGTAAATTGTCACCAGCTTCTCTGGTGCTACCCAGACCACAGCTGGAAAGCTGAGATTTCTGCTAATAATAATATAGATTTATTCTTTGTTATAGTTTGGTATTCATATGAAAAACAAAACAACAAAGAAATAATTTAAACTGACCAACAGCACATCACTCAGTCTCTATACATCAGAGGATACACAAAGACTCACATGAAATGTGTAAAATTCACAATGCTGCCAATGAAATGAAGGAAATATAACCTATTGCATTTTTCACAATATACCATGACTTTAGAAAAAATTACTTGTAGAGTATAAATTATTAATTTTTCTCAAATTTTTTAAAAATTGTGTTCTTTTTTCAAATCAGATCACACAAAACTAACAAAAGCAACGGAAAAAAAAAAGATGAAAAGTGAATAAGAAATGCTGGAAAAATACAGGATTCAACTAATGGCACTGGAAATTAAGATGAACAATAACCACAGTGCCAAATAGCAAGTACAGTCTCTTCCTCTGGGCAAACTGAAACAAGCCAAGACAGCCCCAGAGCACAATCTTGTGAAGCTCTGGACCTGGCAGAGACAGCGCTTCAAACACAGGGCTAAGGAGGAGCAAGCACGGCTGCAGCATACGCCCCAGCTCTGAGAAGTGGCCTTAAACATCCTTTCTGCACTCCAACCCAGACTGACTCTGTCGCCTAAGAACCAAAGCTATTTCTGCAAGTCTGTAGTAGAAAAGCAAGAGCAAAGAACTAATGAGTCATTCTCTCATTGAGTAGCCATAAAAGCATTATCGATGTTTAGTTAAACCACTCAAACTGTTTAAAAACAGATTTAAATGGGTTCCAGCCCATTCATACCTCCCCTGTATAAAATTAATGAAAAGAAAACCCACCAACGGAAGTGCCACCTTCTAAGCTGAGCTCAGGTCCCACATCCAGAAACAAAAGACTTGCCTGCATGTTCAGTTTCCCTCAGCCACTTTCTAACCCAGTCTAAACTCTGACTTTATACTTATGTATAAAACATATGCTTCATGTGAACCTGCAAAGACCCTCTCTGGGTCCTTCCCTCCCTGACCCAGGGCTGGAAGAGGGACTGGTCATTTGACAGTGGAAATGCACCAGATCTCCATAGCTGAGGTCCATCCCTATAGACCTGGATAAGCCCTGCAATTCTGAGCTCCCTCCAGTAAAGCTACAAGCTTATGGTAAGCCCCCACATTCCCAGGACTTTTCCACATGTCCATGTTTTGATCTTTATTTTTCCCACATGATCCTTTTTTTTTAAAACACCCAATAAGCAGGGAGAGAGGTGTACAATTTTCATCACGGTGATCCAGGAAACAGGGATAATCCCATAGGAGAAAGCCAGATGGCATCACTTCCTGTCATCTCTTTTCTGGCTCACCAGCAGGGAGACAGATTCCAGTCAAAATGGGGATCTCGAGGAGGATTTCTAGGGGAGTTAGCAGGGAGCACAGGGGGCTGAGGTGGCAGGTGAACACAAAATACTGCAATATGGGAGGAAGATGGGGATAGAGAGACAGTGGACTGTTGGCAGCATTACAAGAAGAAAATTCAAGATTTCTCTTACTGTTTTTTCTCTGTGACATTTTGTAATAATGTAGGAAAGATAGGTTTAGGATTAGGAGTAAGATGTGTGTATCTGTGAATGTAAAATTTGAAAACAACCTATGCCTGGAAACTTATGACAGTAGCATGACATATATCACAAGTCTTTCTCAGGGCAGTTGTTTTATTATGTCTTCTGAAGGGTACCTATGAGATATATATTTAATTTGTGTCTCTGTCTGAAGCTAGCTGAATCTTCTTCCCAAAGGCAAAAGAACCAAGGCGTGAATCCATGTCTGATAGATATGGAATTAGGATAGTAATCTCCAGCATTGAAAGCAATAGGACAATGAGAGACAGAAGCTACCAAACATCTTAAAACCAAAGCAACATTTAAATATTTATAAAATACTCCTTTATCTCCCCTGAAAAATGGCTAGAACTGTATACACTGCATTGTACTTCAATGTGCATGACTTAGACATGGTTTAAGATTCCTACTTTAGTAATAGAATATATAATCAAGACTTTCAAAAAGGATTTCTATCTTAAAGAGCCCGTGTTGCCAGAAGGTATGTTTTCTGGCAAAGACGTTGTTTGTACAGACTGTTCACCAGGTTTTTTACTTCCACTGATTAGTGTGTAGCAACTTCATAGTTAGGAACTGGGGAATAAGATGCTACTTAAATGGGAATTTCCTGACAGTTTTCCAAACCAGGTATCTTTCTTGTAAAAAGTTTGTATTTTGTCCAAAACTTTTGGTCCTAATTAGTAGGAAAAAACAAAATGATGTTTCTCTGTAAATATGTCTAGGTAGACCCTACTGGTCTGTGAATAGAGTTGGATCCCTGAGAGAGAAATAAAGTAACACAGGAGTGGCTGATCTTGCTTTGTCTGTTGTTCCTTTTAGTACGGATCCATTAGTATTTCCAGATCTAATATTTGAAATCATACATTAGCAAGCATTGAAGCTTGCTAATAATTTTTCTGACCCTTGATATGAAATAAAGAGATCAAAAGCTTTAAAGTACTAAACACAATTAGGAAATACTACAACAGATAAAATTTCCTCATGAATCTGAAATATCTGATAAAATATTTCTGGCATGTACATACTACTATTACCATTTCAAAATATGGTCTTGCAGAAGTGAGAGGCAAGTCAAGCTTCTGTACAGTGACTACACCTACAATGAATAATTCAGTTGCAAGAGCACGTGAGTCATGTTAAGATTTCACTTGGCTGCCTATTCCCTGGGATAAAGGCTTTAGCAGAAGCACTGCTACACAGGGGAAGGTGTGGCTGCTGCCTTCCTTTTTACAAAATACAAGTATCGATGTGGTCTGATTTGATTAATGAGCTCAGATATAGCTAGACCAGACCATTGGTATAAAATTCCTTTGGGGGAATGGTATAGAATTGTATTCTGATATATCACAAGAACATCCCCCTATAGCTTATGGAGCTATAATGAGACTCACTAAAAAATGTGGCACAATTGCCCCCAGATGATGTCCAGCCCTGGTCCTGCACTAGGGAAGGTAGCTGGGGACAGAACATCTACAGAAGTGACATCTCACATTTCCAGTGAAAGGCAAAATCAAACCTGGTATTACACAGAAGGAGCACTTGAATACTCCTCCTGGAAGGATGGCCAAACTCTTTGAAATTTCAAAGTGAACATCCATAAACTTTTAAAAATAGTGGACTGGCTCCCTACTAGCCTCTCAGAGACCTTCACAGAGCATCTTCTGGGCAAAGCACTAGATCACCCACAGATTCTGCACTGTGAAAATCAACCTTTCCCCACCAATTTAGAGGCATAAATTGTTTGTTAGAATAGCATTAATTAACCTTTGAAGATTCAAAATTCAAAAAAACTGTTTTTCTGGCAATCTGCAGTAATTGGAGTGAGTCCAGAGGAAGGCCACAAAAGTGATTAGAGGTATGAAGCACCTCTCATATGAGTAAAGACTGAGAGAATTAGAATTATTCTGCCTGGAAAAGAGAAGGTGACCTAATTGGGGCCTGCCAGTACCTGAAGGGAGCCTGCAAGAAAGATGGAGAGAAACTTTTTACAAGGGCATGTAGTGACAGGACTAGGGGCAATGGCTTCAGACTGGAAAAGAATAGATTTAGATTAGATGGTAGGAAAAAATTCACTACTGTGCAGGTGCTGCGGCACTGGAACAGGTTGTTCAGAAAAGTTGTGGATGCTCCATCTGTGGAAGTGTTCAAAGCCAAGTTGGATGGGGCTCTGAGCAACCTGGTTTAGTGGAAGTTGTCCCCATCTATGACAGGGCAATTGGAACTAGAAGATATTCAAGGTATTCTCCAACCCAGGCCATTCTATGATTCTGATACTATAGAAAAACCATTAAAAACCATTCTGTACTTAAGTATTTTTACACTTTGCATAAAATGGACATTTAGAAATTGTGGTAGATGTGCCACAAACTACACCTGTGTTTTGAAATGCCCTCATATCCATGATGATGTATAATATAACAGCCATATCTTCATATACCAATTTCTGACCACTCTGTTGCCTATGTGCCAGTAAGTTCAGTGTATGTGGGTATGTTGATGGAGTGTTCACATAAATGCACTGGTATAGCCTACTGATACAATATTTACTTGTCAATACGAACAGTTTTTGTGGAAATATGCAATAAAAATACTTATTGTTATGACAGCCACAGGTGGAGATTTCTGTCGTCTTCAAGGTTTTAATTTTCAACTACAAGATGTTCCTCAAAGATGTTTTTTTAAACATAGCCAACTACAGAATCACAGAATGGATAAGACTGGAAGGGACTACAATGGTTCACCTGGTCCAATCTCTCTGCTCATGCAGGACCATCCTAGAGCATGTGGCACAAGATTGCATCCAGACAGTTCTAGAATATCTCCAGTGAGGGAGACTCCACACCTTCTCTGTGCAATCTGTTCCAGTGTATGGTCACTTGCATATTAAAGAAGTCCTTCCTCACACTTGGTGGAAGAAGGCCACTTCTCCACCAAGAAGACATGGAATTTCCTGCAAAACTGTTTCTGCCTATTGCTTCTTGTCCTATTGCTTCGACAGTTACTGTACACATGCCAAGATGGACAATAGTAAGACCCTGGAACACAGCTGACAACACACAATACAATGACATACATTTAAATATCGAACATTTAAGATTCATTTAACATTGTTTAATAATGTCCTTTTTGGAAAAAGGTACAAATTTAAGTATATTTATAACTGCTTAATTACAACTGAATAGATAAGGAGATAAATGTTATCAAGATGAAAATACAGCTGTAATCTGACTTTGGTATCTGAATAGCAACTTTCCAAACAAATGCAATGCAAATGTTGGTTAGTAGCATTGTCAGAGATAATTTTCCCATTAATCCTTCAGTAAAAGGAAGATTTAAGTTTTGTGCTGTGAATAACATCTCTAATGACTTGCTTTACACTAACAGTAAAACTGTTTGCCTAATTTACAGTACTTAGATGATGTGACACTATTGCTCTTGCCTATCCAATAAGGCAGCTGACCTATTGATCAAATACTCTTTCCAATATTTTATTAAAAGTGTAATCACTTGTCTATTTTTAACTGAAAATCCATTTTTGCCTGCAAGTGATCATAGCATCACAGCCACCTCTTCACATGATCACATTTCTCTAACAGTGAGAAGAGAAACACAAAGTAAGAGAAAGTGTCAAGAGTGGTGTTTAATTTCAAGGCGATTCAGAATATTTCTCATTCCCTTTGCTATTACCAGACACAGAAAGGAGAAATACAATTATTTTCAAAATTTCTTAGTCTCTCTGTGACATTTAGGTACTCTGGTTTTGTGTTCCAAACAACATTTTTTCATCACTACTCATTTTTTGATTCAAGTCATGATAAGAAAGGCAGATATTTCAGCATGGATTCTCACTGTCACCCAGTACACATGTTCTGCCAACATTTTATGCAGCTTTGGATGTTATGCAATATAATGATATTTTTAAAGTATATGTAAATTATCTTTTTGAATTCCCTGACCAAAAAAATGTCCTAATCTTGAAAACATTTATTATGTGCATAAGAGCTACTAGTAATCTCAGTTTAGCACATGAAGAAATGTTTTCAAAGCTAGAGGACATGAGTGTGCTTGAATTTAAATTACATTAATATTCATGGAATAAAATACAAAAAGTATAAATTATGAAATGGACGGTGTATAAGCTTTCATGTGTGTGGACTTGCAGCCCATGAGAAACACCGATAACAAACTCATTTCCATACCATAGGGCTGGTTCCTTGTAAGAAAAGAGCTTCAGCATACTCTGATACTTGTAACTATTAACCTGACACTGGTACAAACATTCATATCAAGAAAGTAGTATGTACAAACATAGAATTGTAGAAATTCACTTTGTCTTACTCAATAAAAACCTTATTTTTTTACATTACATCTTTCTCATGAAGTCTTCACTCCTTCCCCTCAACAATAAATCCACAGAATGCTGAAGAAAGCTCAGTTCTCCAAAACTGAACTACTTTTACACTTTTTTTCAGGAAAAACCCCCAACTCTTATAAGATTTTGCTTTTTTACTCTATGAAGTCTTTAAGATCATAAATACTAGCTAAAACTATCGTGTAATGATAGATTCACTACGTAAACCCAGCTGTTGAGCACATTTCTTTCAAAGAAAGAATACATTAGAAAGGGAGCTTTTGCTGACCACAAGAAAAATTTTCAAAAACTCCCTCACAATTTCAGTTTATTCACTTTGAAATTTAAACCCCCAAATAAATAGATATAAATCAGCAATTGACCTGTTAAACCAAGTAAATTTCCAGCAATGTGAGTTGTTAGATTACAACAAGAATTAATAAACTACATTTTCATCATGTTTGTAAAAAGATTTTTAGAAATTTAGGAGTATGATTCATATTCAAAGGCATTAACCTATCATAGATTTTGAAGTCAGAAGAGACTATTATTTTACAAAGGTTCAAAGTCTGTAATCTGCATCAAACCCATAACTACTATTTGAAATATACTAGTGTCAAATAATCCATAATTTAAAAGTACAGAATGTGCTGGCTAATAGGACTAGGCCACTCTGAGTGCTCCAGCCTCAATAGGAAAAGTGGCTCCACCCCAATTAAGCTGATATTTAGGACAATTGTAGAGGAAATAAAAATATGTGGCCTTAATTCTGCTAAGGTTGGGGAAGGCATTAATTTAGGATATCCTATAAATATTTTAGTTAAGTACCTGTCTACTTGCCTTGGTCTTCTGTGGGCACTGTGTGTGGTCAGTCCTGCTCAGGTCTTCCATGAAGCAGTTAACGTCCCTGCTCCCAAGTTCCTCTTGGAATGATGACTTTAGGCATCTCTAGAAAAGAACCATCTCAGTGTTCCTCAGAATAGCAAAAATTGATAGTTTTAATGTCCCCTGTATTTAAATACGTAATAAATCAACATTAATCTTTCAAATGCTCCACAGCAAATAATTTTAGTATCTTTGATACAATACTGGAAAACATTGCCTTGTAAAAATTAAAGTTGGATATCACTCTTGAAGGCTAGAGTGTAACTTCAGAGGGCTACTTATTTATACACAGCCATGCATTTATTACATAGCCAGTAACTTCAGCTGTGGCTTGTTATGAATGTTTTGAACTGTGTCCAATAATTGGAATTCATCATTCTGTTTTCAGAAAATACTCAATACAAGAAACTGTATTTAAATCTTTTTTTTATCTTTTATTTAAAAAAGGTCTCCTAAGGGTATGCAAATGTACTAATTTTGTACTCATATAAATTATTTTCAAGACACTAATATTTTCAGAACATTAAAGGTATATCATCTAATTTACAGACATAAATGGAAGCTGATACTGATCTACCTATTAATGCAATAAAAAACAAATTAGAAGTATGCATTATGTGTTGAAATAATATAAACTCATGTATTTTTTCTCATCTCCCCTTTAATCATGCAATATTACAGCACACAGATTTCTGTGCAGGTGTATAATATTTAATACCATATTATTACATAATTTTAAAATTTTAAAACTGCACACTTCCAAATGACTTCATTTTTCCTAAGGAAAGTGTGTTTTTCAAAGGGTGCTATTATTATAATTCTGATCTTTAGGCATTTGCATATATCTGCAATTAGAACCATGGCAATAATCTATTATTTTGAAGACAATTGACATTCTTCTCTGTAAGTCAACCAGTTTGTGTTTTTAACTCATGTAACAATACTGTGAGACTCAATATTGCTTATGTTAGAAAGGCCTTGAAATGAACCTATATTGAGCAGTTTCACACTTCATAGGAATTTGATTTACTTTAAATCTTAGGGAACGCTTCTTATTACAGATATACTGAATTTGTTTTCAGACATATATGTCTTAATAACAGTTTTTGACACAGAAAACGTGAAAGACAATGACCCAAAGATGTGAAAAAATGACCCAAAAAGAGAGAAAGTTTAGAGAGTTTTGTAAATTAAATATGCATTGAGACAAATCTTCTAATTCTGTCCACCCTTCTTAATGATTGAATTTAAAATCATAACTAATGTGCTCTTCTTTTTCTTATGACCATCGCTTGACTACTTTGTTGGTGCTGACCTGTAAATACTTCTATGCATGGTTGCCCTGGCAGAGCCAAGTATATTACAGGTGTTTAAGCATTTCCCACAAAAATTCTAGCTGCACCTGGAAGGAGGAACTTAACAGGTCATAGTAGATAATAATTCAGTTGTTAATCACTGGAAATGTGGCAGACCTCAAAAATATGGTTTTGTCACACTCTGCCTTTGCAGAAAGTCTCTGCGAAAAGTTACTTCTAAGTGCCATAAACACCAGCACTGGAAGTTTCATCTTTTTTTTCTGGAAGACTTCTTTAGCAGTGGATTGCATCAGAGTCAGCCTTGAAAACAGGGAAACTCGGCAGCTCTGCCTTCTCACTGCTTTTATAGAAGTCTAGCTCTCAAAACTGAGTGATGCAGACTGTGTTTACATGCATGCAGGATAGGATCTCTTGTAAGCAGTTGCTGCTGCTCTTGCACCTGGGTTGGCACCACTTGCCACAAGCCATGCTGGCCCTCCACTGCTGCCCCCAGCCCCTCTTGTAGACCCATGCAAAGGCTGGGCATGTTTCATGTACACAGAAATAACTTGTTCTGGGTAAAAAAATAACCACAACACTTAAGCTAACTTTAAGCAGATTGCTTTTTCACCCTGACCAAGTATTTTGCTGCTTTAGATACAATGACTGTCCACATTCAAACATAATTGCTCATGATGCTTTGAGGTTCTAGTGCAAAATCTCACAGCTGGGTGAGGTTCAGCTTTCTCACCAAGCTGGCATGACTGAGCTTGCCTTGCTGAACTCATCAGAAATGATATCTCTTGCTGCAACTCTCTTAAATTTGTTCAAAACATCTCTTCATCAACTGAATCTATTTGTTTTAAAACTATATATTTTAGATTTTATTAGAATAAATAATACCATACACTTATAAAATCTCAGGTGTTCTGATGTTAATGGTTAGACTATTCAGATGTAATATAGCACATTCAAAAAGAAAATAAGCTTGTGGGAACCACCTATGCATTTGTCCAGTTCTAGTAAGTGTGAGATGATAGTTTCACTTGCATACACATGGCTGAGGTACATGGGGAGTTTGACAGTCTTTGACTAAACACATTCACATGAAGATCAAGCAAAGAAAAAGAGAAAACCCTTATAGTATCATGTCTCTTGTTTGTTTGTTTGTGTGTTTTTTTGTTTTTTCATCTAACCAAAGTCATAAGAATACATGTATGTGCTAATGAGGGTAGGGTACAGACCCTTGAATTTGCCTTCTGCAGACAAGACAAGTCTAACCTGAATTTTGTTTTCCTTACAGTCTACTTGCCTGCTTACAGACTGGAAACTACTTAAACTAAATTGGTTGGACTGCTGAATAATGCACAAACCACTGTGTTGGCCTAACTCTGCAGTGCCCCGTTAGGCAACAGAAGGCATCAATCAAGGTGAAAATGCAGTTGCTACCACAAGGCCAGTGGTTTTCTACCAGCTGAAAACAGCACAGATGATGAAGAAAACTGGTCCTCTCCATCCCATCTATAAAACTGCTTCAGGGGTCTAGGTTGCCAAACACAGGGGAGAAGTACTGAGAGCCTTTTTTGAACTCTACCACCAACTCTTAGCCACCTTCTTTTTCTTCTGTTTAGAAGAGGAGGGGGGCAAGAATTTTGGTATGGAGGTGTTCACCTCTCCTCGCTGGCATGTGCTGGGAATCTTCTGGAGTCTCTTTTGAGCCTGTGAATATCACTCCTGAAATGGGGAGAGGTACTGACTACCAGGTGAGCTGAGGCACTCCTGTGTGCCCTGAGGCTGAGATTCCATTAGGCAAACACTCCCTGCTCATTACTAAGGAAAGGAGGCAGAACAAACATGAAAAAGGCCTTTGCTACTCCTCCTCTACCTTCCATTCTTACCTTGCTTTTTTCTCCCTTAGCAACTTTCCACCTTGGTTTTTTTTTGCAACTTTCCTCCTTGTTTTCATACCTCAGTTTTTGTGACTCATGCCCCTAGCTTATGCTGAGACATTTTTCAAAGGAGTATTTATTTCTTCTCCACTACTGAAAAGAAAAATGCTTTTTTTTTTTAAAGCTGGCTTTTCAATGGAGCTTTATTTTTCTCTGATAAAATTTTTCTTACTTTCTAATTATTTTCATATTTCCATATTCTTTGATTAGTCTATTTTATTTTGTTTCTTGTCCAGTCTTGTTACCCCACTTTCTCTAGTCTTTCATTCCTTTTGTCTCCTTTCTGAATTTCTTCCCCACCTGTTCATTCAGCTCTTCTCTCATATTCCCCTTTTACTCATATCCCTCATCTAATTCCTCTGTAATTATTTTTTTCACAATTTTCAAGCAGTGTCCTGTATGGCTTTCAGTCCCTGGGGATGGGAAGAGAGAACGCTGGGAGGAGAGAAAATGAGGAAGGAGGTTGACTTGAGCACACTGTTGTCCTACAGGAAAAAGAAATGCTATCTTTGCAAAGTCCATAACACAGTTTGACTGACTCACTATATGCCATACTGAGCAGCAACCTCCTTTCCTAGGATAATGAGAGCCTCAGAGGGATGGTGGTTCCCTGAAGTAGGAAAACATGAAAGAGGACTTCCCCAAAGCCATTGGGTGGAGCACAAAGGATGTGGAAAGACTGGAGGGCTGGAGAGTAAAGATGATGATAGATAAAGCTGAGGAATTCAAACACCATGAATATCAATAACTGAATAAGGTGGCATTGTAAATGTTTTGGCTTCCATTGACCATCAGCTGGTGAGGCTGGGGGAGCTTTGTATTTGTGAGTCTGAATAAGTCCAATGTTTTCAATTCTGTCATGAATTCCTATATCAGTATACAATAGCCAAGCAAAAGATGTGTATATTACAAACTCAGTTCATGTAAGTTTAACTGGAAAAAAAGAATATTTTTGTTCTTAAATGTCTGAGATATAAACTCCTTTACTGTAGGTATGGGCTTAGTTATTACAGATGCAAAAATGATACTGTATAAAATACTTTAGTAATACTGATGAGTCATTTCAGGGATCTCTACTTGTGTGTTTGAACACCACCATTTATGTCAATAATGTCTGATTTCTGTATTCATCCTTTTTTCTTTCTTTCTTTTTCTCCTTTCTAATACCAGTTCTTTGGGTGGTTTAATAAATCCAACTGTATGTTATTGATTACTCACTCATATTTTCTTCCTTTTCTTCCTTCCTGCATCCTGATTAGCACATTTTTGTTGCAGCTCCCTGAAGCAGAAAACTATGAAAAAATGTCTTTCCCCTTAAAACTTTTCTCTAATTTTTATGTGCAAGAAACATGTGACATGATTGGGCTCTTCTGCAACCATCTTCACATTTTTAAATAGTTTTCTAAAAAGTGAGGACAAAGTCAAAAAAAAAGAACATCTAATTTGCATTCATTTTACAAAGATTTGAATTTCTATTAAAAGCTCCAAGAAGTGTTAGGCCCATAAAGAGGACTATGATCACCACATTTCTGATACTGAAATCTAGTAAAATAGTGTTTTATGATACTACCTGAAATCAGAAGGACCCACCCTTTGTTCTAATGTTCAGTTTAATTTTTCATGCAAAAACTCTAGAACAAATTTCAAGATGGAAAATCCAAGAAGGCTTGCCCTGTAATGGACAGTTCATGCTGTCCATACTGTTGTGGAACCTCAAAATGCAGGTCTGCTAGATCTGCATATTTCAATGGGAGAGTTATATATGTGCAGATAGTTTTATTGATAATATATGATATTCTAATATAATTTGAACATAGTTCTGCTTAATTTTCTTAGAAAAAAAAAGTATCTTTTTACAAAAGAGCTAAAGCTCTTTTATTCTGTGGTAGTCAACAAGGCAACAATGTAAAGATAAAAGCTTGTCAATGTCATTTGCTCATAGCAACACAATGAAGAAGGAAATTAAAACAGTTTAATTTTATTTTTTTTAAATAAGATGTTCATTCTTTTGAATATCAGACAAAAGTAGAGATCAAATGAAAGAGAATAAAGATATATAAACCAAACTGATTACAAGAAAGGGTATAAATTAATCAGACTGAAAAGTGTTCTGGTTTTGCAGCCATCTTTCTCTGTAATCTCAAAAAACATCTAAAATAATAAATGCTAAACGTGTGCCGAAACTAACGCGCATGTATCAACTTGTCTATGCTTACAAATGGAATAATTCAAACAGACCATGGCAAGGGAATTAGAGAAATAAAGAAACAACCACGCCTATCCTTGTAAAGCATGTAAAACTGAATAGCATGAAAGAGCATGAGTGAGTGAAAGAAAATTGTATGTGCGTGTGTATAAGCTACTTAAGGTGATGATATTAAATTAATGTATCACTAGCACAGGGTGGATGAGGTAGACCTGGTCAGCTTCCTCTTTCCATGACAAAATAAGATCTGATCAACGCACTAATTAAGCAAGCGTTTCATCTGTTAATTACCCTGTTATTGTCAGAGTTTTAACAATTCCTGTGAATGCAAGCCACAATGCTGAGATTTTACAGGACAGATCTTTATGACATTAAACTGACATAACTGCAATAGTTTAATATGGGATGGAGTCAGCATGAAGAAATAAGTAAATACTTCTGGAATTATAAATTTATCCATGATGTACTCCCCATAACGTAGAAGTCACAAAGGGTCTTCTTTTGTGGTTTCTGTAGGCACCAAACCAGAACATCATAACAAAATTCTATAGACCATGAAAATTATCACAGTAGGAAGAGTGTCTCTTCACGAATGCCAAACCTTCAAGTAGAGAATGAGATATCTAATTCCATGTTCAAAGTTTTGCCCTAGTAATGCAAGGCAATGTTAATTTTTTTTAAAGTTGGACATATAATTGGAGGTTCTTTTTGAGCATTATGAAACAGATGGGGGAAAAAATGACCAAATGTAAATCATCTGGAAGTCATAGTCAATGTGAAACTGTGAAGTGATCAATAAGTATATACTTGTTATGCAATTTGAAAACAGCTTTTTGAGTATAAAATTCTATGTATATTCTAGTACATATAGTAAGACTTAGGAATGCTCCAACATCAAGCAGAGAACCCCAATCATGTCCAGCAGAAAAAAAAAGAAAACATCCCATGTTCCCACCGTCTCTCCTCCTCTGTGTCCTGATTTCCACTGGATGGGAACTTGTGCATGTGGACAGCCCTTTGTATGGCAATTAGGTTGCAATAGATTTCTCAAGACAAGCACATGGCCAAGACTGCACGAAGCACTGGGTACACCCAAGCTCACTAGTTAAATCATAGAATCACAGAATGGCCTGATCTGGAGGAGACCTTAACGATCCTCTAGTTCCAAGGTTCCCACCATGGACAGGGACACCTTCCACTAGACCAGGTTGCTCAGAGCCCCATCCAAACTGGCCTTGAACACTTTCAGGGATGGGGCATTCACAACTTCTCTGGACAACCTGTTCAAGTGCCTCAGCACCTGCACAGTAAAGAATTTTTACCTAAAATCTAATCTAAACCTATTCTCTTTCAGTTGGAAGTAATTTCCCCTAATCCTGTCACTACATGTCCTTGTAAAAAGTCTCTCTCCATCTTTCTTGTAGCCTCCCTTGAGGCACTGGAAGGATGCAATTAGGTCACCCCAAAGCCTTTTCTTTTTCAAGCTGAATATCACAGAGAATGTACTTATCTAATACTAAAATTATGTCAAGCATAAAAATGTTTCTTCTTTCTTCAACTGTTATTAGACATTTCAGTTTGGGTCAGTGTCTTGGGTTAGGGTTAGTATACAGAATGTATACTAAAAATGCATAGAGTATACAGAATGTAACAGTTAATCTCCATTGGAAATCATGAGAACTTAAACAGAAAAAAATGCTACAGTATCTGATCTTTTGTCTTTTCCTACATTTTTGGGTCAACTCCTCTACCAATAGGCTCAGTAATTGGTGCTTGAGTAATACTTTAAGGCTTAGGAAGTAATTATTCTTAAAGGTTTCTAGTCTTGGTTTAAGGTATCCAGCAGCACGAGTCTCCAACTCCTTCACTCCTTTTTTTTTAGCATGCTGAGATTTTACACTCTCACCATATATAGCATCAACCAATTTTCAAATCCTAAGTGCGGCTTTTTAGATGTTGCTTTTAAATTCTTTACCATAAGTATTAGGTGCTTTGTTCTAGTAGTGTTCTTACCAGAACTGGATACAGATGTAAACTCTCTGTCTTTTTCTCCCATTCTTCATATTCTCTCTGAAGGTCATATTAACTCTGCTTTGTTGACTGCTAGAATTGGAAACTTGTGTTCAGATGCTGCTTCTGTATAATTCCTCTACTACAACATGAAAAAGGCCAAGGTACTCCACACTTTGTCACTGCTTTTATTGGTAAGGCCTGCCTTCACCAATCCCATGTCCCTGAGACCAGAGGGGAAGTCTGGAGCCAGGAAGACTTACCTTCAGTGGAGGAGGATCAGGTCAAGGAACATTTAAACACATTGAACATACAAAGATCCATGGCACCAAGTGCTGAGGGAGCTGGCTGATGATATTCCAAAGCCACTCTTGATAATTTTTGAAGGGTTGTGGGTATTGCAGGAGGTTCCCAAGGCTTGGAAGAAAGAAAATGTTATTCCTATCTTCAAGAAGGTCAAGCAGGAGGATTACAGGCTGGTAAGGCTTACCTCAATCCCATGGAAGGTGATTGACCATGTAATCCTGGAAGCCATACCCAAACATATTAAAGATAAGAATGTGACTGGAAGAAGTCAGCATGGATTTATGAGAGACATCCTGTCTAACCTACCTGATGAAGTAAATACCTTGCTGGACAAGGAAAAAAAAACAGTGAAATATTTTTTGCTTTGACTTTAACAAGGTTTTTGAAACTGTTTCCCATAACATCCTTAGGTAAAACACTGAAGTATGGGCCAGATAAGTGGACAGTGAGGTAGACTGAAAACTGGCTCAACTTCTGGGCTCAACGGGATGCAATCAGATGCACAAAGCCCAGCTGAAGGCCAGGCAGTACTAGGGTACCTCAGGCTGGCACTGAGGGATCTGATACTGCTAAACATCTTCATTAGTGACCTGGACAGTGGAACAAAGATATAGGTAGGACAGAGTGTGGATCCTCTGAAAATTTACAGATGATCCAAAATAGAGGAGGAGCTGATACACAAGAGGAAACAAAGGAACAAAGGAAATGGACCCAGGCTGTTCTCAGTGATACAAGGGACAATGACAAAATGAAACACAGAAAATTTTACTGAAGTGAAAGAAAAAGCTTTTTTACTATAAGAGTACTCAAACACTGGCAGAGGCTGCCCAGAGAGTTGGTAGAGTCTCCTTCATTGGAGATATTCAAAATTCAACTGGACACAGTCCTGATAAACCTGCTCCAGCTGGCCCTGCTCTGAATACAAGGTTTGGATAAAATGATCTCCAGAGTTATCTCCCAACCTCAGTCATTCCATGATTTTGTGGTTCTGTAAATGACAGGATATAGGTTCAGTAATTGACAGGATGTAGTATTACATTGTTGGCTGCAGCTTAACTGTGTTCTTCCAAAAAAATAGGCACATTTTATTTTAATATATTTTTTTAGATATGGTACATAAAGAAGAAAAGTTGAAAAGCCTTCAGGGGTAATTTCCCTAGTCTTTATTAATTGCCAGTTGCCTTCAGATGCCACAACTAATTTCATAAGAGTATTCCATTCCCAGAAAAATTGTTACAGAAATGCATGAAGGATGTAAAACCAAATATGTTAGGGCCAGAACAAATAATAGGACAACAATAAAAATAGAAGTAGAAGGTTAAAGAGCTTTAAAGCTGGGTACAAGATGTTTTCATGTAAAGTGACAGGGAAAGTAGGAGTGATAAGTTACTAAAAAGGAAAAATAAAAGTTTATGTGTTCATTTTTTAAGACTCTATTATAATATATGCTTCCCCACCCTGCCCCCCCAAAATAATAAAGGACATATTTGCTTGATTTTACAGCGTCTAATATAGAACAATAAGCCGGGATCCCTAGACAAGTAGTGGCTGAGAGTAGAATGAGCATCTTCCACAGGTGAATTCCCCCAGTATCAACCCTTTTTACAGGGGGACCATCTTACCCTACAGAGGAGTGAGGGAACTTGGGAGAATGCATTCATGATTTGCAGCGAATTCAGTATCTAAACTTCAGAAGAAAGACTCTTGGACAGTCTTTCAAACCAACACAGACCAGAGTTAAAAGCTTCTAGTATTTTCAGTGAATTTCAGTTTCAGGTGACTGGGAACAAAATAAATGATTCATAGTTTTATGACAGCTGTTTTGAGATAATTATTTGTCTGAGTTATGGTAGGACAAAGACTGGGTAGCAACATGTTTCTGGGCATGTATATCTCAAAAATAATCTGAGAAGTGTCTTGAGGCACCTCAACAATGAAGGCAAAACTAGGTGGTGGCAAAGGGCATTTCACATGTGAGTGAGTTGGGATGCAGGAATCTGGGAGTTCAAATAGGCACTGTATATCTGCTGAGGTAGGAAGGTTTAGAGGCCCTCAGGAAACCGTAGGGAAGCATCATAGGAGGAAACAGGAAAAGCCTGTGGGGATTATGGGGACTGTGAGAGCTCAGCGACTTTCCAGGCTTTCCCCTCTCAGAAGATGGGGAGAGGCCTTAGACAGGCCATGGAGGTTTCAGAAGGCCGTAGAGTGTTAAAATGGTCCAGAATTCCTTTCCCACTTTTTTCCTTGAAAAAATCTCCACTTACAAGCTGATTTGATTTAATAATCACAGACAGCAGCCAACATAACCTTCCATATAGAGTTTTATTGAAGGGTTTTATGTGTTATCCTCCCACACTTGGTGCCATGTCATGCGCTAGACACATCTGCTCCTGCCATGGGAAAGAGGAAAGGATGAGGCTGGGCTGGGAGCTCAGGGACAGAAGGGGGCTGCTGACCTTCAAATAAAGCCTGAGAGATGAGCAGAGCAAGATGCAACAGCTGTTGAAAGGAGGAGCTAACACCAGCTGCTAACCTTTGATTTGAACTGGTTCTTTGGAGACAACAGCCACCAAATTTCGTGTAGGTTGACAGGCCTGTATGGTCATCCACTTACTCTGTCTCTTACAAAGGCTGTTTAACACTGTCCCAAAAGTTTGCCACCTTATGTACCTGCTTATTTTGCTTGATCCTAAAGCCAGCTGTTCAATAAGCATTTGTAAAACTTAGGAATAGATGTAATTTCAAAGAAAGTTAGTGGAGTAAGATATAGGCTACATGTATTCCTGTGTGTAGCAAAATTTGGCAGGAGATCAATATACCCTAACCATCAGTGAAGTCACCCGTCCAACTGCAGGTATGTCAGCGAGGACATTACATGATTTTCAATGTAAGCTACACAACCTAATATATCTTTACATATATCTCTAAGAATGTACACTCAAGACTCCATTTTATTGACTTTGAATACCAATGCTAGTGTTGTCTTAGCTTCTGAATAATTTCTATTTTTCCTTAAATAATGCTTAAGACATATGCATAAGGATAAAGAATTTTACATTTCAGTACAATTCAGCTAAACAGCTTTAATTTCCCCTGTCTTCCTGAAGGATTATTCTTAATGGTCTTGGTTAAGGTCATAGATGGTCATGCAGAATGCATGGTATGTGGAAGGTATACATCCATTTTGGTTTTTTTCAGACTGCACCCCTTGTCAGATTAGTGTTGATCACATATACAGGACTAGTACCAGTTCTGGCAAACCCTGCTTTGCAGTACTGAAGTCAACTAAAGAGTCAGGTAAACATATAGAGAAATACCCTTAAAGATGTAAACTAGTTCTAAAAGTACAGATGTTACTGGATATACCTGACACTGAGTCATTCAAGTTAAGATTAGTAAACCTAAAAGGATATATTATATGCTCATATGTCTTAAATCAATAATACAAACAGTTTCTTTTGTTTGAAAAGAAGTAATCTCTCTAAATATTTTAACTGCTTTTGTTCTTTACTGGCCACAGAAAACTGAGAAGGATCCAAATGTAAACAAACTTACTGGCCACAGAGAACTGAGGAGAATCCAAATGTAAACAATCTAATTGGGAAATTTTCGTTCAGAAACATTAGCTAATCAGGTATACAATTTTTTCATATGTTGTGGATAGTGCAGTAGCATTAGCAAGATCACAGACTATTTTTTCTCTCAAAATGTTAATTTCAGAGCACAGAAGGAAACTATCCATAGTACCATTTAGAGAGAGTATTTTTAATATGATGGAGTTAAATTAGGAAAGTAATAAAGAAAAACTCTCTGAAGCACTTTCCCCTAGAACTTGTCCCACTGCTACATAAGCATTTAATCACGAGTGTATACTTTTGAACAGAAATAAAGAAATAGAGTGCTCATCTCACCTAGTCATCATCTAATTGATACTCTAGGAAAGCCCTCATTATTTCATCCTATCTTTAATGAAACAGCATGTCTTCTGCAAACCTTCTCCATTACTTTTGGTAGTAATTCTAGATGCACAGAGAAGAGTAACAGTAAGAAAGTCAAAGTACTGCCTGTATTTTAACCTGTCACATGTATTGGTACCATTGTGTCTTTTAACTGTACTCACAGAAGCTCCATTTGATTAAAAAAATATGTCATTGGCATTTCATCGACATTCCTACTTACACTAACTGAATTTGCCTAATAACAGTAACCCACATTTACAGAAGTTCACATGATCTTAAAAAAAAAATAGTAAGGAAGGAACATTTTGCAATATGACAAAACTTTGTGAAATGAAGGATCACTATTTTTATTCCAGTAGCACACACTGGAAATTGAGTTTTAAATTTTTCTGTTCCCTTCTTTTCTTCTCCTTGAGATTAAAAATTACCTATTTCCTCATTCACAAGAGACATTACTGCCCCTTTGCAATTCCCATTCCCCTGCACAGAGACTTTTAAAATGTTGTAATTCTCAAAAATCATTCATATCTACTAATTTTAGTAATCCTCAGGGAAAAAAAAATTAAAAAAAGAGCAACCCCTAGGGTTTATTTTGTTCCCAGAGAAGACCACATTCAAGGACACTTGGGAGACATGCCCTAGGAAACTCTTTTAAATGCAATTATTTGTGTGAGAGGAAAATTAAATAAGTTAGAGCTGCACAAATTTCTATTATCAAGAGAAGCCAACAAAAAGCATTGGGGCTCAGTTATTTTCTTCTAAAAAAACATTAAATGCTGTAAAACAATACCCTGTAAACACATCAATTTGCTACCTTTATCTATATATGAGAAAGCAGTACTCAACTAATGAAATAGAATGAAAATGTCTATACACAGCTGTCAAAAGAGACCTTTTTGGCAAATGACTATTTTAGATTTTCAAGGCTATTTAAATGCATGCCATTCATTAGCTGAAGCATTATATTTCTGTACACATTTTTAATTTTCTTTATATTATTTGCATATTTCCTCTAACACAGTATAAATACCCTTGCCCAGGGTAGAGCAAGGAAGCAGATCAGACATATCAGTACTAGATGTAGCAGTAGAAGACGTACTAATCAAATTACAAAACAATAAAACTACAAAACTAGTATCAGCTGCAGGAATATTTTCAAAACCTGGTTAGTCATTCTACTTTCTCCCTTGTGTCGGCAATATTATTTTTTTTCTGACATGCACAGTATATAAACATCACCAAAATATTGTTTTCTCTAGAGTATTAAAGGTTTTCTTCTTGATTATAAGAAAATTAAGGTTTTCAGGCATACTTACAATTTGTTAAATTCATATTTCCATTTGTTAAAATAACTATTTTTATTATTAGATGAACTTAAAAAATAAATTTACACAGAAAAATAAAGGAGAGAAAGACATTCATGGGCAATTCTGTGTTTTCACATAGAATCCCAAATAATTGTGACTAATTTTTGTTCTGGCTTTTATTCTCATTGGCAATTCCTGAGTTTTACTTTATACTAGTGTTTTATATAAAAATACAGAAAGTTGTCTCAGGAACTTCACCTTCTAGGAAGATTCATCTTCCAGAAAAAGTTTTCATCTGATGCTGTAGGAAAGAGAGGAGCGAGAAGAGAGGAACATGTCTACAGTTCCATGAAATGCGCATAAGCTACAGCTCTGTCTTCAACAGAAATCTGTCTGAATAATGTATTAGGAACTTAGCCAAATCTTTCAGCAGAAAAAATAATAACATGCAACTTTGAACTAGAGTCCTCATTTGCCTTAACAAATTGTTTTTGATTCATTAATTGGAGTTAAATAGTTATTTTTGACCAGCATTCAATACCAGACTGCCACTTTTGCCTTTTGCTGTGTTCCAGCAAGGATATTTCATTACTTTTATAATAGCTGTCACATATATTGTGATCAGAACTATTACAATAGATGCTTATATTTAGATTTTTCATATTAAATCCTCTTAAAATGTAACTACACGGTCTTAGGCTCAGCCACAGCAAAAATTGCTTAGCAAACACCTGGGTAACTCAAAATTACTCCTGCAAAACTTAAATGACTTTTAAAAACAGTATTCACAAGGAAGTTGCAGTATGGAACTGAGATTAGGACTCACTTCTGTTGTAAGCTGTAGCTAGCTCTCAGTATCACAGTGGAGAATGGCATTACAGTCTACAATCAATGTTAATTCCAGAAGAACCCATTAGAAAATCTAGTTCATTTACCTGTCCTTTGTACATCAGCTGGAGAATGTGACTGAGAATTCTTGGCTTTTATTAAAAATAAGCTTTAGATCTTTAATAAAAAGTTGTATCTAGGGGCATGCTCTCTCTCTCTCTGGGGAAAGAAAGAATGTTGTTTCAGTCTGTGTTACAAAAAAATTGAGAGTGTGAAATATTATTAAATAATCTGATCCAAAGAATTAAGATATCAGGCATTCTATATAAAAATGTAAAAACTAAGGAGGAACTCCAAAACAAGGGCTTATGATACTTGGATCTAAGGAGAAGTTACTTTCTGGTTCTGAGTCAATGATTGATGATATCTTATCCTTTGCTGTTGCCTGTCTTTGATACCTTCCAAACTTGGAAGAAAGGGAATTAAAATTTCCCTGGAGTGTTTGCATCAAAACTTGTAAAAATTATTTCCTGCCTTATGTACAAACTAAGTGAATCCATTATCCATGGGATAAGATGAATTCAATGAAACACACTGCAATAAATATTTCCAGCATTTTAAAAGCAAGTATAAGTCTGTAAAACCCTCATAAACTTCATGGGCATCATATTTCAACAATGAGGGTTTCTTGCCTACCACTTCATTTGAAAAGCACAAACAGGGTTTCCCTCTTTAAACAGTTACAGGATTTATATATACAATGCCTTTTGTAAGATCATTATGCCTAAAAATCATTCTGTCTCTGGAGATTATCCAGATGAATTTTAAAGAATAAACATATCTTCTCTAAAACTTTTACCTTGATAGCTTAAATAGCCTTTTAAACTTTCTAAAATACCTCTTCCTATTATTATATTAGTCCTTCTATGTTTTGATCCAAATTTATATTATTTTATAAGCATGCAACATCTTGTTAATACTATGCACTGTAATGCTAAAATTCCTCAGTCTTTACAGAAAGTTCTCCTGTAATCTTCCCGTAAATGCAGTTCCCTCTCTTTAAGAGCCAACTCCAGTTGACAAGCCTTCAATTTAAACTAAAACTACTGGATTTAGTCTCTATATGCCTTACTTTCTATTATGCTATTTTAGCCTACATTTTTAATTCCTATTCACAATGTGCAGTCCACCTGTTCCTGTCAACATTGGCTGGATTTCTCAAGTGTTACATCATCCACACCATGGTTTATTAAAGCCAATATTTTTTTTAACAGTGTCGTAAATAACGATATTAAGCAGAACTTGTTCTAAGACTGGTTCTTAGAAAATATAATTTCTAGCCTCTATCCATCTGGAAAATTCTCTTATCATTGTAATCTTCTCTTCAGCTGTCAGGTTAATCATTCCATAGTCCTTGTTTTAACTTCCGCTTTTATTTCCTTTCCTTTGATATCAATTTTAATTCCTTTGAGTCATTGCTTAACTGAAACATACATTATTAAATTGCCTTCATTGATCCCACCTGAAGGATATAAGAGAAAGATGTACTATAACATGACACAATCTACTTTTGCCAAAATCATATTGTATTCATCTTATTTAAACTTCATGTTCTTGGTTACTCTTCCATACAAAACCCATATATTTTATTAAAGATAAATGAGGAATTCTTTTGGATATTCCACTCTTCCTTATCAGATACATGTATCACATTTACTACTTTCTAATGGAAGCAATAAAGTACTGTGACTAAAAGTGCAGCTTCTTTTAAAATAACTGTCACTGGACACTATCCAGGCTGTTCAGATTTCACACAATACCTGCTTATTTTTGAATTCACCATGGATGTTATCATTTCCATTTCCTATTTTTGTTGGATAATTTTTTCTTAGTCATATATATAATTTCTTCAATTAAAACTGGGGCAAAGTATTAAGATGTGTGACATTCAATGTCCCCTAATCTCTGTCTGATTCTCAGGATATGACCTCACTTGTGTCCTTCATATTATTTCTGTAGTACTGTGGTTAAAAATCTTATAATTTGGTTTCATTTCTTTGAAGGATCTAGCTCAGATAGATATTTTGCTCATTTGACTCTATTTTTCTGACCTACACATTGAAAGACAACCTCATTTCAGTAAATTCCCTGATCATCTACTATATCCTGTTTGAGGTGTTTAGTGGTCCAGGCAGGCCCATAGTTCTTTCTTTTCTGTGTACTGCTGCTTAAAACTCAACCCCAGATTACCGAAATTGTCTCTTCATGTGATTCCATGGGTCATTTGCATTTTAGTCCATGAGTGCCTCTTTGTTGCTTTTATTTCCTCAAAATGTGGAAGCTTTGATTATTACCAATCTTTGGTAATAATTTTGCACTAATAATGCACTTGAACCTATTGTGGGAGTTTTGAACCTATCTGTACTTGCTCATTCCAAGAATACTGTCTCAATCTACTTTTCTCTCAGCTCAGTCCAAACTCTTGAATGAAAGCCAAATTCATGGCTTTTAAAGTAAATGTAATATGGCAGTTATAATTTTTTTCTTATTAAAGAAATTTTCTGGTATTTTCTCCAAGAACATCTAAGCTGCTGTTGTGGTATAATTAATACTGTAACATATTAGCTTTTTTTTTTTTGGGTCGAAACCATGTCTAGGAAATCTATGTATTTCTCTCATAGTTTCTAAGAGTCTCAAAGCAGAAAAACAACTCTGTTTTCCAGATTATAAAATGTGTTAGGGAGTGCTCTTGGCTTCTTTAAAGACAACATCTTCTTTCAGTTAATTCTCTACTTTTTCTCTTATATGCTAAGAATACAACTATGGGAAGTTTCAGTTTTGACATCTGTTGTGAGTAAAAAGGAGTCATAGGATTAATAAAGATAGTACATGAAAAAAGGTATGATGAGTAACACTCAAGCAACTCCTGTATCAGCCCCTCCTATGCAATTTTATTATGAATCTTTGATGTGAGACAAAATAAAGCTGTGCAGAACAAATACATCCGGTTTCAAACTATTTGACAAGCTGCTGTCATTCTGTTTTTCATTTATATATATGTAACTAGAAAAAATAGAGTTGAAAGCATAATACAGAACTAATTCAGGATTTTAAATGTACCCAATGTGTTTTATAAGAGGCACAAAAGCATTTCTATCATAACACTTAAAGCCCTCACCTCTGCTAGATGTCTAGGAAAATACAACAGATAGACATTATGAGAGAAAAATAAAATTAACCTGATTTACCACACCCTTTTGAAGGTCCATTACATTCATACCGTCTCTCACAGAATAACAACAGAAAAATGATAGTATAAGAAACAAAGCATGTGTGCATTGTCTTTTCCCAGTACACTCTTCAACTCTGCCAATCAGTGTTTAGTGATTTCCATAGTCAAGCACTCAGGACTGTGTCTCTAGCAATCACTGATGAGCTGTGTCTCTTGCAATCACTTGTGCTATTTTTTCTGATTCTTTTTCTGACATATTTATGCTTCTTTCCTCTTTAATAAGATAGTACTAAGGTGCACCACATGATTATTTACTATTAAAATAAAATTTTACTAAAACTATAAACTATTTACTATAAAAATAAACTGCTTTTATCTTATTGCCTTGGCATTCCCTTTGATAACTTTTACATTCTCAGCTTACAAGAAACTGTGACTAAATATTCCCTATTATTGGCCATATGTCATTTGTTACATTGCAAATCCCTATCAGTGTCCTTTTCCTCATCTATCTAACTTACTATCCACTGCCTTCTATTGTTGACTCTGGATTTAGTTTCATTCTATGAAAACCACATTTTAGTTCTTTTCTTGATAGATTCTCTGCCTCCTGTAGGTGCTTTCTGAGATGTCTGGACCAGCATGCAGAATTTTCACAGTGTAAATTCCTGCATTCACACAGTGAATTCTGCTTTCACACAGTGAATTCTGCTTTCAATTTTGCATCACCCTTCTTCCTTTCCTAATAAGTTTTGAGATTCCAGTTGCTTTTCAAATGGCCCCGAGTAATGACCTGAGGTTTTCTGAGAAACAAAAATTCCTTTACCATGAGGGGTTTCTGCAATGAAAGCTGTTCATGCTTTTTCCTGCAACTCAGGATCAAGTGTGTACACCTGCAGAAAACAATCACTTATATTTTGGTAATAGTGAAGATCAGTTGGCTAAACACTTGTTAAACACAGAAAAAAAGCTGCCCTACTTTCTTACCTAGAAGACATATTTTGCCTTCTACTACGCAATTTTTTCATTAGTTAAGCTTATGACATTTCACCGCCAACTGCTTCATTTGAAAATCTTTCAATTTGGACAAAATTTTTTTAACTAGTTTTGAAAAAAAAATAGTTTTAAGATGAGATTTTTGCTTCCGTTTGCTCTTGGTTTTGGCCTGAATGTGGCAAAACCCCTTGCCTATAATATTTCCTTCATTGCCACTTGGAGGTAGAAAGTTCTGGATCTTCACTTCCAAATAAACTGATATAGCAGCAACAATTTTCCTGGGTTTTTACCTGGAGACACAGTTTGTCAACCAAGTGTAAAAAATGCATATGCGGTTTTAAATAAACTATTTCAATTTAATGTAAAGATTCATTATCTGTATTTAAAATTATTTTATTAAAACAAGAACTATTTAATAAAATGTTTAAATACATAGAAGTTTTTTAATAATAATCTGGAGGCACTTACATGGCAAAGAAAGAAATTACCTAGTATTTGTTTGAAATTGCTCAATGAAATACCTGATTATTTCTCCTTTGAAAATAGCACATGAAAATCAAGATCTGCTGTGACAACAGATATACTCAGATCATGAAAAGTACACCTTTTGCTAGGCAAATAGTGGTTTTCATATAAGAATAATAATGAGAATTAGTAAGTGCAAACAAGAAAAGCTAGCTTAAGTACAAAACAGTGCATTTTATTATTCTGTGATGTAAAACTGATATAAATAAAAATTTGGATAAACATTTAAATGAAAACCGTTTCAAAATTGGAGATTTAATCTTAAATTTCAGAGTATGCTTGCATTTTAATAAGAGAAAAACAGAAGTGCAAATGTACGAGGCTCCAGTGCCTTATTCAATCCAACCTTCATGCTGGAATGAGTAATGTGGAAAGCTTCAGACCACTGATAATAATTATTCTCTAAATTAAAGATGAGCTTTAACTCAACTTCTTTGATGATTACGAAAGCCAAATTTTCAAAGCTAATTAGTTTCTCAGTAAGGGTCATTGTTGTTTATTGTTCAGGTACTCGTAAAGTAATTAGTATGCCTGACCTAAATTAGGCACATTTTGCACATTTTATTAACAATGCACAGTAACAGAAACCCCTGACCAAAATATATGCTGTGCCTCTCCCTTCTGAGGTGGCCTACCAAGGAATCAAATTTCACATCCAAGGATGCTTCCAAAATAAACATCTGGCTACAGGTTCTTGGTTACTTGACCAACAAAGGTTGCGCCATCCCGCTGCTGAGGAAAAAGTGGCTTCCATGTTTTCCAAATCTTTTTTGGTGCTATGTTGCTTCACGTGTAGTGAAGAACGGAGCACAGCCAGAGAGAAAAGTACTCTGACCTACCAAAGGAAGCATTAAGGACTGGTTTGCTATTCTATCTCAATAGTTTGCTATCTCAGCAGTAGAAAGTAGCTGATTTTTACAGAAAAAGAGTAGAAATAATAAATTATTGAATGATTCCTCCTACCTATAAAAATAGATATAATCTTTTCTCGCTTCCAACCACTAGCATTTTAGAACTTTCTGAATGAAAGGTGAAACTGCTTTTAATATCCAAGATCTAATTATTTTGATATTTAGATTATGAGAAAGTATGCAGTCCTTTGCAGCTTGTCTTCCCTGTATTGTTACCAATTGTGTATACCTCTAACATATTCCTATTTTCCAAGCTCAAGAATCTGGTCTGCTTAGTCTTCACATCTACAACCTTTTATTTTTGCTTTTCTTGGTACTGTTTTTGCTTCTACTACTCCTTTTATGAAATAGCCTAAAAGAATTGCAAATATATCCTTTTCAATATATGGAGGTACCTGTGGCTACAGAGAATATAACACTAAACATTAAAAAGTTTATATTGTTTCTTTCAAAATAATTACTGCTGGTTTATTTCCCTTTGATTGACATTAGTCACTGAGCTCAAGATATTTGCAGAGAACTATATAAAATCTGTTCTCAGTGAGGTAGCAGCCTGTTATTCTATTCATATTACATTAGCTCCATTACTATATTAATTTGAAATTTCAGTTATCAATTTAGCATTTTTTCACTCACCTATGAGTGAAACATGGTAACATTTTAGTTTTACTTTGGGTAGCTAGCCTTAAATATGGCTGTCATGAATAAGACTAATTCTCCATTGTTACTGTGTTACTTCTAATTGCCTTTCACACATCCTTTATGAAAAGATGGTCAGGTCTAGCTGCCAACTTCTCCTATAACACAACTTACATAATTCTTCTTTTCCCCATTTAGAAGCACTTATGATCACAGAAATACCTCTACTCCTATTCTAATTTTAATTTAGGATACTTTTTGGTGATAGGCTTTATCAAGCTCTTGGATGAAGCTCCTGCATTGAACAGGTGAAACTTAGCAATTTGTGTACTGAGTCCAGTCTTACACTCTGGTTGATTTTTGAGATGTAACTGCCCTCTATGACAGTCATACTAACTCTTCTCCAATATTTAAGATGTCTTCACATGCTTACCAAGCCCACCCTTTAATAATCCCTTATACTAACTGGTCTCCAAGATAATCAAATTACAAGTAATATTTTTTTTTGTTAAAACTTTTCCCCCAGGATTATCATGCATACCAGTGCTGTCAGAGTAAAACTGTTCGAGGATTCATTCTGCAATTATGTGACTCTGTTGTGGAAATTTGTAGGGTCTCTCTGTCCAAAATAGCATGAGACAAAGGAATGCTTTCCCCCCTCACACTGCTGTTGCTTGACTCTAGATCTAAGAATGCACTCACAGGAACTTAAAATATAAACACATCCATGCACACCTATGGTCAAAAGCATGGGGTGGGAAGAAGGTTAATTCAGAGCTCCAGCTATGAGAGATTGCTCATGATCAAACCAAAGCCTTGAAATCAGTGTATAAGCTCATGGACACACAGCTCATCAGGCAGGGATTTACTCCAGTTACACAATACAGCTCTTCCAATGGGCAGGACAGCCCATTGTCAAATACCTCTCTGCTGTACAAATGCTTCCTGGTGATGAGGAAGGCATGAATGACTCTAAAAAAGTGCTGTGACTAAAAGGCATTTACTCAGGTGGAATTTCCAACTGGATTTTTGAACAGCTGAGAGACTTTGATGCAACTGACATTAAGGAAGACCCAAGAATTTCTGGGAGAAACTCACAGTAGCACAGGATCACATGAAAAGCCAAACAAGCTGTGTCAAAGTCAATGGCCTCTCTAGCCCAGTGTACTTTCTCCAGCTGTGGCTGTAAGCCAACAGCCAGAAATATAAAGAACAAGGCAGCCTTGGGCTGAGGGTACCACAATCCCATCTCATTACTAATCCTGTCTATGTCTCTCCTTCCAGCATTTGCCCTATCTTCCCTTAACTCCTGCTTTCTGAACCACAGCAGCAGCATCATGTTCAGTGTAGGGGTCCATGTGTTACTGCAAATACTGAACAGCATGTAGGAGGAGGAAAACACGAGTGGTACGAAGCCAGGCCAGAATTTTAAGATTGTTAATTAGGGCTTTGGAATAGACAGTCTGGGTCAACCCAATCTAGGTACCTATTCTGACAGATGTGGGTTTGTCCCACACTGACACTAAGCAAAGAATTCAAAAGCTCAAAAATGAAGTTTTGACCACAAGGTAAATATTCTGAGTTATTAGGTTTGGATGGAAATTATTGCAGGTCCAGACAATTCATTCCTTTTCCATGTCCACAAGTGCTTGAACGGAGCATAATGAATTAAAATAGTTAGAAATTGGGTCCTATGCTTCCCACCAGGCTGGAAACCTCACTAAGGCAAAGTGGAGGGCCTGGTCCAGCTGCAGGGGGCTGCTGTGTGCTGCAGGGGACTGAGGGCTCTTACTTTGTGCTAATCTGAACACTTGAAGCGGGACAGCCACTGTGGGGTTGCTTCTTAAGACAAATAACACTTTACAAGTTCAAAAAAAAAAAAAAAAAGGTGTTACAGCCCTTTTTCCTCTGCCCCAACTGAGTCTGTTTATGGAATTCAGTGCAATGTTGGTATGTTTAGGGTGCAACCATCAGCAGAGCCATCCTACAACACCAACATGCCATGAAGTACTGCAGCACATAGTTGCGAATGTTATCATAGGTTATCATAGGTTACCAGAGGTTAACCTACAGAGTGCCCTGTGCCCACAGTGCACTGGTATGTAACCAGTTGCTCACACACCTCTGTGGATGCCCACGTGAGTAGAGGGGGGACATGGCCATGCTTTTAGGCATTTCAGCATTATCATGCCCACACAAACGTGCACATCCTACTACCACTGCCCGATGGTTTTACTGCTCCCTACCTTCTTGCCACCTACAGTCACTACTGGTGACCTTCCTCAGTGAACATCTCATGCTGTCAGATGCAACTGATCCTTCCTTATTAACTTAAAATTGTAAGAAACAGGTTTATTTTTTCCGAGTTTTTGCTCCTGAACTGTGAATTTCAATGTACACGAATGTAAACAAATAGTGCAATATACTCGGTCTCCTTCTTGACGTGCTATGGGACTAGCTACAACTCAGCAATAATTGTTTCTGAAGCAAAACGTGGAATAAAATGTAGCCGGCAATAGAAACACCATTCCTTGATTCAGGCTTGAAAGGTCTTTTGAGCGCAGGCTGTTCCCGTGGGAAGCCCACTTCCTGCGTGCGCAACCGCGTCTCCGGGTTTAGTACTGTTATTTCGGCTTTTATTCACCTGAAGCCACTTCGAAACCCAGAAGCCACACAGATCACAGATCACCACAATCGTCCCGAAACGGAGAAACCCGGCCGAAAACCCTAAACTTTGGCTCTGAGCGCAGCGTACTTTGGCCCGCCATGGCGGCCGCCGGCCGGCACCGCCCCGACGGGATGGGACGGGACCCGCCCGGGCGGAACCTGCGCCCCGCGGAGCGCGGCCCGCAGGGAAAGGGAAGACAAGGGGAAGGGTAGGGAGAAGGGAGTAGAGGCGAGGGTGCCGCGCCCGGGACAGCTCTGCCCCCGCCCCGGCGTGCCGCTCCCGGGCGCGGCTCCGCACGGCTCTGCGCGCTGCCGGCGCCGCGGCGGGGCGGGGTAGCGAGGGGAGGGGACGGGCAGCGCCTCGCCGCGGAGGTGGGCGGTGAGCGGGCGGGGTGTTCCTGCGCCGTGCCCGGGACGGGCATTACCCAAAAGGCGGAAAAAAAAAAAAAGGCAGTAATTAAAGTCGCCGCTGCCGCGCGCGGTCCCACCCTCCCCACTGGCCGGCTCCTGTGGCAGACGGGAGGGGACAGCAGAGCCGGGCTCCCGCGGAGTCGCGCCGCCACCTCCGCCGCCACTTCGCGCTCGCTCCCTCGCCCGCCGTGGCAGCACCGACGGCGGCGGCTCCCCCCTTCCCGCCCAGCCCCGCACACCATGGCCCCCGCATTCCCCCGCCTGGTCCTCGGCCTCCTGGTGAGTGAGGGAGGGGGGGAGGGAGCGAGCGGGATCACTGGGATGAGTGGGATGAGTGGGTGGGCGCCGGGGGGAGCGCAGCGCAGCGCGCCGGCCGCTCACACACCTGGCCGTGCCTTTCCCCCGCGCTGTTCCTGCTGCACCTCGGGTGCGCAGCGCGCAGGGGAGACATCCGAGCGGGTGATCTCTGCCTGGCTCTTGACTCCGAGTCGGGTTTCTCCTCGGCAGGGTCCTTGCGAGGGGCACAGAGCAGCGCGGAGGCTGCGCGGCCGCGGGGCGCACCTCGGGGGGCTTCGGCGCTGGCAGGAATCCAGCGGGATGCGCAGCTCGCGTTGGGACAGGTGGTCGGGTGGCTTTTGGAGCCTCCCGTGAGGTTACGCGATGGGCTCGAGTCGCTGATGCTGCTGCTGGATATTCATAGGAAAAAATACCGCAGTTCATTTTATTTAAGTCTCCCACTCTGCCTCTCCCCACCTGGTTCTCCTTATTCCGTGGGAAGGATTGTGCCACAGTGTGGAGCGTGTTGAGCTCTTCTGAAAGAGTTAGTTGTGCTTGAAACACTTTTCAGCGATTTCCTTTACATTCAGTTTATTTTATGTGTACATAATTATCAGCTCCAGAAAGGCCTTTGGCGGGTAGAGGAGGGTAGTTCTCTCTCACATTTTAATTTTTTAAAATTTATAGTAGATGAATGAAAGTGATTTGTCTTTTGTTTCCTAGCCCCTTTCCTCCCTATAAACATTGCATTCACAAAAAGAGGGCAGATGGTCGGTTGAACCTGTGAAAGAAAAATACTTGGTAGTGTTGAAGCACTGAATTTATTATTTTAATAGTAATTATATATGCACATTTTAATGATAATGTTACTATTTCAGACACTGTGTGCCTGCCTTTGCAAGGATATTAAAGTAAAACCAAAAGAAATGCAAGCACCTTTACTCATACATCTAATTTAAAAAAAGGAAAAAAAAATCTTCCATCAAGCAGAAAAAACCAAACAATACTCCAAGGAAAAAAATCCTGAGGTGTCTTCTTTGTGTAAAGTGAAAGGACATCACAACTTTTTTTTACCTGATGTTTCCTTATGTCTTGATGTCCATGAATAACTACCACTTACATTTATTTAACTCCTCAATAGTTTTTTGTGCTGACATCAGACTGGGCTTGGCATTACTATTTAAAAATTAGATGTCACATTGACTCTTAAAATATTTCAGAACAGTGTAAAAAGATGTTGTGATTTCAATAACTTAAAAATTAGTGCGATGTCTTTCAGGACAGTGTGTTGTATTAAGTGTCTGTTAATAAGGAAAGGCTACTAATACATAAGCAGGGATGTTTAAATTATTTGTATATATGCAATTTTTTTATCTGTGTATATATATAGGGAACTATATGAAGAGCTTTTATGCTGCAGACACAGCATTTTTTTTTCTAAAGGGTCCTAATGTCTTTCAGAGTTTAAAGTATTTTTATTTAAATATTTTCTTAATAAACATTAGAAGTAATTTTCAGGATTTCCATTAGCTATTTACTCCTTTATAGCTTTAATCCTAAAGGTATTGCAAAATAAAAAAGCTTTTCCTTTTTTGCTAGACTTTCATCCTGAAAGAGTAAATGCACATAAAAGGGTGGATAGATTTGTTTACATTTTTCTATGTCTTTGTTTAATTGTCTTTGTGATTTTTAGATTACAATTTTAAACATAGAGATAGAAACCAGGTAAAAACACACTCATATAATCTGAGATCAGGATTCACTTGCTCTGTGCTGAGGAAAATCTTTGTACCTCTATGCGATTCTTTTTAGAAAAATGTCTGGTTATCTCTACTCATCTGAATTTTTAGGAGGACCCTATTTTGTAACTGGTTATATGGGAGAGGACTGCTGTGATACATGACATTTTATTTATGTCATATCTAATTGCTGAAGCTACGTTTAATTAGTTTGTTGAGAATGCACTTTTAAGATGCAAAGTGGTCTATAAGTGCAAGTGTCGTCATGTGCTTTTAATGAGACACTTGTCCCTTTCATGTTCAGCATCACCACAATTCTACCAAACTGAGTGTTGATGTATTAAACCTTAATACTTAGAGACCTTGGATCTAAATTGGCCAGGAATGCTGTTAGAGGGAGCGCACAGCAAAGATGTATTTTATTCTTTCTCTTCTGAAGTAGGAGTGCAGACAAAATCCTCTAGTCAAAGGGAACTCTTGCTATTAATGTCAGTGGTGCAGTGATTTTTAGAAAAAACCAAAACATGACCTATGGACAAATACAGGAGCAGCAGTTCACTTGTTTCACAGTTTGAAACTTTGTGTGCTGTGCTGCACAGTACCTGAATTTTTAGGGAGGAGTTCTTTCTGTGCTGTTTCACTTGCTTGTCATAACAAACAAACAAACCAGCCAAAGTCAGCATCAGTGTCTAGTTCAAAATACCATGTAATTATGCGGGTTTTTTTCCTGATTTCTTTGTTTGTTTTCTAGGTGCTGAGTTTGTGCTGTGAAGCTTGCAAGAAAGTAATTTTTCATGTTCCTTCTGAACTAGAGGCTGACACGTTAGTTGGCAGAGGTGAGAGAAACTATGAAATTCCGAGCTTAACAACACAGCATTGCACCTTTGCTGGAGATGCTGTTAACAATGGAGGAGACTTATTTTTAATGGAATGAATGGATGACTGGAGAGCCAGCCTAACAGCTGGATCAGCCTTTTTACGAAGGATACGCCCTGTGTTTGTTATGGATTTGAACACCAGCTCCATGCATCCATTTGACTTTTGCATAAAGAGCTATTGTCAGATTACAGGATTTAATTTAAAACTAAAATGGCAGAATTTAATATTTTCAAAATTTGGAGTCTAAATCTTACTATTTAAATAAATGCTTGATATTCCAAACTTCACCCATAACCCATGGTCGTATGAAGAAGAGAATAAGTCTTTTGGACAAAGGAAATGATAAAAAAAGAAGACAAAACCTGCTTAACCAGGCACCAAGAGGCTGCTGCTTCTGTGTGAAACACGGGATGTGACTGCTCAGCAGTGCTGGCGCATTCAGAGCACATGAGGGGACGTGTTGCAGAGGTGTCCTGCATGCGCATTCTGCTGGGAGAGTGCTCCTGTCTGACTGGACGGTCTGCCTCAGTTTAGGGCAGTTTACCGGTGACTGGGAGGAATAAAGGAGACCAGAAAACATCCCACTCCTATTTTTTTCAGACTAGTCTTTCAAAGGCAGCTTTGAAAGGTGTGGCATAGGAGGTGCTGAAGGATTCTGTGCTGCCTGAGACCGAATTTGAGAATTCAGAGGTGCCCTTTGTGAGTCCTATGACAACAGAGAAGTGTGCTCCAAGTCTGCAGTCCTAATCCATATTTCTGTAGAAAGAACAAATAAAGTGAATTGGTAGTTCATCACAATTGCTCAGAAAAATCTAGCTTTATAGTAAAACTTCCTTGATCTTACTTTAAAAATTTAAAACAAGGAAGCTGCTACAGCTGTTTGAGTTTTCATAGACTTTAACATTTCTCTATGTAAATAAACTTCATTTATATAAAAATTAAACTTCATGTTATTGCAGTGCTTTGAAAGAACTTGTATAACATGGAACTCTCAATTATTTTTCCCCCAAAACTTTTAACAAAACAATTATAGCTCAAAAGACATTACTTAAGCATTTATGGAGAAATATTTTGCATTGATATAAGGACCATACCTTGACAGTGAAATTAGTCAGGATTTTCCATTTATCATAAGGGTTATTTATATCTTATACTAGAGGTTTTAAAGAGAAAAATAAAACCCCACAAAACTCTAACTAATGGACTGTAGAGTTGACTTATATAACCATTAGCAACAATATCTTCAATCTGGTATTTTTGGAAATGTTGTGCTGTAATAGGCAGCAGTATAAGGCACATTTAAGTGAGGCAGTGATATTCTTTTCAATACTTATTTGCACTGTACAGATGAAAAAGGATAGGAGTTACTCCTGCAGTACCATAGAAAGTCTAGGAAATCATAATTTGTGCATTTAAAGGACAGACTTAAGAGGAAGAAGAAATCAAATTGTATTTAAAATTATGCTTCCCATCTGTTTTTGCAGTTTTGAAAGTGGAATGAAATTTAGTTTATTGAAAATGTCATTTACATATACAGGATGAAATTCTGAACCTTCTTGAATTTTGCAATCAGCTTTCATACAGCAGTGTCCCACCCACTATGATACCATTGAAAGAGTATTGAAAAGTTTTGATTTTGAGACCATGACACACCTCTTGTTCTCTTCAATGATCATTTGTTTGGAGTTTGAGTCTCTGATTTTCATCCTTTTCAGGGTGTAAAATCATTCTTTCTTAGGGCTTGGGTCATATCCCGATTTTGCTTTTTCTCCAGCTGTAGTGCTAAACTAGTTGCTGGTGAACCGAGTTTACTGAAGTGCAAAAAATCTATTTCAGCCACAAGTGACAGCAAATACAATGAAAAATACCTGGGAAGTATGCTGAAATTACCTGTATGGATTCTATCACATGCATATTAAAAAATTGCTAATTGTTTGTTCTAGAGTTAATCTTTATCTCTCCCATCTGTCTGCCTCATAATTTAAAGGCCTTTGTCCTCCCCAGATTATTAAATCACATAGTACCAGTCAGTGCTTTCCTCCTGAGGGCAAAACTTCCAAGAGGTAACATCTTCATTGGGCATTTGCATTAATTAATCGTCTTCACCGATATTGTAGGGCATGGAGCACAAGGCAAATGTAATAGCTACTGCTCCAGTAATGGGCATGTCTGCAATGTTTTTTGCATTTAAATATACATAATTTCATCTCTGATGCTTCAATAATTTTACCAGTGTAATAGTGTTTCGTTGAGTGATATCAGTATAGCACCCATGTCATTTAGGAAGCACTAATGAACACAAGAGTGGAAATTAATGAAAACTTCATCAAATCTGAGTGCATAAGTGGGTTTTAAAATCAATATTGGTGTTGCTTAAATACTGAATGACAGGCTGTTGAAGACTCTATCTGTCAGTAAATACAATTTTTACTTGGGGCTTGGGTTTTTTTTTTTGTTTTTGTTTTATAAGTGATATTGGTTTTTGCTGTTTGAGTTATTGTTTCAATATTTTTTTACAGTTGATTTGAAAGAATGCCTTCAGTCTGCAGAGTTTATCAGTTCCAGTGATGGGAAATTCAAGGTTCTAGAGGATGGTTCTGTGTATACAACATCTGCTCTTTCTTTGTCTGCTGAGAAAAAGACTTTTACCATATTACTTAAGGACATTCAAGAACAAGTTCAAAAGAAAATACAGGTTGAGTTGGTGGAAGAAGAAAAAAAGGTTAGGTTCTAATTTCAAGATATCTTACTTTTTTGAAATACTATTTCACAGAGTACCGCTTCATACTAAGTATCTGTAGTTAAATTTTAGAATTCAAATAATCAGGCAAAATACTGGTGTAGAGTGTATTTTTGTTTAGCAATTGTTGATTACTGTGTTGCTTAGTCAGCAGATTTCCTTTCTCAAATGGGAGATGCTAGCTAGTAGCATAATCAGGAATGTCAAGAATCTTAAAAGCCATGTTTGAGGAATTAAAGCAGATCTTATTCATGCAAAGTATTACAAGAAATGAAAAAGCTTGGAATATTATCACAGATATAATCAGAAATGAAGACCTTGGAAAAACAAATTGTCAGTAGGAAGACTGGAATGGGGGGAAAAAGATGGAAATGCAGGAAGGCAGTTAAGCCATATATGCAGTTAAGAATATATGGATGTATTCTAATCTATCTTTCCATCTTCTTGACCCAGACACCGAATGCCAGGCATGCTAGAGATACAGTTCTCAAGAGAACTAAAAGAAGGTGGGGCCCTATTCCATCTGTCATGATAGAGAACTCACTGGGACCTTTCCCGCTGCAAATACAGCAGGTATATTTTGTATGAACCTTAATTTTATGACCCATGCTAGTTCTGTGTGTGACTTCTATGATAAAGAAAATTACCTGTCTTGTATTCTCTACCAATGACATTCCTGCTATTATTCCTCTGTCTTGTTCCGTCCTGTTCATTGTATATCTCGTGATCTTGTACCTGAAATAACTTGTGATCTTACTTGTTGGAGTGAAATGGAATTGTGCAAAAGTTGAAAAAACAAGAGAGACGTACTATCAAAGAGAGTTTGGCCAGGAAATCAGTTTGTGTAATTAAAAGAAAAACAACAGCAAACAACCCTCCACTAAACATTGCTTAGAAAAGGATTTTGTAAACACAGGCTGGGGTAAATTTTGCCTGCTTGTCTACATCCTTTCTGGAGCTCAAGGTGTGTACCTTCAGCCTTGAAGACTGACTATGGCTATGTTATTCAGAAAAGTAGTTAGTGGGAGAAAACAAGTAGGCGTGAAAGAGAAATGCAAGAACTAAAGTTATCATAGACCCATCTAGCCTTCACTAGATTACAGAGTGGCTGGTAGCAGATGTGTAGACAAGTGTAATGACAGAGTCTGTGAGAGCATTCTTCTACTAATCTTACCCTCCTAACTTCTGACATTCAGTAAATAAGGAAAGTATTTTGGGAGAAGAGTGTTTATAAATAGATAAGTCTAATGTTGCCTCCTTGGTGCTCATAATGAGATGCAGATGCTATCTGAATTGGCATATCTCTGAACTATATTCTATGTGGTCTTTATTCCTTCTTCCCTTCCTTCACTTTTTCTTTAGGTGCAAATCACATTCTCAGTAAATGCAATAAAACTAAAGTCTCTTGCACAGGTTCAGAAATAAGCCATCTGTATCTGAATATGCTTCATGTGTGAAGTATTCTAGAGAGATTAGATTTCAATTTTTTTTTCTTATACTGTCATCTCTTTAATTTGATAATTATACATTTATGAGTTTGAATTAACTCCCCTTCTCATGTACACACATTATAAAGGAAGGCAGTCACATGTCAGGCTGTTCTCCTATTCTGTGAACAGTAAATCAAGTTTGTTTTTTTTGTTTTAGGAGTTTTTGTTTGTGCTAAATATGATCATGAAAAGGGGGAAATGTATTGAGATGCTGTTGCTGTTTGTCCTGGGTCTTAAAAATGTCTTCTTATAGGTCCAGTCAGACACAGCTCAGAACTACACAATTTATTATTCTGCAAGTGGACCAGGAATTGATCAAGATCCAAAGGGTTTGTTTTACATAGAAAGAGAAACTGGAAATATCTTTGCTACTCGTGCGGTAGACCGTGAACAGTATCCAAGTTTTCAGGTACTGGCCTATGTTATGTAAATATAATTAAATATATATCTATCTATCTATATTATTTTAAATCTCTCATGCATATATTTGACAGTTGGGTTGCAGGGGAAATGGTAGCAAACAAGATCTGGAATCATCTGTCTATTCTGAGTAATATCCTTGGTGTTGAAGAGATAAAATCAGTAGCAAATAAATAAATAGCTGGTCATCTAGATCTTGAGAGTAGTTTTGCTTTTCACTGCTTAATCTCTAATTGCAGCATAAATATAGTGAGCTATCGGATTTGCATCACTTCTTGGGAGAATTTTTTAGAGAAGGTTGAAAAGATCTGCAGAAAACAGAAATAATTGTAAACTCTAGACGACTATGGTTTTCTGAATCTCTCAAGCTGTTCAGTTCTGTTAACAAGGTACACTGCTCTCTCTGCTGGCTGAGAAGTGTAAGAAGGAAGTTAGAAGTAACTTCTAAAACGTAATTTTCAGTACCTATTGCTGCATTTTATTAGGTTATGTTATAATGGGGAAAATAGTTTGGCTCTGGTTCTTGTTTTGTTCTAAATAACAATGTATACATCTACATTTTGATAGCTGAGGTACCTTGTGAACACCTGAAAAATAAGTGTTCAGGAAACTTGAAAAAAGTGATAGAGTTGGAGGAGGAGTCAGGGAGAAAGTGATTAAAGTACTTGTAGTGTGTGAGGAGTGGAAGAGGGAAAGACTGGAAAGCATTCAGAGGTTTTGTTCTGCTTTCACTCTAAGATAACAGTAACATCCCCTTCCATGTGCCTGAAGAGCCTGGTCTTGAGAAGGATGTGCTTGGCATGCTGTATTTGATTTCGTTTTATGGACTCCTCCATTGAACTAAAAGTTCTGCATGTTGCTTAAGCACTGAATTTTTCTTACAGATAATTTGCTTTGCAACAACTCCAGATGGTTATTCACCAGAAGTACCACTTGTGCATACAATCAGGATAGAGGATGACAATGATAATGCTCCATATTTTACACAAGACCTTTTTGAATTTTGTGTCCCTGAAAATTCCAGACCTGGTAAGAATAGTTTTAAATCACTGAACACACCACTACTCAGCTTTGCTACATACCAGTATGACTAGGTGTGATGCTGGCTTTTAAGACATTTCAGTGGGATTTCCTGGGAGTATTATATTACAGCAAAGGCTGAATTTGCAAAGAGCCTCAGTAAATGATCAAGTAGCTCTTTTCACATGTTGAAAACAGAAATACCTTTTCAAATAATTTTTTTACTATTTGTAGATTTTTCTGGAACTAAAAATCGCTGTATTATGTTCACAGGTATAGTTGTTGGGAAAGTGACTGCAGAGGACAGAGATGAGCCTTATACTCTGCATACCACGTTGAAATACCGCATTGTGTCACAAACCCCACCAATTACCCCAGCGTTTTCTTTACATGGTGACACCGGTGTCATCTCTGTATTACTGCCACAGCTGGACAGAGAGGTGATCTTTCCTGAAGCATTCTCAGCTGTCATTTAGTGCACACAGATAGCTTAACACTGCTCTGCTCTGCCTTTGTGAGACCCCACCTGCAGGGCATCCAACTCTGGGCTCCTCAGCGCAGGAAGGACATGGTCCTGTTAGAGCAGGTCCAGAGGATGGATGTGAAGAAGTTCAAATCCAAAAGTTGGAGCACATCTTCTATGAAGACAGGCTGAGAGAGTTGGAGTTGTTCAGCCTGGAGAACGGAAGACTCATTACGGCCATTTAGTTCTTAAAGGGGGCTTATACAAAAGGAGAGTGACCTATTTTTTTTTCCATGGGCAGATAGTGATAGGACAATGGGAGGTGGTTTTAAACTAGAAGAGGAGATATTTAGATTAGATGTTGGGAAGAAATTCTTTACTCAGAGGTAGTGAGGCACTGGAGCAGCTTGCCCAGAGAGGTTGTGGATCCTACATTCCTGGAAGTGTTCTGGACCAGGTTGTACAATGCCCTGAGCAAACTGATTTAGGGGGTGGAAGCTCATGGGGGTGAAGTCCCGTGGCATGGGCAATTTGGAACTAGATGATCTTTAGAATCCCTTCCAACCTAAGCCTTTCTATGATTCTATAAAATGCTGGCATGGGGTTCAACATACACAGCTTCTGTTTCATTTTTTGTTAACGTCTCTAAGGCTTCTTCTGAAGCTTTTCAGAAACCTGTAATTAGTCCAGAGAGTTTCTGCATAGATTACCATATGCTAGCTAACCTTGGCAGAGAACTTCCTACTGCTCAGCCATTCAACCTATAGATTTTTCACTTTTTTACTGAACACTTTCTCTGTTCAGGAAACCCATGAACCATTGTTTCCTCCTAATTAAGCTCGATTTGAATGCTTCTTGTTTCTTCATAGATAAGATGAACTGGTTTCTCTGGAAGTACTCAGTCATCCTATATTAACCAGAAATATCTCTAATAGTTGAAACCTAAACAATAATACACCATTTCTTAAAACTAATGTGCCACCCATTTATTTTTATGAGCTAGCTTTCAAGCAAGTAAAATACAGGATTTTTTTTTTTTTGATAGAATGTCCTGTGAGATAGTTTACACTAGGATAAAAATGACAGGTGCGTGTAGGTCAAAATAATAATAATTCTAACATGAGAAAGTAATTTTAGGAGACATTGCAACAGGCACAGCTTTTCTGAAGATAAAAGGAGTTATATTACAGCATACTTGTGTTGTTTCATGGCTGGAAATCCATGTAAAACATCATGTTGCAAAACTTTGCACTTGCAGATACAGTGCTCAGCTTTTTTAGCAGGAGAAAATTGCAGTGATTTTGAGCATCACTGTGATTACTAAGGAAGCTGTCAGAGTGACTACTTGAAGAAAGGAGGGATTGAAAAACAAATCCACTGTCTATCTTTTAAAGATAAACTTATGAAGTAGAACAGGAGATTTAATTCCTGCACCAGAGAAACCCAGTGCTACTTCCAGGCATTCAGAACTAGAGTTATTGTCTTTATTTACAAACTTTCTCTTTTTCTGCCTAATCCATCTGTACTGTCATATGTTCCCTCCCCACTACCCACACCTTTTTTTCCCCTGGTCCCCTTTTCCTTGGTTGTTCACATTACCAAAAAAAGCTTTCTGCTGTTCTGGTTCAAGTTAGGGATTTAAGTGGGCTGCTTCCTATTGGGGAGCCCCTTGGAACTGATAAGGATGCTGACTCCTTCAGTGCCAGACCCTGCCAAATGACAGGCATTGCCTTAACCTGTGTTGCCTAGAGAGAGGCTGGTTGCAGCACAGTTTTCTTCATCCTCAGTGAAATAAGAGACATGCATTGAAACACTTCACCTGTTGACAACCGGAGGGAATTCTCTGTTGCTGCAAAGGGGAGACAGCAGAAAGTGTGTCATCTGTATCTTCCAAAACTTCAGGTTCTGGAAAATAATGCTGACATTATGAGAAGCTTTATTTGATACAGGATGTAGCATGCGTGTTACTGACAGATGCTGGCTGAACTCAGTACTGCTTAGGCACTGAAAATTATTTTCTGCTTTTCCTTTTGATCTATAGGGCGAAAAGCCCCAAAACCAATTGTCTCATTTTGTTGGAAAGCACTGAATTTAGAGCAGAGTTATGGAACAGGAATGAAATATTTAGTTCTACTCCTGTGTGTAACTATGTAATTTAAAAAGTGAGTATGACAAACTTGTGTATGCTTTTATTCTTCTTTTTAGCTTGTACCCAGTTACACTTTGTTAGTTGAAGTGAGAGATATGGCAGGTCAGCCTTTTGGTTTGTGCACTACAGGAACAGTTGTCATCAAAATCGAGGATACGAATGACAATGCACCATCCTTTAAACAGTTACAAGTAAGTCTGCATAAGTAAAATGTCTGTATAAAGGTTAAAAAAAACATTTTCATCCCCTTTCTAATTTCCTGATGGACAGTCCCTCAAATTTTAAGTCTAATGCCCTGAGACAGTCAATGCCCATATAAATGCCTTTGCTTATTCCAGCCATGAGTATGATTCAGGGCAAAGAGTGTGTCTCAACAACTGTGTATGCATCTCAAATACCACAGGAGATTTTGTAATATGAAATATATGAAAAAATAATTCATTACTCATAAGGAATACATGTAATTTACCCTTTCTGTTCACTACTGTAGAATATCATCAGTAATATTAATTGAGAATCACTCTTATCTGCTCTTCTTCAGCTTGTACAGAATAACACAGCTCTTGAAAAAGATAAAAAAATACAAAAAATCATTTTATCTTTTGCCATCAAAGTAGAGATGTATTTAATCCTTCTTGGATTTTTGCAAGTTCTTGTTGGTTTATTTATTTATATATATATATATATATATATATATATTTACCCCAATGCCTTTTCTTATTCTCAGCTTGATCATGTTGAACGCAAATTACAATCTATAGCTGATGTAACTGAGGGAAACTGTGCTAATTTACCTTTCCTGGAAGCAGATTTCCAGAATTAATTATGTCAGTGATAATTTGAGTGTATGAAGAAGCTGAGATTTCAGTTGTGCTGTCAGGAAAGGTTTATTGTTTGATTCAGGGTATAAGGGATGAATGGGGAAAATACTCTAATGCATGAAAACAAAATAAATCATTACAGCAGCCTGGTAAATTTACTCCTTAGTTTGAAGTAGTCTTATTTAAATGTGGTGTTCTTCAGTCCTGCCTTGTGGAACAGTATTCTCTGATTTAAATTAATTTTTTTGTTTTGGGTACTCCAAGTATGAAACACGAGTGGAAGAAAACAGAGTGAGTGTAGAAATACTGAGAGTCTCTGTTGTTGATCTTGATGAACCTGGTTCACCTGGCTCAGGAGCAGTATATGAAATTATAAGAGGAAATGATGATCAGGCCTTCGAAATTACAACAGACAAAAACACAAATGAAGGAATACTGTGTGTTGTTAAGGTAAGTAAAAATTGAAGAGCTAGGGGAAAATTTATGGATTTTCAAGTTTTGTTTTTAAAACATAACACACAATCCTCATATTCCACACTGTTCCTCAATTTTGTGTGCTCAGAAGCCAAAGAATTTGGTTTTTTATTTCAGAAAAGGTTGGTGCTTTGGCCTGATTCTACAGTTGGAGTTGTTTAGACTTAGGGATTTAACTGAGGAATGCTTCATGGTTTCTAACAGAAATGAGAGAGCGGCAAAGCAGGGAAGGATTGAGCACCTCCTTCAGTCTTGTTCTCTCTGGGAGTTAAGTAGACTTAAGATTTCAGCATAAAGCTCTACAAGTTTTATTTTGCAGTGTACTGACTTCAGGTTTGCTTGAGTAAGGCCATTTACATATAAGAATTTGTGTCAGTTTAGTTATTTGTTATAAGTATTTTACAGGTGTGAGGTAAAAGGCCCATTGCATCTGTACTCCAGCAGATCCCTTTGCCCCTTTTTCATTATCTTTTATAACTGCCATAAGTAACTTCTAAGGAGTAGAAAAGATTAATATTAAATTTTGAATGTGTAAATTGTAGAGGTAGAGATGCTAGTAATTTTTTTAATTAATATTGTTTATTATGGATTTTTTCTTCCTAGTAGTCATTAGAACTTTTTCTAAAGCTCTGTCCCTAGTATATGAACACAGCTGAAGTTTCTTACATTTATTGTAATGATGTAGTAGACTAGAGAATATTATGACTAGGATAATATTAGCTCTATTAAAGGCATAAAATGACTTTGGAGAATGTGTCTGAAGAAGAAATGGTAGTTCCTTACTGTCAACTCCATAAATTCTTAGGTGGATTTACAGCTTCTAGAAAGAAGTGTGATTGACTATTGGTGAAAAGGAAGTATATGTAAGCTAAAATAATGGACTAAATATGGAAGAAGAAAATCCCCAACTAAATTTAATTGCTTTCTCTTATTTCAGTAAATAATTTTCAGAGTATTTTTCTGAAATTTTGCCGTGGTACTGCATGCTTGGGTATTTTTCAGGCCCTTTTCTTTGACTAACTTAAAATTTTACATTAAAAAAGAAATCATGTCCTTTTACTGTGTCTCAATGGCTTATTTGAGGACAGCTGGCTTCTTTTGTAAATAAATGTGGTACATTTACAGCTGTAATAATTGCATGGTGAAAAGAATGTTAAGTTTTGTATTGGTTCGAAGGGAAAAAAACACTGCCTCACCTTTGTTACAGGGACTGGACTATGAAACTGCCAAGCAAAGGATCTTGGTGATTGGAGTCAACAATGAGGCACCCTACCTGCTGGCTCCCCATTCACAGCAACTTTCCCAGAGCACCTGCTCTGTTACCGTGCATGTCCTGGATGTGGATGAGGGACCAGTGTTTAAACCCTGTCTGTTGCGCTTAGACGTTAAAGAATGCGAAGATATTGGGACGGCTATTGGGAGATATGTAGCAGAAGATCCAGAAAGTGGAAATAGTGAGGGCATAAGGTATGAAACATCTTTATTTACAAGGTGTTTTTGGAGTACAGCATGGGTGGGATACGGAAAGGGGGAAATTGTTGTTGAGGCTGTATGTACGTGTGTGCACCTGCACACCTGTCAGCGTACATGTATCTAAATATGGGTGTGTGTACATACACGTGTGCTATGTTTGGGATCTTTAACAAGACAAATTCTTCTTCACAGATACCGGATACCACCTGGCCAGTGTAATTGGATCAACATAGATGACAAGTCAGGTGAAGTCAGAACTGTTAGGGTCTTGGACCGAGACATAGGAGAAATGAGACGAGGTCAATGCAATGTCACAGTCCTTGCAATAGATAGAAGTGAGTACTAAATATTGTTGGAGTTCCCTGTGGTGTGTAACAGATGTTTATGTGCAAATATAGTGTGGGGACAACTGTAGTGGTTCAGACCAGTGGCCTACCTAGTCCATTGTCTTGTCTTTGTAATAGCTCTGTCAAATGCTTATGGATTATTATTTAGCAGGGAGAGCCTTTATAAATCAGGCACAATCTCAATGCTTTGAGAAGTTATCTGCCCCATTTAAAATCCTTTAGTAATTTTAAGTTGAGAGATTTTTTTCTGGAGTATATTTTTTCTATTTCTTGACAATTCTTTTTAAAGTGACAGCTCCTGGCAGTTGTGAGCCAGACAACAGAGAAAGCGGAGAGATCTTTTTGAAAAGAAGTCATTGAACTTGCAGTAGAAAATTCAAACTCTCTCCAAATTTGCATTTTAAAGTCAAATATAAATAATACAAATTTAAATTGTTTAGAACTTCTATTGTCTATGTAGTAAACATGATATAGGTATCTGCAATCAACTATTTCTAGAAAAAGAATTAAAAAGTAGACTTGATGTAATTTCACTGGAATGCCTATGACTAGCATTGACCATTTGCATATTGGAAAAACTGTAATTGGAAGGAAGAGTTCATTCATTTCTTGCTTATTGACTTTGGTGACATGGTATGTGCCACTGATGAATGCATGGTGACTTAAAGGGTAGAGGACAGAAAGAAGTGCCTTGTTCTCTTATTGTTTTTGTTCCCAGGAGAGGTGAAGGTAGGGAAAGTGTAATTAATATTCTCCTTCCAGAAGTTAGAAGGCTGGAGATCTTCACTTTCTGCTTTTGTCTCTGCTCGTCATAGTGTCCTTTAGTCCTGGTTAATGAGCTCTTACTCTTCTGTTAGAGTAGTATGTGTTCCCACACAGACACACACACTCAGCAAAATACAGTCTGAACATGCAGAATATGGAGATGTGGGAGCTGCTGATGCATCTGCAAAGAGAAGCAGCCAAGAAAGAGGTGTGAGAACTCCCCCTCTCTCTCTGGCTAAATCAGCAATTGCTTTCCACCTTACTTCTAAACACAAATATTACAGTTGATGATATTTAATTGTGAAACTTTGGACCAGAAATTAATGTGTGAATGTTAGAAGTAAGTGCTAAACCTAGTTATTTTTATCTCATAGATGGTAAAACAGGCACTGGAACAATTCAGGTTTGCATCGTGCCTGGCAACAAGAATTTCCCACGAATCACTCAAACAGACTATGTCATGTGCAGAGACAGAAAACCGATTTGCCTCACGGCACAGGATGACGATGAGGCTCCTTACAGCGCACCCTTTGTGTATCGCATAACCGACCGAAGACTGGCTTCCATGTGGAAGTTAACTCCGCACGACGGTATGTTAAAACTTCCTCCTCCTCACTCAGCTGCAGGCTGCCAGAGGAGGCTTTGCTATCTCTCACTTACGTGTTCTGCAAGAATAGATTGGAGGAATCTCTGTTTGGAATTGATATAGTCAGAGGAGCTACTTTGGTCAATGGAGCTCACTGATGGTCCCTAGTGGTACCTCTATTTCCACTCCAGTGAGAAGGAACCCACAGAGAAATGACAGTGTTGGCATCCCAAAGGCAAGGAGAAAGATCTCTCTCTTAAAGCATAAATAAGAATCTGTCCCTAGCATCCTTTGGTCAGCAATCATCTTCTTTCTGAAATTATGATGTAAGAAGATCAGGAGAAAGAACAAAATCTGACGTAATGCATTGCATCAACACTTGGAAAACTAACTATAGATTCATAATTCATAAGGAATTTAAGAATGAAATGGCTAGTATTCCAAAGAGAAATAAAACTTTTCTTAGTCTGTTATTATAGTGGAGGACTAGGAAACTGAAACTTTACCTAAAATTGATTATAGGCTGACAAAAAAAAGTTCTGGAAATTTTTATGTTACTACTGCTGGTACCCAGCACACTTTTTGTAAAGCTGACCTGGGCAGTAGATAAACAGTTAATTAGCAATCACTGTTTCCTGAAATTTGTTGATATAAAAAGTTATAGCTGATGGTGGTTTCCTGGTGGTTGCCAGATGATGGAAACAAGAGCAGCACATACATTTGCTGCTATGGTGACATGAATTAGTTGCAAAGGACATGATTCTGTAGCATTTCATCAAATATTCACTAAGAAAGGCAAAAGACAGAAAAGTCTGAAAGCAAAGACATCTAAGAATTTCAAGTTTTGTATCAGACAAATTGAAAACCACATTTTGGATGATTCACATTGTTTCATATAGCTCATCATAAAACAACCATTATGTAGATCAGTGTCAGTCTTGTACATTTCTTTAAAAATTATTTCTTTTACCCCTCAAAGAATATTAATGAATTATTGCCTCTAAACAGGGCAGCAGATTAAATGGATTTTTCCCCCACTGGAAATAGTCATTCTCCCTGAATATAGCAATATAACTAGAGTAGAAGAGGTATCAATTAAGTTTATAATTAATTAGTCCAATCACACTACCAAAAGCCTTTTTAATAAATGTCAGTTTAGTTGATGATCTTTACTACTAAGCCCAAGTGTTGTCATTTCCTATAATGAACTAAATCAACTTCAGAGTTTCAAATCATGTGTTTTCAGAGGGTTGTATAAGGTATACTTTGTCAGTTCTAACATTTAAAAGGTGCCGAAAGTATAAATCCATTCAAGATCTAGTTTTCTATCAACACATTTAATCTAACTTGAAACTAATTACTGTGGATCTGGTAGCAGTATAGCTGTAACAGAAGGGAAAATTGTGATTATAGTCACATTTGTGACAACTAAGTTCCAAGCATCATTGACCCTAGATCTGGTTTTGTCTTCTTTTTACAGATAATTCTTGGTATCTTTCACCTAAGAGTGATACTCCATATGGAATTTATGAAATTCCTGTAAGTGTGATGGATAATGGAGGAAAGAGAGGAGAGAACATAGTAAGAGTTAATCTCTGTGACTGTGTTACTCCAACTGAATGCGACGGCAGAACTCGTCAGCTTTCTGGTGGAAATGTTACCCTTGGTCTCTGGGCCATCCTTGCAATGATCTTAGGATCATTATTATTGCTGCGTAAGTACATTTTTTTAAAACATAAAGTACAATTCACTTTATTATAAAATTAGCTGCGACAACCAGATTCAAACTCGATTCAAACATTTTTTATTTTGGCTGTTATATAGCCGTCATCGGTGACTTAATGTACCTGCTCTGTTTATATCAGTATCACAGGCTTCCTGCTCTCATCTTGTGCTGTAGTTACTGTGTGGGGATTTCTGTTTATTTGTTTAAGTATATTTTGTGTGAGATGTCTGTATGTTCATGTAAGTGAGGCCAAAAAAACCTGTATTTAGCACTTGAACCAAAAGACTTCAAAATAGCTTGTGAGTTCTAGAAACAATTCTGTTTCTAGGAATGCTGAAATCATTTTTCCAGAGTATTTTGTGATTTCTGTTGTGTTGTGTATTAAAACATGGAGTATCTGAGACACTGGATTTCACAAGGGATTTTACAAGAGCCCACATAATCATGAAACCATTGAATATAAGGAGTTGAAAGGGACCCATCAGGATCATTGCGCCCAAATCCTTGGCTTCACACAGGTGCCTGAGAACATTGTCCAAACACTTCCCGAACTCTATCAGGCTTGGTGCTCTGACCACTTCCCTCCAGAGCCTGTTCCAGTGCCCAACCACCCTCTGGATGAAAAATCTTTTCCTGATATCCGACTTAAACCTCCCCAAACTGAGCTTAATGCCATTTCCTTGTCACTGGTGACAGCAGTGAAGAGATCAGTGTCTGCGCCTGAGCTTCTCTTGAGGAAATTGTAGACTGCAGTAAGGTCTCCCCTCAGTTTCTTCCATGCTGAACAGATCAAATTACCTCAGCACCTCCTCATACAGCTTTCTCTCAAGCCTCTTTACCATCTTCATGGCCTTTCTTTGGACACTCTTTAATAGCTTAAAATCTTCCTTATATTGTGGCATCCAAAACTGCACACAGGTGAGGCCACTCCAGTGCAGAGCAGAGCAGGACAATCCCCTCCCTTGCCTGGCTGGTGATGCTGTTCCTGATGCACCCCAGGACAGGGTTGGCCCTTCTGGCTGCCAGGGCACTGCTGATTGATATTATATTTGCCAAGAACCCCAGGTCCCTTTCTGCAGCTCTGTTCTCCAGCATCTCTTTCCCCTGTCCCCACACACATCCAGGGTTGCCCCATCTGAAGTGCAGAAACATTAAAGGACAAGTTGAATAGTTCACAGCAGACCAAAACCTTGAATAGATGTTGTGCTATTGGAGCTGCCCAAAACTTAACAGATTCTGAGAAGAGTAATATTGCTGTTAACCAGTGAGAAAATGACAGTGATATATTAAAGCAAAAGCAAGTTTTTTTTTTGTTTGTTTTTTTTTTTTTTTTAATAAAATCAAACACAGTCTAACTAATAACACCCTTAAAAACCACAGAGGACATGCTGAAGTAGCTAGTATTTCACAATTTGGTTTTTGATTTTTTTTTCCTTCTTTCTTATCCATTTTTTCTGGTCATAGTAAAACTGTCTTGCTCCCGTTGAATCTCAGCTAGCTGTTCTTACTTAAGTAGCTGGAACGCTGGGACCTGGACATGTTTTGAAAGCTAGCTAGATCAATGTTTTATCTCAGTGGGGCAGGTACCCAAATTTGGGATATATCCTGAAGGTGGAATTTTCAGGTGTGGGAACATGAAGTAGGAGAGCTGTGTGAAACGTCACCTACCTCTTTTTCACTGCCTCTTGACTGCATCAATTACAAACAGGTCCTTTATTTTACTGTGGATAGGTTTTATCCTTTACATCCTCTGCTCAATGCTGTCATGGATGTCTTCTTCCCATCTGTCAGCATCAGGAAGCAACCTGGTAGAATCATTGATGCAGATCTCTCTGATAGCTGATGCTACAGAAGCTAAATTAGCTTGAAAGTGGCTCTTGGCCAATTTTGACAGAAGTTTATATGTTCAGAAATCAAATTTCTCAGTGGGCAGTTAGGCAGAACTCTTCCTTGTGGGCTTTATTTTTAAGCTAACAATTTGAAAAGTGCAGAAAACAGAATGTTTCTCTGAATTAAAGGTTTAGTCATTTGTTTAGGAAAGGTATTAGTTAATCATGATTCTATTATTCAAAGTCATTTTTAGGTGAGTTTCTGACAACAAAAAATAGTATTAATAGGAATAAAATTAATGCAAGGGATTAAATTGTTCTATAGCATAATCCTGGAAGTCCTCTAGGATTCTGCTGACCTTTCCTGTGAAGCAGAAGTTTCTGGCATTGGGACGTTTAGCTTGCCTATTAGTGCCTTATGATATAATTTGACATTTGCATATTCAGACATGAAAATATCTCCTGTACAATCTAATTGTAGGCATAAGACACGATTTTTCACCTGGGTTTGGACTAAATTTTTCATTACTGTGAAATTGTGTAAGTCACAGTGCTTTCATAAAGGATGTTTGCATTTTTTTGGAAAAACCAGATGTGTTTTGGAAGAATGAAATAATTCTACAATGCAGTGATTACTCCCTATACTGTTTGGTGAAAAAAATGTGAATATATAAAGCTTTAAGTATGGGCATTTTTGGAAATGAATTTCTTTTTCAACCATTCTTGATGCTTAGGCCCTTAAAATTCATTATCCAACATAAGTAGATACCATTGTGAGGTAAAATTTATAGTATTATTTCCTTTTCCATAGTAATCCTGATCACAATTTGTGGCTGCTGTGGCGCTGGTGTAATGCACAGGCAGGTGACTGATGATTGTGCCAATCACAATTTAATCATTTCAAACACAGAAGCTCCAGGAGAAGAAGTGATGGTAAGTTATCTCTTTGTTTCAACACAGAAACTTGCAATTGAGATGTCCATAGCATTGCAGTTTGAGAACAGGACCACCTGTCAGTAAGTGATTTGATAAAGGAAATAAGCAAACAATGAAGGGATCATTAGATGTACTTTGCTATTTAACAAGAATTTGGAAATTCTTACTTTAGGCAGAGGTGGTAGTACTATATACATTTAAATATACCTTGTAGTCGTTAGGCTGGCTACTTGTAATTCTTCCAGATTTTAAGGATTTTGTTGGTAGCTTCAGGTGAACATTTTAATAACATTTCCAGTCATTTTCAACAAGGAGATTAGATTGAAATTAATTATTTTGCCTATGTTGAAAATGTGTTACTGGCAAAACATTATTTTTCCTTGGAGAAGGATTTATATATTTAGCAGATAGCTGTGTAAATTTCATGTGCAATTTGTGCCCTTCCCCTGAAAAATGACCTCAAATGCAGTTGATTTCATGAACAGGTCCATGTTCATGAAATTTTTCTTGCTTTTGGCATCTAAGCTTCTTTCAGTCTACCATGAACATAGTTCAGTCCGGGACTGCATTAATGCAGAATAACTTAGCTCTTTAGACTACCTCTTTTCTGTCATCCTCCACCCCCTGACATTGTCTTCCTCAAGAAGAGGAGATGAGTTTAAAAATAATATTTCATGTTTCAAAGCAAGAAATCGTTATGGTGGCACGAGTAAAATTTCTTGTTGCCTAGGAAGAATAATGTAGTGCCATTATAAGCTGGAATATGGATTATATGCCTATATAAACTTCCATTTTTTCATATCATATCATATCATATCAATCACAGATATCCTCTCTTCGCTCTTGTCTTAGTATCCTTTCCCAAGATTATTTACTGATCTTTAAACACTAAGGATAGCCTTTTGTTCAAAATATCACAGTGCCAAGAAAGAGACTTCTCAAATTTCAGTTGTGACAGTTTCTGATTGCCATTTCTTCTTTTTGAATTAAAAATGAAAAAGAAATTAGGAGAAAAAAAGATGTCCTCACTACTGCTTTTTTGTTTTGTTTGTTTAGGATCACAATATAATTCCTCTACAAAATACATGTGATCAAGGAGGGTATGGAGTAAAGACAGGAGAGCAGCAAACATTTGAAATGGTAAAAGGAAGGGGGCATACCTTGGAATCAGTCAAGGGAGGTGGACATCAGACTCTGGGATCAGTTAAAGAAGGAGGAGGACAGACTGTGATGGATACTTGTAGATACTCCTACTCAGAGTGGCATAATTTCACACATCCTCGTTTAGGTGAAGTAAGTATTCTGAAACTGATTTTCTTTGAAGTGTAGGTTATGGTCAATATATACAAGCTTTTCAAGGAAGATTTGTAAATGTGCTAGAAAGGTGGCTTTTTGGTTTTGGTTTCGTTTCATTTTTCCTCTGCTTTGATCCTCTGCATCCCCTTTGGAATGTTGCTCTTTCAAGGAGTAATCCTTGACATATTTCAGGCATAAGTGTAAATTACTTTCTTCTCTTGGCTTAAGCTATAGGCAGTGTGCTGTTTTTCATTTTGAATAATTACTGAAACTTTTGTTAGTTTTTCTGAGGATGTCTGTTTGCTTTTAGTCTAACTGCTTGCTTTGTGCTAATTTAAACCTCATTCTTAGCAATGGTGCAGGAATGAATGTACAGCATTAAAAATATAGTCCTTTTCTTGGAGATCAAAAAACTCACTACTTGTCTAACTAGTTTTGTATAAATCAGTCTTCCTTTAATTTTCAGTGAATTTTAGTTGCTTGACAGGTTATTTAAACAGGTTCTTCCTCTTTTATTGTTACATATGTAATTAGTAGAAATTATTTCTTTATTAAATACTTATATTTTGTAGTCTTAATGATATAGACCAATCATGTGCATTTTTTGTATGTAGGAATCCATTAGAGGACACACTGTGATTAAAAATAATTGAATGAAAGGTAAATCAAAAAGAATTATTTTTTTGCAATATGTTTAGGATAACAATTTAAGAAAATGATGAGATCTGTTCTGTTCCTATCCAGAAGGTGCACCTATGCAGACAGGATGAAGAACAGAAGCATTCTGAAGATTATCTCCTTTCATATAACTATGAAGGAAAAGGATCCTTGGCTGGCTCTGTAGGCTGCTGCAGTGATCAGCATGAGGAAGAGGCACTTGACTTCTTAGATCAGTTGGAACCCAAGTTTAGGACATTAGCAGAAACATGCATCAAAAGATAAATTGCCTTTCACAGGGCTGAAAAAAAACCTGTAAATAAGTGGCTGTCATACTTTTGTGATATTAGGTACTTTGGAATTGAGAGGGGTAGAGGTTTATCAAAATTAAGATAGACTGGTGAGAGTGTAAATAACTCTTGCTTTAAATTTACATTTTCTTACACTGGACACATTCTATCAGAACAAAAGGATTCAAAATATTTTAGGTTAATGTAGTAATGCTAGTTTCTACTTAGATTTTGTTTTGTGTTCTTTGTGATTGCTCACAATGCAAATCTTGGTGTTCTTTTAGTTAATTATCCAGCTTCAAAATTTTATTATATTTGGCTTTGGAGAGGAAAGCTTTATAACTCACTGTTTCTTTGTTTTCTTTTAATTTTTGTAGAAATGAAGCAAATCATATTGTTGGTGGATATCAAATACCTTTTTAACTTATATGAGCTGAGATACAAAATATTTTTTAATTTTGGACATAAAAATACTTACAAATATATTAGAAAACTTTACATTTTGATTGAAAATTAAATATATATATATATTGTATATATGTAAAATAATATTCAAAAATATATTTTTCTCCTAATGGGTTACCACCCATCAAACTTTCTATCCTAAGGGATTTATGGCATCACCACATAAGGTATCAGCATTGTATGCAAGGATGTATTTTTCTTTTAAGGAAATAAGAGATCAAAAAAAAAAACGCAATAGAGGAAACTATCATATTTCAAATGAATGCAATACAAATCTCATGTTTACTTCGCACAAGTTTGTACCTCAGTTTCTTGTGAGTTTTGACATAGTATCATTGCAGAAATGATGACCATTGCCGAGAGTTTTGTCCAGTGTAGCTACCGCTACCTTTTCTACTTGCCCTGCTATGGACTTCATTAAACTCTTTCTTTTTGGAAGTAGAGCTTGACAGAAGATACGGCTCAAATGGATTGACAACACTGTGTTAATAATGTGTTTTTGAGATACATTTTTATTGAGAAGCAGAATTACAGTGGGAGAAACCATCTGTTTTGAGTGTAATTTCAGGTAGTTGTAGAGGTCAGCGTTTACGCACATCTCTGGCAGAAACCGTCTGAATCCCATTTGTTACTGTACTAGATTAAGCATACATATACATTATATACATATATATATATACACAAACACACAAAAGTCTGAAATACCTTTGGCAGTTGACAGTAGTGGGACTTGAATGCTGCCATAAGCAGCAGGTGGAATTCCACCTCTGCTTCCCAGGTTTTAAGTGTTTTTTAATGTTTGCACTCCTGGTTAATAATCTGTCTTCTGCACTCTGGGAATTCTCTTGTGCCTTAAAAGAACATCTCGGTGCCTATGAGAAACTCGTGCAATTACTTATTTCTCGGTGCCTATGAGAAACTTGTGCAATTATTAGTTCTGTAGCAATAAAATCTTTTAGGATTTGCTCTGTAAACATACGCTTTAGAGATATTTTTTAAAAAATTACTATAACTAATGATCTGTAATAGGAATAATTGCTAACAACCAAGAGTCATGCTGCTCTAAATTTCAGTCACTGCTGACTTCCAGTGGTTGCAGTTCATTCCATAAGAATTACAATGAAAACCCATAACAGTATAGAAACTTAGCAATATTATAAAATAGTACTTTTAAAACTTTATGTTTTACACTGTAAATGGGCTTCAGAATATTTCTGGTAAGAACTAGCTGTGGTTAAGAACTTCATAGACTAATGTTAAATATATTTTACTGTATCATTTGAAAGTGGTAATGTATTCTTCCTGAAGTAAATACACTGCCAGTGGCAAGAATGACAGTCATCAGCAGCAAAATACTAGATGAGAAGCAAGGTGTTACAAACTTGCTTCTTTTAAAAAATGTGTGCTAACACTTCTCTTCTGAACACTGCTCATCTTTATCACTAACATAAACAAAATTTTCTGTACATGGATGGTCAGATCTGTGACTCATACAAGTCAGAATTTCTCTGCTGCTGCCAGTGGAGCTATGCTGACTTTATGTCATGTGAAGATCTGTCCCCTAGTGATTTTCTTGCTGCTTTGTCTTGCATTTTATGTTTAGTTATTAGCTATACACTTTTTAAGGTAATAGTAATATCTCCCTCTCCCTCTCATAATGTTTGGTGGTGTTTTTGTTTGTTTGTATTTTAAATTATATGAAAAATCCTGTGGTTCAAAAGGACCTAGGATAAATAATGACTGCACTCTTTTGAAAATTACTTGGAGGGTGGTGTAGAGAAACCCCTGCAAATATGGTTTCTCTCCTCATAAAATACAGTAGCAGTATGTTTCTAAAAGAATAGACCAAATTTGTATGAACTTAAATTGAATCAGTGTTGGCTATTTTAAGTGGATGGCTGCCAACTTACCATCATAGAGTTAAAATAATACATTATTTAAATCAAAAAAATACTTTTCTAATCTAATTTACCTTAAAATGTTTTATTTGGTTTTGGGGTTTTTTGGTTGTTTTTTTTTTTTTTTTTTACATTTCAGAAAACACAGCTAATTACTTTTTTTTCCCATTTTTAAACAAACTAGAAACAAACTAGTAGAATCACTTCTACTCCTTCGTCTCTTTTAAAAACTAAAAATCTGAGTTGAACCAGCTATTTCTGTGAAACCAAGACTAGAAGTGAGATGCTTAAAAAAAAGAACTGCAAAATATTATTTTCATTATATCTTCTAATTATGTGAATGGAAACTTTGTACAAAGCATTAAAGTTTACAGATACCAAGTACCAGGTAACATTTGTGTAAATCTTATAAATGGAATATTTCAAAATGTATAATTCACTTGTTGTTACTGTCTTGAATCGCTTTAAAAATTGTGAAGATTTCTTCCCTGCAACTAGGTAATCTGCAATCTACCTAGCTGTGTCAAAATTATCTTAACATCATATTTTTAGGTATATTTTGTACAACAGTGAGTAATAAATTTTTTGCAAAATAAAAGAATGCTCTATAA